>NC_133550.1:12763175-13404603 GCF_048773025.1 Camelus bactrianus | reverse complement strand
GCTATTGTGTTTTTCTCTCTCTCATTTAGGGGTGTTGGGGACAGGGAAGTGAAATGTTTCTCTTCATGCCCCTAGTCCTTCCCCATGCCCCCACCAAACCTCAAAGCTGCAGATAATAATGGACTGCAGCTTCCCGCCCTGCTCAGAAGCTACTCAAAGAGAATTCAGATTCTCTTCTGGGCAGGAGGAAGGACAGATGCTCCTTCCTCAATCCTCCCTTGCTCATTGATCCATTTGAAGGGCATGTGTGGGTCAAGATTGAGACTGGATGGCTTCAGTTGGTATAAAATTAGCATTTTTATCACACCAAAGGCTGAGATTTCTCAAATCAAGGAATAGGAGGGTTTCCGCCGGACCCATGCCTTTTCTCTGGCCTCTCAAACCAGTAATGGTGTAAAGGTTTGTTGAAGTGGAGGAAGAGAAGGGAAATGAGCAGTTTGCTCTATCGAGAAATCAGTAGCCAGCAGGAGGGTATAGCTCAGTGGTAGAGTGTGTGCCTAGCAGGCAGGAGGTCATGGGTTCAATCCCCAGTACCTCCATTAAAATAAATAAATAAATAAATAAACAAACAAACAAACAAATAAATCTAATTACCTCTCCAGCCCCCTCAAATAAAATCAATTTAAAAATTAAGAAGTCAGTAGCTTCCACTGTTCATTCCACTGATGTTTATTTAGTACCTGCTATGTGCAAACACTGTCCCTACCTCAGTTTGTCATGACGATCAGTAATGAGATTTTTGCTTCAGTGTGTGTGGACAAATATATGTAAATAAACAAATCAATGGAAAAGAAAGTTTGGATTTTGATTGCCGTCTTCCATATGCCCGGTCTCAGAGCCCCCATCTTCCCAGCTCTAGCTCCCTAGACCCAGTCAGTAAGAAAACAGGATGGCTCCAGGGCTCATTTGTCTCCCCATCTGCAGAAACATTAGAAAGGGAGCAAGAATCTTGCACTGGGATCAGCAGACATGAGAGCCCTGAAACACAGATTTGGGGATAGTGGGCAGAAGGGTCCCCCAAAGATACCTTCCCATCTTTGAGGTGTACATTGTCAGCGTGGGGGGCTGATATGTTTCTGTGGGTTTCTGAGCAGGATTGCCTTGGCATAATCACATGCCTGAAGGTGACTGCAAGGGTGTGTGTGTGCAAGTGAGCTGAGGGGGGTAGATGAGTGTCCCTGTACCAGGCTTGTGTGCACTGGGCCCAGACGCCTGACTGGAGCAGGTGCATGGGGTGGGGGCGGGGCGAGGCGGTGCACAGACCTGAACATACCTCTGCATACATGATCCTCTGTGTATCAGAGAGCGTGTGTACCCGCTGAATTATTATAAAATTACACTGACCCTTACAGAAAATCCATACGAGCCTCGGCCTTTCTCCCCCGACCTCGCGACCTCTGGGGTGCCTGAGGAAAGAGATGACCCGGTCACCGCCTCCCCTCAGTCAATGAGTCTCTCTCCATTAGCATAAAACATGAATCTACTGGCAGCTTGACAAATTATAACTAGCAGCCAGAGTTTTGCCAACTGGCTGGCTTGGGCGCTGTCTATTTATCATTGAAAATGGTAAATCATAAGAATCCAGATGACTTAATTATTCAAATCCACCCAGGACCCAGAGAAGCTGCAGTCCCGTCAATCTCAGCCCTGGGCTCAGGGAGAGGGCAGGGGGAGAAGGCTTTTGCTTAGGAGCTGGGAGACGCGGGTTCCATCACTGCCCCTTTCCTCTGCCCTGCCCGGCCAGCGGGGGCTTCCTCTGCAGCCCATTCCCCTCCTTGCCTCCCTGCCCACCTTCCTGGGCAGAAGCCCTGCCAATTGTCTGGGCTGCTGACCTTCCCGAGGCTCGACCCTCCCCGCCTCCCGCTGCCTGTCCTCTAGGCTCCTGTTGTGTTTCTCTGACTCTCTTTGTGTGGGTATGCGGGCTTGCTCTCTCTTTCAGTGTTTCAGTGCCTTCACTTTTATTTCCTCTCTTTTTCCTATTCTCTTCACCATTTCTCTTTCTCTCCCCTCTCCCTACAGATGGACGCTGACCCGCATACTCACACACACACACGACCTCTCTGATGGAGGATTGCCTGCGCCCCAGCCCCTTTGTTCTCACTGCCCCAGAGATGCCCAGCCCGGGATCCCCATGCACATGTACTGCGCCCCTCTAACCCAGCACTCCCAGTCCTGGAATGTCTGAATCCTCTCCGCCTTGGAGCCACATGGAAACACAAACATCAATGGATGATCTGGGCTTGTTCTGCCTTTCAACCCCCACCCTATACACACAACTTTTCTGCCCCTTTCTTCTGTGGCATTCTGCATGGCTTGGGAGGCTGCAGACAGGCTGTTGGAGATGGGCCGAAGCAGAAGGCAGGCCTGTGTCCCAACTAGGCTCACCTCGGGCTGTCCCTTTGCTCCCAGCGTGGAACCACCACAAGCCCTAACTGAGGGATCACTCAATGTGAGTTTTCCCAGACGGAGAAGAAAATCGTCTACAGAACAAGTCCCAGATCTAGAGGTCTGCACACGGGGCTTCTGGGAGCCCTTTAATCTCTGAATCCTTTCATCTTTGTATCCCTCACAACCGAGTATTAATATGTGCTCCTAGGCCTCCCAGGCCTGGGCCCCAGGGAGTGTTCATGCTCTCGGCCCCCAGTGGGGGAGGCACTGGACAGGGCCAATGTCCCCCCGTGCTGGTGTTGCGCCCACCCAGGAGGACAATGTGGATGGCAGGAAGGGTCACCAGAGGCCCCCTCTTTGGATGGCATCCTGGCTTGTTCTGGGGAGGCTTGGTTCCACCCATGAGGACCCCAGAGCCCTGTCCCCAAGAGGCTCCTCAGAGCCCACTTCTGTGTCTGCAGACTCTTGTTAGCTTGGCTCCAAGTGGCTACGTCAGTGTGCGTGACAGCACACCTTCAGGAGTCCTTGTGCTGGAACAACAAGTGACAATGTCCCCACCCACAGGGCACCTGAGGAAACAGTCCGCTCACTGCCCACAATTTCACTTCAAGGCCTCTGAACAATGTTGCTCTCAATAGAAATGGGCCTTGCCATATCATAGAACTCTAGAGAAGGAGCTGCTTGTTTCTGCTACTGAGCATGTGTAAGTTCTTCCTTGAGTCTAGCCTTCTTTGCCTTTTGGGGCAGAGGATGGAGATGGTCAGGAATCTTGGGAGGGACTCCCCCTCCTCCAAGAGAACATATATGACATATAGGGGGCCCTTATACACCCAGCACTTCTCCGCTGCTAAAACACCTCACCCCCGCCTCTTTCCTTCCTCCCCAGCTTTCGGAGCCAGGTTGATATTTGACAAGGGCAGTGTGGAGGGGTGAGACAGGAGTGAAGAGGATCAAGATTCAAAAGCAAGCCAGCAGCCGGACGGCAGGGAGATCAATAAGGGAGATAGATTGGAGACAGAATTCTCACACTTGTTTTTTCTGCTGGCTCAGCGCCCCCGCCCCAGCTCCTAAAAGCAGGTGGGGGACAGAGCCAAGGCCTGGCCTCTCTCTGCCCTTCTAACTCAAACAGGTTTCTAATCCCTGGGTAGAGGGTAAACAGCCTCCGAGCACGGCCAGGATTAACAACAGAAATGCCGCTAAGGTATTTTGGGCACAGTTCCCTGCCCCCACTCCCACCCCATGTTACTAATTAGCCCGACAGCTTGGGAGAAGCTTGGGAGGAATAGCTAGGAATGCCTTTGTGCAGCCCCAAAAGCCCAGGACTGAGCTCTGGACAGTGTCTCTGGGGCTGGTCCAGCTGAGGGGGACAGAGGGATTCCCGCCCCCTCCCCACTCACTGACTCCCAGATCAGCTCCAGGGAAGACAGTGTGATTTTCCTCTGCACCCTCCCCGAATCCCCCGGTCTCCCCTTGGCTGTTCACAGCTGGGAGGCAGGTGGGGGGCAAGCGGGAGAGTGGAATCAGCTCCGGAAATCAAACGACCCAATAAAAAATTAATTGTCTAATTAAAACCACGAGGAAGCCCCTTGCCAGAGTCTGGCTCTGAGTCGTCAGGGCTATAAAGGGTGGGAAAATGAGTCTCAGCTCCTAATAAATTCCTGATTTGCAGCTTGGTCTATCAGCAAAGGAGTGAGAGCACTGAGACTTCTACCAGGCTAGGCCTCTTGGAGGTCACGCCATCCCTCCCCGCACCCCCGGCTCTGACAGTCACACCCACTACCACCCCACACACCCAGCTGGAGCCCAGAGACTCTCCAAAAGGGACAGAGAAGCCACTGCTAAGATGGATCCTCAGTCTCCCTGATCTGGGACCCACCCATTTCTTCCAGGTCTTTCTTCAGGAAAGAAGACGTCCTGGAAACTTCTTCAACTGGAGAGTCCTTCATTTAGGTTAACTGATAATTGTTACAAGCAGGTTGCTGCGTAGGTGCGTTCTGATCTCCCCGTTTTTGTGAAAAATACATTTGCATGTAATCCACCAACTGACAGCTGCCCTCAAGCTTGTGCTGATTTTTGCAGGTAAATGACAGGGAACCAGGCAAAGAGATGAATCCTCCTCCCCTCACTCAAAAAGGGCTGTGCACACTCTGCCCAGTTGACCAAACCCTCTGGAAGAATGAACAAAGAGCTAGTCCAGAAAGAAGGGCAGAGTCAGGCAACTCCCGAGGGGAGGTAGGGATCCCACCCTGGATAATCATACCAATTTTTCACTTGAGTCTGCCCCATGCCTCTCTTCCCTCCCTCCCTCGGCAAAAGCAAATGCACTGTACATCGTCAGGGGCATTAGGTCATAACAGAAGGAGGAGGAGGAAGCAGCACATAGCCTTCAACATGGTAATACATTATTTTATTATACAGAATAGTATATGGGAGGTGTACCTGCGATTAGCTTCTTTAAACAAGCAATGATCGTCCTTCAGAGCAATCACCTTAAGAGGCCATTTGCTTATCCCATATGTACCTCTATTGATTAAAACATTTCTGCAAAGACTCCTTTAAAACGGATTTTATAGCCATTTCACGCAATACTCAAGACAACTGTCATTAGCTAGGAATTAGTTTTTGACTGATTCCAGAAAAGCAAAGGATAAAGATTTGTCACCGATAAGGACATTTAAAAATTGTGTCACTGAAGACAATTCCCCAAGAGGAGTTACAAGACTTGTGTCGTGGCGGCCTTGCTGGAAGAAGGGGGTCCCCCCAAGGTGACTTCTTGGAGGCGGCCATGCTTCCCGCTGCGTTTCTGTCCGGCCACATCTGGAGGGTATTATTTATCATTCCTGATGATCGTTCTTTCCTTCACCTGGTTGTTATTTTTCATCCTAAACAGTGAACTAAGGTTTCCCTAAGAAGGAGAAAAAGGGAAGGAAACAAATTCCTGACCCCCATCTGGGTCAAGATCCCATTTCAGATTTCAGCAAATTCCCATGCACAAGTGTCACCAGGGTGGCTGAACCTTTCTGCTTCCAAGAAGCCCAAACCTAGAGACAGGAATATCGGAGCTGACTCTGATTCACCTCCTAGTAACTGCAGACCTACTCAGTGCCACGGGGTCTTTCCACAGGGGTTACTGTTTTTCAGCCTGGGAATTTAAGACAGTTTTCCTTCCCCAATGGATGGAATTTGTCTTTCGTTTTCCCTGCTACCTAGTCTAAGACTGCAGGATGCTCCGTGGACCTGTTGTTCTGGGAGACACTCCAGTTTCCTGGTACCCACGTCTCAAGAAGACTTAACTTTGGGGATCATTTTGTCCACTTATCTGTCCCCCAGCAAAGCCTCACTTGAATATTCCTGGTTCTCATGTTGATCAGCTTGGGCTGGTAAACAGAACCCTGATCCAAAAAGGGTGTGATGGTGGCCACCATCACACAACGTAAGGTGGAGGGGGTGGGCATGCACACCGAATTCTATGTGAATGGCACCACCTAGAGTTGTGCTCCAGGAGTGCAGTGAGTGGTGGTCCCTGGAGCTGAGTGGTGCTGCCACCCTGCAGCCCAGAGATGCTGGCAACTTGTCCGCCTTGTGCAGCATTCACGGATGAAAAACCTACATCTTGACAACTAAAGTGTCAACACCTCAGTCCCTGAAAAGAGGCTCAAAGTGGAGACCCCCTCCCGTCAGTGACGGCTGTGAGATCTAGGCTCAGGACACAGCTCACCAATCTTCTCTCCATCAACTTCAAAGGCAGCTCCAGCCCCAGGGAGGACCTCCAGGGTCTGGAGCAAAGTTGATCCCACCCAAGCTCAATGTTACGCAGTGGTGTTGCTTGAGCACAGTTCAGGCTGGGCTAGAAATAGTAGCGAGATATGGATCCCACTTGGGCTAGAGCCCGCGGAGGGATGGGAGTGGGTAGTGGAGAGGTAGTCACGGTCCTCAGAGGGTAGAGTGAACGTTTACAATTGCCCAGGCCCCTCCCTCCTGGCCCCGCCAGAGCAGGCAAAGCTGCTTGAGCCTCCTCACCCGCTGCCAAGCCCATCCCACCTGGATACCCTTCTCCATCCTCTGCCTAGCCCGCCCCTTCTCTCCTTTCAACTTCTTTCATACGTTCCTCTCCCAAAGAGTCTTTCTGAAAAAACACACTGGCCTCGGTTATTTCCACAACATCCCTCTCAAGCATTCCCTCGGCCTGCAGGGTCATTCAGACCCTGAGCCCTCACCTCACTCCTTTGTGTGTCCTATTCACCCCGTTATGCCAGGACATCCCCGACTCACAGCTCCCAAGGCTCAGCCCTCAGAGCCCCAGGAGAGCCACCACATCAAAGGCTGAGACTCCAGTGCTCCGAGGAGAGGGTCAGCCGGTCAATAGCCAGCCTGCCCTGACGGGACTCCTCCACGCAGGGCGCCGCGGGCCATATTAAAGAGTAGGAGTGAAGAGTCTGGTCTCCAAAAGCATCGGGTCTCATAGGGCCAAAAAAGACCCATTCTTGCCAGATTAATAAATAACAATAATAAACCTGACCATGGAGGTGAGCCTTATGGACAATACATTTCAGAGGTGGAAGAAGGTGCCGTCTACTAGGGTCTCCCCAAAAGACTCCCAGAGCAGGTCAGGTAGGAGCTGCCCTTGCAGCCTCTCAGAGGCCTCTGGGCTGCTGAGCAGTCATCATGTGTGTTGTCCTTTGTTTCCTAGAACATTGGCCATGGGAAGATGAGCTCCAGCTGAGAGCTGGGGCAGGGGTGCATCACTGAGCACCTACTCTCTGCCAGACACTGGGTTGGGCACTAGGAACCCGGGAAGAGTGAGGGAGTCCATGCCTTCAAGGCTGATGGTCTATATGGGAAGAGAAACTGTAAACAGAACTTTATAAGGCAGTGAGGGGAGGACCAACACCGGAGGTACAGCCCCCAGGCATCATGGGAGCACTGTGCATACACGTAAACCTCTCATGGGAAAGGGGAGAGGAAGGGGGTAGTGAAGGCATCCTGAAAGGGGGGCTAATGTAAACTGTAAGCAAGTGGTATCCCTTCTTCACCCCACACCCCTCCCAATGGAAGGTCACCTTTCACCCTGAGAAGAAACCACTGGCTTCTTCAACCAAGATCACAATGGGGTGTCAGCCATCCAGCACACTCTCACCTGCCCTCCGGGCAGAGTATTCAGATGTGAACTGGGCTTCCAGTTGGCTCTGGGTGCCTCCCTATCCCATCTACCCCACAGTCCATCCCATCCTGCCAGCATCACGGCCGGGTGTCCTCTGAATCCCAGGACTGAACAGAGCCTGGGGAGCAGGGAGGGAAGAGCCTGCCGTCTGCTAGAATGACATGCTCTGCAGCCCCCTCCTTTGTGCCCTTGGGGAAGATGTCCCTGCTTCCCCCTCATCCTCTGTCTGGATTCAGCTCCCACCTCCCACTGCTGCAGCCAAGCCCTCCTCTCCACCTTGGAAGAACGCACCCCTCCTCCAGATCCCTCCACGGGAGCAGAGTAGGAGGGAGGCAGCATATGGCCCCATTCTCCTTGGCCTGGGCGGGCTATTTTAGAAGTGAGAAACCCCCTGGCCTGGTCCTACCCTCTGGGGAGCAGCCTCCCTCCCCTCACCACATTCCCCAGAAGTTCTCAGACTGCGCTCCATCCTTCGGCTACGTGCAGTTATGTGGTGAAATCACTGCTTTCCTGCCCTGAGGCACCAAAGCTGGGAAGGGAGCCTACTCAGACCTTTGATGTAGGCACGTTTTAAAAAGCCCACCTGTCCCCTCTCTTCCCAGCCCCCAGCCTGAACTGCTGGAGCCCCTCATCACAGCTTTAAATCCCAGGCTACCCCCCGACACGGCCAGGATCGGGTCACACATACCCTCTCCCGCTGGGGGAAACCCAATCGTGCTCACTTGGGGACATCTGTCTCCAGTGAGTAAGGAGCTATCCCAAACTTCAGTGGTTCTGTGACACTTAAAAGCTTCAAGCAGGAAGATCTGCAATTTCTCTTGGAGCAGGGCCTGTGGGGAGGGTCGCTCAAAAACCTTCGTTTGATGTTGTGCTTTCATGGTTGCGGTTTGATCCAGATGTTCCCCACTTGTGGGATTTTCTCCTTGGGGAGGAGGAGCCCTTGGCTGTGAAGACATTTCCGTCATGTGCACGTTTGGACTGGGATAATTGGGTGGGGGTGCTCATCTTGCTGATATCACCCCTGTTCTCAACACCCCTGCCCTTTCTTCCAAGGATCACATCCTTTCCCTTCATATCCAAAGACGAGAAGAGGGCATTGCCCTAAGGGGGCATTCCCAGCTCCCAAACTTGTAGGCTTGCTGTGTCACTGTCCAGAAATGGCTCTACCTCTCTGTTCTTCTGGCTCCAGAAGATGGAGCTGGAGTTGGCTCCCAAAGATGGTTCCCAGATCATGGGGAAGAATAGGAGAGGGAATTCAAGAACCAGATTTCTGGCCAAGGAACAAACAATTATCTGAGATTGTGAATGGAATTGCACTGAGAGTGATGAGTCAGGGCTCCTAAAGAGGAAGTAGCCAGGGTTGGATCAACCCTACATGGGTGTAATTAAACTTTCCAGACTCACAGGTCCCTCTGCTCCGACCAAACTTGGAAAGTTTAAGGCCATCCCTCCCCAAAGGCTTCACTAAAACCTTGGAAACCTTTCCTTCAACCTTAAGAGTCTTCAGAAGTTCTTCCTGCTGTCCAGCTTCAGTCAATGCTTGCTGTAGCAGCAGGTGGCTTCCCCAGGGAAGGTGCATCAGTCACACTCAGTGGTCCTCTAAGACCCTCAGCATCTTTCTAGATACCTCTGCCTTATGGAATCAAAAGAAGAGCTGTCAACTCCATCAAAATTTAGGTTGCTCCTGGAGCTGTGCTGGTGACCACATATTCACTTGGGTCTTTGCTTGCTTTGTGGAGGTCACAGCCTAATCGGGCATGTGGATGTTGAATGAGAAAGGACAGAAAGACCAAAGAAACTCCAGCCCTGCTGGACCAAGGTACCAGCCTACAAGTGGACCCTAAAGGACTTGCATCGGCCACAAGGTTGGGTAAGTGGATTTGTCTTAGGGGGAGGGGCCTACGTGGGGAGAGACAAATCCTGGGGGGCTTCTTGCAGGAAGGGGAGATTCAGAGGAGGCAAGAGAGGGTGAGAGCCACTGAGTGGACCAGGAGGACCCAGTTCTAGGGGGAACTGTGAGAGACAGGCCAGTGGGAGAAGAGAGAACTGATTCCCTATTGAATTAGGGAGAGGGGAGGGATGGAGAGAGAGGCAGGCACAGGAAGGAAGTGGGAAGATGGGAAAACTCCACATAATGTCCCACCTGGAGAACTGGGGCGGCTGCTTCCCTTGCTCTGTGTAACACGGGGGAATGCATGTTTTGGGGATCAGCTTTTCCCCTGGAGGCCCTGAGGGTCAGTTCTCAGGCCTTGTCCTCCCCTTGGACTTTGATCTAGTCAAGCACAGATGGGTCGAGTCATGATGATGAGGGGGCAGGTGGCATTGGGTCTCCTCTGAATTTTTTCTTATTCCCCCATGTCCTCTCTCTCTTAAGCAATAATTTCTCGTTTCGCTTGGTCTTATATACCCCATATGTCTGTAGCTCAGAGAATGAAGAAACACTCCATCATTCTTAAGCTGGGCCTTGCCACCTGCAGGCCCTCCCCTCCAACACATATGTTCACACAACTGGGGCAAGTGGTTAGCTTCCCCTTGGCCCCCTCTGGCCCCTCTCCCCCACCACCCTTCTCATCTTTCCATCTAGAATTAGAGCTTTCTCTCCTGCAGGGAGGTGGGAGGGGTGTAGGCAGGGATCCACACAGCTGGATAACAGCTGGGAGAGTCCCACCTGTTCTGTGCACTCACAGTGGCTCCCTGGAGGGGACCAACGACAAGGGGGAAAGGTACTGGGAAATCGTGTGGGGAGAGGGGGGCTCATGAAGCGGGGTTCTCTACCTGGTTTGCTCTGGTCTGGTCTGGGGGAGGTCAAATGCTCAGCAAGGCGTCCTGGGTCTCAGGCAGGCGCTGGCGGGGTGAAGCAACTGCCCGCTCAAGCCATCTAAAGACTCGGCCTCCCCGCCCGCCTCTCCTCTGCCTCTCCCACTTGCTGTAACTGTGGAAGCCAAGTCAGGACACGCCTGTCACAAGTGCTGCCCTCATCCCTCCCTGTGACTCCACTTCCCCACCCTGAACCCTTCTGCCCACGCGCAGATCATCCCCCTGCAGGGCTACTAGAGTCTGACCCCAACTCTACCCCAAACACAGACCTGTTCCCCAACCCCCACTGGCGCTGTGGGTGAAGCTGCAGTGGGACCAGAGGAGATGCTCCTGTCTCCTCTCATGAGGGGCCAGCAGACCCCTAGCCCATTCCCAGGATCACCACTCCCAGGCTGGCATGAGGAACCTAAGAGGGGCAGGGCCATGCAGAAGACCCGGGGCGCAGCAAGGCCCCCACCCTCTCCTTATTAGCGCATGTAAACCTAAGAACCTCCCCCCAAATGTGAGGGTTCTGCTTCAGGGCCATGGAAGACCTCCAGCGCCTGCGGCTCACCCTCCACCTCCTCAGCCCTACCATTGCCGTGACAGAGCCGTCTGGGCAAGCTGACCCCCAGGGTGGGGCTGAGGGGTTTGGGTGGGAGGACAGAAGGGAGAGACACTTTCTTAGTGTTTCCTGCAAAGCCTGCCAGGTTAGAGATGCCACTATCTGGGCCCTGTGTCAGACCCAGTGGGTCACTCCACTGAAAACCTCCCCGGGGTGTGTGTGAGGCCACTGAACTCATTGGAGCTGATGGATAAGATGATGGCCAGCAAGCAACTGACACAGAGCCCCCACTATGTGCATGGCATGGGCCTGACTCTGGCTAGGGGAGACAGCAGGGTGGGGAAAGGCCATTTTATTGATCTTGCACTCCATAACCACACTAACCCGGAGAGGTACATATTACAAACACTGGAACCGTATGTTTGTACAGAACCCCATAATCTTACCCTCACCCCCTTCCAGACATGTGATCATATATGGAACTCAGACATACGAGCTAGATGGAAGAACTTTCCAGAGCATGGGTGGTCATGGGTAAAATCATCAGAAGACCTTTCCTCTTGGAAGGCAGTGAACCAAAAGAGCCCAGACTCGCCGCGCCAGGGGTGAGGTTCAGCTCTGGTCTGCAGGCAGCGGCATGGCCGAGATGACCTTTCAAGATCTTACCCAGGACAAGGCAGAAAGGTGGAGGTTCTAGTAGAGGGGCTTGAAGGGGAGGGGACACTCAGAGGGACAGACAGACAGATCAAGGGACTGGAGGAGTGAAGGGGGGTTGAAGAGCAGGGTTCAGAGATGAATGGTCTTGACTGGACTGACTGACGACACCCGGATGGATGGATGGCGGCTCAGGTTTGTTTACTGGCAGCCCCCAGCCCGCCATCACCCGCCATCACCAGGGGAGAGGAATGGCGGCTGGCACATCAGAGGGCTCTTAGGGAAGCTCATGGAGATGATTTAGATGGGAATGAATCAGCTCCATATGGATTAAGTGTCCCCGCAAATCCCAGAATCTTACAGATGAGGGGACGGGGCAAGGGCACTGGTGGGAGGGGAATGAGGAGGGGGCAGTGAGGAGCTCATGCTGGGAGACAGGCCCGGAGCCAGTCGGAGGTGCCCTTTGAGGGCACCTCCCCAGGGCTATCTATACCACCGCCTCTCTGGCTTGGGACTGGGCTTTAGGAAAAGACCCCGTCTATTGGAGCATCCTCTCTGGGTGAGTTCCTGTCTGTCTCCTCTTGCCTCTTCTCTCTGAGTCTTCATGTGTCTTTCCATCTTCACTTTTCTGTCCCTCTCCTTCCCTATCCTCACCTTCCGCTCTGTTCCCTTCTCTCCTTCCACTCCCCCCACCTCTCTTCACTAGAGGTGTAAATGGCGTGCAGCTGACACGAAGTTCCTGTTCCCTCCAGCCCTTAGTTCTGCCTTCCCTCTGGCTGCAGCCATGCTGCCTGGCCTTTCCCCCAGGCTTAGGGTTGAATGGGGAACCAGGACGGTGGTCTGAAAAGTGACTTTCTGGCTACAGAAAGTTCTTTCTCTTCCTCCCTGTCCACCTGGCCATCAGCCCTTCCTTCTCCCAGTGCTAGAGGCAGCTTGGCTGGAGGAGCCCACACTCTGCAGACAAGGGCAGTTTGAGCAGACCCCGCATTCCCGGTCACCCGCTGGCTGTGGGGTTATGGAGGGCACCATCCCCCCATGCCCCTCCCCGTGCCCCTCCCATGCCCCGCGTGGAGGGCCCTGGAACTGACTGTGGTTATGAAGCCGGCTGCCATGTGGATGACCTGGATCAGAGCACGGGGTAGTCATATATGACAATTGGTTGAAATATCACAGCCGCTCTTCCCCCCACCCCCACGGGTGATCTATGGGCTGCGTGCCCTGTAAAAATTATTTATCGGGGCCTCAGAGTGTTCTGATTTAGTGCTGCTGCCTCTGGGGCCGAGGGGCCTGCCTGTCCGCCGGAGTCTAAGCGTTAAACGTCGCTAAAAAGTTAAACGGCCAACGTTGGGGGCTCACTCGAGGAGGCGCCATAAAGCTGTCGGAGCTGCTTAAATCAGGAGCGAGGATTCCCCGGGACATCTTCTCACCATATGCCGCAAGCCAAGAAGGCTCTCCTCACCCTGCTGCGCTCACCCAAACACAGGCCAGGGACCACGTGGGCCAAACCTGGGACCCAGCAGCAGAGGACGTCATGCTTGACCTCCTGCAGGCCCTCCTCCAGCATCACCGGGGCAGGGCCCAAGTGGGTAAGAGGCCGTGTGTCCAGCCCTCTGCCTCTGGCCAAAGGTTTCCTTGTTCAGATCCAGTTTTTAAGGGCTTCCAAAGAAAGGCAATGCATAGCCTTTTCCAGTGGCCTTGTGGATCAGTACTTTCCCGGTGTCTCCTTCCAATCCACGTATCTGTGGATGGAATCCGCTGGAACTCAGTGTGCAGGTTTGGAGTGGGTGCTCTGTCCAAGCCGGCCCCGTGACCTCTGGTCTCCTTTGTGCCCCCCACCTCCTCGCACTCGAACAGCTCTCTGAAGAACAGAGCCCTACCTTTGACCACTGCCCTCCATCAGGCACCCCTGGGTGCCAGTCTGACATTCAGGCTCGCAGACAGTTTTCCTGGCAGAACCCCAGTCCATGCTGCCACCGCCCGGCCGACACAGAGCAAGCGAGAGGGAGGTGGGTCTCCGCGGCTGCCTATCACGCCTTCTTTCAGCAGCAGTAAAACTCACCTCTTAAAACCTCCGCTTGGGTCCCTAATATTTGCCTGGCTATATATCTCCGGTGATATATGGACAGAAATTGCTTGTAAACGGCTATAAAACCTCTCAGTTGAGCTGGGGAGGAGGTGCATGAGGTTGGGCATGGCCCAAGCTGCAAGAGGATTGGAAGCTGAGGCGCTGCACCAAGTACCCCAAACTCAACCCCAGATCCCAGGGACGAGGGGGTGAGTGTGGGGCCCTCAGGAGAAGGATGGAGGGAGGAGACCCAGGGGGATATCTTCAAGCCCCTCAGGTGGTATTATGGGGCTGTTCCACCTGGCTGCTCCGATGATGTGCTGTGTGGCCTTGGGCAAGTCACTCAGCAGCTCTGTGCCATGGTTCCCTTCACTAATGACACCCACCCAGGCTCAGTGAGGAAACACACAGAGAATTAACCTATGCTCTGAAAAGGAAGAAGGTTGCATATATTGGGCACGACCCCCGGGGGTGCTGGTGCATCACAGGCTGGTTCCTTTACCTAATCACCTCTAATTCTGACAATACCCTGTCATGTAGATACCACGGTCACTGTGTCGCGGATGCGAAACCTGAGACTCACAGAGGTGCACACAAGGAGTTGTTTCCAGGGACCAATTCCAGAGCTGGTGCCTTTCCACACAAGAGAATGAAATCCTGGCAACAGGTAAGACTCTACGGGGACTTCCAAACAAGGATGTGGGGGGCATTAAGAGACCTTCTCTCCTGGGTCCCTCCTGTTTTCCAGGGAGCAGGCCTCTCGCCCTCCAACACTTCTATTCCACTCTCCCCAGTGCCCAAGAGTCAAGGTTCCCACAGCGTATTCCCAGTCACTATGCCCCATTTCCCAGAGAAACTGCTCCCAAAGTGGAAGGGGAAACCTGGGGCTTTGTGGGAGGCCAGTGCCCTCCACTCAGGAGACCAAGAGAAATGGGTCTTGGGTGGGCCAGGGGAGGAACAGCCTTCATGGGGAAAGCTCAGCAGGTATAGACCCAGATGGCCACAGTCCCAGAGTCCCCAGTCCAATCCCCATCAGCCCCAGCCCCTGGGTATCCCTTCTGGTTACGCCAATCCCCACCCTAACCTCCCCGAGTCCTCTGCTTCCCTCTACCTTGGGTCCCCCTCTGGTTACCCCACACTCTCCTCCCACAGCACCCCCCTGAGAGGTGCTGCTCCCCACTCTGGTTATTCCACCCTCCCCTTCCCCCCACAGGGTCCCTCCAGCCCCTGGTGGCCCCTTCCCTCCACCATGAGCCCTAGTTCTCTTCATCCTCTCTCCCAAGTCCCTTCAACCCCTGATTGCCCTCTATGGTCACCCACCCTTTCCCTCCCTCCCAGTGTCTCTCTTGCTCCCAGACGCCCCTTCCTTCTGTGACCCCCAGCCCCTACGTTCCCCTAGTGAACCTCTAGTCTCTTCTCACCTGCCTCCAGGACCCCCAGCCCCTGTCCTGCTCTTTGTCCTTTTCTTGTGATGAACTGGGACAAACAGTAGGAAGGCCGCCCTCTGCCCCACACCTCCCTTTCCCTGGTGGCTCCCACCCCCCACCCCACTTTTCTTTAAGTTTCCAAATCAACCTTCCTCCAATAATAATGATAAAGCAGGAAGCCGGGCCGGAGGACAGTGCAGATTTTTCTTCTTGACACGGAGTTTCCGATTAAAGGCAAAGGGACATAAATCCTCCTGCGTAATTGCTGTGCTCCAGCTTGGAGCCACTAGGAGGGGAGGCTCCCACCCTTCTGCCCCTGCCCCTGGGAGCCCCACCCCCATCCTGAGCAGGGCTGGGTCCCCAGAGCCTGGAGCTGGGCTGGGAAGGGGGAAGGCAGTGGTGCAGTGTCGGCAAGGCTGTGGGAAGGGAGGGGCATAAACCCAGCAGGGGCCCCTGCCTTTCCCTTCCAGAGGTCCCAGCCTAGATGGACCTTGGCCCATGACACGCCTCTAAGCACCTTTCCCCAGCCCCAGGCAGCCCCTCCACCCCTCACATGGAGAGCATGCTTCATATTTTGGCAAAGCTTCTTGGCTTCCATGATCTCATTTGATTCTTATAAATTCTTGAAAATTATTAAACAAATATCAGAAGGAGGAAGGGGCCCTGAGTGACCGGCCAGCACAACTCCCCTTGCTTTACAGATGGGGAAACTGAGGCTGTAGAAGGGACTGGCTAGGGGCAGAGCTGGGACTGGAATGCTGTCCCAGCCCCCTCCGAACTTGCTTTCTCATAGCAGGAGGGCCTGACACTGGTGAAACCTATTCAATTGGGGCCCAAATAGCCGCCTCCCAAGCGGTGTTCTCACTCACCAGAGAAGCTTTTTTTTTAAAAAGCAAGAATGCATGTTCTTATACTCTAAGATTAGGAAAAGAAGACACTAGAAGTATGTGTGCATTGCTCAAGGTCCAGGGTTAAGGGCAGAGACCGGAGGCCTCACACCTCCTACCTCTACCTTCACACTCATTCTCCTCAGAATTTTACCCCCAGATTCTAACCTCTGGTGACTCTGCAGGTGGGACTCTCAGCCTGGCCAGAAAACCTGCCTCGCCCACTGTGAGAGCCACAGAGCCCCGCCCAGAGCCCTCCCCAACTTTGCCCCTTTGCCCCTTCCTTCTTTTCCATCCCCGCTGCCCACTCTCGTCCTCCACAAAGCCCTCCTGATTTGGAACCCTCAGTTCTTTTCCTCTGTTTCTCCGTGCTCTGAATATCTATTCCCTTCCAGCTATTCCTAAATCAGGTTCTAGCTGTAAGTCTCCTCTCTCATCAGACTAACAGAATGGGCCTGCGTGTCCTCCCTCTGAACTGCCATTGCCAACACCCCATCACCTTTCTCTCCCATACCCACCCCCAACCCAGGCCCAGAACAGATCTGTACAGTAGATGTGTATATAGATGTGTGTCCTGGGAACCCAGCAGTCCTGTCTCCTTTTCTATCGGTGGACATTTCCACAGAAGCCCCAGGATTCCCACATCAGGTGTAAACTATCATGGCTTCTGGGTTTCCCTGGCCCTCTGGGGCCATCTGGTCTGCTGTCCTCCCAGACCCCACCCCTCTTTTCCCCTGCATCTCAAGTGAGGAGAGCCCTTTGGCTGGGACCCAGGAAAAGAGAAGTTCACATCTCTCACATCCTCACTTTGCTTACCCATCTGTGAACGAACCTGGCCGACTCAGGCAGGGCCTCCCAAGGTCTAACCTCTAGGTGCCCTGCCTGAGCTCTTCGGACATCCTGACAAGTTGGCAGATGACTAGATCCCTCTCCTGGGCCCTGACTGACATCCTCCGTGCTCCCCCCAACCCACATCCGTGCCCTGTGCACCCGCCCTTCCCTCTGCCACAACGAAACTGAGTGGGAGTAAGGTCGGGGGAGGGCTTTGGAGTCTTCAAAAAGCATGTCCTGTCTGGGTCAGGAAAGAAAACAAGTGCAGGGGGGCAAGCAGCCAGCTTGGGGGGTCAGGTGCTCCTGCAGGGAGCCCGGGTGGGGCACTCCAGCACGGCCTGGGCCGCGGAGTCCTGGGCGTTACTATAGGCTGTGGGGATGTTATTCTAGATCCTGGATGCTGGTGTAAGGTTCAGGATATTCCTGTGCAGTTGGATGTTGTGGTGGGTTTTCTGGGCTTTATGGTAGGGTTTTTCTGGAATTTTAATAGGGTTAGTCTAGAAGCCTGTGCTCCCTGAGCTCGGACAGGGAAGAGAGCTAAGGCTGTAAAAAATAAAACAAAGACAAAATGCTGGGGGTGGGGAGCAGAGATGGCCCAGGTTTCCAGAAGAGGAGGGTAATCTAAGGCTGCAGGGCAGGGAGCCCCTGTTCACCCCATCTTGGTATTCAGGTCCCAAACTTTGGCCAACAGCCTCATTTGTTGACAGCAAGGGGCTAGGAGTGGGGAAGGATCCTTACTCCCCTGGGAGTGATTGCTGGCCAGAGACTGGGCATGGTCCCAGCTTTCAGTAGAGAGGAAGGAAGGACCAGGGAGAGGGGCCTAGGCTACAGGATGGCCCTCCTAGGTGTGTGTTCCCAACAGCTCCCACCTCAGGCTTAGAGCCCTGCCTGGGGATTGCTGAAACAGGGGAGAATCTGGAGGAAAAAATAGAGACCCTTCTCCCTGAAGACTCCAGTCTTCCAGGGATGACCCGGAAGGGTCCAAGACCCTCACCTTGGACTCAGGCAAATAAATGGAGAATTCTCTTGCAGCTTAATGATGGAAAACTTCTTGAAAGATGGGAGTTCAGGGCACGGATTTGGCAGAGAGGTGGGAAGGGAGGGGGTCCCAAGCAGGAAGAGGCTGAAGGCCGTTTCAGAGGTGAGCGAGGATGAGGGGGAATCCAGAGACTTGGGCTGGGGTGAAAAGAGTCATTCACTCCTGTATCCATCATTCACTCAGCAAACACTTGCCAGGGCAGCCATGTATCAGGCATGCTAACAGGACACACAGAGATGAGTTAGGGAAGCAGGGACAGCAACTTGGAGAGGTTCCTAGAAACTTGGTTCTTCTCCCCAAATTTGCAGAGTTCTCCAGGTCCATGCTAGCCAAGTGTCTATATCTCCACGCCTCTCCAATCCTAAAGATGTCCATTGCCCATAAGTCTAGCTTCCTTCTTCCCCAGGGTCTCATCTCTGCCCCAGCCCTCGCCCTAGTCCCTGCCACTCAAATACACTCTTTTCCTCTGGGCAGACTTTGGAGCATCTTCTGGGCCCCAGCTACAACAGGAGGGATTGGGGTTAGACTGCGGAGCACCTTCCCAGCAGCAGGGAGGGAGGAGCTGCGCTGGAGACCAAGCAAGAGTTGTGTGAGCGCCTGAGTCCGGGCCTGAGATTCTCAGCCCTACTCTGCATCGTGCTGGGAGAGGCATCATTCATCCGCCCAGGGGTGGAGATGGGGCAGGGGGAGGGGAATGAAAAACACCCACAGCCCATTAACCTACTTTTGCAACTTCATTAAAACAGAGTCTCCGACATGTCGCCATAAATTGTCTTCTGAGGAAGAAGCCAGATCCAACATCCAGTTCTAGCGGTGAAGCTTCTGAGAAGAGGCTGGAATAACCAGGGTGGAAGGGACGCTGTAGAGGGTGGGGGCTCACTGAGTGACTTTGCAGGCTGGGCCAGTCTGGCTGCCTATTGCAGACTCTCCTAGGTGGGCAGGCCTCTGGGTCAGGGCCAGGGAGGGGATTTTCTGTAATATTACACAGTTGCTGCCCTGATCAGGAACCCTTATAGCAAAAACAAGGGTTTACTGTATAGCACAGGGAACTATATTCAACATCTTGTAATAAACTATAATGGAAAAGAATTTTTTTAAAAAGAATATAGATATTGATATATATATGTATAACAGAATCACTTTGCTATACACCTTAAACTAACACAATAGCATTAAAAAAAAAAACAAAACCCTTATAGCTTCCTGGAGTCCCTTGTAACAAATCTGAAAGTTCCTCTCAGCCTTTCAAACCCTCCTTTAAGAAGCCCCATTCTGGCCCAAAGCTCCCTTCTCCAAGTGTTACGCTCATGTACAGCAGACCCCAGCAGCCTCCAGGCAGTAGTGTGAGGCCCGAACCACCCTAGCTGAATGGGGGGCTGGGCTCCCACTCCTCAGCTGGCTGATCTGGAGCCTGTCCACATGGGAGCAGTGACTGAGTGCCCTGGCCCTGGAGACAGACTGTCAGGGTTCCAGTCTGACTTTGCCACTGAAGGATCTCAGCCAAGTTGTTTAACCTCACTGTGCCTTAGTGATCTCACAGGAGTAATGACACCTCATAAAGTTATGGAGTCTTAAAAGGGACGACCCATGGAAAATGCACAGCACTTAGGACCTGGCCCATCCCAGTACATTAATTATGTACTTATTTATCTAGGGCTTCACAGGCCTGAAAAGGACCTTGGAGTTCCTGGAATCTGAGCATCCAGTTTTATAGATGAGGAAACTGAGGTCCAGAGAGGGGAAGTGACTTGGGTCAGAATTAGAGCCCAGATTTCCTTTTACCCAGTCCAGGGATCTTCCCCCAAACATCCCCTCTGGTCCTCAGCGTCTTCCTTTATGTAATGAAGGTATCAGAGTAGACCAGTGGTTTCATTTCTTTATTATTATAATAATTATTACTATAATTATTACTATTATTCTTATTGCCTTAGAAGCTCTTTTCAAACAATATGCCTAAAGGCGAAGGTGGACTATTCTGGAGAAGATAGTGTGGTATGAGCAGATCTGGAGCCCGAGCAGCAGTCCCTCCTTCTACCCTAGCAGCAACCTTGGAGGCCCGCCAGAGAAACCAGGGCGTCACAGACCCCAGGTCAAGCCCCTAGCCGGGATGACCTCAGGGTTTCTGCCACTGGCACTCTGGGAGGCTGGTGCCCCCAAAAGAGCAAGAATGCTTTAAAGTCCCACTGAGAGAAGATGGTCCTGAAGAGAGACTGCGGGGATAAGCTTGTTTCTACATCATGTTTGCACTGAAAAGGAGCGGACGGATGGAGTGGACCAGAGGGCCTGCGCAGGGACACAGCGCCCTGAGCGCCTCCACCCTCTCCACGCTTCCCCGCTCTGAGCCGCCTGCACTCCCGCCATAGCTGCAGCCCAAGAAAACATGGCCATAAAACAGACATTTGCTTTAATTTTCACTTGAAGGGGCAATTTAGCACAGGCTGTTTGCAAGCTGTCGGAATTCTTTATGAGGCTCTATCATGTTTTCCCAAAATTCTCCCCCCAAGCGGCTCCCCGGGGTCAAAGTTCATACATAACTATCTAGGGGGGAAAGGGGTAGGAGAGAGCATGGGAGATTGTGGAGAATATATATTTTTAAAATCAGATCAAGCGTGGCTGGGAAACTAAGACCGAGAGAAAGCCAGGTCAGGATAGCGCCTGATCAGAGGCGAGCGCTGTGTGATTTTGCCCGGCCCTCTGCCCTCTCTGGGCCTCCGACAAGCAGAGGCCAATCCCGGTCATAAAAATGAAACATTGTGACTCAGCCCTCACAGACTTATTCACAGTGACCTGGATGTTCCATTCGATTCACAACCAAACCAATCTCTCCGGATCCTGACTGGCATTTCTGTTCTGGGTTCTTGCTAGTTCTCACTTAGGCCCCAAACAAGCAGCTGGCCCTTCTCTGTCCTCAATCTCTCCCTCCTGGTCCCCAAACCCCACTTGTTTTCTAGGGTCCTTCTTCCCTAGGAGAAAGCGCTAGATTTTATCATATCCTCCCAACTGTTCCAAGGAAGGGAACCCAGCAGCCCGCCTCCTCCCCAAGCTGGGCTTAGTTCCTCTCCCTCAACTTTCCCACAGTTTGTCCCCTCTTCTCTCAAGAGCCCTGGGCTGAGAGGCATCAGTAGGAATAAACCTCCCACACCAGAAACAGAGAAGCTCCTCCCAGGTCTGGATGCCCCAGGGTCCTTGGAGATCACGGGGTGCGGAGGGGCTGGGAAGCCAGATCCTCGGGTCCCCTGAACATATTCCAGGTCCCCTTCAGCTCCCTGAAAAGAAAGTTTCCTGACTCTAAGGTCTTGTGGTGGCTGGGGCCCAGGAATTTGGGGGTGCTCTCTAGGGCCTTCATCCAACCCTCTCCCAGGGGTGACATGGGAAGGGAAGGGGAGCGAGAGGCCATAATGTAGGACAGGGGTCTTCCACAGGGGTCTCCCCTCACTCAAGACCCCTCCCCCCTCCTCACATTTCTGAGGAATTTTCCTGGCCACTGTGGACAACTCCAGCCTCAGAGTTCCCAGGGAAGGGTGACGAGGCCAGGGGACTGTGTCTCAGGCTGGGAGAGATCCCAGAGGTCAGGTCAGATGGGGGGCAGGATAGAATGGACACCACGCGAGCCTGGGGTGTGGGAAATCCTGTGATCCCTGCAGAGCAGCATCTGCACAGGAGGTCCCCAGAGGAGCAAACTGGAAGCTCACCAGGCGTTCTGCAGCCCAGACCTCCCAGCAGGGACCCCACTAAGGCCAGCTGCCAAACCCCTCCAGCTGATTGCAGGAGAGGTGAGTGTGGGTTCTCCCAGGTAGCAATCCAGGAGAGAAGAAACAGAGCAGGGCCCCACGAGGAGACATGAGAAGGGAAGGTTTCCCAGACACACAACTCCCCAAAGAACTGAGTCGCTGGATGGACTGTGTGCATGATGTAAGCTTCCACCTACTTAATCTTCTCCAGTGCCCCAAGGTAGCCTTAAACATTCACCCTAGTTTTCATATAAACAAACTGAGGGTGCAAGAGGTAAAAGAAGTAGTCCAAGGTCACCCGGATCTGCCTAGACCTGACACCAATCTGCTTTCTCTCTGAGTCAGGAGCTCTCAGGATCCTTGGGTTTGATTGCCATTGACCCAGTCACCATCCCCAGCCTCCTCACCCTCTATGTTGAAAGGGGCTATCTGTGCATCTGTTTGAGGATGTTTGTCTTCATCCTCATGACCACAGAAATACAGCATCTTAGAGCAGGGAGGCCTAACATCCTTGTGGTACAACTGGGTAATTGACACCCAGAGAGGATAAGTTGCTTGCTCAGGATCACACAGCCAGGAAGAGCCAGAGCAGGGACCTGACCCAATTCAGACGGATGCTCTTCTCTGGAGCCCGGTGCTCAGCTGTTTACACATGCAGATGCCAGGTACCATGTTGGCACCCGGGAAACAAAGATGAATGAATACAGGCCCTGCCTTGAGAAGCTCAGAAGTGGGGGGAAAGGGCCCTCCCAGCAATCTGTAGAAAGACTTATCCTCCAAATGTCAAGGACATGCTACGGAAGAAGCTGCTGTAAGCCGAGGCAGTCCAAAAGGCCTCCTGGAGGAGGTGGCCTGACTCAGTAGAGATGTGCGTGGGAAGAGGGCACAGCCTGGTGATTCAGGCAGAAGGAGGAAATGTAAGCACATAGCAGCTGTCTTTCTTTAGGAGGACTATGGGAGACCGGGCTGGGAAGTCAAGTTGGGACCAGATCAGAGAAGACCTTGAATGCTAGGCTAGAGAGTCTGAGCCTCACCCTGTGGCTACCAGGGAGTCATGGAAGGTTTTCATCCAGGGTGGGAGGGGGACTCATGCAAAGGGATTACTTAGGGAATTTACCCTGGAAGCACTCACAGGACAGACTGCCAGGGAGAAAACATGTCGGTATATCTGTGTGTCGTCTCTTGGGATGGGTGAGAGAGTGTGTGTGTGTGTGTGTGTGATGCTAAGATCAGGAAAACCTGGTTTCACAAAACTACCCCTGTCTGCTCTAGGGGGGAGATGATGGATCGCCAGCTCCCCGCCCCTTCTGTCTCCCTCATCACCACCTAGAATGGGCAAGAGCGTTGCCACCTCCCCCAGACACTCCTCAAGCCTGTGCCCCAGCAGGCATAGGAAGAAACATACCCTTCGAGAAGCAGAGACATGCACCTGGGATCAGAGTGAGCAACTCCCCACTTAACACCTCCCCCAAATCTCAGGACAGTAGTGAAGGGCACTAGGAAAGGGCAGGGTGGGGGCCGGGGACGGCTGACCATTCAGTAGCCCATGAGCTCAGAAGGGCAGGGGGACTCAAGTTCAGCCAACCGGGACCCATGTAAACACGGGGAGAAGGGGAAGCAGAGACCTCTCAGAAGAGGGGTCCCTGAAGGCATTGGGAGCCCCCCTGCCCCTCGCCTGCCTGCTCACTGTCCTCACTGCAGGCATTGACTGAAGTAAGGCGAAGAACTGTCTTACCAGGACAGCTGTTTTATTTTGTCCTCCTTTGGGACCCAGGGTGCGCAGCGGCTCAAGGCCACCCCTTCCCCCTCTTCCTTTTGCTGAGAGGCCCCCAGTGATGAGGGGACTGCGACTAATGAATCCTGGTGGGGGGGGTCGTTACTGAGACCTGCAGTGTCGATTACTAGTGATCAGCGATTATCACAGCCACACTGTCACGTCCACTGCCTCCAGGGGAAGGGGGCTAGTGAGCAGGACCCCTGCTGCTGTTCACCAGCGCCCTGCTCTCTCTTCTCTGATTTCCCTTCTTGAAACCCATGGAGAATCCTAATTTGGGGATTCACAGGATCTAGGAATCAAAATAAATCTTGGAGAGATCCTGTTCCCTCTGTAACCAGCTGTTTGCCCACTCCCAGCCCGGCACTCCCAGCCCAGCACTCCGCCCAGCAGGCACCCCCCCCCCACTGGTGAACTGTTAAAGACGTGGTCTACCCAAGACCTCGGTGCCACTGTGGAGAAGCTTGGATAAGTTCTGCCATCTATACAAACCCCGAGGTCGTCCCCACCCCTCCCCAAGCCAGCTGAGACCTGGAGCCTCCCACACTGTTCTCTGACAAGCTTCTCAAATGTCCGATTCCAGGGTCACCCAACCCCACTCCTCCAAGAAACCTTCCAAGTTCTACCTTCAGCCCTGCTACTCTGACTCCGGCCTTCTTCTTCTTCTGCAGCTGTTTGCTAAGAGCCTCCCACCGGGCAGGAAAAGGATGATCTGATTCACCTTCTAAGAAGTCTTCCAAACCTCTACCTCCACATTTCTGTCTTTTGCGAAGTGTACCTCGTCCCTGACTGCCAGGAAGTGCTCCTCCGTATTTAACCTGAACCTTTCCCTCAGTGGGAAGGACTTGGAGAAAGGTCATTTATTCAAAGTTCTATCCCAGCTTCCCAGGTCATTGATGTTATAACTGTGATGTGCTTTCTTTCCCTCTATCAGCTTTCAGAAGCGCCCTCCCCACTCCACAACCCCGGCCAAGGCCCCCACACGCCCATCACCCCAGAGCAGTTCAGGGAATGCCTGCCTCCAGGCCTGGCTCTAGATCAGGATGTCGGCCCCAGCCCCAGTGGAGCAAGCGGGGAGCCGTCGTACACCCCAGACCAGCCCAGCCCAGCCCAGGCTCCAGAAGGAGGTAATCAGCAGCTGTGCGGTCCCTGTCCCCCAACAGGTACAGCTGAGCAGCTGCATCCATCATCAGGGGCAGCTGCCAGAGAAGCGGAGGGTCACGTGGCCCAGCAGGACCAACAGGAGGGCGGGGGGGGGGGCCATGGGGGCCGGGGATTGGCTGTTCTGTAGCCGGAGAGTCAGGGCTATAGGGGATAACCTGAGAATGACCTTGTCGGGACGTTAGCCCCCAGTCTCTGCTCATCCCTAGACACCCCTCACCTTCCCCCAGGTCCTGGCCTACAGCCTCCCAGCCGCCCTGGCCTTGGCATTTACTCTCCTTCTTCAGTACCACTTACCTAGGGTGCCAAGGCCCCTCCTACTCGTTTTTTTTTTTTTTTTTTTTTTAAGGAAAATGGCCTCTCGTGTGCTTAATGGGTCTGAAAAAGCATGTGCAGGTGGGAGGGGGCAGTTTTCTGACCTAAGAGGGGCTGGTGACTCCATGAGAAATACTGCAGTTTGAAGGGAGAAAGGAAAGGAGGGAGGGGGGGACATGTTTGGATGGAGGAAGTGTTAGTGCAGGTGCATTTTCTCTAATTGCCTGCGTTGGTGCCAGGACGTGAGTGTGAAGGAGCGTGTGCTGGCAGCCGTGTGCAGGCGCATCGCGTGGGTGCAGCCCGGGACGTGTTTTGCATACTTGCGCTGAAGTGGGTACCTCCCCACGTGCTGCAGTGCACTTAGGCAGAGACGGGCGTGTTGACCTTGATCTTGTGTGTGTGTGCGCGCGCGTGCACGAGCGCGCACTGGTTCCTATTCACATGTGGTCCCAAGTAGCTGAGCCCCTCCAAACACACTGCCACAATGGGCTTTCACCTTGCCTGTTTCTGACCCAAAGAGGGGAGCCCCCCACCCCTCAACCTGCCTGCGCCTGGGACCCCTCAGCACATCCCCCAGCTGAGTGGGTAGGGGTCCCCTCCCCAACTCCCAAAGCCACAGGTCAGGGTGGCAGCTGGTGGTGGCAGCAGAGAAGAAAGGGAAAAGAGAGGAGGGGCAGCTTCCCCAACACCTGTGAAGGTTCTTCGTTATATATGCAAATGTCCTCATTAGAGATGCAGAGCGCTTCCCAGAGCTAATGGCTGCTGCAGCCATTTCTGCGTGGGAGCGCTGAGCAGAAGGAAACTGGCTCAGGGAGAGGAGGAGGCAGGACCACTGCTCTCTAACTGAGCCATGCCAAGCCCAGTCCTAGGCAGTCCTGGGGGTGGTGGTGGGGAGCCCATGGAGGGGCAGGCAAAGCGGAATCAGAAGGCACAGCCCTGGCACTTGGCACTGCCTGGGCCAGGACTTGCCAGCAGGGGCCTTTCAGGAGGGCTATAGACAAATGCACAACCCCCACCACCTCCTCTCCATCCACCAAGCCCAAAAGCCAGGGTGCCCCTGGGTCTGGGAGCAGGTGACACTGGCTCCTGCTCCATTGGACACTGGGCAACTTACAGGCAGCCTGCCTCCTAGGCCTCGCTTCCTGCCACCTCTGCCTTCGAACCCTGGGGCAAAGAATCTCCTTGATGCCTTTTTCTGTCACCCAACCATGAAGAAAGAGCCTGATTCTAGTCACTGCTGCCTCTCACCCCATTGGACATCCATTTATAGACCAGCCACTCCTTGGGGCTGCCTTCTGCCTTGTCACCTCACAGCCACCAGCACAGCACCAGAGACAAACAAAAACACACAGTCAGCTCACACGCGCCCTTGGAGATGCACAGTCACTCTCCTCATCCCAGGGGACTGCGCTGTCCCCTTTAGGTGAACCTGCCCTCAGACACACACCCACACTTAAACGGTCCCCTCCAGCTTCCACTGTCCTTGAGCACAGCGTCACCCCATTTTGGGGAAAGAGTCCACGGAGACGTCCCTTGCCCTGCCCCCCACCTCTCCTTTCCTTGCTTCTCCCTCCCCCTCCCATCCTCCTCCCTGGGCACCCGTTTGCCAGGGTTATTTATAGAAGCAAGCGATAAATTCAGTGTGTTTCTCGGCGCGCAAAGCTATAAATAATGGCACAGATCATTAAACCCCAAGAGCAGGCCCAGCCGCCCCGCAAACAAGATGAAGTGCAAACCACCACGTGAGAGGGAGAGAGGGAGGTGCAAGGCAGAGCCCCAGACCCAGGGCCAGCGGGCCACAACCTGCACCCCAAGGCCTGGTCTCCATGAACTTGGGCCTCCCAGGGGCCTGCCTGGGTGGGCACTAGGGGAGGGGAGAGGAAAGCTGGGGCCTGGGGTTTCAAGCTGGTAAATGGGCTCACCCCCACGTCATTTTCACACCCTCCCTCTCCCCGTCTTCACCCTCTTTCCCATATCCCCACCCTCTGCTTCTCTCTCTGCTTCCCTCACTGTTCTCGCCAATGTTTTCTTCTTCCAGGTCTCTCCTCTTCCCCCCACCTCTCTCTCCATCCTCCTTCCTCCCTCTTTACCTTCTGCCCATCACCTCTTCCTTCCATCCACCTGTTCTCCTCCCGGCCCTTCCTTCTCCCCCACCTCGAATCCCCAGGCCCCAGGAGGGGCCCTTATCCCACCAAGGAGTCCTCGGAGGCAGAAAGTCCCCCGTCAGCAGAACGCTGGCGCTCGCTGCTGATTCAGTGTCTGTAATCTCCCAGGCGGAGGCGGCTGTCGCAGGGGGCGGGGAGGGGGGCCAGGGAAGATGGATGAGGAGTCTAAGAACAAAATGGCACGGACACCAGGGACAGACTCCAGGCTGAAGGAGGTTCCAGGGAGCGGAAGCAGAGCCCCAAGCTTCAGCCCAACCCCACCACCACCACCAGCTGGTTAGCGGAGTGAAAAAGTGCTTTCCTGGTATAAGACATGGCACGTGGGAAAGATAAGGCAAAGGAAAGGGGCAGAGGGGAGCAGGCAGGGGCGGCCGAGAGGCGAGGCCACAAGGAAGCCGAGGGACACTGATAGAGGGAGGACCCCATCCAGTCCCACCCCCCCACCCCCCCGTTCCAGTGTGGACCCCAGGCAGCCATCCTGAGTCTGGGCCACAGTGTGGCAGGTTTCGGGGCCCTGACCACGGCTACCACAAGCCTCCTTCACTTTCGGGAAGTACCTCTACCCTTTGGGGTTCACCCAACCTGACTCGGGGCTACCCTTTGCAGGTCTCCCTCAGCCCCCGCTCTAGGTCACCTACATTCTGGGGTCTTTCACCCCTTCCCACTGGGAAGTTCTTACCACTTCCGGCTTCAGCTTGGGCCTCTCTCTCGGGAGGGCAGAACCTACATCCAACATGTGCCATAAGGCCCCCAGAAAAACCAGGCCATGCCTGACTCTTTGAAGCCTAATCAAACCCAGGGATTGTAGTCGGCTCTCTCCTTCCCCAGTGATGTCGGGCAAATAGACTTCAGATGGGGCAGCGGGGCTAAGACGGGACATCTACCAGAACCTGTGGGCACTGGCGGCCGGGAGATGCCAGGACAGGGTGGTCGAAGCCTCTGAAAGTTGAGGACCTCTGAGCCTCAGGAAGGCGCAGCCTGGCCTTGTGGCCAGGGGTGGGCGAGAAACCCTTGGAACCTTCCCGCCTGCCCCTGCCCTCCGCACCCCACAACCAAAGCGGCCATCTGCTCCGCTCTCCCCCCTGTCGGCTGCTTTGATGCAGAGCTCCGTTATTTGCCTGAGAATTTATAGTAGGAGCCGGGACAGCAGCTAAATCCCCCAGCCACAGAGGTAAATCAGCTGCCGCGATGGGCCGGAACGAGGGAGCTGTCGGGCCGGGAGGCAGCACAGCAGGGCTGGAGAGGAAAACACTTGTCCCTGCTCCCTGGGGATGGCAGCTGATAAATCCCCTTGGGCACCGATTAGGGCTGGCGGCCTGACCAGATCTTGAGGGCTGTTGGGGCTGGTGGCCGAGATTACACCACAGCGGGCAGTGCCCACAGAAACAGGCTACAGCCAAGGGACAGGACGGACCACAAGGACTTCTCAGAGCAGCTGGGTGAGTAACAATGGGCGGGAGTCCAAAACCAGTTTTCCCAGGAGCTGGGTGGAGCAGTGTCACCACCTAGGAGGGCAAGCTCTCTAGAACCTGGGCTCAAATCCTGGCTCTGCCACTGATGAACTGTGAGACCTGGGCAAGTTGCTTATCTCCCTGGGCCTCAGTTTTCCCATCTGTAAAATGGGGCTGATTAAATGAGGTGATACACATACAGTGCTTGGAGCAGTGCCTGACACCATATGGTTAGCAGGACTGTTACACAGAATATACTCTCCAGGCTCAGTTAGACCCGGACTTGTGCAGAGAAAGGACAAGGGACCATATGACCTTTAGAGGAAACTGGGAGTGCCACGGTGATGTTTAAAGAAAGAGGGCCCTCCTTACCCCACTTGGGAGAAAGTGAGAATAGCTTCTCCCAAGGCCACTATTGATGCAATCCTGTGGCTAAGAGCACAGGCTCCCTGGTCACACAAGCTGGCCTTCGAGTTCCAACACGTATTAACTGTGAAATCTTCAGCAAGATATTTCCCTTCCCTGCACCTGACCATCGTCATCTGTCCAATGGGGCTAAGAATACTCCTCACCCCACAGGGTTACTGAGAGAGTTACATGCAACCAGACATAACTGAAGGGTTTAGTGGTGCCTTGTCCATAGTAAGTGCTCATTAAATTTTAGTCTTGTTATTACTACTATTTCATCAAGGGAACGAGGGCTACGCAGTGGATCCTAAATCCAAGCAGAGAAGTTCATAGGGAGAGAAAGGAAGAGAGCTGGGGGGTGGTGAAGGCTGGGGGTCGGAGGGGAGAGGAGTCAATGAGGAGAAAGGGGGCCAGAAAATGGAAAGGGAAGACAGAAGTAGGCGGGCAAAGATGGGAGACCTGGAGGCAGAAGAAGAAAAGGGAAAGATATAGAGATGAGGGACAGGGAGAGCTGGGGGGAGAGATGGGGGGAGAGAGGAGAACCCGGGGGCGGGACAGGGGAACACAAGATCAAGAGGACAAATATACAGAGCCTCAGAGCAGGAGCCAGGGAGGTGAGAGGGGAGAAGGGGCCTGTGGGGAGTATTCAGGGGCAAGAGAGATGAGAGAAGAAAAAAGAGATGAGACGGGAGCACAGGCCGAGAGACAAAGGAGGAAGAGCAGTATCTGGAAAAACAGAGAGCCAGAGTGCAGCTCTTTCGCAAACGTGATTCCAGGCGCTGCTCTGCTGCCCCCTCCCCAGCTTTCATTTTCAGCTTGGCTTCCTCCTGCCAGCCTCCACCTTCTCAGCACCATGCCTGGGGCAGACGAGGCAGCAGGGAGGGTGAGGGGCTTGGACTCTGCTCTCCAGGGGTGAGGAGAAGAGGGAGGAGACAGTCCCCAAAACAGAAAAGAACCCAGGGGTCCACCCCTCTTTCTGGCAGCTTCCCCCTTCATCAGCAGGAATATGACAGTGGCCAAAAGAAACTTCAGAATGAAATAATAATAATAGCAGCTAAAGCATTAGCATTCTGCAATTTACAAAGTGTTTTACAAGCCCGAGTCTCCCAACACCCCTTGTGATGTAGGCAATATCACCCCCATTTATGACTGTCATTGTCATCAAGGATTCTATAATGCTTACTGCTCGCTAAGCTAAGCGTGTGCTAACACTCTTATTCCTAACAACAGCCCTATTATCCCCATTTTACAGATGACAAGCTGAGGCCTTGATCCTATGCCCCTGCCCCTTTGCCCCATCTCTGATCTCTCCTGTCTTTGCTCCGCTCTTCCTATTCTCTCATCTCTTGTCCTCCCTTGATTCTCCTCTTCCGACTGTGTTGCCTCACTAAACTTCAAATCGGCTTTTTGTTCAACTCCCCAGGCATTTCCCCCATGACAGGCAGGATCTGGTCTGATTACATATGACAGGCAGCCCCTTCACTGGGGGGCTAAATAGCAGGTAGCAACCAAAAAGAGATCAAATGGTGGTGGAAGTGAAATACGACAATGTCTTCAGAGATACTGTTTTTCGCCCGCTCTCCTCCCCCAAAGATCTGAGATGATCTAACATGTAAAACACAGATAGAACAGAACCATTCAAACACACATGAAAGAGTAAGACAAGATCAACAAGTAGGGGTGAGAGCACGTCCCCCAGAAAGGAAACCTAAGGATGGAGAGTTACTACAGAGGAACCCCATACTTAGCCCTCAGCTCTTGAGCACTGAAAATAAATGAAACCAGGGAGCAGTTAAAATTGTCCTCGCCTCCACCAGAATCCCTGCACTTGTTCATTGGTCATGGACCAAGCACCTACTGGGTGCCCCGATCAAAGATGTGATCAACAAATTCCAAGGACATAGACTTTTCCCTTCACTACAAGCTCGAGGAGGTTTTACCTGAGGTGTGCTGGGCACGGTTGCTGCAGAAGAACTGACAGGAAGGTGGGCTGAAAGAGCTGGAGAGCAGTGAGGACTGGAAAGGTCGGAGATACGGGACACAGGGAGAGGAAGGGCCCACCCAGCATTGTCCCAGAGCTGAGAAACCAAGGCTGGGGCGTGTCAGTTGCAGCCCTCGGACCGGTTCCCTGCCGCTGAGCCCTCTCCTGAGTGGCCTATTTGGGGCAAGCTCCCTGCCTGCCCGTCAACCTAGCCACCTTGCATGCGATGTGGATTACGGCTGCTCCTGGCTACTTCTGCTCATTAGCACATTAGCATGGGGATCATCAGGAACCAGAATAAATCAGATGAAAATAATATCCCACGCTCTCCCACAGAAACAAAATCTGCCCTCCCTGTTGGCACAGTTTCTAGTCTGTGGGAAAGGCGACTGCAAGTGAGAGTGACAGAGGACAGGGGCAGGCAGGGAGGGAAGACACGGACCCCCATCAGGAAAAAACCCAGGTTGGTGGGCGGGCTCCCTCCCACAATCACAAAAATGCTGCCCCTTCCCCAGCAGCCAGAAAAAAAAGGGACTTACACCTGTATGTGCCTGTGGGTGAAATACACATGTGTTAAACTTAAAAGCTGGTTCATAGGAAGGCTGCTACCTCGCCAGGCCAGCGCTGGAGGTACCTAAGGAGGAAAGCTTCCAAGCATATGGCACTGATGATATGCCCAAGGCACCCACTCCAACATCTTAAAGTGCTTTGAGGGGTGTGTGAAATGGTTGGTGGGGCTGAAAACTGAAGCTCAATCCTGGGCAGGTAGGTGGGTCCAAGCGTTCCCCAGCACGGAGCCATCAGGCTTCACCTGCTTGGCCGCCATAAAAAACTGACCTCATTTTTCCCTCCCTCTCCCTTTTTTGAAGCATAGTTTGTCCTCCTCAGGGACTCGGGGTTAAAAGAACCTAGAGCTCAGGCAGTCAATCATCAAACTTCCCACACAACAAAATTAGCTCTTTCCTGCAGTGGGGAACAAAACGACACCACTGCCAGCTCCCAATCCCAGGCACCACTCTCTCACCCTCAGAGCCTGCCCAAGCCTCCAGTGATTACAGAGAGACAAACAAGACAACTCACAGAGCAGGGTCCCTCCCCGGTAGGCCAGGTAAACCAATAGATGGCAAAGCATCTCTTCCAACACACGGTACTCCCTTCCATGGTTCCCTAATGCATACAGAATCAACCTGCCTTCACACCAAAGCCCTGTCTCCTCAAATTGGCTTTTTTTTTTTTTAAGTGAAGGTAGATTTTCAAATTGGCATTTAGAGTGCTCCTTAATACAGACCCATACTGAGTTCCTACAATTTCTCCTTCCCCCATCACCTCCCCTTCTCCCCAGCTGCTGGACCCCGTAGGCTTCAAGGAACACGCCCTGAACCATCCCGCTTCCAGCCCCTGTCACCTGGAATGCCCTCTCCACCAGTTCCCCAGGCTCCCATATGCTCACCAAAGCTCTCCCCACGCTCCTCCAAGGCCAAATGCAAATCCCACCTTCTTTCACTCTGTCGGTTGTCTCCCTCCCCACGAGATGGGCCTCCTGGCTCTTGTTCACCTTCCTGCCTGGTACTGAGGGGTAGTCTGGGGAATGTTTGTGGAATTGAATGAAAACTCCAAGGCTGTTCTCAGCCAAGCTTTCTTTTCTGGGACTCACAGCAGTCTCAGAAGGAAGGCAGCCAATCAGGGACACGGAGGTGGCAGAGGTCCCCAGAGCCCCACTACCCTGAGCCAGCAGGGGCCCTGGGGAGATGGAGGCTGCTACGGGAGATGCTACAGGTGCTTGTAGGCTTCCTGAGATGGTTGGAAAGGGTGCTTCTGAGGGACTCTGGGACCTTCAGACGAGCGGCAGTGGGGTTCCTTCCTTCCTTTGGTCCCTCTATCTGTCACTAGCACTCAGTCTCTCTCAGTCATCATCATTCTTTCTTTCAATTAGGCAGGGAGCTCCTTCTTCCTGAGAGACACCTCCCCTTAGAGCTCTGCTACTCAAAATGTACTCAGAACCAGCAGCATCAGCATCCCTGGAAATGTGCTAGAAATGCAAACTCTGAGGCCCCTGCCCAGACCCTACCCAGCCAATCCAATTCTCCAGGTTCACAAGGTCCCCAGGTGTACACCTTAAAGTGTGAAAGCCCTCGTTTAAAAACCAGAAAGGCCAGGTGAGGGGCCCAACAGAGAAGCTGAATGCCTCAAGTATTCAACTATTCATTCATTTATCCTTTCAATAAATATTTAATAAGTACCTACTGGGTGCAGAGTGCTGTGCTAGGCATTGGGGATGAAATGATTCAGACCCCAGTGGCCAGGCTGGAGAGAATGAGATTAGTGTCCCCCATCTGGTTGTCTCAGCTTCCCAGAGTTGTGGGGGCAGTGGGAGTAGGGGTGCATTCGACTGGAGACTCTCTCAGGATCCTGAGGCTGGTGAGGGATTCCTCCCACCTCCCAATACAAAGACAGGGAATCAGTCAGTGAGATGGCGGGGAAGGAGGGATGAGAATGAGGGAGAACGCAGGAAAATATAGAAGATGGAAATGAGAAAAAGTGAGTCCACGACAGACTCCCTGAATGCTCCTGGCCACTCCAGAGACACACTCAGTCTTACTTCTTGACCTTCCCAGAATGCCCCCTGTCCCAGTGCCATGCAGATGGCCACCTACAACAGGGGTCCTCAAGGCCCCCATGAATGGAGGACAGCCCCACCCCTCCAGCACCCTCCACCCCAAGGGCTGACAGGGGAGAAAACAGGTCACACCTGGGGGAAAGTGACCACAGCAAGGGGACTGGTTTGAAGGGCACAGGGATAGTAAGAAGCACACAGACTCAGGAGAGGGTGTGGAGCTTCAGGTGAGAGGGCTGCTGTGGCCAGCAGTGCAGGCAAGTCGGTGCCTTGGCTAGGATTGTACAAGTGGAGATTGTGAGATGTGGTCAGATTTGGAATTTGGATGACAAGGCCGACAGAATTTGTGTATGGATTGAGTATGAGCGGTGAGGAAAAGAGAGTTAATGAAGATGACTGATCCCTGGGTTTGGGGCCTGAGCTACCTTCCCATCCAAGGTGATCTGGGGAGAGTTCTGGAAGAAAAGGTTGGAGCAAGGTTTGGAGGGAAGGAAAAATCTAGGGCATAAAGTGGGAAAGAAGAGAATCCATGTTAGGAAGTCACACAGAATGAAAGTGAAGAGCCGGGAAAAGAAGAGGAAAATTATTCCGGGGTCCTTAGTCCAAGCTTCTTGAGGGGAAGAATTGCATCACCTGTTCCCACTGCATCCCTCAGGGCCCTCCATCGCTATTCTGTACACAGCGGGTTTAATCAGGTGCTCAGTCAACATTTGTGCCTTGTTGAGAAGTGACCCCAAAGGCAGGGTAGGGCGGTAAGAAGAGCACTCAACTCTGTCTGGGGAGTCCTGGCTGCCTACGGGCAGAGGGACCTTGGACAGGGCGCTGTCTTTCAGGGCCTTGGTTTCCCTACTGGCAAGCCAGTAAAGGCAAACCAAGATCTTCAGGTCCTTTCTCGCCCCAGTCCTCTTTCCTTGGCTCTAAGACCAGAATGCTGAGCTTCAGAAACCACTGTAGGTCCTTGAGCAGGGGTGGCTTGAGGTGGGCAGTCTGGAGGGGAATGAAGCTGAAGCCCAACAAATGGGTTGGGGCCATCTAGATACAGGTCAACAAGGGTCTGCCCACCGGGGTAGCTGCGAATGAATAAGAAGGATCAAGCCAAGAGCCCCCCACATCCCATCCCCAAATTTTCCTTGCTGTGATGTCTCAACATTTGGGGTTTTGGGGGGCAACTCCACAACGTCTAAATATTGAAATGCCTGGACTTGGTCATTAGATGTCTTTTATTTTCTATCTGCTCTTACTCTCTAGGGGATCCTATTCAGTATCACTGATGACCCCCAAATTTATATCTCCCTCCTGGACTTCACCACTAAACCCAGACCTATATGTCCATCTGCCTACCAGTCACCTCCACGTGGTTGTTTAACAGGCATCTCTAACCTAACGTGTCCAAAACTGAATCCTCCAAAACCAGTCCTTCCTGCAGCCCAAATCAGTTCATGCTGACTCCGTGGTGCTGGTCACTCAGGCCAAATCCCTTGGTCTCATTCCGACTCTACTCTTTCTCTCACACCCTCCATCTGGCCCATCAGCAAACCCCTGGGCCCTCTGCATAGTATATCCAGAATTGGACCACTCATCACTGCCTCCACGGTCACCTCCCTGGGCCAGGCCACCATCATCTCTTACCTGGTACTGCAACAGGCTTCTGCCTGGTGCCCTGGCTTCTGCCCTTATTTTCTCAACCGAGTCTCAATAGCACCATAAGGATTTTCTATAAAAATACAAGGTAGATCATGTCACTCCCCTGCTCAAAACTCTCCCGTGACTCCCCACCTTACTCTGAGCTAAAGCTAAAGCCTCATGGTGACTTGTTAGTCCCTGCGTGATTGGGTTCCCATCACCTCTCAGACCCAGGGTTCACTCGCTCCCTTGCTCTCTCTGCTCCAGCTGTTCCTGCCTCGTCGCCGTTCCTCCAACACAGCAGACACGCTCTCATTGGGGCCTTTACCCTCGCTGTCTCTTTGACGGGAACGCTCTTCCCCCAGAAATCTGCATGGGCCCGTAGCATCTGGTAAATGACAAGCTCCATATGTTGAGGGGCCTGAGCAAGGATAAGAAAGGGAATGAGGAGGAAGAGGAGACAGTCATGGAGTCTGGTCCCACACGAGAAACAAAATGGCTCGTCTCACTTTCTCTCTATTCCTCCTGGGGGGATTTGCTCCACCCCAGTTCCTCAGGAAGGACCACGTTCTCCACCCCACCCTCAGGAGAGCCTGAAGCTCCGATGGCATCACATCCCTCCAGGACTCTCGTAAACCTCCTGAAAAGGAAACACCTCACTCCCCTGACACAAGCAGTGCAACCCTCTCTGCTCTGTCCTAAAGGATGTGGGGAAGAACAGGTCTTGTCCAATCATTCACTCAAACACACTTAACTCCCGTGCCGTCCAACTGGGCCTAAGCCCACCAAGTCCACCACCACTCCCCTCTTCTTAGCCTCTGCTTTCTTTCTCTCCTCTGCCCTGCCTCGCTTCCCCCGATCATCGGGACTTCCCATTAGCACACACTGGAAGCCGGGTGAGGAGCCAAGGCTGGTGGGGCGAGGCCATAGGCCTGTGAATCGTGGGGGAAGGCACGTGGACTTGAGAGGAAAGGTTTGGGGGTGGGAGGCTGCGGAGGCCAGAAAGACAAGGAGACAAGGAAACAAGCGAAGAGAAGCAGAACCTGGGATGAGACAGTGATCCAGAGAGACACGGAGAGGGCATCGGCCAGAAAACGGGGGTCACACTCAGAAGCAGAAACAGGGAGAGAAGCAAGAGCTGACGGACGGCAGGAGCTGGAGACAGGAGGTGCGAGAGACAGTCAGACACCCAGAGACAGACAGACGGACAGTAACAGACTAAAGAGACAGACAGACGGAGGGGCAAGCCCGCCAGGGAGGGAGGGCAGCAGAGACTACCCAAAGAGTTGGAGAGACGCACGGACAGACCAGAAGGCTGCCAAGAAGGCGAGGAGGAAAAAGAGCGGAGGCGGGAGTGGCGGGAAGCGGCGGGCGCGGGGCGGGCGCAGCGGAGCGGGCGCGGGCGCGGGGCGGGCGCCGGGAGCCCGCTCGTAAAAGCGGCGCCGAGCGGGGAAATTGCCGCCAGAATCGCTGAGCTCCACAAAACGCCGCCCGCTCCAATCTCCAGCCTCATCGCCGCGCGGGCTGGTTATGCATTTAAATGTTATTTAATTGGATTGTGGAGGAGCTGGGGGCCAGAGCGGCCCCCGCCCCCGCCCCGCACGAGCCGCGCGCCCGGGCTGCCGCCTCCTCCACAAATCTGTTTTCCGAGTCACAGATTGCAGCGCACCCCCCTCGCTACCCGCTCCCCCACCCCGACGGCTCCCCCTCTAAGTCTGGGCGCCTTCTTCGGTTCCCCCCTCCCAAAGGGAGCCAGAGGACACTCAGAAAGACACAAGTCCCCTGAAGATGCCTGAAAACGTAGGGGCTACACAAAAATACTCCAGATGCACAGACACGACAGCAGCAAATGGGCCACACTGAATTAGACGAGTGACCATCTGGCAGATTTTTTTTTTTTTTAAATGCAGAGACTCAAAAGATCCCCATGGATCACAAAAGTACACAAATGCACGTAATACACTGGAGACTCACACTCCATAGGGAACGCATCACCGTATCCCTTGGAATAGTTCTTACAAAGTGACACTACCATACAGGGGGACAAGATCATGCTAATTCAGTGATTTCGCAGGGTGACACTTAGACTGTCCTTAAAGCTAGGTAAGGAGTAAAGCATACATTCACTCTCACCCTCAGAGCAGCCATCACACCCCAATTGCTCAAGTGTGGTGCCTTCCCAGGGTTGGAAGGCAAACTTTTCCTTCAAAGACATCGTGTTCCTCTCCCAATCCACAGCAGAAAACCCTCATCGGATGACATTCCGAGAGGCAACTGCATCCGTCATCAAGTTTCTTAAAACTGAACTGAAATCACAACAGGTCGCCTTGAGGGTAGACACGGGGAAGGCCTTCCTAAGACAGAAAGTTTGAGATTCCCCAGGGGTGAGGCTGGGCTTCTCCCTACCGACTGCAATAGGAGACCCATTTCTGCAGCCTGGACCAGGAGGCAGCACCATCAAGGTAGATGGAAGGACAGAATGACCTGCTGAGGCATGTCCCCCGCACACTCCCAACCAGCAGACAGGAAATTGCTGGCCTGAAATGATCAGGGTCAAGTTGCTTCAATTAATGAAAATGGCAATGGCAGGCCGACTTGGCACAGGCCACCGTGGAGGGCTGTTCTGGGCTCTTGCCACCCTCCCTGCAAGCCAGCCTCATCGACTGACATCAGGCTGAGGGCCTTAAGCAGGAGGTAGGGGCAGGAGAACTGGCAAGAAGATGTGTAGGAAAAGTCAATTGCAGTGATCTTGTTTGTTTTGGTTTTGACAGAACAAGGGCCAAAACAAGGAGAGAGAGAAAAAGGGAGAGAAAGTTTCCCCAAATATATTATAATTCAACCTTGACTGGTAAGCTTGGGCTGGGGCCAGACTGGTATTAAGACCTTGGAAGAAGAAAGCAATTCAGCTTCTCCCAAAGCAATTTATTTCTGTATCACCTGATGGTCAAATCTGGGAAGTTTATCCATATGTCTAACCTTAATGTTTCATGCACCAATTAAAATTATTTCCTTCTTTGGGGCATTAGGAAAAAATAGAAAACAGCTGGCCTACATCCTCCTAAAACAAATGTTTGGAGAATTGTGACACAGTCTGGGCTGGACCAGAAGCTCTAGTCCCTCCCTCCATTCCATGCATCTTCTCTGCCCAGCGATGCCCAGGCTGGGTTTCTGTTCTTTTTTGCTCCAGCACCTGGACCTCCCCAACACACCTGCTGCAGGTTTGCCATCCCAGAAGATCCCAGAGCAAGAGATCAAAAAGAAAGCCCTATTTCCCATCTTTTATAGAGCCAGGCCCAACCCTTGGTTCTGGTCAATTCCTAGCCCCTGAACCCTTCCCCTCGTCCTTGCAGCTGGGGCTGAGAAATTCTTGGGGAGATCTGACACAGTGGTCCCCTTTTCAGAACATCCATTCCATGGAGGTGACAAGGTTGAGCAAATGATGAGAGAACTCTCCAATCAGCGCCCTCTCTCACTGGCACACAACATCCTACCCACACTCTGAGAGCTAATCCCTTCCTCAGTGTGCCTGGAGCACTGTGTTTAGAACTTGTTCACAACACGTTTTCCATTTGATTCATACTATAATTATATGCTTGTATCTCCCAGCACCAGACAGTGAGCAATGTGAGGGCAAAGAGCCATCTAATTCACCTCTGTCACTGCCCACGGTGCCTAGCGTGGGGACTGGCACACAGTGGACATCAATAAACGTTTGTCAGAATGAGAAAGGAAAGTGAGGGACCCCACAGTGGTTAAACTCAAGACTCAGTCTTCCTTTAAGCCATCCTGTTTCTGTAAGGAAAAAAAGAGGAAGACTCTTTCCTCCCCAACACTATCCATCCTACAGAGTCTTTGAGGCACCCCCACCCCAAGCATAGCTTGGCTTCCATCAAGTTGAGTGTGTATAATTGCATGTGTACACGTTAGGGTGGGATTTGGATGACCCCAGCACTCCTCTAAACCAGAATTTGCATCACCTTCACTGGGCAAAAAACGACCAGCTCTGGGGACACTCACGTTACTGGATGGGCACCCTGGGGTAGAAATCCCAAACCAGATGCGTGCATGACACGCACATTCATCCTGAACACCTACTTCATGCCAGGTTTGGGGTTACATATGGGGAAAGGAACATAAGAGGCCCTCTCCTTGCCTTCAGGGCAGCCAGTGCAATCCTGCCTTTACCTTGGCTGCATATTCACAGCACAGAAAAACATAAATCCCAGGCTGCCTTCAGACCTCCCTAATCAAAATCTCTTAAAGTGCAGCTGGGACACTTGCCTCTTTCTAAACCTCAGCAGGGGAACTGATTCACAACTCTCACCAAAAGAACTTCCCTCAATGATGGAATGTTCCGTATCTGCACCATCCAGTCAGTAGCCACTAGCCACGTGAGGGTATTGAAATGAATTTTTTAATTTAATTTTTAATCAATTGAAACAGCCACATGTGGCTGGTGGCTAGCATGTCAGCTACTCTTGATGATCCCTAATCACCTCAATTTAGCTTGAGAATACTTCTCATAGTATTGTTTTGTAGCAGCTGACATTTCCACTTCCTTTGATCCAGGGGGAAACACTGAGCTGCCCCTCCCTGCGGGCACTCTCATCTGCACTGAAGAAACCGATCTAGAATGAATTGCGGGGCAGGGCCCAGTCTGGTGGATGAAGTCCTACCAGCTAGCTAAGCCACCATGCCAGCCTCCACCTCCAGACTGGACAAAAGGCCCTTCTGAGTACTCTTGTTGGAGGTTGACACTGATGGGGGAAGAAAATGCAGTGATGTGACTTCAGGTGCCAGTTATGGACCAAACTGTGACTCCCCAAAATTCCTCTATTGAAGCCCTAACCCCCTACATGACTTGGGGAGATATTTGGAGAGAGGGCCTGTAAAGAGGTAATTCAGGTTAAATGAGGTCGTAAAGGTGGGACCTTAATCCAATATGGCTGGTGTCCTGATGAGAAGAGCAATACCAAGGAGGTGCATGCACAGTCAAGGCCACGGGAGGACACACTGAGAAGGCAGCCGTTTGCAAGCCCGGGAGAGAGGCCTCAAGAGAGACCAAATCTGCTGACACCTGCACCTTGGACTTCCAGCCTCCGGCACCGTGAGAAAATAAATTTGTCATTTAGGCCCCCAGTCTGCAGTATTTTGTGGTGGTGGCCCTAGTGGACTGACACAATACCCTTGGGAAAAGGCAGGCCCAGGACTCTATTCAGCCTCTCCCCAGCAAGATGCACCCCAAGAATTGAAGGCAACAGCCCCACTAGAAGCCAGATCCAGCAGTGACTCTACCACACCTACCTCTTCAAGGCAACATCTGGGTCACTATTCGAGAACCTATACACGCTGCCCAACCCTAGTCCCACCATCTCATGGTTCCCACGCCCATGCTAGACTTCCACCCAACTCCATCCCCCTACAACATCTTCCCTGCACACTAATCCCATCCCTTCCCATTCCTGACCCCATCGCACCTACATTGCCTCCTATATGGCTTGCCCCTTCGTCCCCCATCCGTTGGGTGTTTTAAGTGTGTGTGTTTTGTGCATCTCACGTCTTCCCACTGGACTGCAAATTCTTTAAGATTGGTCTAGCCTTCGAGACCCTTCACTAATCCCATCCCTTCCCATTCCTGACCCCATCGCACCTACATTGCCTCCTATATGGCTTGCCCCTTCGTCCCCCATCCGTTGGGTGTTTTAAGTGTGTGTGTTTTGTGCATCTCACGTCTTCCCACTGGACTGCAAATTCTACAAGATTGGTCTAGCCTTCGAGACCCTTCACAAGACCCTTCGATGCCAACTTAGCTTTCTAGCTTGTTCTCCCAACTGGGACAAGTCAACACTTATCTACTTGCCATCCCTTGAACAAAACAATGCTCTTCTCTAAGCTCTTTAAAACTTTCCCAGTGTCTAAGGCCACTTAAAATGCCACCTCCTCTGGAGAGCTTTCCCTGACTACCCGAGCTAAGTATGTAAGGGAACAAGGGCTTCTATCTCTATGCAGTTATATCACAGTGCCTGACCCAGTGCTCTGCAACATGGGGCAATCACTACATAGCACCACTGCACTGACGGCAGAAAGAGGAAAGGAATGTAAGGCGTTGGGGATGAGGCACATGCAAAATGGTAATGCAATTCTGATGCCAAACCCCAGGAGTTAGCATAGACCCCTCAGGTTTAAGGGCAGAGCCCCCAATAAGACTGCCCTCATCGCAGATGCCAGCTGCAAGTTCAGGGGTCCCCAGGTTAGCTGCACTTTTGACTAACTGGCTACAAGTTCAGGGGTTCCCAAAACCCCGTCAGGTTCAATAATTTGTTAGAATGACTAACAGAACTCAGGAAAGCACTCTACTTACAATTATAGTTTTATTATAAAAGATACAAATCAGGACCAGACAAATGAAGAGACACATAATGCAAGATCTGAGAGGGCCCCAGCTTCCATGTCCTTTCCCCATGGAAGCAGGACACATCATCCTCCTGACACATCCATGTGTTTACCAACCAGAAAGCTCACCCTCAGTGTCCAGAGTTTTTATTAGGGTTTCTTCACGTAGGCATAATTGATTGCAATCATTGACCACGTGGTCGAATTCAATCTCCAGCCCCTCTCCCCTCCCTGGAGGTCAGGCTGGTATCACCTGGCTTGAAGCTCCAACCCTCTACTCACATGGTTGGTTTTTCCCCACAGTAAGCCCTCCTGAGTCAAATTTCAGCATCAACTCAAGGTGTGGCTTGAGGGTCCCACCAAGAATAATTAAAATCCCATCACTTGGGAAATTCTGAGGATTTAGAGGCTCCCTCCCAAGAACCAAGGATAGAGATCACTCAAATTATTTATTATACAATTGGGGGGGGCACTTATATACTAAAAAATCTTATTAATTTTGAGAGCTGTAGATGACCTGTCCCAGAAGCTAGGGTCCAACCATATGTTCCTTATTAAGGTGGTCTCTGCTCCCAACTGGATTCGCTTTCCCAGCCCATACTAAAGGGGATGCCAACCAGTCACTGAGCAGCCATTAGAAACAGGTTAGCTGGAATGCTAAAGCCATATATTTTCTAACTTCCTCCAACTTTCTTTGTATACACTGACGCTTTCTTTTACCCACCCAGATACATCAAACTTTTTGTATGAATGTGGCAATAAAGAAGGGGTAATTTCTAAGGAAGGAAGGAAGGAAGAAAAGGAAAGGAAAGAAAGAACTTAGCTGGAGATACCAGCTCCCATCCACCCATCACCAGTTCCCCACAGTGCCCTGAGTAGCACACAAGACCCTGGACAAGCCCCTCACAGAGACCCCTGCAGCTCTGCTAAGGCAATTATTGATCATACACACCATCCTGCAGCTACCCAAGAAACCCTTTGCAAACAGGGACGAGGTAAGGTAAGAGAGGAAGATATAAACTACCACCTTCCACATGCAGGAGAAAAAGGGCCAACACAAAAGGGTTTAGGAGCTTTTAATGCTTAGACTGAAAGCACAGGCTGGATTTTCCAGAAAGCCACCGGTCCACCTCTGGCAGGGCAAGAATCTGCCCCTGACTCAGGCCACAGGTGGAGGGCCAGACTCCCATGACCACCCCTAGCAAGATCCTGGGAGCGGAGGGTCTTCCTGTGCAGTGCAGTGTAGTGTAGTGAGCGCCTCCCCAACGCCGAGGCAAGGAAACTAGAAGAGGGGTGATGAGCACCCACAGGCCAGGCCCTACACAAGGCACTTCCAAGTATTAACTCAGCTAATCTGCACACCAGCCCCATGAGGAAGGGATCCTGCTTTACAGATGAGGAGCCTGAAGCCTGAGGAGGTCAACCAACTCATCCAAAGTCGTAAGGTTCACAAGTCTCAAGGCTGGGATGGAAATTCAGGTCTCCTGGCCTTTCCCACGATGCTACACTGATTCTCTCTCTCCGACCCAGCTTCAGTCTCCCACCAGAAGTTCACTCTTAGCATCCTCATCCCATGCTTTGTCCTGGTCCCCACGAGGAAAGGGGTGAGCTGAAGGCAGCTGTTCCATGAGGACAGGTGGGGATCCTGGCAGATCTTTTCTCTAAAACCGCAAATAGGACCTCAGAAGTCACTGTCCAGGTCACTCTCAGCTGAAGAGAGGCTCCCAGGGTAACAGTGAGGTAGAGCAGCTCGCAGATTCTGGTTCTCTGTGGAGGTGGGGACCACAGACCGAAGAGCCAAGCTCAGAGGAAGGTGAAGCGTGCAGGAATCGGGAGGGCGAGCAGGAGTAGTGTCAGCACTGCCCTGGCAGGTCCCAGCGTCCAGGGAGCCGAGGGGGACCCTGTCGCTCCAGTCCTGGAGGCGCATCGTCCTCTGCTTGGCCGGAACGACCTGGGGGACTTGAACGTGTCCTGCCAGCCGCAGGGGCACTCATCCCGTTAGCAGCGGCAGCAGCCCCAGCTCGGTCAGTCTCTCCCTGGCCACTGCCTCCCAGCCCTTGTTGGCCTGTGCGCTGCGAGGGGAGGGGTGCAGGAGCCCCTCCACCTGGACCTCGGGCATCAGGCCGGCCAGAGCCCGCCGTGCCCGCTGCTCGGCCAGCCGCCCCACGCCCACCACCAGCCGCACCCCCAGCAGCTGCACCTGCCGGCACAGGGCCGCGTCACAGACCCCGAGGAGCTGCTCCCGCTGCTTGGCAGGCAGCTCGGCCGGGGTGAGGTTGCGCCCGCTGGGAGCCAGGAGGAGCAGAGGACACAGGTTGTGGACGAAACAGTGACGGAAGAAGACCTCGGGCTGGCCACAGAGGTTCCGGAAAAAGCCCCAGAACCGGGCACCGCTCACCTCGGACTGAGGGCACTCCAGTCCCAGCACTGGTCGCTTGGGGTGCTCCTGGGGAGGGCTCAGCACAGGTCCCCCAACGCCCAACCAGTCCCGGACTACATTCACTTCCCCAAAGGGCACCTGTGGGGAAGGAGAGGGACACGAGGGCTTCAAACTGGAGACCGGATGCTCCAACCCCTTTCCACCCTCCATGAGGATCTAGCCTGGATGCTGCCCCCCACTTAGCCCCCAACCCTAACCACCTTCACCCAAACGCCAGAGGCAAGGATTCCTGGCCCTTGATTTGAGCCTGTCCATCCTCTCCAATTTTTTATGTGGACTGTGGTCCAGAAGAATCTGTTTGCTTCTACTCCCACTAGCCTTTGGGACCAGGTACAGGGAGTACATGCGGGAGATGTGACCCTACACAGGGCATGATGGGTAGTACAGGGGACAGACAGATAGCCTGAGACAGAAAGGCAGCCAGGGTTAGAGGAGGCACAAGGACAGGGCTGACCACTGCTCTCTGGGTGCCCTCTCAGCCCCAAGCCTCGGGCTGTCATTTCCATCGATCATCATTGATCACCTTTCAGCCCCCAGTTGGGGTCAATAAAAGCGATTGAGCCTCCTGCCCTGAAGCCTCTTCCCCTCCCCCACCTGCCAAGCACCCCCACGGAGGGGCAGTCACTCATCCGGAGGTCTGAAAGGGAAGCAGGCAGGCGCTGGAGCCTGGCTCCGTTCTGAAGCTCTCCTCAGCTCAGGAACAGAACCCAGGTTGCCGGAATGTCCTGCATCTTTTCCAACCCCATCCCTGTCATCCAGTCTCCCCTGAGGACCTGGCAGGCCTGGTCCCTCTCCTAACTCCAACACACTCTAGGGAGAGGGGAGATCCGGCAAGGTAAGGTAAGGATGGGGCTGGCGGAAGGAAGGCCTCTTAGAGGCAATTAGTGGACAGCTCACAGGGGAAACGGAACTACCATTAATGTGCTCGGTTAACTATGGGCGGCGAGACCAGGAGAGTCTGAGACCACAGGAGCTGGGGGGGGGGGCCACACCCACGCATGTCCACAGCCACGCACATGCCCCTCCTCCACAGCACATGCAGCCACACATCCACTTCAGAGCCTCCCACTCCATCCCCTAGGGGAAGCCAAGCTCTTTACCCCAGTCTGGGCCATGCCAAAGGGCCCTGGGTTCATGCCCACGAAGAGCACTTCCTTGGGGCCCTGGCAGTAGCGGGTCACATAGCTGCGATGTGGCTCCCACGCATACTCCACGGGATTGTAGATGATGCCCACAGGCTCGGAAAACTGCAGTTGCTTCAGCTCATCATTAAGCCGAAGCTCCTCCTCCAGGAAGCCCTCGGCCAAGCTTCGGGGAGAGGGCTGGGGCTCCATCCGGGCACCTGCAGGCTCATGGAGGGGCCCTGATGGGAAAGCCTGGGGCACAGCCATGCCACTGTGACCTGGAAAAGAGATAGACAGAGGCCTCAAAAGCCCTCAGCCAGAGAGTGGGAGGGATCCGGGCTGGCCAGGGCCCCTACTACCATTTCCTGGGCTCAGGATCCCCCAACCTCCAGGAAGGCTGTGCTCATCTCGGTTCCTGGTAATGAAGGACCCTTTCCCCTCCCAGATTTGAGTATCCTTCCTCTTCATATATCACCTGCTGAGAATAACCCATAACCACGTATCATCCCCCACTCCAAACCTCCTTTTCATCAGGCATAGGTTTTGAGTCACTAGGTCTTAGGCCATGCCTAGGTTTTCAATAAATATTTACATGGCAAACTTTCAGCACCTTTAACATCATCCTTAATAAAACCAGCCCAACCAGGATGGGCTGTGTCCTGGAAACCAATGTGCTGAAGAACGGGATGCAGGTACACAGCCACAGCCCAGAGACTAATTACAGAGAGCTGATTACAATAGCTTCCAGGTGGTGAGCAACTGCTCTGTGCCAGGTATATCTCACTGATGCTATAACAACCCCATGAGGTGGGAATTACTGCTCCCATGTTACAGGTGAGAAGACTGAGGCTTAGCAAGATCAAGCAACTTACCCAGGGTCATGCAGTTAGCAAGTTATGAAGCTTGGAGGTGAACCCAAACTATCTGACTCAAGGCTGTGCTCTTTACCATCCACACCCATCTTGCCTTATAAGGATGGTTCGAGCAGCCACCCTGCTAATTCTCCTATTCTCCCCAACTCCAGCCCAGCTTCTAGCCCACATTCCAGAACCCTCAGTGGTGAGGGAGATGATTATTAGGCTCACACTAGACTTCTGCAAACTATGCAACCGTGGCCAGAGCCTCAGGTCTCCTCACCCAAATACCACTTAAAATATTGATTTACAAAATGGAAGGAGATATTATGTGTAAAGGGGAGCTGGGGGAGGAAAGACAAGGACAAGAAGAGGGAGGGAGCACAGGGAGCACCCCAGTGAACTCTGTAACCTGCAAAAGCCATTCCTTCCAATCTTCCTCCTCACCACTCCCATGCAAACCCAGCGTTCCAGCCCGACAGTTCCACTAACACTTTCAAGATGCCTTTCCTCCCTCAACTCCCAAAACCTTGCACGTGCCATTTCTACAAACCCAACCCCACACACTCCTTGAGCGAGCCAGGACTGTGACTCCCCCACCCCTCCGCTCATCCAAATAATACCTCCCTTTCAAGATGCAGCTCAAGCTATCCCTTTGGTAAAGCCTTCCCTCTTCAGGACACTCTGCAGCATTTGCTGTAGCTTCCCGGCCCCACCCCTCAAGCCTACTGGCTTGAGACCTGGGAATCTGTATTTTAAACAAGCTTCCTCAGGTGATTCTGATGGTTGGCGATGGCTGAGAACCACTGTATGTCACCATGGTTAGTGGCGTCTTCATGAAGTCACACCTTACCTCCCAGACTAGACTTGAGCAGATCAGAGAGGAGGTCCTATTCAATTTCCCTCCATATCTCCAGGGCCCTAGCTTTTTTATCTTTTTCCCAAAGGGCTTAGTTTTTATTAGGCAGTCAACACCTGATCAGCTGTCCATCCCATCTTTTTCAATCCTGCTTAAAACTACCTTCTAACAAGGAGCCTTTCCTGATGGACTTCTCTCCACGTCTACATCGAGTTCATTCAAGGGTCAGCTACCCGCTTTGCACTCTGCTTGCTTCCAAGGGCTTGCCAGGCTCTGGGTGTGTTTCCATCACGTCTGGGCCTCCCACAGGGCAGGGACCATGGTTCTTCTCCCTCTCAACCCCTTGCCCAGGTCAAGAGTAACCTCTTCCTCCACATGGGACGTCAAGGTTGATACAACAGCTTGATCCATCAACCTGTTCTCTGACCCTAGCCAACGGAAAGTGAGAGAGAGACAGAAAAAAAAAAAAAAAAAATCAGGGCCAAACTTAGGAAATCCTTCCCAAGACTGAACTCAGAAGTTTCTAACTGATCTGCCTAGGTGGCTATGCAGGGCCAACTGGACTCAAAAAATGGCTGAGAAGGGAGCTTCAGAGGACCCAAATGTCTCAGGGGCCCCATGCAGCACCAACATTAGTGGATTGTCTGCTCCAATTCTGGGCTCTCTCTCAGATCTTAAGCTGAGCCTACCTTTGATCTTTAGGGACCCATGCTGAAGACAGCAAGGCCGGGGGTACATGAAAGAGTGACAAGTTCTTACTTTCAGTGTTCTAGAATTTCAAAGCCTGATTTGATGACAAAAGTCACAGGCTGTGTGTCAAGTGACTCAAATTCTAGTTCTGGTTTTGTCTCTAAGGTTCTCTTAAGCAAGTCATTTAACTCTCCTCTCTATGAAGTGAAAATCACAAATTCCATCCAACGTACCACCAGCTGTTAACTCATTTTTTTTTCAATATTTATGAGTCTCTTACGTGATAGGCACTGTGGTAGTCTCTTGGTGGGGAAGAAATCCAAATGTAGGCCAGACTCATAAACTACTGTGACAAGACAGATAAACAACTGTAATACACTATAATCCCAGCTTTAATGTCCTGAACAAAACACCACGAAAGCTGAAAGGAGAAACTTGGAAGCCTATCTTAAGTCACCAAGAACCAGAGACTTAAGAAATGTAGATACTTTATAAATTACAGTGTCGTATTATATTAAGTGCAAAGGAAATGGAGGGTGATCCAGCGATAAGTCTGGCCATCTAAGCTCTCTGACACCAAACTCAGCAAGTGCAGAAGGAATCCAAGACACTATCCACTCCCCTGTGCCGTGGGGGCACTCCAGAAATCCAAAGGGACATTCAGCAAATCCTCAGACTAATAAAGATGACAATAATAACAATAGAACAGAGACTCAAAAATAACACTTCAACTCTCTTCCTGGTTTCGATGGGGCCGACGACTAAGGCTCCACTAGAAATTTCGCGTCCGCCCGCGGGCTCCGCCCGACGGGAAAGTGTCGTCCACGCAGGCCCCCCGGGCGACTCTATAAGTTCGCCTCTCCCTGTGCCGGGCGAGACCCAGACGTCCAGAGGGGCCCCGAAACACAGACATCCCGACTCCCGGCCTGCCGCCGCCCGGGAGCCCTGAGAACCCGCCGCCTTCCCCTGGCGCCCCAGCTTCGCCTACTTCCTCACCTGGCCAAGCGCTCCATCCGCTTTCCGGTTCCTTTCCCCGCCCCCGGGCGCGGTGGACCATGGGAGTCGTAGTCTACTTTGTTTAGGAAAGGGGATTGGCGTAGCCGCAGCCACTTCCGCCGGAAATACTCAAATTCCCGGAAGGCGTGCTAAGTTAGCCCTAAGTGATGCTGGGGGTTGTAGTTTGTTCTTTACACTAGGGCTAAATCCGGAAAACTTGAGATGTGAGAGGCTAGGCTCTGTAAGGGCCTTGGAGACCCTGGGTTCTAACCATAAAGGGCATCACCCTTCCAAAAGTTCAGCCACAACACTTTTCCCAAAGGGATTGTCAATCAAGGAGCTTCAGCTATCCTCAGTCTCTCAACTCACCTGCGGCTAAAGACCATTTCTAGCCTACCTGCTGCCCTGGGTATAAGAGACCTCCCCTTGCTACCCTCCAAGGACTGTATATAGGATATCCTCAGAAGTACTTCTGGAATCTCTAACAACTCTTTAGTAATGATCTTGAGACTCCTCCATCCCCCATTACCGTCCAAGCCCCTGTCTCCATGGCTTTACCATTTCACTCTCTCCCTCCTCTGCCCTGCTGTCTGCCCAGTCCTGTGACCTCCCATCCTTCCCAATCCCCGTCTCGGATACTGTCCAGGACATCTTCCCTGACCAATCCCCTGGCTGCACCTAATAGTTTATTCCCTCCCACCTCCCAAACCCAATACTAATGTCCAAAGATGTCCCACTCCTAATTTTGTTCTTGTCCTGTGTCTAGGTCTGTTTCTGTGTCCTGACTATAAGATTTTCATTAGACTGGAAACCCACTAAGGCCAGTTATCTCCTAGATTCTTCCTGTCCCCACCCTCTGCATACCCCAGTACAGCTGTAACTGAGATCAGGCAGAAGCTAAGTCTCCCTGTAGGTGGCAAGGAAGGAGACCAATGAGCCCCAGAACAGAGGGAGGTGAGAGAACAAGGATACTATCCCCTTCCCTATCCTCCCCTGCTCCCCTCCCAACAGACAAAAACTTAAAGGGTGTGGCAGGAACTTCAGAGAACTGTGAGCAGTGACCTTCTGAACCACAGGTGAGAAATCACCCCCACCCTTGCAAGACTTTGGAAACTGAATTAATCATCCACCTCAACACAGTCCATTGTTTCCTGAGCTTTCATTTGTCCCAGATTCTCTCCTTCTCCATGTCTTTACTTCTGCCTATGTAAATGTATCTCTATCCCTAGTCTCTTATATAGCTTTCTCTCTGTATCTGTGTCTCTGTCTCTCTCTGTGTACATCTACCTCCCTGTCTCTGCTTTTTCTCTGGAGCAAGTGAAAGAATATCCTGACTGACTCTCCCCTCAGGCTCCTCTGTCTCTATAGATCTATGCATTTGTGTATTTCTAAATAAAAATTAGGGGGAAAGGAGAGCCACATTGGTGGTGTCATCTCATTGCTTAAGAATTCTAGGAGTCTTACCATCCCTTGGATAACACTTCTGCCAGCCCACCCCTCACCACTTGCTGTCAAGCACTTCCACGTTATCACCATGGCAGCCCCTCCACTTTCCAAGTTTCCTGACAGGAGAGCAATGAGTAAGATGAGTGACAGGCAAGCAGAGTCCCCAGGAACCCCACCCCCAAGTCCATCTTCCTGGAAGTGTTGCTTAACTATTTCTGTCCCTGTAACCCTATTAACCGCAGGATGCCCAGAGATACGGAGTCCTAACATGGGGAGAACCTGAGTCTTGGACAACCCACAGTGAGTCCCTGTAGCTGACCCCAGAGAGGGCTGGGGGCCTTCCCTGTCTCTAGTTCATACTCCTCGCCACCTGGTGAGTCCCTCTTGGGGAAGATGGAGGTGAGGCCCTCTCCCGAAGTGGGGGTGATTCGAAACAGAGGTCCATAGACTAACAAAAGACAGAGCCTGAGAGATGAAACTTGGGCTGAGGTGGGGCCTCGCGACCTGCCTTGTCTATGTCTTAGTCTCTAGAAAGTCTGCAGAAGGCTGGCTGACTGGGATTTATGGATAGAGCTTGTAGGGCAGGAGCAGAAGCAGACCCAGGCTGTGGCCTGGACAGAGCCTAGAGACTTGGGTCACTCTGTTGGGGCCAGCCAGGCCTGGGGCAGGGTCCTCTGCTGCCCACCAGCCTGCTTCTGGGGCTGGAGCCCAGGCAGGAAGGGGTTAATCTGCCAGCTTGTTTTCCTTTGGTTTCCTCGGCCTGCCTGGGCTGTATTGGGCCACGAGCACCATCTATCGGCCTCTCGAGGTCCTAGCTCTGACTCCCAGCTCACTTGGGCTTCTAGGCTGATCTTTCAGGCTTTCCCCTGCCTCCAGACTCCTGGAGGAGGGAAAGGGAGCTGATGAGCTGCGCTGCAAGGCTCTAGAGCAGAAAACAGCTATCGGGGATTGGAGAAGGTGAGGGCCCTGTTTCCCCTCTCCCAAGTACCAGGCTTCTTCCTTAATGTTAGCTCCCTCCACCTCTGCCCTTGAGAACACAAAAGGGCTTCAGGACTTTCAGTGTAGCCATGTCCCTCACTACACTGGGCAGTCGCCCTGTCTCAGTACAGTAAACATTAAAAAAAAAAAAAAAGCATTGGAGAGAGAGGTATTTAGGGTACGTTCTCTTGACTTAGACTGCCTGGATTTGAATCCCAGCTCTGCCACTTACTAGTGGTGACCTGGAATATGTTACTTAACTTCTCTGTACCTCAGTTAGCTCAACTGTAAAATGGGATAATCATTGTAATCCACACCTTCTTTTTTTTGATAATTAGATGACTTTGTTTCCGAATTCAGGTTCGGCTGCTCACCACTCAAAAGTCAATCATTTGAGAGGCAAGAAAGGTGCTTTAATCAGAAAAGTCAGCAATATGGAAGACAGTGGACTCATGTCCAGAGACCATCTTGGAAGATTCTGCTCAGCCATGACAGTTTTTAAAGGGAAAAATGGAGGGGAGGAATCTGAGTGACTCATCGAGGCAGGGGGTTGGTTCTGCATCAGTCTCCATCACGTGCAGACTGGCTGACTCTTCAGATGCTATCTTGCCCTGTGATCTGCCTGCAGGATTGCTAAGGGGGCTGCTGGGGATAGAGGGCTAATTATTCTTTAACTGCGTAGTTCTTCATTCTTACTTCTTTTTATCTAGGCAAAGAATCAACAGGTTAGACAAGGCGTGGTGTGCATTCACGAGAGCATAAGTTAGTTTCAATTGCTTAGGGATCTCATTCTTGTAATTAAGTTCTTTTAAGGTTAGAGGGTGATAGAAATGGGCGAACAGGAAAAGGGCAGAAGAGCTGCTTTCAACTTAATTATGTAAAGTTCTTAGTATGGTGTGTAGCACAGATATGATGCCCCATAAAGGTTAGTTGTTGTTGTTATGGCCACATGCCAGGGTCTTAGGCAGACGCTAGTCTCAGGACCCCAGTTCCAGGCCCACGGAGTCACACCTGACACACAAGCACAGAGGACAAAACTGGACAACTCATCCATGGAGAGTTCCACAAAGACAGTGGCCCATACGGGCTAGGATTGGGGGCTGGAAGTTCAGGATTGTGAGGAAAGTGTTTTCAGTTCTCCAAGATCAGCAGGAGATAGAATGAGGGGGTCAGAGAAAGAAAAAGCTTGAGGTAAAGATGGAGGAAGGAAAGGCATTAAGGAAGAGGCATTAACAGGCCCTTAAAAGGACCCTGATTTAGAGAAGTAGAGAGGAGTCCCTCATGCGTGGGGTGAGCAAGGACCACTGCATCCCAAAGACATGTCCTCCTTGGTACAAGCACAAATGTCTCAGGGTTTGAACAGGCTCCCCAAGCCTCCAAAGATACATCATATCCCAGCCCCATCCCAGAGTTGTGGGGGGACTTAACCCTCAATGTCTCTCCCCCAGGCTGGTGGGGAGGGGATTCACAAATGGAGAAAGCTATCTGGAGGTTCTGGAGGTCCTTGAGGTCCTCATCCCACCTCCCTCTTAGAACTGGAGAACCAGGGCGGGGGCTAGGCTGTGAGTTCATCCATTTGTTTGTTAACAGTTTCAAGCATCTCCATGTCCTTGTGTCATCAGTATCCCTGCCTTCATCTACCTTACTGGGAAATGGGCATATAGGATTCTTCTCCAAGGGGTGCAGTGAGGGGCAGAATGACACCCTCTCAATTAAGACAGAAATGCAGAGCCAATGGGGTCCCCGGTCTAGCCTCACCACCCCACCACCCCCACGTCAGCCTCAAGGCAGCACAGATCAGCTTTATGGATTGATGGCCCTTGGCTGGAGGCAGGTGGCAGCTTCCAAAGTCTCTCCCTCTCCTGTACCCTGGACGCCTGGGTCCCCAGGAGAGGAGCAGCGACTGGCTGGTTGGGCTGATTTGCATCACTTACTTGGGAAGCAATTATCGGAGGAGCTGTCAGCTCAGTGCAGTGCTCTCCTCGCTAATCGGATTTCACCAGAGCCTGGGGCTTGGGGCGGGGGCTGAGTAATTTGGCTTGATGCAGTGAAGGAAAATGTCCGGGCCAGGAGTCCGGACAATCCGTCTGAGTGGCGTTAGAGTTGTCCAGAGCAATTATCCTGAGGGGACCACACAGACATCAGCCAGCCAGCCAGCCAGCCAAGGGGACTCGTCTGATCACCAGGTCATGCAGCAGGAGGATGGAAGTTACACTTTGGGCAGCATGGGAGGTGCGTCTCCCACAGGTTGAGCCAAATTAAGCACCTGAGAAGGGGAGTCAAGATGAGACTGGAAGAGGGTCCAAGCAGCCAAGAACCCCAACTTCCAGCCTACCCACCACTCGGGATCCTACCCTGCCCTACACTCCCAGCGAATCAGCACCAGAGCAGGGATTTGACCAAGGAGTCTTCCCAGCCCTGCTCCTCCCCCTGTAGTGCTCCCAGACCACACTTCCCGTGTCCCTGCCTCTGGCTCTGTCTTTGCCTTCTCATCCCTGCAGCCTTCTTGAACCTGTCCCCTGCTTCCCACCCACACTGCCCCACTCCATCTCTCGCTGAGTTTTGCAATGAACTGCTGACCCCTCTCCCTGTTCTGTCCTCCATTCCACACCTTTTCGAATAGTGATGAGGATGATAACAAGAAGGAGACTTTACTGCGTGCTCCTTCTACACCAGACAGCGCCCTAAGTACCCTACATGGATTCTCCCATCTGATCCTACACTAACGCCATGAGGGACATGCTCTCATATCCCCACTTACTGATGAGGACACTGCTGCTGACCCAACTTCCTGAAGGAGGGACCACACCTGATCTTTGCATCCCGAGCTACCAGGGCAGCCCCGGCGTGTGGCTCATGTACAATAAATGTCTATTTACCGAATCAATGATTGAATGAATGATTTGCCCTCTGCTCTACTTTGGGATGCCCTCAGGTAACATCCACATGCCCGGCTTAGCCTCCCAGCTCTCTCATGTCCTGACCACCCCATTCCCTTACCATCATAGCTTGACCTCCCTCACACCTCTCCACACATTGGAGAGCTTGACTCAGTCTTCCTCTCCTGCCTTTGCACCATGGTCCATCTTGCCCCCCTCCTAGAACATTCTTCCTTTCCCATCTCTGCCACTGAATACATTCTACCCACTCCCCAAGGCCCACCATCAAATGCCACCTCCCCTTGGAAGCAGTCCCCAATCCTCCCATTGCTTGCACCTCCCTGGTGACCTTGTCACCAACTGTGAAGTTTCACTTATTGCTAAAATGCCTTACAGCCCCTGCTAGACATGGACTTTGAGGGATCGACATTCATTCTTCTCTATCCCCAGCACAGGCCCACTGCCTGGTACCTATTAGGTGCTCAGGAAATACCTGTTTAAAATGTAAATATCTGCTCTCTCTCTTTCTCTCACTCAGAGATGCTCAGCATCACTGAACTTCCAATGAAACTCAAGGGTTTAGGGTCTAGCACTTACCAGCAGTGTGACCTTAGGAAGATCATCACCTCTGATCATTTCGTTCTTCACCTGGAAGAGAGGATGACAACGCCTACCTCACGGAGGCCGTGTGAGGCATCTTTGTCTTATCAGCCCAGGGTCTGTCTCTGAGCTGTGGGGATCTGCCTGTTTCTCTCCATCTTTCTGCCTCAGTGCTGAGCCTCTGCCTCTCAGACCCCCATCAATTCAGGCGCATAGCCCAGGAGTCCTACCACTCAGCTCCCTCATTGTCACTCAGGCATGTCAATTTTCCTGATGCTACCATTCAGGGGAGGAGGGAGGGGGGCAGTGGCCTTGCCTTTTCCCAGGGAGCCCAGAGGACCAGCCCCACCTTGGCTCCTTCTCCCCCTTAACAAGTGAGACCTTGTGTTCTCCCTCTGAAGATATTAATAATAAAGAATCAAGGCACTGGGCATGGAACTGGATGCAAATTGGCCCCAATTCTCAGTCTGAGGAAGAGAATGCCTGAGCTATGGACTCAGAGAAATCCTGTGCTCGTTTGCATGCCATTTGCATTATATTTACATGTGATCAATTTCATGTTCAAATGCAAAATCCTCCCTCTCCAGTTTTTCTCCCCCAGGGTCCCCTCAGCTCTGCCCCCCATAATTCCCCCCAGCCCCTGCCCCTCTTCCCCTGGCCTCTGCCAACAACCCTCCTCATCCTTTTCCCCCTTCCTGCCAGTGTCCCCAGCCCCGGCTTCCTTACCCTCAAGAACCCACTGGCCCAACACCCAAAATAGATTCTGGGGGTCTCACCCCTCAATTTAGGAGGGGCATCCCTGCCCGCCCCCTCCCGCCCAGAGCCGGGCGGGCACAGCAGACAGCAAGCGCGCCTCTCAGCAAATCCCAGCCCCATTCAGCCCGGTGATTAATGGCGCTGCCCTCCCCATGAACCTGCCTTTAATACTGAGGAAGTTATGAAACCGCTATACATCAGCAGCTCCGGCCCTGCTGCCCCCGCCCGCCTCCTCCTCTCCTCCACCCCCCACCTTCCAGCTCCCTCTTCAAAATCTCATTTGGGCTCCTGCCGCCTGGGCCCACCCCTCCTCTGGCCTTTGCTGGGAGGAGGGGGTATCTGTCCCTGCCGCCATCCTGGTGAGGACCCACATCTCATTTTCCCTTCCTCTCTCCCCCCTGCTCCACCCTTTCTCCCCACCCCACCCCCCACGGCTGCATCTCCGGACCCATTTAGAATTGCTGACATTTTATCTGCATTACATACATCACTCCGTCCCCAGCAGCCATCTCTCATGGATTGGCGGGGGGGGGGGGGGGGGGGGGAGTGGTCCTGAGCTTGGGAAGATGGTGGGGAAACAGGGTGGAGGTGGGGAGATAGCACTTTCTCCATGCCACTTTCCCCTTGGGCTCTCTCCGCGGCCGCCTGGGAGGTTGTGCAGGTGGGACTTTAGGGTAGCTGATGGCAGTGGTTGATACCCTAGCCTCCTCAGGCAAGTCCCTGCTACTTTACCACATCAAAAGACCTTTTCTTAGAGTGCACACACTAGGGAAGTTCATGTTGCCCAACCTACCCTCCATTGGGCTCTTTCACTGGAGATTGTGAAGGTGGTCATTTAATCTCTTTTAGCTGATCTGATGTAATATTTCCCACATCTACCTTTTCGGAAGTCCCTCTGAATGTCTAACCACTGTGCCTCATGCTGCAGTCATTATTTTCTTCTTGCTTGGTCCTTAAAAGGTTGGAAAGCAGTATTACTTCTCAAATGAATTATACTCTTTGTTCCAATGCCTAAGCAGTCATAAATTCACCAGTCCCCACTCCTGAATCTTATAAACCCAATAAGAGCTAAAGTATGGGGCCACCCTAGAAAGGAGGAATTGAGACCCAAATTCAGGAGGAGGAGAGACAAGAACCTGTCTGAGACCAGAAGTCAAGGACCCACAGTCCCAGCAAGCAGTATTCTCCCCATAGAGACGGACAAGGCAGAAGACGACAACAGATATTGAGGTCTGGATCAACAGACAGACAGCAGAGGGGAAAGGGGGTGGGGGGAAGCTGGGAGAGAGACAGGCAAACAAAGAGACAAACAAACAAAGAGCTAGACAGACAAAGGGACCGACCGTCAGCCAGGGACAGGCAGACAGGCGAGAGGAAGCCAACAGAGGTGCCAGTACGGCAGGTCCCAGGCTGGACACATGAGAAGGGCTCTCTCCGTCTGTCTCTGTCAGTCAGGGTCTCTGGGGCTCTTTGCCCACTGGGTCTGCATCTCTCCATTGTCCTGGGAACGTGTGTGCTCCTGGGCCTCTCCACGCCCTGTCCCTCACCCTGCAGTCTCCCTGGCCATGCCCCATTCCCATGGCTCCTTGTGTCTCAGGTCATCTTTCTGCCCTGCCTTCAGTTGCCTTCTCAGAGAGATTCAGACACTTCCTGTGGGCTTTGGGAGGCTCCCACAGGAACGGGGCCAATCCTCCAGGGATGGACAGGGTGAGCAAGGGCTCCAGCTCGGGGGTAGCTCCCAGGACTGCAGGAGGGGAAGCGCAGCATACGACATGTCCCCATGTCTGGCCAGACTTAGCCAAAGAGGCAGGAGCAGCCCTGGCAGGGAAGGTGAAATGACCCTCTGCCACCACCTCTTCCAGTGGCTCAACCTCAGACAAAACTGACCTCAGACAGTGGGTATAGGGGGGTGTGGCTGATTTACATGCTGTTTGCACCTCATTAGCATGACTCTGATTCCCAGTCATCCCCTAGACCCTGTCTCTCCAATTCCAGGCTCTCTCCAGCTCAGTCTTGTCCCTAGAAGTGTTGGGGGTGGAGAAAGGGTAGGTAGGAGTAAGGATGGGATCACACACTGGTGCCCAGGAGTCTTCTTCCATCCCTCCTGCTAGCACAAGTCTCATTCCTGCCCTGCCAACAGGCACCTCTTCTCCTACTTTAGAGCCAGCCTCTCAATCCCACATGCCAGCCACACACTTTCCTCCAGATATGACTTTCACTGTCCTGCCTCTGACCTTTGTCCCTACATTTCCCCCAGCTTTCCCCAGGCTCCCCACCTCTGTTGAGCTCAATATGAGCATCCTTTACGGCCAGGCACTAAGCCCTCCACTTCCATGAAACCCTCTCTGGTCACATAGCCCAGAGTGATCATAAAACTACAGTTCTCAATACTGGAAAGCACCTCAAGAAAGCACGCAATTTGTCTTACCCGTCTTCAGGTAGATGATGCATCACTATCCCCATTTTATAGATGAGGTAACCGAGGTCCAGGAGCAGATAAGTAAGTTTCCCGGGACAGTATGGACAGCAAGTAGGGAGAATGTGAGAGCCCAGGTCTCTCTTCTCAATGTCCCTTTCCAACCCTCTCCTCATTTGTCCGGGAGCAATGCCCCATTCTGGAAGCCTCTTGTCTAGTCAGTGAGCTAACCGTTAGATCTTGTGCCTAACTTCTCCTGAATCGGTTTTTTTTGGGGGGGGGTGGATTTATTAGGTTTATTTATTTTTGGAAGAGATACTGGGAATTGAACCAAAGACCTCATGCATGCTAAGCATGCACCCTATCACTTGAGCTATACCCTCCCCCTCTGGATCCAGATCTTAGTCTCCCACAAGCTCCCTGGGCTCCAGCCACACAGATCTACTGGCAGTTCCCTGAATTTTCCCTGCCCTTTCTTAGCAGCATGTCTCTGCCCATGGTGGGTCCCTCTGAGAGGACAGCCTTTCTTCCTACCCCCTTATGAAGCAGGAAAACTCCAGCTCATCCCTCAAAACCCAGTTCAGCTATCACCTCCTGAGTGAAGCCTTCCCTGATGTTCCTTTGTGGCTCCTCAGCACCATATTTAAGCCTCGGAGGCAGCACTTGTCACACTGGTGCTGACGTCCCAGCCTCCCTCCTGAACGAGTCCTTCAAGGGCAGAGATCACCACATATTGTTCAGCTCTTTCCCTGGAGCATACATTGTTTAATTGGGCCAGATTTCATTACCACCTTCCTTCCCCAACCCAGGCCCATGAACAGAAGCATCAGCCTCTTGGGGAGGACAAGAAATGAGGCCAAGAAGTCAGAGCAATACACAAGAGAAGTTCCAGAAGATGGCCTAGGGGGCAGGATGTGCATTTCTTGGTTTGCCAAATAATTCCTTTCACCTAACTTAATGCTGAGTGGTGAGAGGGAGGGGGAGGGACCAGGGACTCGAGTGGAAGGGAGAAGGGGAAACAGGAAGAACAGAAGTGGGGCAAGGGGCAGAGGGGAGGAGAGCCAGAGAAAGGCAGTGAGGGAAAAGGGGAGGAGACTCGGGAAGACCACGCCTTTGATCCTCAAGCACGGCCAGCAGAGACCCTAGCCTTAGGCCTGAGTTTCACTCATGGCCCCTTTTCCCCATCCAGGTACATCTCCGCCGCTCCAAGAACGAGTGAGGCCGGGGTGGAGGCGGGGTGTGGCCCGAGGCACCTGTTGGGCTGTGTGCCCTGAGGCCCTTTCACACACACTGCCTCTCAGAGCTCACCTGAGACGCAGGAGTTACTCTTCCCACCCTATAGATGGAGGCACTGAGGCCTTTTGCCTCTATGACGTGGGGTCTGACTCCAAAACCCAGCTCTCCCCTCAACCTCAGGGTCCTTTCAGCATTGAAGACAGACAAGAGGGAGGGGCAGATGACATTTCACGCCCCACTTGGAAAGGCGAGGTGGAGAGGACAGAGCATTATCAGTCACCTCCAAACTCCGTGGAGGACTGGGAAGTGGGGGGCCGTCTCCCAGTCCAGGAAGGCCCCCCTGCATCGATAGAGTAGTTGCCTGGTAGGTTGATGGTGCTCAATCTGCTGTCATTTCATTCCTCCTCCTGCCAGTGATCACCAGCCAGGGAGGGAGTGGTTCAGGTGTTTTCCTTTGAATGACCCCTCACAGACCTCTTCCCCATGCCCAAAGCCCAAGGATCCAGCAACATCCACGGTTCTCTGAGGCTCAGAGATGCCCAGGGGCAAGCAATTGTACCCTGCTCTCCTCTCTACCCCTATTAGAAAAGTAGAGGTGGGAACTGCATCACAGAGGACTTTTCCCAACCCAACAGAACCAGAGCCTCACCCAGATGAACAGGCAACTTCCCTGCGTCCAGCCTCCCTCAGATACCAAACCCAGTGGCTCATGCTCCTCTAGGTCAGGCAGTCCCTCCTGACGTCTAGCTTGCATCTTTCCTGCTGCTGCCTGTCCAGTCTTTGGCTGTGACAGAGAGCAGTCTGTGCTCTAACGGTCAGGGCATGGGGAAGAGAGTAGCACTTCACTTTAAACCTAGGGGAAGGGCGGAGTGGTAATGCAAAAAAAAGGGGGGGGGGTGGCTCACTCAGCCACGTCTCTTTCCCCAGTACCAATAAAAAATGGAGGGTAGACAGCTGATGACTTCCTGATAGAATAGGATTATGAAGGGAAAAGGCTGTGTCCTCCTCCGGTGGCCTCCCAGCCTGGCAAAGACCCTTCAGTGGCAGCTGCCAGAGGATGGCTAGCACTTCCAGAAAAGCTCAGAGTGCTGGCGCTGCTGGGAATCCTCGCAGCTCCCGCGGAAAGGAGAAAATCCTGGTCCCAGAGCCCCCTTGTGGCCATGTGGAGGTAAGACAGGCAGCTCTGCCTCCGGCTGCCCTAAGGGGTTGGGGGTGGAGAACCTGGCGCCCTGATTCAGGGAGGCAGTTCTTAGTGCCCCACCTTTAGAGAGAGGCTGGACCTGCAGCCCTGAGCTCATCACACCCACCAGCTAAGCCCAGGAGCAAGGTGGGGACAGAAACCAGAAGGGCCTGTGCAGCACTGGGGCAAGGGCTGATGCAAAACCGCACCAGGACAGCCAGGCAAGCACACACAACCACACACAGCCATGCACACCCCTGGCTTCTCAGATGTAACAACACACATGGATCCTCCCACAGAGACGTGGCTTCTCCAGACTCTCTGTTGCCCCATCCTGAGAAGGTGAGGGAGGCTGGAGTGGGTAGTGAGGGCACAGGTTCCCAGAGCAGGGACAGTGGGCAAGGCCAGTGTGGGAGGATACCCCAGCCCACCCTTTAGCATCAGTGGGGCCCTGAGGAGCCCAGGAGCACTGACTTCCGAACTAGTGTCCATGAAGTGGTTAGAGGACAGGCAGAGATTCACCCTAACAGGGGCTCCATGGTGTGAAGAAGATGGACCAGAGACAGGAAGAGGGTCATAAGCCTGGACAGACACCAGGCTTCCAACCTTGGATCCACAGCCTCCTTTCGAGATTGCTCTCTTTGGCTGGTTGGAAGTCCTTCCAGGCATCTAACCTCAATCCTTCCTGCTGGGATCAGAGAGGATTTCTCCCTAGGGATTATTCTGGCTTTTTGCCTCTGTTATAAACCAAGCACACACTTCTGAAACCTACTGAGGAAGAAGGAGAGAAACTGGCAATGGGTGAGAGGGTGGGAGCTGGAGGCAGAGACAAGGCGGAGTCAGGTGGGACAGGTGACAGGTGGAAAGGTGAGGTTTATGATGCTCTCCTCCCCATCCGTGAGGACGGAAGAGGGAATACAGACTCGCCTTGGAGGAAGGACTCAGGGCAGATGACAGAGGACCTCCCAGAAAAGGGCTGAGGAGTCTAAAAATATTTTAGATTATTAACAACTGGAGATGACAGGGAGAGAGAGGGAAAGAAGAGGAAAGGGAGATGGCAGGAGATGAAAAAGGGAAAAAGGAGAGAAAACAACGCAGAGCAGAGAAAAATGCAGTAGACCTGCAGTGGTGAGGACCTACGATTGTTCCCCTTAACCACTCTGGGCTTCCGTCTCGCTCACTACGACGGGGGTGATAGTACCTGCCTGGCTCTAAATGAATACCCAGTGCCTGGCACGGTGGCTTCCTCCCAAGGGCAGGCTGGTGACCAGATCAGAGCAGGAGGCAAGAGGGGCCCGAGGAGACCCCACCTGCAGCCTTCCAGCTCCACTCCCATCACCTGGCTGCCCATCAGAACCATGGCGACAGGGGGGAGCAAGGTAGGTCATGACCCCAGAGCTCCTGGGTCAGAGGGGCCCTGGAATGTGAATTCTAAGCAGCCCCCAGGTGATTCTGAGTTGGCACCTGAGAACCGTTGGCTTAGCTTCGCCTGTCATTTTTCAGGGGAGGGGAATGAGGCCCGGAGAGGCCAAGCAAGCTGCCCGGGTCGCTGTCTGCACACTGGTCCCCACACGCGCAGAGCAGAGAGCTTCTCTCTCCTTTTCCGGGCCATGTCAACCGCAGACTCCGGGAAAGGTCTTCCCGGCATTGCCTCTCAGTCCTGATGCGGGGGTCAGGGGGGCCTCCTTCCCCCTCTTTGGCCCATGTCCAGGGCCTCTTGTTTCACCAGGACCTGAGCTGGACCAGAGCTTCTGATGTCCATCCCGACACCCAACACAGAGGAGGTATTCCAGAGGCATCAGTCCCCCCCGGCCTCCACCCATGGCTCAGGAACTTCCTTGGAGGCCCTTGGGTAAAGGCCAGGAGGAAAGCTGCGGGCTCTTGTTCCCTCCAGTCTGAGTCCCTTAGGGACCTGGGACCAGATCCCTGGGTTCCCAGTCCTTCCTCAGCCAGCTCCACCAGGGGTCAGGGGAGCATGAGGACCCAGCTCCGTTTGGGGGCTTCCTTGGTGAGTGGCTAGTCTACTTATCATCAGCGTCATCCAGGTGGACCTGTGGGGTCAGGAGACCCCTAGGGAGACCAGGCAGGGCCGGTGGCATGGAAGGGCCAAGGGTAATGGGTGCCCCAGCACACCCGGCCAAAGGCCAGGAGAGAGACCAACCTGAAGGCCGCCGCTGGATGCAGGGGCGAGGTTCTGGGGCCCCTGTCCAGCCTGGCTTCTGCAGGAGGTCCACCCCAGCCAGGAGGGACCCACCTTCCTGCTTTAGCCACCACCATCCCTGATAGGCAGGTCCCACTCTGTCACCGTCAGGGGCCTGTCAGCCCCGAAGTTCTCCTGCTGCAGAGGCCAGGCAGACACAGACCGTGGGAAGACCCGATGTGGGGGGGAGGCGGGAGAGTGGGGCTATCTGTGCACATTGGTCTTCGCCCTTCAAGATCACCCCTGCAACTGAGTGCTGGCAGGTGGGGAACAGGCGGGATAGAGTCAACCAGAGATGAGGTGAGCTGCCGGGGCTGAGGGACAGCAAGGGACAGAGAAGGGGAGGGGAGGAAGGAGAGAGAAAGCAAGACAGACACGATGGCACCAATGCAAGGACCCATCATGCAGCCTCCTGTGGGGGCCCCCAGTCCTGCCATTGCCCAGAGGCTGGGCTGGGCTTCCCTGCAGATTCCTGGAGCACCCAAGACCCTTTCCAGGAAGAACGCAGGGCACCTGACGAGGCTGGGACATGGGTTCTCGGTCCGGATCTGCCACGAATGCGCTTTGTGATTAGAGAAAGGACCCAGCCTACTAGGGCCTTAGTTTTCCCAGCGGTTAAAAAACAGGGGCACGCCAGGAGGTCTTTAAGATCACCTCAGCCTCCACTCCGAGAGATGGTGATGCCAGTGCTTAGAGATGGTCTAAGACGTTGGTGAGGGAGGAAGAGCCTGAACGGAGAATCCAGACTCAGACAAGCCTCTTCTCAGATGGGGGCGCTAAGGCCAGAGAAAGCCCACCATGCTTGGACCTGGAGGTCATCAGCGATTGAAGCACAACCCGTGCGCCAGCTGCACCAGCACAACGGGAAGGAGCTTATAGAAAGGCAGCATCTCAGGCCTGGCCCCAGATCGCCTGGGACAGAATCTGCTTTTTGACAAAATCCCCAAGCGATATAAAGTCTGAGAGCCCCGCACCAGCAAATGGCCACACAGGGAGCCACACAGGCCCGGCTCCTCCGCTCACTGACCTGGCTTCCTTTCCCTCCTCTGCAAAGTGATGACAAAACCTACCCCGCAAAGTCATCAGGAGGATTCCCGTCCACGTTGAATGAGAAGGTTTTGGCACAGTGCTTGGCACGCGGTGAGCGCTGAGCAAGCAGTCAGAGTGGTTACTGGAGCCAGGGCTCACACCGTCCTGTATACATTATCCTTAGTGCTTGGAGCTTCCCCGGGACAGCCTGGTTACCTCCTGGCTGTGTGATCTCGGGCAAGGCGCTTGACCTTTCTGTGCCTCCACTGTCTCGTGTGTAGACTGAGAGCAGTCAGAGTACCTCCCTTGTAAGATTGTTGAAGGATTAAGTAATTAAATGATCCGATGCATGCAGCAATAACTACTTGACAAATAGTTTTACCATTATTATTACGAAAGCTCTGACGTCCAGAAACCTAGCTTCCTTCATCCAGCTGGGCCATGAGTAAGGTCCTGGGGCAGAACCTCTTGGAAGGGGAGCCAGGAAGGCAAGGATAGGACCACTTCCAGGAGGCACCACAGTGGGGGACCCAGCAGGCACTTGTTCTGAAGCTTGAATGAGGCCATATGTGCACCTGGATCACACTGAAACACAGACCCCACACTGGGAAGAGCAGTGGAGTAGGAGTCTGAAAGCTCTGCCACAAACTCGCTGTGCCAGCCTCAACAAGCAGCTTGCCCTCTCTGTGCCCTCAGCCTCGTCATCTGCAGAAGAGGACTGGAACATTAGACAATCTCTGAGTCCCTTCCAGCTGTAATATTCTGATTGGTTCTGGGACATTTAAAAACATACACCTGCCCGCGTATGTGTCACAACATGGGTAACCACAGGGCAGGACACTCCCCTCCCCATCTCACCTTCACACACACAGAGGCACAGGGGCAGGAGGGAGGCAGGAGGGAATCAGCCTGGTCTTGCCGCAGACACAGACCTGGGCCCTCCTCATGGTCCTCCTGGGCCCTCCCCTCACTGGGGCCAAGTTCCCCGGGCACACCCCTTCCCAGGCAGCACAGTCAGGCATCTGCTGCCCCCTGCTGGCTAGACAAGGGATGTCTGCCTGGCCTGCAGAGCCAGGCCTGGGTGGCCTGCAGGGGTGGGAGGTGGGATGTCCAGTGGGCACCCTGTCCTTAGAGTCAACTGCCCCTCGGTCGCTTCCTTTGCAGGATCCAGGTGAAGACTGTGATAAAAAATGAAGACAAGGAAGCCCATCAGCTCTTTTGAATCCCTTGGCAGGGAACAGAAATAGGAAACAGAAGTAAATTCTACACACATTGATACTTATTATATTAACAGACAATTAGATAGCACTTAATACGAGCCAGGCACTGTCCTTAATGCTTTACAAATATTCATCTAGCCTCTGAAACAGGTACTAGGTGACTCCCCATTTTACAGATGAGGGGAGCGAGGCAAAGAAGTCACATAGTTACAAAGCCAGTGGGCTCCCACAGAATTTGGACCACCCCTCAGAGAGGACAGGGCGGAGAGGGACCAAGGAGAGGTAGAGACACATGGACACAGCTACAGAAACGTGGGAGAGGAGGGGGTGGGGAAGGGGAAAGGAAAGAGCAGCAGGATGGCTGCAAGAGGGAGGGGAGGGAGGCGGGCTCCCCTTTGACCCCAAGGCCCCAAAGATGCTATCAGGCCAGACCCGCCGGAAAATCCTTCCTGGATCCCTCCACATTCCAGCCTCTGCCGGGCTGGTTTTACAGCCTTGCGGTGCTGCCGGACACTGTTTATGGCAGCCCCATTCTCCAGCCCTTGTCTCCAGGCCCCAAAGGCATCTGGCCAGGCTGAGGAAGGCTTGTGGGGGCAGCGGTCCCCACCCCCAGCCTCCCAACCCCTCCTTTGAACCCTGCTGGGCGCCGGAAGGAGGGGGCCGGCCGGGTGGGCGCCACAAGGGCCCCTTCCAGGCTCCTTACTGCATGTCTGGGGGGAGGAGGCAGACTCCCAGGCAGGGGCTACCCCCAAGGACCCAGGAATCCCAGGACGGAATCCCAGCTCTGCCGATTCCTCGCTGTGTGATCTTGGGCATATGATTTAACATGAATTAGCCTTCCCTAGCCTCAGTTTACCATGATGGAAAATCAAAATAATAGGACCTCATGATTATTTTGAGAATTTGACATATTATATATAAAGTGCCTGCCCCAATTGTAGGTGATATTATTAGCCACATAAAGTTTGTAAATAAGGCAAAGAATTAGAGATCCCCACCCCCATTTAGTGGCCCTAGACATTTTCCACTAATTCTACCCCTAAGCCAGTCCCTATGCCAGGAGCTGCCTCTGCCCCACCTCTTATCACTGTGGGCCCCACCCTGGGCCCTTCAGCCTCCACACCCTCTGCCAGGGCTTGGGTGTGTTGCTCTCTGCTGGCAACAGGCAGAACTGCAGCCTGCTCTCCCCTCTGGGGCCTGGAAACCTGAGGCTTTGGAAAGAAAGAAAAGCCAGGAAGGTGGGGAGGATCTCTCCAGTGTTCCAGGTGTCAAGGAAAACCTCTATGGAACCCAGAAAAGGACCAAGGGCAATAGGGCCCAGAGAGGTTTCGGAGTAGGAGTCGAGGACTAGAATGTCTGTGTGCTAGGGACAAGTTTGGCCGGATGAAGCTGAGTGGAAGAGGGAGGATGAAGAAAGTTTTTCCAGAGGGGCTGCCCAGTGATGCAGGAGGGGATAGTTTAGGGGAAGGGGGAGAGAGAAAATACGGCACCTCCTCTCCAGTGACGTCCCAACCTGACAAAGACTGGGCGGGGGGTCATGGAGAAAGAGGGGTGTCTGATGTCCCCAGAGGGGGACGGGAAGCGGACACTGGGGTTGGGAGGAGGACGCCCTGGAGCACACTCCAAGGATGGGAAGAGGTTAATTGAGTCTGTCTGCAGGCAAGATAAAGACTCTGGCGGAGCTGGAGCTTGTTCCCTGGAGTGTCTTCCAGATAACGCTCAGAACCTGGCTGAAGATGAACAACTCCCAGGGAGAATCTGGAGGAACAAGCCAGGAACCCGGCCTCCTCCACTCTCCCTCCCGCCCTCCCCACTCCCCCGTCCCTCACAGAGGGAGGCGTGGAAGTGGGACAAGATGAAGAACTTATAACTGGGGCTGAGATCACGCTGCATTCCTCTTCCTGACCCTCAGGCACTGAGAGGCCACAGGTCGCCCCAGTCTCTGCTCACCCACCCGCACCCACCACTGGGTGACTTCCTAAGAAGGGAGGTCAATCTCAGGGGACTGGATGCTAGACCTTTCCTCAAAGTCATCAGCAATGAGTCCCTGAGCAATGTCAAGGGCTGCAGGGCCCTAGTCCCCATTCTCTGCACCCCTAAACTGTCCAGTAGGTCTGCTCTCCCACCCCCAATTCCTTTCCTGCCAACCGCCCCCTCCCCCCCCAACCTCCAGCTGTCAAGAATTCCAAACAAAGGCTGGGTTCCAGGCCCCGTGTTTGTGTTTATCTCACGACAGGCTCTGTCTTGTCAGAAGCTGCCCCTGTGCCTGACCCCCTGCCCTGCCCCCAGAGCTCTGCCGGGAGGATACACTGAGCAGGGATGCGCGGCAGACAGGCACCCCCAGGGCCAGGGCCTCAGGAGTGTGGGGTCCATATCCTCACAGCAGCCCGAGCCCTAAACAGGTGGGGTTGGGCCTGTGAGCCACCAGCCCCCCTCCTCGCCCTGCTGCCCTCTCAGAGTGGGGTCTTGGGAAGGGCCTGCAAAGAGGGCGCCCAGAGGAGGAATAAACACACAGTGCATGAGAGAGAAACTGGAGCTACAAAAATGAAACTGACCCTGAGCAGGTCATAAACAAAGCAGGACTATGGTAAATAAAGAGTGAAATTCACCATAAACAGAAAGTGAAATGGACTATGACAGAGGGGCCTGGGACACTTAAAAACATGATTGCTGACCCCTTCCCAAGTGAGCCAGGAAGGGCAGGGGACACGGGAGCACCTACCCAGGGAGAAGGAGACCTGGGGAAGGGACAGCGTGAGGGACAAGAGCTCACTGCTATCTGACGAGGCATCACACAAGGATATGAGCTGATGGAGCAAGAGGGATGGAGGTGAGACTTACAGAATGACTTCCTGGTGTCAAGGGCATGCCATCTGCCACCACTTCACCTTTTCTTTTTATCTTCATATCCCCCCTCCCTGTAACCCCTCAGGGCAGTGCGCAGAGTCCCAGGAAATAGCCAAGGGGAAAGTTTCAGAAGCTGAGGATCACTCCAAACCCAGGAGAGAGAAGGTCTTGAGTAAGGTTGATAGTATGGAAAAGGAGACACAGGAGGAATGATCAGATACCCCAGCAAGAAAACAGTATGGAATATTGGAGCCAGCAGGGTTGTAAATTCAAAGGTAAAGAGCCAGCATCCTTCCCTCCTTCCTCCTCCCTTCTCCTATCTCACCTTCCCTTCCTCCCCTCTCTGGTCTCAACCTCCTCTACTTCCCCCTCCTTTCCATTGGCATCTATACCATTCCAGAGCATCGGATTCAAAGGCAAAACTTTGAGTAAATCCTAGCATCGCTCTTCTATATCAACTGACCCGTCAGGCTGAGAATATGGGGATATCCGGATATTTAGGACTTGCCTCTGTCTCTCTGTCTCTCCCCACCAGGTCCTTCCTTGTTCTCACCCTGTCCACACACAAACACACGCTCAAACTCACAAGTACAAGTTCTCTTTCACCTCTGTGTGCATATCCTAGCCTCCGTGTCCTGCATCCACCTGAACTCTGGAAATCAGGAAGAAAAGAATGAAGCTGGTACCTGCCTTTGCAAAGGGATCCAGTTAGACAGCATCCAGTTCCTAACCTCTAAGCATGGGTGTGAGGGTGGGGGGTGATGGGGTCTATAAACCTTCCCGCACCTTCCTAGGACCAGAAGAATGTCCAGACACTACCAGACCTTAGAGCCATAACCTACTCCACTGCTCGTCCCCACCCCCCACTTCCACCCCACCCCCACCACACAATTACTATTCCTAGAGCACATCTGGGTGATTAATGACCTGATTAATAATTACTCAGGCTAATAAAATAATTAATTAATTTGGCAAGCCATTATTTATCTGTTCATCCTCAGCCTGAAACTCTGCAACTAGGAGTTTGGGAATCTCCCCTCCAGGCTTTTTCAGAAACGTGATCATTAATGTGAACCAGGAAGGGCAGGGGGATGGGATCTGTCCGGCCTGAGACCCTCCCAAGATAGAAGAGGAGAGGGCCTGAGGGCTTTCTGGGAATGCAGATGGCAAGGGCTGAAACCAACCGACCGGTCAACCCCCAGCCTGGAAGGAGCAGACGGGGAGGTCCAGGGCTGGGGCTGGGGGGACACTTTTTTGGGGGGAGGGGAGGAGACCATAGCATGGAGTTGGAGTGGGTAGCTGAACACCCAGGTTTGGGGAATTCTTGGATGTGTTCTCTCTGGCAAATGATTAATGACACCATTTTCAACAAATGATCTTTATCTCGGCTCTTGTCTCCCAAATTTATGATTTTGCCCCCAAGCCCCAGACTAGACAAGCAAGGACGGAGTGAATCCTGGGGTGGGGGTGGAGTGACTCAGGGTGGGGTCCAAGAATCAGCGGGGTGTCTCCAGGACTCTGCAGAGGGACCTCTCGCTACCATCTATTTCCGGGCTCCTGAGAAATAAAGCTCTCTGTGTAGGATTTAAATTTGAGTTTCTAGAATCTAGACGGTCTGGAGTTTCCCCCCACCCCCAGAGGGAAGGAAGCAAATAACAGGGAGAAAGAGGGGACAGCTGATCTCCTGGAGGCTGGGAAGGGAGGCAGAATTCCAGCCTCAGGGCTGACGGAGGAAGATGATTGGCACATCCATTCTTTCTTTAAACAGGGAGTGGGTAGCCCTGCCACATTCCAGACCAAGGGGCAGACACAAGACACCGATTCTCCACCTCTGCGGCTGAGGTACCAGTTGGTCATTCACTATAGGTCAGACCTGTATTAGGCCGCCAGTATGTGCAAGGACAAACAACCAAACCTTGCTCTAGAGGAACTCAAGTTCTCTGTGGGGGGAAAAACAGACTTGCAGATAGAGAACGCCCCTGGAAAGTTGCCATTTTAAAAAAAAGAGACATGTATGAAATCCATAGGTGCACAGGAACATCCTGCCTGAGGGTGTCAGAGGAAAACAGTCCGAAGAGAGGACATCTGAACTGGGCCTTGAGGGATGAGTAGGAATGTGCCACGTGAAGACTGAAAGTATGTGCGAAGACACGGAAGAGCAGGAGGTGCTTGGAGAATTATGAGTAGGGAGGCAAGGAGGAAACCTGATGAGACTGGAGGCCAGATCATCAAGGATGGTGGTGGCCTGAGCAGAAGTCTGGACCTTTTCTCATAGGCAATGGGGAAGCTACTGGAGGGTTAAGCAGGAGAGCGACTTGTGCTGACTTGTGTCTTAGAAAGAGAATACGGAAGGTGTGGAGGAGAGACTGGGTCCAGTTAGAACTTGAAGCATGCCCAGGCTAAGATCCTGAAGGACTGACAGGTTGGGACCAGGCAGGTTGGATTTTAAGCCTCTTTAAGTCTGGATATAGAGACAGCCTCAGGCTGCCGAGATTTTCCCCACCACGCACGGCCACCCGGCGCAGGTGCAGAGATGGGAAGGAAACCTGGGACTTCGATTCACCCACACTTCTGAGGGGTGGGGAGGAGCTGGACCCTCCTCCACAGAGCTGGCAGATTGGGGGAGTTAGAGCCAGGCCTGGCTGGAGGGTCCGAAGTCTGGGTTCAGTTAGGCTTCAGCAGGGGACGTGGCCCGGAGAAAAGAGATAAGCAGAAACCCGGCCAAATGGTGGGCTCAGGTGAGGGGCCGCTCGGCGGTGCTGCCAGTCGCCAGCAGAGGGCGCGCAGGAGGCGGGCTGGATCGGGAGAGGGCGGTACCCAGGTGGCTGGAGGGCAGGGGCGCCCTCTGCTGGGGGCTGGGCCCGGAAGCTCGGGCTCGCGGCTCCCACGGCGGAGCCTCCCATCTCGGGTTTCTGCCGCCGCGCCTGCTGGGCTACACCCAGAATCCCGCAGAGAACTGGGGTCCCGCCCTGGAATATCGGATCCTAGGTCTAGGACAGCCAGTTCTGGGAGCCACCTGTCGTATCTTTGGGTTCCTCCTCTAGCATCTCTGACAGTTGGCCCTGCAGCTTTTGCTTGACCGCCTCCAGGGACTGGGACCTAGCGCCTCCAAGAGCCTCAACTTGTGTCTGTGAGTGTGGGTGTCCCTCTGCCTGTGTACGAGGGCATCTGTGTGGCCTGAACTCCCACAGCTCACAATTTGCGTAAAATAGTGCTTTCACTTCCATTCTTATTTCCAACTGCCGGAAAGTGAGCGAGACAGGACTGCATCCCCATTACACAGATGAGGAAATGGCGGCTTCAAAACGAGGTCACACGGTTAGTAAGTGCAAGACTTAAAACCAGCCTCCACCAGAAGGTTGTATTTGGTGTCCATACTATCTGCGAATCAAGGTGTGGTCACCTTTCACAGGCGAAGGGTCACCTAGGGAAACAAGCTAGAGGACCAAGAGGCATACCAGCCCGGCTGGCGAGAGCAGAGCAGGCTTCCCAAAGGAGCCCCTTCCCTGAAGTACAGAGTGGACATTTCAGGAAGTGCCCCGAGCGTGCCGGCGAGGTGCCGCGGGAACCTGTGAGCAGAACTTCCAGGAGGTCTGTGCCGCCAGTATGAGGTCCGAGACTCAAGACTTGGGCTCACCCAGACACAGTTCACCCCACCTGGCTGGGGATGGGCCCCAGGAAGCCCCAGGCGTGGGGCGGGTCGCAGAGCCAGCCACCCAGTGTCTGTCCCGATCGGGACACCTGGTCGGACTCCGCCTACCCCTCGGGACGCGCAGCCGCTTCCGTGGGGGAAGGGCGGCCGCCTCCACTTAGGCTTCTGCCAACTATGTCTAACTCTTTTAACTATTTTATCTCTCCCGCTCCCACCAACCCTGACGGGTTTCTATGGTGACGGGGTTTCAGGTAACTCGCCTCCAGCCCTCGGGTACGGGACATCATCATCCCCTTACACCATACCCTGCAGGTCTGACTCCAGTGGGGAAGTCCTTCTTGGTGTCTGACCACCGTTCCTCCTGCTGCAGCTAAACTTAACAAGTTCTGTCCTCACGGGAGAAAATGGGTGCTTTAACTTTCCTTTAGCTAAACAATCCACGCCTCTAGCACCTTTTCCACGTTGACATCCCATCTCCCTAACCTGACAAGCATCCCTTTAAAGATCTATGCTTCTTCTGCCTTTCATGGACGAAGTAATCCAAGGTTGTTTTCTGATTGGCTGCCCCCTCCCTTCCAATTTCCCCCTCTCGGTACAGGACCTCCCCAGCTGTACTGATATCCAAGTCCCAGGCTCCTGCACCCATAGATGGCCTCAGTTTCCCCGGAAGGGAGTTGCGCTGCCTCTGTGGAGCCTTCCTGTTTTGTAAGGGTCCTGCTCCACGGTATCTAGGTCATCTCGCCCCTCCCCCAGCTCCTGAACAGGACACCGCCACGTTCTTTCATTCATCTCAAGAAAACGTTTATTCAGCGCCTGCTGTGTGTCCGGCCCGAGTGCCTCATCTCGACTGCCAGCCCTCCGGCTGCTCCCTAGGCTTAGAGGAAAGAAGGGGAGATCCAGGAGTACCCATCACCAGTCTGGAGCTCAGAGTAAACTGCAGGTCGTCCGCAACCGGGTGAAGCCACTGGGGTTAGGGCGGAGCTGGCTGGGCGCCTGCAGATCTATCTGGGTGCCCAGGGACCGCAGAGAGGACACTGCGCCAGGCGCCCCAGCCTCCCAGCGCTCCAGTCGGGCGCTGGATTTCCCATTCTTAGCGCAAGGAAGACCCCTTGTGGCTGTTGTGGGAAGAGCTGGCAAGGAAAGGGGACAAGAGCGGAAGATGACAGTCCCCAGCCCAGACATCCTCCTAGGTCTTGCCTGGGGTGGAGACTTATTTCCTGAGGGGCCTTGGTGGCTAACTGTGCCCAGTAATCCTTCACCCCATTCCCACACCCTCAAAACACAACAAATGGGACTTTGGGAATAGTTTTCTCACCAAACCACAGGAAAAAATAAGACAGAAACAATAGCATGTGTGACTGTGGTTAGACTTCTGAAAGAATCTCTCTAGAAGCGGTTGGGAGGACGAATCGCAATGAAAGAGTGAAAGAAAACAGGCCTTCCGACCCTCCGCTTCTCTGACGGCTAGAAGAGAGGCGTCTCTGAGGCTGGGGCGGGTGTGGGATTATCAGCCCCTGCCCTGCGGCTGCTTCCGCACAGAGAAGGAAGCTCTCTGCTGCAGGGGTGCGCAGGTAGGGTCCGCGCCGGGAGGGGGGAGTTCCTCTGCCCATACCCTAGACGGGGTGAGGGGGTGCACAAGATTATCAAGGACAGGGAGGAAACCCCACGTTCGTCACAACAGTGTCACGGTCCTGAATGGGGACCGTCAGGGCAGGGAAGATGCACACTTCCCCCCTACCGCCCAGCCTATCTGAACTCCTTTGGGGAGCGGAAGAGCACTCACCAGGCGGCGCCCCTTCCCCCACCCTTCGACACAGCCAGAGACCAAGCCGGGGCCCGGGCAGAGTAAATTTGCATATATTTGCATGCCCAGCTGCGCACAGCTGCATCCGGCTTTGGGCCATAAATTCGTGGCGGGTGGCTGCGGGCCAGCGGGCTCCACGCAGGGCGGGCACTCTCTCCGCGCGCCTCCGCCGTGTCTGTGCACGCCCTGGGCGCTAGCCGGTTCTCACGCCTCTCTGAGCCGCCTCTCCCGGTTCGCGCCACCTTCTGGGCATCTGTCTGCCTCGGCCGGCCGCAGGCCAAGCCTGAAATCCCAGATCTCCGTCTCTCCGGGACTCGACCCGGTCAAGGTCTCCGGAACGTATTCAACTTTCTCTGACACCTCGGGCCAGGGACTTCTGGGCGGATCTTCCTGCCCGGACTAGTGCGTAGCCTCCTAAGTGCTAGTTCCGCCTCTGGACCCACTTTGCCAAAAAACAGCACTAATCATGGTCAACAGCTTAAAACTATGGACTCCTTAGTCCTGCAGAATGAAGCTTGTACTGTTCTCTCACCAAGGAAAGCCCCTCACATTCTGCTGCAATTTCTCTTCTTTATCTTTAGCCTTGTCCGCTGCATCGTAGCCAGACCCAGGCACACCCTAGCGTCACACAAAACTGCAGGAGAGGCATTACACTCCCCACGAGCTCTCTCCCTCTGCCTGTCCTTTAGTTGCTCCTTGTTTCTACCTGGACTGCCCCTCGCTCTTGTCGGCTTGACAAACACACCCTTAAGTCGGTGCTAAAACGTTCCCTCCTCTGGGAGAAATGAGTTCCCTCCCTAATTTCTCTCAACTGTAGCAATTTGTAATGACATCTGTTAACACTTACAGTATAAATGTTTGGTCAGTTGCACCCACAGATTGTGGAGCTCCCTCAGTTAAGTCAGGGACTATGTTTGTTATTGTGTCCCCAGTTCCCAAGCACAGAGCCTTGTGCCCAGGAGATGCTCAGAAATACTGAATGAGTGAGTGAATGAATGAATGAATGAATGAATCAATGAATGAAGCTGCCATTCCCCCTGGCACTTGGAGTATGACACACATATGAGACACTCTGCTGGTCCCAAGCATCCTTTACATGACATCTGTGAACCCACAGGAGAGTTCCTTTCCCCACCACATTCCCTTTTGGTCCAAGCACCTCTCCAAGCACCCCCAAGACTGTGAGGAGTGAGAAAGCAGAAGGATTATGAGTGGAGAGCTGGTGTGCTGAAAGAGCACTGGACTGAGAGTCTTGAGCCCTAGGGTCCAACTCTAGTGCTGTGTGACCTTGGAAAAGTAACTACCTCCCACGGAGGCTGTTCCCGCAACCAGGAATAATGGGAATAATATTGACCACTTACTAGGGACTTCATAATGATCAAATGAAATGCTTACTACATGTCAAAAAGTGTTGAATTCCTTGATTCCAGGCAGATGACGTGAGGATCCACCTTGCCCCCTTCCCCTGGGGAGGAGAGCACCTCCACTAACAAACCAAGCCAAGAAGCTAAAGAGATTGAGGCTTCCAGGGCCTCGAATTTCACCAGTATGCATTCTGCAAGACCGTGTGGCTCAGCAAGAGGTTCACAGGCTTGGGTGGAGGTCGTCCTGCCCGTTCGCTGAGGACCGTTCTCACTGCTGTTCTCCTAGTGGCTACCAGGGGGCAGCACAAACCCCCAAACCACCGCAGGCGGCTTGATCGCAAGAGGCAGGAAACCTTCTGCGCCATTCTCAGAACTGAGTCCTGGTCCCTGACTCCCTTGCCTGTTCTTACCATCCCCTCCCCCAGACTGATCTTGGTGTCCTGTCCATCTTCTCTACCCCACCCCCACCCCTCACCCAGTGCCTCCTGTCTCTGGTGGCTTTGTGCTCCCCTGGCCAATTTACAGCAGACTCCCAGGTCCCCCTAACTGACCAGCCTCTCCTTGATCATGGCCAGTCTTGCCCTAAATAGGCATCCCCAGATTGGGGGGAGGGGGCGGGGCACAACCAAAGCCTCTGGGAGCAGAACACAGCAGGGAGTTCTGGGGAAGACAGACCTGGGTTCTAGGCCTGACTCTACCACTAACCAACTGTGACACCACAGGCAGATCACAGAGGGCTTGATCTCCTCTCAGTGTGAGGTGTAAATGCATTCATTGCACAGAAAGCTCTACTTGACTCTCTGCTTATGTCCTTCAACGCTGATCCTTCTGACTCTGCCCAGGGTTCAGCCTGCTCCTGCTCAGGCCAGAGCCTCCCTCGTATCAGCCCTATTTCCGGTCTAGTCTCATTTTCCTTGAATCGGTGACAAGAACCATCATCCTTCTGAAACCCCCTTGGATAGACCCACACTTCCTCCACCCCATCCCACAGACAGGTGGCTTGGTAAGTCGTCCCTGTCAAGACTCTCATCACCTTTGTTTCATGGCGATGGTGTCCAGGAGGTGCCTGGACACAACTCAGGTGCCCCTCCCTTGTGTGATGCCTTTTCCTCTACTTTCTACCATACCTCACCCTTCTGGCCTTCCTTCTCTCTTTTCTTTTTCTCTTTTTATGCACCCATACTTTCTACTTCCTCTCTCCTCTTTCTTCTGGCACTTAGCTTCTGCCCATCCTTTCACCCTCTAGAAATCCTGTCCTCTCTCCATCCCAAATGTTTCCCCTCATCTCCTAGCGGAGCTCTCCATCCTCTCCCCCAAATCCCTCCTCTGTTCTCTATGCTTCCCCTCCCAGACTTGAGACTCCACCAGAGCACTAAAGGATTTATGAGCCACTTTTTGGAGATTCTCAAACCCAGAAACCAACATCTTCTGGTGCTTCAAGGGATATAATGTGCAACCTCACTGCTGGGACAGCTCCACTCATAAGATTATTGAGACCAAGACAGTCCCATGGAGAAAGCAGGAGGGCAGAGGGGAGGACTGTGGAGCTGGGCCAGCAGTGGCCAGACAGTCCGGGCAGTGAAGGTCTTGCCAGCCATGCTGGTGTTCTTGGTGAATCCCACACTTGCCGGTGCTGATGGAGACAAACCCAACCTCCCTCAATGTCATGTCATTCTTTAAATTATATCCATATGCTTGTTGACTGTCCATCTTTTAGAAAGTCTGTAATGACCATCCCCCAGCATGAACTGTGTCCCAGACTGTGAGCTCCACAAGGCAGGGATGCCGTATAACTCCATCCTTAAAGCTCTGCACTTTGCAAAGCCTCCAGGATCCTCAGAGGGAGGCAGCAGAAGGCAAGTGGACACAGAGGGGACAGAGAAAACAGCTGAGGCCCAGAGTTACAGATTTGGGGGTCATGAGCCTTATCCTAAGCAGTGGTTGAAATTATCAGAGAAGTTGAGCTCTCTCAGGAGGAGGAAGGAAACAGAGGGATGAGAATAAGAACTGAGGGAGGAACATTGGAACCACCACTAGTTTGAAGGTACGAGTCTGGGTTAAATCAGCCAGAGAGGTAGAAGGGGGCCTTCCAGACCCCAGATCCTGATAGAATCCATACGCAGCACATTCATAATAATTTTAAACAACAATTGTTAAGAATACATAGTGCTATTTGTGTCCCACCTGGGGGTACCAAAAAAAAAAAAAAAAAAAGCTGAAAAAGAAATAGTACTGTGGAACTATTTTATGATATGTAGAAACATACAAAATAGTACCCGGTATCAAAATAGAAGTTTGTTTTCTATGGACAAAATCTGATCAAGCACACAAATGTAAAAATATGTATTATATTAATGTGATAGGATTCGGATTTTTCCACTTTCTTCTTTTACCAATGTTTTATTATGATAATAATAAAAGATAAACTATTTTGTGAAAAGTGAAATAATTCTTCAACATTTGAGCTGACTCCCCTCAGGAAACTGGTGCCCAAAAGGGGAAATTATCTAACCCATTTCACACCGCCCGTGAATGACAGAGCCCGGCTTGAATTCTCACCTAATGATTTTTCCCCAGTGCCCGGGCAGTGCTGGGCTGGTGCTTTGGCTAATTCTGGAGCAAGGTCAGTTGGGAGTTTCTATCACTTTCTAACCTCTCTCAAGCCACACTTTATCCTGCCACTGTCTGTGCCCTTGCCTCCCAACATGCTTGCTGGCCTCACAGTAGCGTGCTGCCTGCCCCTGAGGCCCTTTCTGGCCTCCCTGCCTTTCCACCTGAACAGACACATTGCCTGCAATTTTCTGCTTCTGATCTGTATGGCTGTCCTGGTGCAGAGCGAAAAGCAGCTTTTCTTTGCTGTCATTAACGACTCCCTTGTCTTGGCCCGGAGAAGCCCGCCATGCACCTTCCAAAGCCCACCCTGAGCACAATCCAAAGCGCCCTTCAACCATATTCATAAATGACTTGGGGATTATCTGCTGCCCTGAATTACCTCGACCATTGCTTCCCCTCTGTTACAGAGACTCACCTGGACTCCATTTAATATATTCAAATGAGCAAAACATGTATCTGGAGAGTTACACTCAAATTAACACATCCCTCCAACTCTCATACGCACACAGACCTGCCATTTCCTTGGGGGCGAAGAGGGAGCTGTTTGCCCCATCTGTTCTCTGGAGACAACAGCTATTCAGTTCTGAGAAATGTCTAATACGTGTTAGCGCACCCCTATCCGCAGCCCATGAGACCCCCTGCATTGCCGACCCCCCAATCTCCACCCTCCAGACACACTCTCCTCTCAGACCTTTCCTGGCACCACCTGAAGCAGGATTGGGGATTGAAGGAAGAAACAGCAGGATTCCAGGCCCTCCACCCCCTACACCAGGGTGGATATTGAAGTCATTCAGGATGCAGACAGGCCTTCTGAAGTAATCAAAAACATTTTTTAGATTTTCAGGGTAGTCATCCAGTCCAGAGCAAAGACTATACTAACTCGGAACACATGAGGGGATAAACACGGTGTTGATTCATGGCCCAGAACTCTTCAGTAGTGAAGTTCCAGCCGGCTGTGTCTGGGTGAAGAAGACATCATGCCTGGAGGCAGAGGATGCAGACTCAGGGGGCCTTGCAGGTCCCTCTGTGAGCACCCACAATCCTCGCATCTGTTTTATCACATGCCCCCCACCCCGCACACACCCCCTGCACTTCATGGTTTTCCAAGTCTCTCATCTCCATCCTTCCTCATTTCATTCTAGTCTCCCAGGTTTTCACAGTGACAACCTTGTACCCTCTTCTCTCTCTCACCTCCTTTATCCACACCCTTTTCTCTGATCCAAACCCTCAAACCCTCAATGAGTGAAAGAAGCATGGGGAGAAGTCAAGGGAGGGGATGAGAGATCCAATCACTGAGCCTCACCTCCCACTACAGGCAGGCTGCGTTGGCCTTTTAGGGGTGGGGGGCGGAATCAGAGAAAGTCTTTCTACCTGCCCCAAGATCCCTTAGGCTGATGAATTGGGGAGTTCCTCAAGAAGAAAGTTTTCACTCCCATGCTGAATGGCAGCAAAATATTCAGACAGAAATAAGGACCCAATTGGCTTAGCCGGATCCTAAATACCAGTGATTTCCAGCCTTGTTACAACACCTCAGATTCCAATCTTCTCAAGGAGGGTTATGAGATTCTTAAAAGTGACTATCTTAATATTTTTAAGGGGAAAATATCACACAGTGAACTTTGTTTTTGTAGGGATGGCAAGGTTTTTCTCTCACCTACAAATCACAAAGAAACCAATAAAAATAGAAACTGTTTTTCAAGGTTAAGAATTCCTGTTTTAGACATCATTGCTGAGCAAATCGGGAGGGCTGAGGGTGAAGAGAAGCTCCAGTGCCCAGGAAGACGGGCATATTCCTCTTCCCCACACCTCCAAAGAGAAAGTGAAAAAAAAGTCTGTGTCCTTTATCTCTCAACCCATTCCCTCAAGCCCTCTTATTAAGGGTCTGCTCCTAGAAACATGGAAATAAAAAACAGGGAGAGAAAAAAAGGGGAAAGGAACTGAGAAGATGATAAAAAGGGGAAAACAGCAACTGAGAAAGGATGATGAACAGGAGGAAAAGTCAGAGAGAGGTGAGCAGTCGGGAGAGGTGAGAAGGGCGGAGAACACGTGGGAAGAGAGAGCATGCTGTGTCCTGATCTAGAAGCAGGAGAGGAGTTTGCATCCTCCCCAGCACCCCTGCCGAGCAAGTAGCCCCAGCCCTACTTGCTCCTGGATCACAGGCAGCTCCATCCCCTCTACCTCCCAGCTCCCTGCGCAGACAGGACTGGAGCAGTGAGGCGGGAACTAGAGAAAGGGGGAATGTGACAGAGGACAGAGGAGCACAGTCAGGCCAGGTCTCTGGGAGCTGGCTCTCCTGGCTCCTGCCAGGGGGAGTTCAGACAGAGAGCAGCAGAGGGATACAGCAAGGGTGAGAGGAGGGGACACAGGCTGCACGGAGAGGTGCTGCACGGTATTGGAAATAGCAGGACGGAATGGTCCATCCCATTCCCACGCAGCAGAGGCAAGGCGTTTCAGTTCACCTGCCCCCCTCCCCTTCGCTGCAGATATCACCTGCCCCCACCCCTACCCTTGCTGCAGATGCAGAAGCGGAATTTCATAGGCTGCAGCAGCTGTGGCCAATACCTCAGCTCCCCACCAGCTTCCTTCCCCAGAAGACAGCAGCAGCAGGAAGGGGGGGAGGAGAGGGGGCAATAAACCCCAAACCCTTTCATCTCAGCTGCCCCCATATTTATCAGCAGGCTCAATTCTCAGTGGCTCTTCCTCTCTCCTTGGCTCATAACCAAATAATCACACAAGGCTTTGCTGAGAAGAGGCACGAGGCTGTTGGGCCAGCATTGCCTTTCCCAGTCTGGGAGGCGGCATCGTATTATTCGCAGAAAGAGATGCACCTGTTTCCAGAGGTGGCATGGGGTAGAACGAGCTCGTAAAGGGTCCCAGATTGTTACAAGAAAGATAATAATTTGATGGGGTTGAAATTAAATGTCCAAATTGAGGCTGCTTATGGAATTTGAAGGGGGTGGAGAGAACACGGGGTGCAGAGACCAGAAATGAGAAGAAAAAAAAAAAGACAAAGGAGGAGAAAAACACACACGATATAGTAGACAAAGGGGAGAAACCATAAAAAATACAGACGCACAAATAAAGACAGAAGCTGAGAGAGGAGGGAGCTGGCACCTGGAAAGCAAGATGTTACAGCTGTGGGCGGGGTGGGGGAAACAGGAGAGCAGTGACGGGGAGGAAACAAAGGCCCGGGAGCCAAGGAGCTGAGAACCAGGCCCTTCCATTTGTGTGCCCCCAGCGTGTCCACGACTGTAAGCGGGGGAGGCCACAAGGGCCCCCACTCTGCTGGAGTAACAGACCCACCGTGCCCCTGCGGCAGGCTCGCACACCAGTCGGCCCAGCTCTGCCTTGTGTGTTCCCCTGCCACAGGTCACACCCCAGGCTTAGGGAGCAGGTGGGCTATCCACAGGCTGTAATGGGCTCCCCGCTGCACACGCTCCTGTGCAAAGGGCGGGGGCTGCCTGTGGGGGTTGCTTCCCCTTAACAGGCCGGCTTCAAGCTGTGTGCTCAGCCATCCAACCAAGCGCGGACTCCCACACCGCTATCCTCCATTTTCCCCGGGCTGTCGGGCTGCATCGATTTCACGAGCTCTGCAGCCCTTTAGTGGAGACAAAAGGGGAGGCACGACTGGCCGCCCGGCCTTCCCCAGCACACTGAGAGGCAGGGACCCCGGGAGGAGAGCTATGAGCGATGGTGAGCTCATCCGAGTGAGTGCCAAGCGGCACACCCCAACACAGCGGGGAGAGACAAAACCCACACACAGTTGTTCGGAGTGGGAGCGGGTGTCGAAACCCTGGAGTTGTGCTTTCTGACAGGCCCAAGGCAGAGACGAAGTGGCGAGATGGTGAGAGAACTAGAAAGAGACCGAGAGGGACAGGGCAAGTACTCCCAGGCATCAGAGGTAGGAAATAAATAATGTCCAGAAGGGTCTGGCTCTGAGGTGGACCAAATGGCTCTCCTGTCCCATGTTTATGGGGTCACGGACCATTAAACCAGCCAACCTACAGATGTCTTCATAAGACTTTACGAGATTAGACTGCGGAGACCCTATAACTCAGCAGCACGAAGGGAAAAGAGGGAGAATTGCTGATAAGAGATGGTGGAACGAGAGGGCTCAGCCTTTGGAGGAGGCACCCCTCAGCGGGAGGATGTCTGGGTCCTGGGATCCCTTGTCTTTGCTTCTCAACTCCTGTTTTTGTGCACATCTCTGTTAGATTCAGAACTGCATCAGGCTTATATAACCCAATAAATTCTTGATTATCTTTTTCCCTCCTAATCCACCTTCCAATTGCAGCCCCCCTCCACCATGACCCACAATCACTAGATCCTTAGAGAAGACAGTTTCTTTGGTTTTTGTGAAGCAAATCAAAAAGATATTATATTTACCATCTCACAAATATTGGGGGATTTTCAAACCTGATTCAGATTGTCAATGTGATTTTCCACAAATTTATTATTATTATTTTTTTAATGGAGGTACTGGGGATTGAACCCAGGACCTTGTATATGCTAAGTGTGCACTCTACCACTGAGCTACACCCACCCCTGGCCTTCCACAAATTGTAATAACCATGAGCTGACTTTCCCAGGGGTCCCTGGGTTGCTAAAGTTTAATGTTTATTCTCTGAGCCACTGGGAGCAGAATGGAGCTTGGAGCCCAGGAAGACATACAACCCGAAGGGGTTAAGGGAATGGAGTGGGGAACAGAATACACCTTCTTATTCCCTCAGGCTTGCGCCACCTTGTGGCTATTTGCAGGAAGTCAGAGACCATCAATCCTTAGAAAAAAGCCCTAGTTCTCCAAATCTCCCTCCTCTTTCAGAAACACATGCGCAACTGCTGGCTGACATTCGGGGCCCAAATTAAGTATGGAGTGTAAGACCCAGATGGTCAAACCACCACTCAGGATCCGTATTTGAAAAGCAACCATTTATTAGAACCAATACAAGAGTATGAAAAGAGGGAAAAGAGGAGGGTGGAAGAGGGGGAGAGAATGAGGTCTGCATCAGATGTCAGTTGTGGAAACACATAAATTGCCTACTTTTAAACATTTACATTTAAAAGGCGAACATATATATATACCACTTATCCTAAAAAAAAAAAAATCGAAAGCAGACATGTTTGGCTGAAATAAAACCAAGAAACACAACCAAAACTCCCCCACAAACCAAAAAGGTCCATAGAGAACTCAGTTTCCCATGTTTCCATTCAGAAATCTGGCTACAAAGTGTGATTTGCTTTGCTCCTCAGGATGGTACAGAGCGCTGAACGAAACCCAGCCTCTTGAGTCTCTTAGATCCCATCCTGTGGGAAGGGGTGGGGAGGCCTATGGGCTATGGGTGAATCAACTCCTGGCTACTCGGCAGGATGTCAGACCATGCTCTCTCCATCCTCCAGGACTCCACAGAACCGCCTGGTGCCGCCAGTGCAGTGAAGAGAGGAGCTGAGTCCACAAAACACCGAGAACCGGAATGTGACCGCGGCAAAGGGACAGGACCTTGTGCTTTTTCATAGGTTACACATCAGGGCCAAGGAGAGGGAGAGGAGAAAGAGCCCTACTGGGAAGAGGAGCTGGCTGAGCCCCTAAACTGAGATGGAGAGTAAGGCTCTTGAGCCCACACCTGGGCAAATAGAAATAGTGTCCAAAGTTTTCCCAAACCACAGGGGAAAAAAAGGTCAAAGTCAGGAAAGTTTAGACTGTGGACACTGAGAAAGAGATGACAGATGATGAAATACAGTGAATTGGATGAAGCTTTCAGGAGTATCAATGCCCAATTCTGAATGTTAAACGTATCGCTAGAAAAAAAAAATCCAATGTGGCTCTTTTTTGGTGGGGGATAAAGGAAGTGGTTATGTTTACTGAACCGGCTGGTTCCTATAAGGAGGTGGAGGCGGAGGCTCAGGTACAGATGCCACGAAGGGGTGAAGTGACCCAGCTGTCCTGGGATCAGTTCAGGGAGCAACAAGCAATGACATAAATCAAACCCACTGTGTGCGCTTTGCTCCTGAGACAGCCCAAGTCTGTTCCAAGCCCGTGGGGTATGGGACCTTAATTCCCAACCTGCAGAGAAACAAGCAGAGCATCCCAGATGCCCTAATCCAATGCTCTTGGGTCTCAAACGGCCTCTCTTTGTGGATGCAAGACATAGAAAATACTAAGTGCCTCCCCCTATAACATCTTAAGTAAATCTGGACTATTAAGACTCCAACATTCACGAAAACACTGTCAACATCTGAACTAGCAGCTTTGATGAGGGGTGGGGGGCAGAAAACTTGCCGAGGTCACTAAGGAGTTCCAACCTTGGGACAGCTCAGTGAGGACAGAAGCCTATGGTAGGCCTAGACTTCGGCTCAAGGCATCCTCCATTGAGGACCCTAAAGTATTCTATCAACTTTGATTTACAATGCCTCACAACACCCCTGTGAGGTAGGTCAGTATTATTACCCCCATTTGACAGATGGGGAACTGAGGCATTGAAAGGAGTGACTTGCCCAAGGTCAGTCATTATGAATCAATTGAGGAGGTTGGCACACATAGTCAGCATCCACTCCATTCTTATTCCACGCCCTGGAGCATTTCACTTCTTAGAGTGCACTTGGGAACAAAAGGAAGTCAGTAGGCACACCTCACTGCAAACTAGATGAACTCAATCAACCCACAACTATTAACTGATGGCCTATTACTTTACCTAGCATAATGCAAAGAACCTTGGAGAAGAAACAAACCGCTTCTGAAAGTCATCTGTTAATGGATGTTTTGAAAATAAAATTACATTTTAAACGTTAAGGGCATGAATTCTCTTGTAAAGAAATACTTTATCCTAAGAGGTGAAGGATTAAGTCACACTGATTTCTCAAAGTTCTACACCGACTAACCCAAATTCCTAACATTCAGAACGAAGACCACACTCAAGCAGAAAGCTAAGAACCATTTCCTCAGCAGTGCTCTGAGCGGCAAGGTCGGTGGGGAAAGGGGTGCAGGGATCTAGCACTACCGAACACCCTCCTGCTGCTGCCTGTCCCTCCCCACAACACTCGGGGGGCAGCATCTTTCCAAACTTTCTGCCCCTGTTCCAACTTCAGAAGTTTCAGCAACTTCACAAATAGCTCAAAGTTAAGGATATAAATGATGACATCTACTTTTCCATTCAAGGAGAAGGTGTGAAGTAACTGGTCAGAAGACTCTTGTAATGTTCTTACCTCCTGCCAGAGACATAACTCTTTAACAAAAGAAAGGCAAAGGAAAAAAACACTCTTTTCCCCTCCTTTGGACTTACACTGAATTCTGGTGGAAATCATTATGACCCTTATCCTAACTCTAGGGGGAAAATTCTAAACCCACAGCCAGCCCTGGTTTAGACTCAAATCCTAAAGCTACTAGAAGCTGCAAAACTCTGACTTGAGCCTTATAAGTGCCGGACACGATGAAACTGTCTTCTCAGCTCATCTCAAAGACTCTCCGGGCAGGAAGCCCTCCTTTCCTCTGTACCCTCTTGTAGTAGCCAGAGCAACAAGACCCTATGTACATTAGAAGCCCAAAAAATGATTTATCAACACACACAATACAATGCTCACCAGGGATCCTCACATTCCAGGAAGGACCAATCATTCCAAGACCTAAGTATAACCCTTTTTTCATTGACTGCTGATCACCCTGGATAAGTCCAGGTGACAAGAAAGTTCAAGACTGATTAAAGCAGCAGTGACAGTTCTGGTTCAGTCTGTGTTGGAATTTCTCAAAAGGCATGATGAACAGGCCACTGGGACCTGGGTCAGCTGTGAGGGTCACACCTGCCAATGCCAAGGGACAGCTCCAAATTTAAAAAAAAAAAAGAGAGAGAAGAGAGAGACGATAAAAAGTTCATTGCATTCAATTTGGCCTAATTTCTTGATAATAGTTTCCTATTAGATTTTCTGATTAATACTGATGGCTCTTACCTAGGGTGTGATAATTAGGTTTTGATCTATTGTGACATTAATGATCACAATCAGTTGGCTTTGAAATTGTCTTAATTAATAGCTCTTCCCTTGTCGGCTGCCTCCAGTGCAGGTTGTCCCCTCCTCCACCACCTTGTTTTAACTCCTTCTCTTACTGACCTCAGAGACAAACAGCACTGGAGGATCACTTTCTTCCCATAAACCAAGGTTTTAAACTATCTTAAAAGATTTCTCTGACAGGAGCAACATGAGATGACGATAGGTGAAATGAGGATCAGGATAAAAGGCAAAGAAATATGCTTTCAGTGAATAGGAAATATTCCATCTTAGAAAACAACCAAAGTCAAGCGCGATGTTAAAGTGGCAAGGACAAGCTGAAGTAACTCTAAAAAGACAAGATGAGGTAGTTTAAAATTCAAGAAATCCAGCACAAGCAAAAAGAAACTAGAATGTTTACTATCCAAAAAGCCTTCACACTTTAATTTTCCAACAGTTATTCTAATTCTTGGAAAGTTTGACTTCCAAAGCTAGTCAACTTTCAATCACCCAAATCTCAATTACCCAGGCAGAGAAAAGTACTGTTTTCCTGTGGTCACATGGTCAGAACTAAGATCAGACTGTTTCTTAACAGGGCTGGCCCACACCCTAGACCTCCCTAGACTGATTAAATCCCAGACTCCAGGGCATGTGTATTTCTGGGAGAGGTTTCCACATAACTGAAACAAGTCTCTGCTTAGAAATCACCATCCTACAGTCCTAAAGAAAAATGAACTGCCCAGAATAGATGCCCAGGTGTTACTAGAAGTGTCCCGAGCCTTCACTTTAGCAACTCTTTTGTCATTGGAAAGCATGTTCCTCCTTTATGTTTTAGGCTTCAAGCCAGCCTCATGTTAATTCCTTCAAAAGGGATGAGAAACTGAAAAAGGTGTGAGCAACTCTGATAAAATATCCACGAGGAATACATTTTTACAGAACCTACAATAATGTAACAACACTGCCACAGTTAATACTTTCCACAAGCAAGGATTAACTATACCATTCAATACGCTGCTGGCAAAGAGCCTAAAATAGGGAGCAAAACCAGGGGTTCTCAACGTGTTGTTTTCTCTCTCAGTAACAGCATTTCTAATCAACTCTCAGTTATCTTTATTTCCTGGAATCAAACAGGTCCTTGTTGTGGCCCATCTATGGCCGGTTAGTTCAGTTCATCCAAGGTCATACGTCTTTTCTACACATGAACCGTCAATCTCCTACTCTAGGGCCACAAACTATACCAACCAGTTGTCTCTGCCCCAAATCTGAACTGTGTACCCATTTATAGCACTTATTACACTGAACTATTCATCCCACACCAGTATGAAAATTAAGGTCAGGGACTACACCTTTTTAAACTTTGTTGAATGAAATGGACGCCGACATACACTAACGTGGCTGGAATATGGGTGGCTCAATAGAAAGCCATCATGATTAACTGGGCTGGGGGGGCACCCAATTTTGAGCATATGTTCTTGGGTGCAAGACTTGTAACATCTGTTTTTGAAAACATATTTTTTTTTGAAAACATAACTTTTATGATTAGTTATGCACGAAGTAGAGCCAAAATGAAACTGGAAAACACCGGGTCCAGACCTTTCCTCTCTCCACCTTGCAGCAGGTATGCTTGCTTGGTGATCTGATTACAAAGGTACAAACCTCAACACTCTAAAAATTTTCACTCTAAAAACCTAAACCAAAAGGATGGAGTCATGGTTGCAAAATGAGCTTTTCCTTTGACCTAATTTGTGAGAAAACAATTTCCACATGTCCAATCTAGTGACATAACCCTTCCTGGGGTTCTCATGTTGTTGCAAACTAGCATTTTAGGCCCTCAAATTTGAACCCTAAGGGCAACGACAATCTCCCACTCCCCATCCCAAAGAGATTCCTCTGACCCCTCGCTGTACCTTAAGTGAACTGGGCAAAAACAGATCCAAGAAAATCACAAGATGAAAATCACAAGCATTTCCCTCAGGGCCCTAGGATTTGGCCTGAAGATAAGGGAAATGGACCGCAGGGAGGCCACGGCACAGGAACGAAGAGTTAAGAATAACCTAAAATTGCCCAAAGTACAGGAACAGGCCCAACTTTTCATCAACAACAGTAGTACAGACATACGGCTGGGGGAGAGCCAGGGACCACTAGACTTTCGAATGTTAAGGAACACCACAGGTCCAAATGCTCCCTTGGGCAGACAAAAACCAGACTGCAGGAGGGAAAATATACAGACCTCTCCAGGTTAAAAATGGTGATTCCATCAGGGCTGACGTTCTCTAACAGCTGATCTTAACGTGAGGCCATCTGCCCAGCCCAGGGCTTGGAAAAGCAGCTATGCTGACCTTGGTAGACTCTGCTGGTCAAAGTTCTGCTAGTCTGTGGAAGGTGAAATCCCTGAATGCTGATTACAGTAAGGAAGAAAAATTCAGCACTAGAAAGATGTTTTGAAAGAGGGCTTAAAACAGAAAAAATAAACTGTGAGCACCTGAGACCTAGATGTTTAAGAGTGCTTAGCCCAGGACTACTAACTCTTCTGAGAGGAGACAGCCCCGTGAAAACAGGTTCCCGCTTGAGGTTGCAACTCTCCAAGGGCCCAGACAGCTGAGACTCAGCACTGACAAATGCTGGAGGCGCAGGCAGGTATCTGGTTTCCTTTCTGCTGAGGGCTGAGATCAGTATTGGCTGCTGGCTCCCCTCATTCCTGCAGAAGTCGCTGTGGGTAGGCAGGGGTAGAACAGGTTGTTTGGACAGCACTAAATACAAGTACAAGACCATGATTCAGTAAACTGTGGACAGAAAAAGATGAATGCAGTGAAATATTAAAGGGGTGGTGAGTAGCAGCAGATGATAATGGGGTTATCTTGCTAAAAGAAATCAGATTGTGATGAATGTCTTAAATATTACTTATATCCCAGGCAACCACATGTCCCAGGTTTCTCAGGACCAATCTCAGTACCAAATAATTGTTGCAATCTTTGTCCACATGCTAGATTTGGGCTCCAAAAATATGATGGCCATAGTCTGCTTACAAGCCTACTGCTCCTGGGGGACACACTGGCTACGTGGACACACCTGCAAACTGAGACCTAGTTCGCCTCCTTGGGGGCTCCGGACCACTTCTGTCCTAGTCTGTATACCCTAATTGATATCCTTAGTTACTTGTATGAAAAATCTCTTTCCTGACCATCCTTTCTTTCTTTCAGATGCCCATCACATTAAGCACCAACAACTGTCAATTATCCAACACTTGATCTAGGCCTTTAATTCCTTCAGAGAGTTAAGGAAGATGGAGATAAAACTCCTACCCACTTGAGGCATGGGTTATGAGTTCTCACCCAATCACATTACCATTCAGAAGGATTTTCCTGGATGGCTGAGACCAAAAGCTTCATTGTTCCAGTCTGTCATGTCACTGCAGCAACAGCTGTCTTCTCAACTGTGCAGTATAATTTTTGACATAATTTATACAAGCACACAGAATTCAATCAGCAGCTGAGCAGGGAAGCAATGTTAACAAATGCTATGAATGGGTATATGATTTGCATATTATTCGGCTCATCTGTGGACTGGAGCAATCTCTCCATTCCCCTCATTACTCTGAATAATCTAGAAATGGTTGAATACTCCTCGCCAGACAGCTATGTTTTAAAAATCAGAAGCAACCACAAAAACCTCAATGGCTGATGAACTCTAGAGTTAAGGCTATTTCAAGCATTTATTCTTTTTCCCTCAGCTTTGGGCTGGGACAAGGATGCTCAAAACCCTGCTATTTCCTTACTTTTAGTCTTGATTCTCTAGCCTCCTTCATCTACAAGGAAAAAAAGGGTGAAGAGAAGTAGGGCGCTTCTTGGGGAACAAAGGCAGAAGGATATGATCGGAAAAATAACCTCTCAATACAATGGTAACACAAGAAGCCAAAAGGGAACTATTTTGCTGAATAGGAAGAGAAGATCGTGTCAACATGCTAATATGGGAAGCCTGTCACTCTCTGAGGTGATAGTCTTCCAAATAAATGCATTGAAAAAAAAAAAAAAAGATACAACTAAGAGTTTGAGGGTGGAAAAAGGAAAGAGTATTAACACTTCGGGGACTCTTGGTGGCAAATCCAGGAGTCAACAAAGCAGGAAATTTATGATTACAAATGCTATGAATATTTAAAATTGATATTGTGGCCAATGGCTCCCCTCCAAGAATTCCCCACTGAAAATATTGGCATGGAGGGGAAATGGGTTCACTGAGAAGTGAGGGTCAGGTTCAAAGCCTCTTTGGTAACAGGAATGTTTTGGGAGGCCACCAAAGTTGGCAGGGTTGGAGGGTGCCTAGCACCTTGGCACAAGCAAGCACCAGGCAGTCACTCACACCTACATAAACACATAGTCCAAACAGGAGGGGTGGAAGGAAATAGTACAGATATACAGTATGTGATAATAAAGACAATTGTATCCTACCCCATCATCCTCATGTACTAACAGCTAAAAATCTCCACAGTTAATAATCTTGTCATTTTATGACAGACTACACCAACCTGCAGAAGCAGAATTAGGGATTGCTAAAGAAACAAGGCCCAAAGTCCTGGGGCTAAAAGGAGTGCCTTGACAAATCTGAATGTAAAATTTCAAGTCCTCCAAAGGATGGAACTATTATGGGAGGATGGGTGAGGATGAACAACAGAGGGTGGCCCAGAAGACCACACCGGGAACCCTGTATTCTCCTGGGGAGAGCTGAATGAGGTTGGGAAAGCCCCAACAGGTAGGCAGTTGCTATTGGCTTTTTAAAAAGATGGGCAACATCTTTTCCATCCCAACATCTCAACACAAAGGCTAGCTGGTCATCAACATGTTCTAAGAGCCAAAGCAAGAAACCAAAATGAATCATCATTGTAACAAAATCCCCCATCTAAAAAGCGACCAACCTTGAAAAGATCAAGACTCTAAGGTGATTAAAAAGTTCAAACTCATCTTGAGGTCACAAGGGAGCAGAGGGTAGAGAGGAGGGCAAAGGAAAAAATTGTGGGAATTACACACAGTATGTAAATGCCTGGTCTTCACAGAGAGACACTTATCATGAATCAGACCATCAGTTATGTTACAAGAGAACCAATACCAACATTTCTCCTGTGGAGCACAGTGATAAGCACATTTTTATGGATGTGTTTAAGAGAGAAGGGGATGGGTAGAAGGAGAGGAGGCAGGGAGGTGGATGTATTATGTACAAAGAGAAATGACAAAGACCACCCCCTCCTTTAGCTCTTTGCTGTTTCTTTCTCTTTGTTTTCCGCATCCTCAGGATATGCATGCCACGTCAGTCTCTCTTCATAAAATGCTATCACAATCTGTGGACACTTAACATTAGCTTCTTTCGCAAGAACCAGGTCGGCTTCATCTGTGTCTTTCCTGGAGGGAAAGGGTATGAGAGTTAGAACAAGAGGAAGTAAGAGTGAGAGAGTCTGTCCAAACACAGGTTTATGTCATTACATTATGATTTAGCTGACTTGATCGCCTCTTCATCTTGATTTCAAAGAAAAAAGGACCCTAAGAGTGCCACATTTTCAAGAAGTTTAAGTAAATGAATCAAATTATTAGTAAATATCATTTAACTACTACATCAGACAGAAACAGAAGACATCAGCTAGAATAGATGGAAAACATAGCAGGTTTAATCAAAAGGGTGAAAATTAAACCACTAGATAAAATTCTGCTCCCATAATTTTTTACTTGTGTGTATGAGCATGTGAACGAACACACAACCAAACCTACATTCAGCCCTACTGATTATGCATAAATTGCTCAATCCAGTTTCTGGATCATCTGGATCATGAAAGGTTCCTAACCCTCCTCCATCTTGTGGCCTTTTAAACACTCATCCTTTTGGTCAGAACTGTGGATTGGAACAATAAGAAAACAGAAATTTAAGTCAGCAACAGTACTTAGATAAGGGAAGGTGAGGGAGAATGTAAAATCTAGTCACTAAAATGAAATGTAGGAATCAGCTGCAAATTTCTATTACCCAAGTTACGCAGGCTCTATTATAAAGCATAACACCAAGATCTAGCAAGTCCTTTAAACAGAGTTCCAAACCAAGAAAAAAAGATATTTTAAATTAAAATCTCCACTGAGATGTGAGCAAAGGCAACTACCTCCTTTTCTAGAAAATGGAGACATTGAATTCACAGACGTTAAGTATTACAGATGAGAAGAGGGAAACACACAACTTAGAGCAGACACCCAAATTTGGACTGTGGTGGAGAAAGCTAGTTAAATATGTGAATGTAAATCTTAAGTACCACATGTGTCTGAGTGGGAAAAGCAGTCAATACAGCTACTTACTCCTGACAGAGTATAGTGATTCTTCAAATATAGGCTTCTGGGTAATTTACCAGCAAAACTTCGATCAGATAAAATATTAAACCTCTTGACTATACAACTTTTAAGGTAATTAACTTCCTTCGTGGCAGTGTAGAACGAACCCTCTATTTAGAAAACAAAATTAAATCATAAGCCCAGAACACATGGAAACAGAGAGGTCATGAGGGCTTCACCATAAATCACTGTCTTTAAGAAACCAAATTGAGGGGAAGTAACTACGCTTTCCTCTAAGAACCATTCTCTCTTTACCGGATGAAATAACTTGTGCTTTGGCTAGTACTATTCTTAATGCTTTTTGTTAAGATTATTTTTCTCTTTTAGACATCATTCCGTGGTCTTGGTCCTCAGCGATGGCAGAAAGCCTCACTCAGCTCCTATCCCGTGGCCACAGGCTCATGGTCTGACGGTAAATGATTCAGAACTGTGTAAATAAATGGTTAGCTCAGGTTTATACGTCTCCTACCTCAAATCTACCATTTTCTGGTATGTGGGCTAATATAATATAATATAATTTGGCTTAATATCAAAGCTTCAGAATGTCTTAAATCCATTCTGAACCATAATTTCCATTTAATACCAACAGTTGGTATCAGCTAAAAAGATTCCTGACAATCAAAATTCTTAACTGGGGAATACTCAGTCTTCCTTCACTATCTTCCATACAAATTCAAGTCATTGGCACAGAAATCCAATTTCTCTCTCACCATTTCATTAGGAACATTAAATCGCCACAGGAATCTGTCGCCCCAATGATCTTTTCTGGTTCCAATCCTCTCTCAAAGCCCCGAGCGATATCATTGCTCTGCTATAAATAGAAGAGGAAGAAAGGTTACAGCTTGGAGATAAGAATAAAAAACCTCATCATTTCTCAACTCAACAAAGCACAGCCTAAGTTAATATCGCTGGATACCATTTCTGTCACCAATTCATAAAATTCTTAGAACTTAAGAAATACAATACTGGGTCAGTCAGTGACAGTGATGCCAAGAGATATTTTTGTAGGAAGATGCAGTTGTCCTTCCAGTATTCCTTCAAAGGATTAGGAGTGGCCCCTAAAACTGTTTAATTTCCCTTAAAATATTCTGAAGTCACCATCTAGGAACTCCTCTAGTCCCCTAATCTCTTTAATACTATAAATTGACTATCCCTGAATTGTTGTTTCTGTCCATGGTTAAACAAACCAAACCCTTTTTCATTTTATGAACTTCAAATATACCACACCTCAATCTTTATTTTTTTAGACTTTTAGTTCACCTAATACTGACCAATATTTTTAATACTTCTTTTCACATAATCATCTATACTTATGAAAGAACAGAATTAGAATGATTCAAGGCACTACCATAAAACAGCAAATTTCTTTCAGAGCTCACATACTGTAATACTCACACACTTGAGGAAGGGGCCTTGGTCTGTGCCCCCCACCCCATCCCCTCCCCCGCAAGTGGATGGGTTATTAGTATTAGAGAGCAGAAATGGACAGCGATTTAAAACAAACTGATAATTCTGTACAGGACTATTCAAACTTGGTCAAATTGCAATTATGCAATCTAGGTAAGGAGCATAGGGTCTGATTCAGATGTGCTGGTACTGGTGAGAGCAAAATGGTGAAATTTTAAACAAACTTGGTAATTTTAAAAACCTGACTACGGAAAATAATGCAAGCTTTTCTAGTGGCAACAACAACAAAAGATTTCTAGAATGACAGCTCAAATGAACTAAATCTCTAATGTCTGATTTTCATAATAAAATCTCTTTGATCTGACATTCACCTTGCTTTCTTCTGAGAGATACAAAGCACTCAGGGTCCAGGTGGTCCCCAAAGATACCGGAACCCACACTGGGAAGGAAATTCCATGCATGGATCAGGGGACATACAGACTCAAAAACATAGCCTCTTTTGGGGGCGCTTAAAGGGAGGAGGTTCCCAGATGTGCACACAGCTGCTCACAGCTGGAATGCTGGCGCCGAAATGAATCGTAAATCATCGCTGGCGGCTGAAAACAGTTTGCCACATAGGGAGGGAAGGGAAGAAAAATGTTCAAGCTGCTGAAAAGGAGCCGAAGCGAGGAAAATGCTAAAATCATCACACAGGCAGTAATCTTAAATCAGGCATAATGCCGACTAACAAATTTCTTCTGCAGTGGTCTAAAGCAAGAAATGCAATCCCCTCCTGCACCTTTAAAACATACAATCACCTATCTTCCCAGCTGCCTACCTGACAGCCACCAGCACTGCTGAGAATGCTGTCAGGGGCCCCAGATAAACATTACAATGTAAGGGACATGTGGGGGTGGTTTTCAAGGTCAGCAGCATCAGAACCTGGCCTGGGAATGCAACTCTCTGCACTGGCCAGTGGCTCAAACCCAGACTACTCCTGTTTAGAAGGACAGAAACCTTAGGTTGAAGAAATACACACTATTATGTCACAATGGCTACAGAAGTCTTATGCTGTGTTGTTTTCCAGTCTCTTTACTTAGCTAGAAATGAATCAAATGACAAAAGCCAGAATACAAAAGACTAGTGAAAGAAAAAAGAAAGAACCAAGTCCTAGCTCCTTAAAGAAGGGAAGGCATTCTCAAATTATTTACCTGTACACTGTGTCATAATGATAGACACCCCTCACCAGAATAGGGCAGTTTTAAAAATAAGATTGCAAAAACTAAAATTAATCAGGGAATCAAATAAGGAGGCAGACAAAAACCTAGAGTGCACTTTCACTGGTAGCCTCCAATCTTCCACTCTTATTTCAATTCTTTTTGGAAAGCTGGTCTTCCATTTTCTCTCTACGGAGACCAGGAATCACTTGTGTAAGTCTCTATAAAATGCTGATGCCTAGGTCCAACCCACAGAAATTTGAATTTAATTGGTCTAGGGTGCGTATCTTGGGGCACTGGAGGGTTTTGATGCACCCCCTCTCCTCATCATCTGCTGTGATTCTAATGTGCAGCCAGGGCTGAGAACTAATGCTCTAGAAAGATGGGTACCCAAGGAGAATGAAGATAAATAGGGATGCTTATGGCAGTGATGCTAGCAGACTCAGAAGCAGACTTATGTTTTTATTTTATTAAACTTTAAGGGTATGACACATTTTCGGCACAAAGGGCTTCACAACCTTGAAATAAATGAAAGGAATGGAAGCTAGGGGAGTGGAATGAGTACGTGTATATGTGTACACAGATGGAAATGATACAGATGGAAAAAGAGGCAGTAACAGTGCTCATGGCTAGTTACCTGAGAGCTACAGATCAGAAGGACTAAAGCAACTGAATCAAACCAAAATTTCATAAACACACTGTCCAAACTGAATAAAGGGATTCAAAAGAAAGGTGAAAATTAATTAATTTGGAGTATGTAAAAAATAAAAGGATCAGAAGAGAATATACATGCCACTGAACTGTATACTTTAAAATGGTTAATTGTATGTTGTATGAATTTCACCTCAATTAAAAAAAGGAAATAGAATATAAAGGGTTGAAAATAAGTGCTATCTTCAGAACAAAAGAAAAAAGTGAAGTGGTAAACATTTTAAAGCGCCCTTCTATTCTTAAAAAATTCACCAAAGGCTCATCCTCTCTAAGATAACTTAGCCACCTATTCATGGATAAGGCACAGAGTGGCTGAATGTTTTATAGGGATTTAATTTTGCCACTTTACTACAATTTAGTGGACACATTATGATGTTTCTCACTCAGCCAGGAGAGGGTGCTGTAGGTAATCAACATTATCTCCCTAGGAGCTCTTTTGTTCAACAATTTACCTCGGAACAGAAATAACCAAAATAATGCCTTTTGGCTGGGGGTGAGGGTGGGGGGCGGCGCAGAAGAACAGTTTGTGGGGAAAAGAGGGAAATAAAGCTTACCTCTCTCTTTTTTTTGGATTTGATATCATCAGCACTGTTCGCGAAACTGGATTTCCTCTTGTTACTTTCTGACTTCTCCCTGGGTTTGTTATTTTCACCCTCCTTCATCTTCTTATACTTTTTCATAAACTCGGAAATTAGCTCAGGGCAATCCAAATTTTTCTCAGGCTCCCAAGTATTGTGCTCCCTGGCCAAGAGGAATGGAGAAAAAAAGGAAAGAAATGAGTGGGGGGAAATCCAATGTCTTATTTTAAAGAAGACAAGTAGGCAAAAAGGAAAGAACCTTATGCTTACAGGAGGCAACAAATTTGATCCTAGGAATCTATCCAAGAGAATGAACAACTATATCCCCCATAATAATTTGTACACAATTATTTACAGCAGCATTTTAATAGCCAAAGACAGAAAACAATTTAAATGCCCATCAACTGGTGAATGGATAAACAAAATGTGGTATATCCATACAATGGAATACTATTTAACAACAAAAAGGAACATAATACGAATTAATACATGCTACATGATGGAAGAACCTTAAAAACATTATGCTAAGCGAAAGAAAACAGATACAAAAGACTATACACTGTCTGATTCCATTTATACGAAACGTCTAGCAAAGACAAATTTTGAAACAGAAAGCAGATCAGTAGTTTCATGTGGCTGGGGTTTGTGATCAAATACAAATAGCCAAGTTCAAGAGAATTTGGGGAGGATATGGAAATGTTGTAAAACCGGGGTGTGATGATGGTTGCACAATTCTATATATTTACCAAAAATCACTGAACTGTGTATTTCCAATAAATGAACTTTACGGTATGTAAATTATACCTCAATAAAGTCAAATATAAATTCTGCTTTGTAAGTACAAAATAAAAGTGATTTCATACTTATAACCATCTATGCAAATCCTGAAGAGAGGATTTCATACTTATAACCATCTATGCAAATCCTCCAGCTTATACTGTCTTAATGTTACTTATATTTTGAAGAAATATCAACAAATTATTGGAAGATTGAAAATAGTTAATTAGAAAAAGCAGTAAAGGCTTAAATCTTTAGAATACAGGCAAACCATGAGAAGGAGAAGACTCAAAAAAGTAGAATCTGGACTGCATTAATTCAACGCTCTGGATTCAAGTCCACTGTCACTAGGTGGTCAAAATACATTTTTATATTAATAAGCAAAAAAAAAAAAAAAACCCAAAAAACAAAACAAACTAAATAATTGGGTCTAATTAAACTTGGATCAATGGACTCCTATTATGAGGAAAACAAACAGCTGGTATTCACAAAGTTGTTCTGTGTATTCCTGGCATAGGTTTTAGGAAAGCAAACCATCAACTACACAGTAGCTTACGGAATCAAAGCAAGAAATGTATTTCCATGGGAAAAACTAGACCAGGCATCCTCTCTACTCCTAGACAGTGGCAGAGGTTCTTTGGGTTATATAGTAAGAACTAGCTTTATTTTATTTATTTATTTTTTAAAATGTAGGTACTAGGTATGGAACCCAGGACCTTGTGCATGCTAAGCACGAGCTCCACCACTGAGCTATACCCACCCCAAGAACTAGCTTTATTAAGATACTTCTATAAATATATCATAGAAGCAGTTTCTATGATTCCTTCATTGATTTAGGAAAAAATGTTTAAATTTATATACTATCCATTTTAGATATTTTATTGCTTTTGTCTTTAAAATAAGATACCTTTAGAAAGGAACGGTTTGAACAATGCCATAATAACTCAAGTAAAAAGAATGATGGAAAAATCTGAGATATTTACTCTAGATTTAAACTTCCTGCAAAAAGGGTTAAGAATGAGACAAAATTTATTTCTAAACCATTTAAGCTAAAATTGAAAACCCTCTCCTTCATAGCACTTCTTCAAGAGGAAGGAAAAAAAAAATTCCTTATACAGTAACCCCCCAAATCCAGACTATACATATAGTTTACTATCCCAGAAGAAATTAAGACACTAAAATCAAGAGACATGCCAACACTATAGCATAATAAGCAAGTAGATGTGGAGGTAGGAGGGAGTTTCTGTTGCTAGCAAAGAAAGCCAGTCCTCTAATGGGATTATCACTTTTCCTACCATATTGGTATTGCTATTTCTACATCAATCAATTTTCACCCAAAAGACAGCATGGTATAATTTTTAAAGAATCTGGGATTTAGCGCCAAAGAAATCTGACGACGAATCCTTGTTTCAGCACTTACCAGTTATGTCATCTTTGGCAAACAACTAATTTCCTCATCTATAAACCAAAAATACTTCTAAAGGCTGTTACAAGAATTCAAAAAAATGCATAAAGTAGACTCTGATCACTGCCTGGCAAACAGTAGGTACTTAGTGGTACACAATGCTAAACGGGCAAAATCTGTTCCAGTCTTCAAATGAAATCCTGGGTATTTCTGACAAATGCTTAATCCATCTACCCTAAACCTTTTCTTTCCCTCATTTATCGACGTAAGGTACCAGCACCTCAATTATAGATGCAGTTTTGAAATTTTTCAAAACGCTCAACAATTTTCAATGGTGATTCAATGGGCCACAAAAATACCCTTAAAATCTTTAGGTGTATTTTAATTCCGATTTCATAGTGCTCAAGGTCTCTCAAACTCACAGTTCTCATCTCTAGAGGATGTTGTGATCCCATTCCTCTTTAGAAAAACAGAGGGCATATTCTGATTGCTGTGCTACCCACATTTAGTGCTCTGTGTGCTGAATACCCTGCAGTGCATGAACTGTCCCATCTAAAACACTAGCAGTGCTCCGGATGAGAAACCTGATTCACACAATAAAATAACCTTAAATATATTTCAAAGGCTCCTGGTCATACCTTTGTCCAAAACTACCGTCAAAACATTGAATCTTTTATTATATTTAAGTCCCACACTTTAAAGCTATGATGTTCAATATGATAACTACCACCTACATTCGGTTAATGAGCACTTGAAATGTGGCTAGTCTAAACTGAGATGTACTATAAAATGTAAAATATACATCAAATTTTGAAGATTTAGCATGAGAAAATAATATAAAATTTCATCGTTTTGTATTAATGCTGAAACAGCATTTTCATGTATTGTTGAAATACATTATTAAAATTAATTCCACTTTTCTTTAATATGACCACCTTAAAATTTAAAATTACGTATGTGGTTGGGAAGGTATAGATCAGTGGTAGAGTGTGTGCCTAGCATGTACAATGTCTTGGGTTCAATCCCCAGTACCTCCGCTAAAAATAAACAAAAACCTAATTATCCCCCACAAAAAAAAAATGAAATAAATAACTTAATTACCCCTTAAATAAATAAATAAAAATAAAATTTACATATGTGGCTTGCATTACATTTATATTGGACAACACCACTCTAAGGAGCCTAAACCACTTCCTATCCTGGGGGTTCTGAGAAACCCATTCTTTGTTATCAGGCATCCTGGGAAGAGAATTAATGCAAAATGGAGGCAAAATACCCAATGATTACACAGCTTCATGTATTTCACCTTTCAAGCTACCTCTTCTATGCTTCAATATGTATCTAGTTCTATTTATTCCAAAGGAAAGAATAATCTAGCATTTTAGCATAAAGTCAATCACCGCCTAATTATGGGGAGTCAACACTTCAGTATCATTCTTTTTGTTTATTTGTTTTGGGGGGGACGTAATTAGGTTTACTTATTTATTTTTAAACGGAGGTACTGGGGATTGAACCCAGGACCTCGCGCATGCTAAAAAAATGCCCACTACCACTGAGCCATACCCTCCCCCAACTTCAGTATCATTTTTAAAGCTCATTGACTTAAAAAGAGGGATTTTAAGGTCTTTACATAATACTAAAAAAAGATAGATTGATGGATAAAGGGATAGATGGACAGATTAAAATGTTAATTACAGAAACTAGGTGGGGTGTATTTGAGTGTTTACTCAATTTCTTTTGCCTCAGCTGTATATTTGAAAAATTTTAAAATAAATATTGGGGGAACAATGTGGCCTCAGATTTAGTATCTCCTTTAGATGAGTGCTTCATCCTAGGACACTTTTGAGGTCCAAGGATCATTATGGAAAGGTATGGGCTATGAGATCAACTCTGACTTCTTCTGCTTAAACATATGTATTTTAGCTTAATTATATCCAAAATAATATTAACAATAATAGTTTATACTTACACTGAGCTTATGTGTCAGACTACACAGCTACCCAACATCTCTAGGATATACACTATTTCTTACCCTTATCTTACTGAGGAGGAAAAAGATGAAGGAACTTCACTAAAGTCACCATTAAGTGGTGGAGCAAGAATCTGGACCCTGGCAATCTGGCCCTCAGGCTATGCTCCTAACCAGTTCATTTTACTGCCTCTCAAAAGCATTCTCATTAGAATACCTGCTCAAAGAAGGGGGAGACTTTGTTTAGTTTATTGCTCTGTCTTTGAAAAGACAAAGATGGTGATGGTTCCTGGGCAAGTAAACCAAAGGTGTCTATGTGTACAGAGTCCCAAAGCCTCAGAGAAGGCACTTACTCGGAAAAGCCTTTCCACTTCAGTAGATACTCCACTTGCCCCTTAACCACACGCCTATCTAGCACCTTCTCCACGACGTACTCCTCCTCATCCTCTGAAGAAGAACTGTCAGCTGTCCGCTTGGTTTTCTTTCCCATGTCTCACGCTGTTCCACCTGAAAGACTAAGGCCACCGGGTTCCTGCAGATGGAAAGGACAAAATAGTCAGAATCCACGTAAGCAGTTAAAACTTTCTGTCTCTTCTTGATGGGATGCAGGGTATAACACAAAGTCACCATGTACCCTTTTCTTCTTGAAGCACTCTACAGATGAGACCTAAGAATTTAATCAAAAATGGGTAGATCCCCACTTTCCCAACCACAACTTTCTCCTCAGCTAACAGGATGTAAATTATTAGATGGCACAATTATCTAACTCCTCTAATTTCAGACTCCAAAAGACAAGTAGTGGGTGGGATTTTACTCCTGGCTACTCCTGTAACTGTTTACAAGCCAGAAACTCAAAGAGAAATATGGATAATCTTCAGTTAAAAGAACCATGATAGAATTCCTCCAAAGTGAATAAAGTTCTTTATAAAAATTGAAAAAAAAAAAAAAAAACAGCCATCAAAATTTAACTTTCCTCTGCTCTGAGCATCTCAAACGGTCTCTTAGGAGCACAAAAAAGGCCTGCTCAGGCATCTTTCACCACATTTTCAGTGACTCGGTACATTTCCCTTAAACAAATTGAGCCTGTCCCTTCAGAGCATCCATCAGCTCACAAAAGCAAGGCTGACATCTCAAACACACTAAGCTTCCTTTTTTATTTAGGATGGGAGGGAGGCAGGGAGGAGAAAAACATTTTTTAGCCCTAAAAATCAAAATTAGTCATTGGGTTGGTTCAGTAATTCTTAAGGTTCAATTAATCAAAATATTAAGGAGGTACCTCTCCTCTTAGCTGGAGTTGACTTTGAGCCAAAGGAAGAGGAGGAGGAAAAAGAAGTCTGGTCCCAGACTCACATCAACATGAAGCCTCAAAACACAGAGGAGCCATTCATAGGCCCAAGGAAAGCTGAAGCAAGGCAACACAAATGGAAATTGAGTTAAGCGCAGAAATATGCACAACCAGGGGGTACTCAACAGAGATTCTAGTTTTTTAAATTCCCACGTTGTTGTCACCATCATCATTTTTAAGAACTCTTCCCTAACCATGTTAAATGGTGCTTAGATTCTGGATTACAGAGTAGCAAGAATTGTTTTCTTAGCTGAACTCCATTTTCATTTTTCTGTAATCTTTAAAGATTTTTGTTTTTCAGCACTCTAAAAATATTTCCATCCTGATCAGAAGACCACCCCCAGGAGTAAGGAAGGCCACTAAAAATCTAAAAATTTTGTTCAAGTTGAGTAGCATAAAAAGTTGCATTTATCAATTTACTTCAAATCAGCAAAATGTGGGAATTATTCCAAGAATATTTCTTTGGAAACAATACCTCTAGAACTTACTAGCAATAGGTCTGCCCACACAAAAAACTGTCTGTACTCATTACTGCCCTGTAATAAAACTATGTTTTCATTAAAATGCTTTATTTGGAAGAGTGGGTGGGAGGGTAGGGGAATGTAGGGAAGGGGCTTCAAAATAATTTTTCCATGAATTGAGAAGAAAGTCCTAAGCTTCAAGGAAAATAATCTGATCTGATTTATTTAAAATAAAAGCAGCCTCCAACCTCACCAGAGACAGGAAATGTCATATTCCAGGGAGAATACCCCACCCCCACCCCCACTCACCTTGGAATTTCCGGGAGCTGAGCAGTTTAGGTCAGAGCGCTGGGGTTAAAACCAGCCCCGGGTTAGATGCATGCAGTTAAGCATTGTGGCTATGGCCTCCCCTGCCTCACGAGGAAAAACAAGGATTTACATATGTGTTCTTCAGTTTGAGGGAATAAAGAGGAAAATCTCTCTTTCTACCTTCATGCAGATCAGGAGCCCCAAAAGTAGAAGATGAATGGGGGTTCCCTCCTTTACCTACCGGATCGCCCCCGTTCTTTCTTTCCCTCTGGGCTAACAGGAGGGGCCTCCCCTCCCAGGTCTGGGGCTTGGCGGGCTGGCAGCTCCCCCGCCCCCACCCAGCTGCCTAGGCGCCACTGCGCAGCTGTCCCAGTCCGTTGCCATGGCAACTGGCAGCAGCACTAGACTAAGGGGGAGAGAGGCAAACGGAAAAGTTAAAAGGCTTAACTTTCCTTTTCAGTGAAGACTGGGTGGAGAAGTTGGAAGATACCTCCCTTGGCCTCAAGGCCAAGGCACTCAGAGCTCTGGGGAACTGGCTCTTGGGTTTTAAATCCAAAACTTGTGCTTACTCCTCTAAGAGCACAGGGAACTAATCAATAGCGTTTTAAAATCATTTAACAGGATTATAGCTCAACTGGAAGGTGGGGGGCAGGGTAAGGCTAGATCCTTCTACAACAAGATCAGTACAAATTACCCGCCCCCTAATCCAGCCCACCAGCAGCACTTTAGACAAGGCCTCTCCTACCATCTGTCACTGAACAGTTAAAATTGCTTGGAGGGGGGAGGGGGGAATAACAGAAAAGGGGGAAGGGAAGTATTTCAAAGATACTATACAACTTTCCTTCTTGGGCGATTACTAGATCTAGAAACAGAATCTAGAGACTTGAAGCAATACCAAAGAACTTTTAAACTGAAACTCTAGGTAGAAAAAAAATTTTAATCCTTAAATAGTTTTAAACAAGAAAGGGGAGGGAGCAGTCCAGTTACAACCATTACTGTTAAATTAAAACCATTTCTCATTAGTCGTTCTTATGTTATAAAACAGTTTTAAATAATACTCACCTGGAACATTAATTTTACAATATAATCATTAAAAACTCCACATATTAAGAACCCCTAATAGTTGAGAAAAGGAGGATTGAGATAAAGAGATGCTTAAGAGACTTGCAGTCCCATGAATTTTCCTTTCTCCTGGCCATAAAGAACATTTTAGAGAGCCCCAAACCCCAGCTCTGCTGTACAGATAGATACAGGTCTTTAGAACCAGAGAGAGGTTGGTGCCATAGAAGAGTAAGAAAAAGGGACAATCAAAGGCAAAGAACCCGATTAAGGAAAAAAAAATGATTATTTTGGTTATCAAACAGGAGAAATTACAGAGTATGAGAGCAAAGTGGACAGTTTTCAACTACAGAGGATTTCTTTAACCTTGAGTAGATCCATCAGGAAATGTGAGTAAAAGCAGCCTTTCTTGACTCTTCCTAACTTTTAAAAACTTTTCGTGGTTAAGGGATATGAAAACAATGCCAAAGGAATTAGATCAGGGTTATGGTTCTGTGATTAACTTGCCATGTGTGATCTTGAGTAAATTTTAGATCTAACCCCAGAATCACTAAAATGTGCCAAATAAATCCCCATTGCCTACCTCCTAGGGAAAGAGTGAGTTTATGTTGAAACCAAAGGTCTGCTAAGTCCCCCAAAGAGAACCTTTTGTAAAAATATTATAGGGCCTAATACAACAGCAGCAGGAAATACGTGACCTTCTAAATTCCTAAGCCATTAAACCATATCACATGCAGTAGTAACTCCTGCAGTTCAACACGTTAGACAGCAAGAAAAGAGGAACAGTGTCTTTGTTAACTGGCGCTAGCAAACTAATAAACCTTCAGAGAAAAAGCAGGTACCTTTTCTCCCAAGGGCAAAATCCTTATTCTTACTCCTTAAAACTCAGAAAAGCACTGGAGATGGCAGACTGGAAAGACTAACTAATAGCAATTGTGTGAAGGGATAAAGGACAGGAAAGAATGACAGCAATACTAACATATTAGTGAAACCTTTTAGGGAAAACAAGTGAATTCAATAAGGAAAGGGACACAAATATTCTGGTGTTGATCCTTCTCTCTAAAACATCAGGAAATAAAGAGCCAAATCAGTTCCCTCCTTCCCACTCTTAAAAGGCACATGGCTAAGATCCCTTTCTCTTTGGGAAATGGGTTTTGTAACAGCTGACAAATCAAATTGGGCCTGATGCCAGGAGTCAGAGTCCAACCATAATATTCTGTAAAGAATGGCATGCAATTGTCTTATAAATCTCCTGGACAGTCACAGATCAGAAGCTGGCAAGGATGACGACATAGTTCTGATGGAATGTGTCTTATCTTAACCTTGAAGTTACAGATCTGCTCAGGAGCAGCAGTAAGAAATGAGAAATGCACTCAGACATCGGAGGGGACATAATTCTCTTTTAGACAGTGCGACCCAGTGTATTAGGGTCAAATGAAACACAAAGCCAGACGGACAATTTAAGAGCTAGAGCCTGGACCAGATAAAGCATCAAGACTGGTGGTTCGCGCTGAGCTTGGGACGAGGGAGAGGTCCAGGGTGAGAAATGAGACGTGGCTGGCAGGATGATGGAGTGATTAAGGTACAATCCTGATACCATGACAGAGGAAGAGAGGCTGAGCCTCTGAGCACAACCTTATTATCCTTGTGGAAATCTCCATGGGAAGGGGTGGGTAGCCCCTCAAGTTTCTAGAGAGTCTTTCAGACATAACAGCTCTCAGCCTTTTCCTGAACACACACAGGAACTCTCTGGTAAACGCATCAACAACCACAGACACAGGCGAGCAATTTAATTGCCCGTCAGATCACGAGAAAGAGCAGGCCCCACCAACCTTTCATATCAGCAACACAAAGCAAATTCACCTTGCAGGCCTCTGAGTGCTGGGGAAAAAACACCTAAATCGGGGATCTGGTGAGAATTCAGCCTTGGACAAACATCAAAGAGCTTTGCGGTCAGGCACAGTCAGAACCCACATTCCAAGTCGATGACAGGAATCTTCTTTAACAGATGAATCTTCCAGAAAAAAAAGGGGGGGTGGTGGTAGTGGAGGTGAGGAGGTGAAGCAGAGAGGGACAAAAAAATCCCATACATTATAAGAGTAAAAGAAAAAAAAAGGTAAAAATTGCCAGTCCCCAGAAATTAGAGAGGGCATTCCAGAAAGCTGGGGCAATCCAGAAGAACAACAGATGTAATGATTAGCTCTCTGCATTAACCAATCCATCCTGGAAGCATGGAGCCACCCACATGGAATCGCTAGTATCAGTCTGCTCAGTCCAGTTCAGGCTCTGCTCTGGTCCCTCCAGTTACTACTTTTCAATGCCAGCTGTCCTGGTGGCTTTTCTTAGATCTTGGTGTAGCGTGTGTGTTTTAAAATCACTACTTAATGAGCAAAAATGTGTGTGTGTGTGTGTGTGTGTGTATAAATATAAAAACATAATTCTAAAACTTTCTCTAAGCTTTCTTTGTATTATTTAAAAAGTAATGAAACCAACTGCTAAGTTGCCTCACTCAACTACCCACTGATCTATCTGGAGGGGGTAGTCAGACCAAATGTCAAAATGCAGAATCAATGAGCTCTGTCTTCATTTTAGAGTTTCAATATAAATTCTGTAAGCCCACTAAGAAGGCAAAATCCTCTACACAGAAAGCCATTCTAAAGAGTAGGAAAGGGTGAGGGCATATGCAAAAGTCCCTATCACGTGTATTAATTAAATATGCCGCTGATGGCTAACTTCAGTTGGTCCAGGCTTGAGAAATCTCCATTTCTCCCCCTAAGGCCCCTGGGGAAAGCTGGTGGCTTATGTGAAGATTAAATTGTCAGCTACAGCATTCTCTTCAAGGCATCCTCTTTTATAGCCTTATTGTAGCAAATAAAACAGATGAAAAGAAACCAAATTTACAGAACCGTTTTAATCTGGTCTATGTTCTCTGCTCTTTATGGATCCAGAAGTACCAATGGTTTTAGGTTTTGTAACACACACAGCATAAAACTAAAATACCCTCTATAAAGATGTTTTCTTCCACTAGATTTATGATTTCCAAAGTATTAGCCATGTGGCATTTTAACAGAAACACAGCATAGAGATGCACATTACAGCTGTCCTGGCTGTCTCAGGTTTTGTTAAATGGGCTGATAACTATCACTCCACCTCCACCAAAAGCCTATGAGCACCCAATTCAAGAGGAGTTAAAAGCTTTTTAAATGTCTATTTAAGAGACTGGATTAGGAAAGAGTTGAGGAAGATTAACTGTGGTCGTTAACACCCCTATCATTAACAAGCCACATACAGACAACACAAACTTTATTAATAGAGAGGAGTGTGGAAAGAGGAAATGCTCTCCTTTGGCTAGCACGGCTCCAGTTCGTGATCCTTTAATAATCAGGCCAAGGCACTGCTTCAACCAGTCACAGAATTATTCTGGGGCAAAGTATCCTATTTGTTGATTATCTCAGCCTTCTGCTCCAGCGAGCAAGGTAGTATAAAGCCTTTTGTTCTTTTAGATTAAAACATATACATTATAAATGGAGATAAAGGCTGCCTTGTAAATTTCAATTGGCTGTACTATCCTCCAAGCTCTGACCACCATTAAAAGATACAAATGAATGTCTACTCCAGCAATTCTCAGAACTGCTCGCAGTTTTAAGTCCAGTTCACTGGTATATTTAGCAATAACACACAAATTCTTGGTATCTCATTACCAGATCACAATCCCACAAAATAATTTTACACGGGACTTTTTTTCCCATTATTCAAATCGACTAAATTTCTTCTCTCAAGGGTCAGTCCTCTCTGAATTTAGTTAGGTCACACCTAAACCCATCACTGAGCAAGAGGTCAGATATTCACTTGTTCCAACATTCATGAGGAAGTAGAATTTGGTACCTCTATGGGCAAATGTCTTCCAGACGGTGCCTTCCAATGACCCTCTCCTTGGAATGTAGTGAACTCATCTCAAAGCACCATTGTCTCTGGTGGGTGTTAATTTCACACCCACTCCTCTCTATTAATTAAATGTGATGAAACATGAACTAGTAGATCTTGTCACCTTTCATGAAGAACCTAGTGATTTCATCATAAATCTTAAGAAAAATGGGTAACAGCAATGTTTGAGTAGATTACCATGAATCTTAGATTTTTACACGCCACTTTGGCAGACCACGTTCACACAGGATGGAAGGGTTAAAAGAGAACTGAGGTATCCAGCCTCAAATAAAATTATGGCCATACAAGCATTTTTCAAACAGCCATAAAATTAAGACTCATGCTTATCTAGCTTGTACAGATTTGGGACATTAGCAGCTTAAGGGTTACAAGGGCCCCTTCAGGTCATTTCAACAAATCCTCTATTTTAAGGGAGAATTTCTGCTATGCCAGACAATTTACATTCTCTCATAGTCTTAGTTTAACAGACATTCAAAAGACATAAAAATTAATTTGCATAACCATAAACTAAAATCTCTAAAAATCTCTAATTTAGCTGTTGAGATGGTATTAGACTTTAACTCAATATGCTAAAATCTGATTAATATATCCTGATAAAAAAGGAGTTTTTATATAATTGGAATAGAAAGGTATCTCAGACTGTAAAACTTCAGGGAGTAAAAGAGAGCGTTCCTTCAACATGAGGCATAATTTTGTGCTTTGCCATTACCTTAGTGTATTAGTGACATGAATTATATTGAAGTCATAGCCTACAATTTAGATAAATAAAATCAAGCCAGTATTGAACTTTTCCCCATCCCATACAGTGGTATCCTTGGCAGCTCCTTGGCCATCTATTATGATCCTGACCAATTTCTCTCTGTGGCAATTTAAAAGCTGTAAAAAAATACATAATGGGTGATGACAGGAGAAACAAACCCACACCAGAAATTATTGAACCTTGTACATCTTTGCAAGTGTCTCTATTGACATTTAAGTGTGAGTTACTATGCCACAATATCATAAAAGTGTGCTCTACACTTCAGATATATTGATAGTTAAATGCAAAGAAAGGAGGCCACCATCAGATAAATGGCTAAAGGGATGACCAATCTCAGACCACCTAACTCTTCTGCTGAGCACTGACACACTGCTTAAGCCAAATAAGATGTTTCTGACTTTTTTTGTTCAGTTTCCAACCATCATCCCATTCAAATCCTATGCCAAAAGGATGACTAATACAGTAATTCTGACCCTTCCTCTAAAATTGGTTGGTTATGGGACATTTATTGAGGGCCTAGTATGTGTCAAGCATTGCATGGGCACTGAATCTAGCCCAGTCTTCCACTTAAGGACTGAGGACTTTCAGCTTCTCTTGGTTAAATCAGCACCAGTTAGCATTGTCCTGAGGTTGTTACAAACAAGCTGCTAAAGGGGCAATCTGTTAACAGAGGCAGTATCAGGACTCGGAAGGAGATATGGGTCCTATCCCAACTAGATCACTGCAGGGTTGAATTGGACAGTTTATTTACCCTTAAGGGTGTTAGTTATTTGCCCTAATTATCTCAAAGGTCTGCTGTTGGCGGGGAGGGAATGAGAAAACACTTCAAAAATGTAAAGCAAATAGAAATTAAATGTCTGATAGTAAATGATGTTAAAAATAACACTTTAGTAACTGTTCCCTCCTCCTCTATTTTCTGGAAGTCTGTGTGGAATTGATTTTATTACCTCCAAAAGGTTTGGAAAATTCACCTGTGAAGCCAATTGGACCTGGAGATTTCTTTGGTGGAAGGTTTTTAACTACAAATTACATTTCCTTAATAAATACATGACTAGTGAGGTTCTGTATTTCTTCTGAACTGAGCTTTGGTAGTCTCTCAAGGAAGCGATTCATTTTATCTTAGACGTTGAATGTGATGGCGTTAACTATTCATAACGTTCCCTTATTACTCTTTTAGTGTCTGTAGGATCAGTCGTGATATCTCTTCTTATTCCCAGTATTAGTAATTTGTGTCTTTTTCCCCCACATCAGACTTGCTCATTAATTTTATTGAATTTCTCAAAAAACCTTTCAGTTCCATTGATTTTCCTGTTTTTGTTTTACATTTCAACTATTTACAGCTTTTACCTTCACTATTTCTTTTCTTCTGCTTATTTTGGGTTTAATTTGCTCTTGTTCTTTTTATTTGAATAACTTGACATGTAACACTGTGTAAGTTTAAATATGATGGACAGTGTAATGCTATTTATCACATTACATAATTGTGGTGTTAATACTGCTGTCTATATTCATTATACCGTGCATTAGATCTTTAGGGTTTATTTACTACTTGTTAAACTTTGCACCTTTAAACACCATTACTCTTATCCTTTCTTTTTCTAGGTTCTTAACCTAAAAACAGACTCTACTTTTTTCTGCTTTTTAAATAAAAGCGGTTAATAATATAAATTTCTAAGCACTGCCTTGGTTATATTGCACACATCTGATATCATGTTATCGTTCTTACACAGTTCAAAATATTTTCTAATTTTCTTTGTGATCTTTTTTGATCCATGGGTTACTTAGAAGTGTGTTGTTTAGTTTCCAAATATTTGGAAACTATCAGATGTCTATCAGTTATTGACTTCTAATTTAATTCCATTATGGTCAGAAAACACTTTTTTTTTCATGTTTAAAACTGACAAGGGATTTATTTATAAAATACCAATGAGCTCCTTCAAATTAAAAAAAAAAAAACTGAAACCAGTAAAAACTCCATAGAAAAAAGAAGACATTTATAATATCCTCTTTATAAAAAGAGAAATCTGAGAAACCAATGGGTATATAAAGTGTCTTTATATTCAAGAAAACACACTTTATTTGATCAAATCCTTTTAGTTTTGAGATCTGCTTTATGACAGAAGATGGTCTGTGTTGGTAAATGTTTCTGTGCACTTAAAAAGAATGTGTATTCTGCTGTTGTTGGGTAGAATATCCTACAAATGTCTGTTATATCAGGTTGGTTGACAGCAGTGTTCAAGTCTATTTCCTTACTGATTTTGTTTGTACTATTAATTACTTAAAGCGTGTGTTGAAATCTCCAAATATAATTGGAGATATCTATTACCTCAGTTCTATTGTTTTCTCTTTCTTGTGTTTTGACAATTATCAGTTGTGTAAAATTAGGATTCTGTCCTTTTGATGAATTGACCCCTTTATTATCTAATCTAGTATTGGATATTTGCCAATTGACCCATTTATTATCTAATCTGGTATTGGATATTTGCCCTACCTACCTCATGTCTGTTACAGTAAAAGAACAAGAAAATACTTTGGAAAATATACAGGAAACAGAAGGTAAAATGTTTGCTGGAGGAAGTTAAAAATAACTTTAATGAATTTCCTGGACTATCTGTAAGTTTTATCTATGGTTGTCTCCAACTACACATATAAATGAGGTTTGCCTATGTTTTATCAGATTCTTAGATATAATTTACTGTTGTGAAATAACTGAACAAATTAGCAGTATATTACCCTCCACAACTCCCTGTGAGGTAAGTGAGTCTTGCTGATTTAGGAATGAGAAACAAGGTACATGGAGTTCAAGGATTTGCCTCAGAAACCAAACTTCAAATAAATATCCTAGCCTGTTGGTTGACCTCTTCAGCACAGGGCATTTTATTCCGACATAATTATACCCGCTGGCTCAGATGTGAACTTGCTTTATTCTAAGAATTGTAGATTACAATCAGAGAAATACTTGAATGCAATTTGGTTCTTCTTCTCCAAGAAGAAATAAATAGTAAGAGTGTGTTATAAAACTTGATCGTGAAATACGATAGAACAGGCACTTAATAAGTCTGAAGAATAAGACTGCACGTGAAAAATTTAAAAACTAGGTCTATGGCCTAGTTTCAGGTAGAAAAATCTGTCAGCGTTAATTTTTTTCCCTTAAAATTCTTATTCACTTCCCTTTTAAAAAACTTTAAATTGTGTTTAATTTTGATGAACTATTCTTAGTGGAAAGGAAATCTAGACTACACAGTCCATGGCCTCATTAGAATGAGAGTAAAAAATGGCCCAGCTAGTCTATTACACTCTAGAAAATCACACACAATAACAAGCACAGGTTTGTTATCCCATGTTACTACCCTGAGAAGCTGAAAACCAGCCAACAACTACAACTCAGTCTTCTGTCCCTCAAGCCCTAGGCAAGACCACCAGGGGACTACACTGGTCCAAAATACTAGAATGAGTTCTTGATTAGCATTTTAAATTATTAACTTCAAAAACAAACTCCACGACAATCTAGATGTCACTTCATAGAAGTCTTAGGTCTAAAGGGCTATTAGCTATCACCAACCAATTCCTTCCAAATAAGAAGAAAGTAAGGACCAAACAGGGCAAATGCCTCACTTTTGGTTCTATCACTAGCTAATAGCAGATGTGGGAAGAAAACTTAGGTTTTCTGAGGCATTTTCCTCCCCACTTGCCCCTCATTTTTAAAAAATAACCTTTTCTCTTTTGAACTAGGTAAAATTTATTTGGTTACAGGACAGACAACCAGGATGTAGTGCTCTGAATGATGGCCCCCCAAAGATATCCATGACCTCATTCCTCAAACCTATGAATATTACTTTATATGGCAAAAGATGTGAGTTAAAGATCTGAAAGAAGAAATTTATCCTGGATTAACAGCGAGGGCCTTAAATGCAATCACATGTATCCTTTTAAGAGGCAGAAGTTCTGAGACAGACACACCGAGCAGACAATGCGAAGACAGAGCAGGGAGAGATGGCCATAAACCGGGGAATAATGACAACCACCAGAAGCTGGAAAGACAAGGAAGGAAATCTCCCCTAGGGCCTCCAGGATGGGCTTGACACCTTGATTGCAGACTTCCGGCCTCCAAAATTGTGAGAGAATAAATTCCTGTTGTTTGAAGCCACAAGAAACTAAGACACGGGGAAAATTAAAATTTTTAAATCATGAACCAGACATATAAAACCAATTACTAACCTCAAAAGAATTGTTCCTTAAGTGACCCAAAGAATGCCTAAAACCTTTAATCCTTCATTTTAAAGGGTAAGTTGTGATCGAGGTGATCAAAGATGCAATTTACCCAGAAGTATGGCAAATCTGAGAAGACAAATTCAGAAAGGTCTAATATTTACATAGCTGCTAACAAGAACAGTGTAGGTTTTTCCCCAAACATGCTAGCTGGTAGAGCTCCCGGACAGACTAAACATAGGCAACAGTTGTCACTGTGGGTGTTCTGCCAACACAAGTGTAAAGTTGTCATCAGAAATGAGTATGTGGCTTCAAGTGGCTTACAGAAATCCAACAAATCTGCGTCCTGGACTCTGCACAAGCCAACTCTTCTCAGGATGACCTGGACTCCTTCCCATAAGTACAATGATCAGCTAAAGCCATCCTCTATAAGGAGGGAAGGAAAATCAAAGTTTGCGTGGGGGAAAAATGACAACTGCCCAAAGTCCAGGTTCACTGATAGTAACAATATGTAAATATCAACCATACTGAGTCAGTTATAAGTGACACGTCACACTGCAATTTATTGCTTTTAAAATCAACATCCAGAGCACTTAGGTCCAATTTCATGTAAGGCAAATGGAAATAAAAATAGACCAAGTTAGAAAAAAATAGACCAAGTAAAAGGAAAAAGACAGGAAGAAAGACATGCCTTACCAGAAGTTGTTAAATGGGTTATTTCAATAAGATGTATAAATCATGCTATGTGGTTAAATTAAAATACCTCAATAAAAGCAAAAAATACTAGTCTTCCTTAGAAACCCTTGTACCCTGGATACCTTTCTCTCGTCTCTAGAGCTACTGTCAAAGCCTCTGAAAATCACCAGAACTTCCCTAGATACATAAAAATCCAGTCACTTCAGAGGTATGTTCTTTCTTCTTTCCTCAGCTGTCATCCTGCTCACCTCCTACAAAACAGAAGCCGTCTGGATTTCAGAAAGACCAATGAAGATGTTATTTTCCCTTTTAGTGAACAATCCTTTTATGTTTGGATGCTATGGTATGCCTCTAAGTGCCTGAAATTTAACTTTTGTAACACAGGCTCAGCATTTTGTATTGTGAACAGAGTGGCTGGTACAAGTTAACAACCAAGCCAAGTTCTCCAAAGGCAAGAAATACAAGCCTAAACTTAGGATTTTTTTTAATGTGATAGTCTCAGAATTTCAATGCAAAATTACCCACCAAAACTTCCCCAGCAGAGAGAAATGTTTATCAGATCTATTAACTGTGACCTTGTAAGAGAATCCACAAAAAGACAAGCAGTTTTTATTTGCATACCACAGAAAACCAAAAAAATCTAGGTTCAAGTCCTGAAATTTTACAAATAAAAATATACCATTAAGAACATCAAAGAAGGGGTCACTGATTAATTTATTTATAGACCCAAGTAGCTGAGGCTGGAAATGAGAGGAGTCTACTCGGAGAGCAATCTAAGGTGGCATGATTTGGTTACCTATTCTTCAGATCAGTTGTTTTTCTTTTTCCCCAAAGTGTGGGTCTCCACACAATGTAAAATCAGTTCAGCAGAAACTGACCCATGTTTTTGAGAAAATAAAATAGTATACTATACATGAGAAAGTACCAGAACGCTTTGCACGTTTATTTGCATAGTGAAACTTTCAATGTGTATACAGTCAGTGTAAAATGTATTTCTTACTGAGGGTCAAGTTAAAGTTTGAGATACTGATACAGAAGAATGCAAGTAAAGGAATGAGGAATAAATCAGGTGAAAATGTAAGAAGCACCTGAGACAAAGTCCACCTTCTTCAAAAGCATATTTGCCATTATTTTAGGAAGTCAAATAAACACAAGATGCAATCAATGTTTAAACTGTAAGAAGTGGTAAAAACCTTTAATGAAATTTTCCTTTTATCCAATGGAACAATGATCACTTTGTATCTGAACAGATAAGTATAAGGATTTAGTGATCCACTTACCAAAGGACACTTCCTAAGCACTTCACTCATCTTCTCCTTCTGATTTCCAATTGGCAAAATAAAAGATTTTTGACAAGATAATCAACTTTACCATCTGTCATTTTAGATCAATGGTTTTCAGGTGGAAATTTTTGCACCCCTCCCTCCTGGGACATTTGTGACATTTTGATTGTCACAAGCAGAAGTGTGGGGGAAGTGAGATGCATTTATTAGGCTCGAAATGTCAATGGTGCTGAGGTTGAGAAACCCTGTAGTAGATCAAGATTGTATTCCTCTCAAACTTAAATTAGGGACAGATACACTTAACCTCTATCACTTTCGCTCTTATAAACTAAGCAGCTGCATTATTAGCATACCTTCAAATAGTTGTAACTATGAAATAGGTTTTCCTTTTTCAAGTGCAGAGAACATGAACATCTCTTTTCTATTCTTGATAAGCTCAGTTAAAATCATCTTTCTTTTGTGCAATGTCAAAAAGATCTCTAGTCATAAGAGTACTTCATCTGTATTTGAACTTAATACAGTAAACACTTTCCCCTTGACTCTAATTAAATCAGTGAAGAGAGCTGTATAAACTCTGGTACAGCCAATATGTAATGAAAATTTCCATATTTTACTAAAACATACTGGAATGAATAGAATGGGCATTACCAACAGGATATGGACTGCACATAAAATATTTTGAAGGAAATATATTCAAAGGCAAAAAATAACCCAAGTGATGAATTAGTCTCCAACACCCTAAGTATCACCCTCTTTAAGCAACTTCCTTTTTATCCAAGTTCAGATATCCTCAAAGGAATAGCAGAAAGACAGATTTAGAAGATCTTTAATGTTGTAAAGAAACAGACATACATGGAGGGAAAAGTTCCTAGAGAAGAGCCTAATATAAAAGTATTGGGGACATGGACAATGCTTGAAAAGCACTTAGCATGATGCCTAGTAGGTACCAGATAGTATTTTTTAAGTTACCTTTCGAAAATTTGTATTTTCAAACCGAAAGTCACCTTAGTTCTTAATGGAAAAATAGCAAATTTTTGAGGTGTAATGAGTAAGGAGGTGGTGAGAAGTACTTGATTATAACTGAAAACACAAAAACAACCGGCTTTCAAGTTTAATTTTAATCACAAATTATCCCTGCAAAGATTTATAAATTGGAGATCCAACCTGTCTCCACCCCACTGTGTCCCTAGAGGTAACACACTTCGGTATGTAGCTTTCCACAACTTTTCTTTGGATTATACACATATCTGTTTGCCCGTGGAAATAAGCATTGTTGCTACGACGGCGATTTTTCTTGGGTGCCTTTCCACAACAATACAGAAGTTTATCCTATTCGTTCTAACATTTCAAGCCAGTCTTCCTAAAGAAGCGAGTTCTCAAAGTCAAAAGACCTCCCTTGTTCCCCCGCAAAACCTAAAAAGTGGTGGACGGTGGGATGTGTCGATGTGGGTAGCCAAACTCGCAGCATACAGGAGCAAACTTAGAGCTTCCCTACCAGAGATGTGTGTGGCATGGAGGCCCAAAGGCTTCGTTAAAGTCACCGTGGATAAAATTCCCACCCCCACGCGCCATCACAGGCACTGAATCCCCTTCCTCGCGTCCCCAAATCTAGCACCTCCCTCTTTTGCAGCGCTGATTGGACGACCTGCCCGAGCGCTTTCCGTAGCCTGCCCGCCTACTGGCTCCAGACTTGGTCCATCCATTTAACCGCCCAACTCCCGCATTCCCCATTGGAGTCAAACCGCTGCCTCCGGAGGAGCCCGACCTACCGCGCGCTTCGTGCTCATTGGCTCAGCGAGACGCTGCTCAGGAGGAGAAAACCCGCCTCTCACATACCGATGGCCCAAGGACCGATCACTCGGCAGCTAAAGGCAGACCCAATTGGCCTATACACTCGCCAGTCAAACTCTTCGGCTGCAAAGCTCCACAGAACCTACGGGGATAAAACACCCCGCCCCTGTTCTTCCATTGGTTGGCCGGACCCACCGCTCCCCCTTCACGAGCCCCCACCCCGCGGTCCATTCATTTCACACAATAACGGGCCCAACTGGAGTCGGTTCAAAACCGCATATGAGTAGGCAAGACTGTCCGCCACTTACCCGGGATCGAGACCGATCACTCACGTTATCGTCGCCCCTGTTCCTCTGTGGAGAGGCCGGACCACAAGCCACCGCTGCCGCCGCCTTCTGCGCAACGCCAACCGCCCGCCAAAACGGATCCTTCCCTGCGCCTGCGCGACCAATCCTGGGCCCAGACCCTTTCCCCGCCCATTACGTCTGCGCAAAAAGGGGCCCAACTCCCGCCACTGCGCAGGCGCCTTAGGTTAGCCGCCGTCTCCCGCCCGCCATTTCACGTGTTCCAAGCGCCAGGCGGAACTTCTTAACGCGCCTGCGTAAACTCGCCATTTTACTACACATGCGCTCAGCAGGCGTCTTCGCCAAAAAAAAAAAAAAAAAGTTACTTGCTAACTACTTTTCTCATGCATAGTATCAGTCATAATTAGCCGAATGAGTTGAATATAATATTCGGGGCGTAGAAGATAAAAAATTTATTTAACTACCTTAAGTGCTTTCAAATATGAATGATTGGTTGGCTAGCCAATCAGACTATTTAAGACTAATACTACTCGAGAGCCAAAGGACCCCCCCCAAGGGGTGGAGACTGCGTAGAACGCCCAGACGGATGACGGCACGCTGCAATGCAGCACCAGAGACCAATAGAAAGGGGAAGCTATTTCAAATATCCAATCAGAGTTGCTCAGGGGCGGAGTCTACCAATGCCGACAGCGAGGAGGCGGGATAAAAAAGCGAGGCCGAAGGTAGGCTGGCAGATACGTTGGTTAGATTGCTCCTTTCTGCCCGTGGACGCCGCCGAGTAAGCATCGTTAAAGCGTCCCCTCCTGGCTGCCGTCATGTCGAAGTCAGAGGTGAGTAAGACGCTCTCTCTAGCTGAATTTTGTTCCTCGCCCTTTCCTGAGTTCGGTAGGTTGCGGCCTGGTTTGGCTGCTAGCACTAGTCCTTTCGGCAGTTCTTAGGTCGCTGCCAGGGCCTACTCCTCCCTGAGTTCAGGTCGCCATTTTGTCCTCGTCGCCATGAGGCTGCCGTCTTGCAGCCCTTAGTTATCACGCCGGTCTCGTTCCTCCTTGCAAAACTCTTAGGCACATTAGGTCTATTTTTTTTTACCTTGTCTCAGTAGGCGACTTTATAAAGAGCAGCTATAGTCCAGTATTGGCGGTGTGGTCCTCCCCCGGAATCCTTTTGTTGCGCTTGCGTTGGAGGGAGAGTAAGGGACGCATGCGCTCGCCGCTTCCCAGCACTCCCAGCCCCCAACACGCCGTGTCCCCTGATAGGGGGAAGCACGTGGCTTGTTGCGACCCAAAGGAACAATATGTGTTTCGTGTGTTGCTAGCTAATTTTGCCTCTGCTAACTGGGAGATGCTTTGCGTTATAGCTCCACTTAACGCTTTTTCCCCCTTCTAGTCTCCCAAAGAGCCCGAACAGCTGCGGAAGCTCTTCATCGGAGGTTTGAGCTTTGAAACAACCGATGAGAGTCTGAGGAGCCACTTTGAGCAATGGGGAACGCTCACAGATTGTGTGGTAAGACTTGGAAGTGACAAAGCCGTAGAACTAGTCGATTTCCTTGGGCTATCTTGCTGCAGTTCCTATTTGAAGGCTTATGAAGATTACTAATGAGATTATGGTTGGGAATGATATGATAGAGGGTGTGGCTTTCTTAACTGATTTTAAAAGCTCCCTCTCAATAGATTACAAAATGGCTAGTGGGAAATTGAAAGGCTTAGTAATAGGGTTGGTGCAAATTTTCCTATTGCCTTACTCAACGTAGAAATGACACTAGGTTCTGAGATACTACTTACTATGTATTAAACTAACATCTAAGGTAATGAGGGATCCAAACACCAAGCGCTCCAGAGGCTTTGGGTTTGTCACATATGCCACTGTGGAGGAGGTGGATGCAGCCATGAATGCAAGGCCACACAAGGTGGATGGAAGAGTTGTGGAACCAAAGAGGGCCGTCTCAAGAGAAGTAAGTGACGTTTTCCCCTCCCATTGGTCATTTGGCTTTACGTTTGGGGGTGTAATAGACTTTGGGGATAGATTTTACTAATACAAATAACTTGGGTTTTGTTTTCCTGTTAGGATTCTCAAAGACCTGGTGCCCACTTAACTGTGAAAAAGATTTTTGTTGGTGGCATTAAAGAAGACACGGAGGAACATCACCTAAGAGATTATTTTGAACAGTATGGGAAAATTGAAGTGATTGAAATCATGACTGACCGGGGCAGTGGCAAGAAGAGAGGCTTTGCTTTTGTAACCTTTGACGACCATGACTCCGTAGACAAGATTGTCAGTAAGTACAGGTGAAATCCTGGAAGTAAGGGTTCTGAAATTCATGTAGTAGTTTATACCTTGAGGTCACATGCTTTTTATCTTTGTTTTTTTAGTTCAGAAGTACCATACTGTGAATGGCCACAACTGTGAAGTAAGGAAAGCTCTATCTAAGCAAGAGATGGCTAGTGCTTCATCCAGCCAAAGAGGTGGGTTTATTTGTAAATTGAAACTTAAACATAACTTTGAGTAATTCTAGTCTCTAGAGTTTAACGCTCAAACTTACCCCTTCAGGTCGAAGTGGTTCTGGAAACTTCGGTGGTGGTCGTGGAGGTGGTTTTGGTGGGAATGACAATTTTGGTCGCGGAGGAAACTTTAGTGGTCGAGGTATGTGTGGTTATGGTTTACTACTAAGAATTAATGATAAACTTGTAACTTAATTACCCCCAGATGACTTGTTTTTGCAATCTGGTGGCATGTAACTCCTGTCCAACATTTCCAAAGTTACATTTTATACACTTGTAGTGCCGACTTCTCGCTGACCAGAAGTTAGTCTTTAATGTGGAAATAATTGTTGTAATTTTTTATTAATTGTCCCTAAAACCTAGACTTAGTAGGGTGTAACTTACGCAATTCACATACTTAAAACCTGGTTTTAAAATTCTGTTTTCTTTCAGGTGGTTTTGGTGGCAGTCGTGGTGGTGGTGGATATGGTGGCAGTGGGGATGGCTACAATGGATTTGGTAATGATGGTAAGGTTTTTTGTTGTTTTTTTTTAAGGAACCATAGGTAAAGTTTTGGCAACCTTTAGAATAGGCTAGTAGAGACTAAAACTATAGTGCATGATAAGTTCCCAACTCTGACCATAACAGCATGTTGTGAGCAGGCCTTTAGCCATCATGCTTGCACAAATTTTGACTGTTTTTTCAATACTTTTGTCTTATTGAGAAGAATTGTATTCTTGTAGGTGGTTATGGAGGAGGCGGCCCTGGTTACTCTGGAGGAAGCAGAGGCTATGGAAGTGGTGGACAGGGTTATGGAAACCAGGGCAGTGGCTATGGCGGGAGTGGCAGCTATGACAGCTATAACAACGGAGGAGGCGGAGGCGGCTTTGGCGGTGGTAGTGGTAGGTATCCAGTGATCCAGGTACTTGGTGCAATAGCTAGCTTAGCCTTTTAGTTTATCCGTATGGGGACTTGATGCTTTGAAACGTCTGGTATACTGCATGGTGCTTTTTTTTTTAATGGGCTTGCAATGCTACCTCCTCCTAGCTTTAAGCTGGGGCCGCCTCACTCCCAAATAGATGGATAAGTGGATAGTGGTGTACTCAATTGGAATTAGATTGCCTTCTAGCAGGATTTTAGTATCTTAACTCTTTTGGGACCTTAGGCACTTAGTTGATGTATCCAGCATGTGTTTGCAGTGCCCCTGGATGGGTAAAGGCCTTCAAGGCTAGAAAATACATTATACTATGTGCTATACTGTGGTAAGTTGGGGGTGATTTTTTAACTACTGGATTATTCAACTGAATGCCTTGCCCCGAAAGGATGTAATACAGATAATAGAGTTTGGGAGAAAGGCAGGAAACTCATGTAACTTGTGCTCTGAACACGAGAATTTCTCATTTTCCCCAAATAACAGATAAAGGGCCCTCTTTTCCATTCTTAGGAAGCAATTTTGGAGGTGGTGGAAGCTACAATGATTTTGGCAGTTACAACAATCAATCTTCAAATTTTGGACCCATGAAAGGAGGAAACTTCGGAGGCAGAAGTTCTGGCCCCTATGGTGGTGGTGGCCAATATTTTGCCAAACCACGAAACCAAGGTATAGTATAAATGTATTGGAGAGCCAGGCATATCCATAACCAGTAAGTACAGTTAAGGAAAACACTAGATCTTTAGGCAGTGCATGTGTAGACAACAAAAAGCTGATGATTTTAAACTTTGAGAAAGTTTTAAGCAACTAGTAGCTTGTAATTGAATTGGGAAAATCATGGGAGCCCAAACTCATGAATCACCCCAAATAGAAAACCTGTTTGTACTGTTAAATTAGCACTTTCAAAGTTTAAGGGAACAAATTTTTTTCTTAGGTGGCTATGGCGGTTCCAGCAGCAGCAGTAGCTATGGCAGTGGCAGAAGATTTTAATTAACTGCCCAGGTAAGTAAACACCTTTTTGTGTTTTCACTTAATTTTTTATAATTGATAATGAACCCAGTAACCCTAATGTAGCTGAGCAGTGCAACATAGTTAACGTTATAATTGCAGTAAAATTGTGGATATTAAGTTAATGTTCAGATCAGCAAAATTTGTGGGAAACAACTTGCTATTGGATTGTAGCCTTGAGTCTTAATATGTTTAGATTAACAACTTTATTCCGTATTGTTCAACAGGAAACAAAGCTTAGCAGGAGAGGAGAGCCAGAGAAGTGACAGGGAAGCTACAGGTTACAACAGATTTGTGAACTCAGCCAAGCACAGTGGTGGCAGGGCCTAGCTGCTACAAAGAAGACATGTTTTAGACAATACTCATGTGTATGGGCAAAAAAACTCGAGGACTGTATTTGTGACTAATTGTATAACAGGTTATTTTAGTTTCTGTTCTGTGGAAAGTGTAAAGCATTCCAACCAAGGGTTTTAATGTAGATTTTTTTTTTTTTTTTGCACCCATGCTGTTGATTGCTAAATGTAATAGTCTGATCATGACGCTGAATAAATGTGTCTTTTTTTAAATGTGCTGTGTAAAGTTAGTCTACTCTGAAGCCATTTTGGTAAACTACCCCAACAGTGTGAAGTTAGAATTCCTTCAGGGTGATGCCAGGTTCCATTCAAAATTTATTTACAATCTGCTTGGGTGGAGAGGCCATTGTCTTCAGAAACTTTGGTGTAGTTGAACTGACAGTTACTGTGTTGTGACCTGGAGTTCACCGTTAAAAGGGTCACCCAAGCAGTCACGGAGTTTTTGGTTATTAATATGTTTGTTGGCACATCCTATGCAATATATCTAAATTGAATTATGGTACCAGATAAAGTTATAGATGGGAATGAAGCTTGTGTATCATCCATTATCATGTGTAATCAATAAACGATTTAATACCCTCTTGAATGGAATGACAACTGTATGGATTTGGGACTGGCAGAGCTTTGGACTTTTCCCTACCCACTACCCCTGATAATGTTGAATGCTTCTATCACAATTCAAGTGCAAAACTCTGCCAGAGAATAGAAACTAGCTGCTGGCTAATGCCACCCCATAAACCCACAGATTAGAAGGTTTGAGAGACCTTTTAAATTAAGTAATACCAGTAAGAATTTATTCTTGACACAAAAACAGGCTTAAAGGAAAACTGCAGTTTTTCTGGTTGGGTGGGTCTTTATAGAGGTTTATAGATTGATCATAGTAACATGTAGAGTAAAATTGGAAGCAGTGAGGAACCATATTATCTACTTACATTCATGCTAACTGCAGTTTTCCTTTAAATGTGACACAAGATTACACAACCATCCTAAAGTGTTGATTGTATAGAAAATGATTTCTAAATCTTTATAACAGGTTACTGTTATAACAATATCCAATCATTGTTATTTGTACATAGCTTCCTTTGAGCCTTTCCCTTGCCCTCAATTTCAGTGCCATTGTACCTAGTAGCATAGAGATGTGTTTATCACTAGGACTGTGTATTCCATCCCATGGGTTTGTTACTTGGAAGTTTGGGGAGGGATGGGTGGGGTTGCGCGGGAGGTGGAGGTGGGTGGGAAAGCATGGATAATAGTTCCATGGGTTTGATACTGGCTGAGTTTGCAATGGCAGGTGGAACCTTAACTATTGAGGGAGTTTGCAGATACCTCAGGATTCGTGAAAATGCCTTTAAAGATCCAGGAGAGATGTTCAGCTACTAGGAACTGCTAGCAAGTATAGCGCGAATGACTCCGAGCTCAGACACTCTACAGCTGAGAGTAGACACTTGTGGTATGTGGAGTACAGATAAGCCAGGGGCAGGCCACGGCACCCTCCATGAAAGCTAGGAGGGAGTGAAATTTCAGTGACCACCGCCAGGAAGGAGGCAGACAAGAGTAAGGCACACCTGACTCTTAGGACTAGCAGTCAGAACCAGGAGAAAAGGTTTTATTACTATGCTGGTAGGTAAGAACAGATTTTACTTACATCCATATAGTTAACCTAAAATCCAGTTTTCTGTTATATTTTCCTTAATATATTGAGCCAAAACTAGTCCAGTTAAGCTGAATTTGGTTTTTCTGGAGATAAATTTGCTTTAAATTCACCCTACTCTTGGTGGCTCCCAATTGAAGGAATTTCTATACTGTAATAATGTAACTTTACCCTTTAATTTCTATATCTCCTACCTTCCTTTGACCCATTTCTTTAAAACAATGGCTCAAAGTAATGCATTAGAATCTTCCCCAAAATGATGGTGGGCGGGTGGGTGGACCACTAATGGGGGTGTGGAGGGGATTTAGCCTGAGATGGGACTTGTGCCATAGAAAAGCTAGTTCTAAAGGCTGTTTACTTTTCTAGGGAGGAGTCTACTACTACAGGCTTTTCAACTCTTAAACAGAAACTCATCAGTTAAAGCTCATGACCAAAAGGTAAGTTTTTATAAAGTAACAGCAATAGTGTTCAGTATTAGCCAATAGAAAGATTCACAAGCTGTGCCTCAGAACCCCCCCCCCCCATTTTGAGATCTAATTTAGTCTATTTGGTCTCAGATTTAGCCAGTAGAGAGCTATTAAAGCAGTTTGGTTCTCAGTAAAGAGAATGGATATAACTACAGTCTTTCATCTGCTTGTATATAGACTTAAATTTTTTTTCTTTTTTGCAGGAACATCCTTATGAGGACTTTTATCTGAGCCACTGTGCATTTCATTTCCACTGCCATGCAGTAGCCATTAGCTGCTATGCAGCTTGAATCAGTCATTCAATTTTGTGAATGGACTTTTTAAAAATAAAGTGCTTTTATTAGCTTGGTTCTGTTTCTTGTTTTCTTTGTCTCCCTTCATGGTATTTATGGGAACTTGAGATAACTGCACATTCTAAACCATTTCAAGTTTGAGAATGGGAAATACGGAAATTAATGACATACCAGAGGTCTGGCAAACCAGATTTTTTAGCAGAGCTACCCTCTCCCCTCATTCCTTACAGATTTTTGAAGCTAGCAGTTTAAAGAAAACTAATATAGATGCTTTAAGTAAAACTTTGTGCTACTCAGATGAAGGAGAAAGGGTTGGCTTTAGAAGTGGTTTACTAAGTAAAAGTTTCCCCTGTCCACATCGTGGTTTTATAAAACCAGAAACTGGCTCCCACTGCAGGAGTATATCTTGACCCAGTTAGAAGTAAGCTGTTTACTATTGCTCTTCTTGAGCATGTCGTTTTTGTAGCTATTCTGGCAAGGGAAGATGAAGTTGTAGTAAAAGCCAACAGCTGCTGTTGAATTCAGTGAGTCTCTTCTGGGAGCGATGCCTGTTAGGTTCTGGAAGAGCATAGTAGGTCTTTTTTTAATTTTATTTTTTCTGTTGGGGATTGAATCCAGGACTGTGTGCATGCTGAGTATGTGCTCTACCTCTGAGCTATTCCCACCCCCTTGGATCTCCTCTTTGAACAAGTATTAGCTATTTCAAGCTTGAAAAATACTGAATTAGAAGTAAGATAACCCAATTTATAAGCAAATGCTTAGATTTTTCTGTACCTTCAGAAAAGGTCATTATTCAGCCTCAATTTTCAGCCCAACTGAAGAGGGATGGGGAATGAGGTGTGTGAATCCAAAAGTCAGTCACCTAATTGGAATTTGGAATAATCTAAGCTTCTAACTTGAAGTTACTAAATGAGGTTTCCCTTTGATACAGTCATGGTTGGGAGAGATGGGACGACTCAGGCTACCAGTTTGCTAAAAAGTTACATACTTTTTTAGATGAGGAAATAGCTTCAAGGAAGATAATTAGCTTATTCAAATTTTGGAGACTTGTGGAGAGCCCAGGTTGCTCTTCCACATTTTCCCTTAGGTGGGCCCTTACCAAAGTGTATCTGAGGGTCTCCCCCACTACGGTGTACCTCGGTGAGAAGTACTTGTCTCCTGTTCACTGTATCTCCAATGCCTAGAGCAATGCCTACAGCTTAAGTGCCTAGCAAATACTTGTTAAATAAATGAATGTCTAAATTGGCTTCTGAATTACCATCTTTGCGAGCTTACGAATTAAATGGTAAAAATCTTAAAGTGAGCTCATCAAATTGAACAGCTAGCTCCCAGGTGCTGCCCGCTACAAGTTGATCCCACATTAAGTTTTTGAGAAAGCTGGCAAGTCAAACTTTCTTCATATCTATCCAGAATAGGAAGTTTTCATCCTCTAAACCTAGGCTAGAAACTGTTTTTCAGAATCTGTAGGCATGAAGATTCCACATCTTTGATCACTTCTGTCTGCTTTTACATCCCACAACTGTAGTGACCATCCAAACTTGGGAGTAAGGTTTCCCTGTTGGGAATGGAGCTAGTAAAATTAAAGTGTAAATAGAAGTAAAATACTTCAAAAAGATAATTTGTATAATTAAGTGACTGGGAAGATTGGGAACCACCCAGCTCCAAGCAAGGAGATGAGGGTGTGTCATGGAGGTTTGATTGGACTTTGATTGGTGTGGCTAAGAATTCTGAAACTTAATTGTGTTCTATTCTAAGAAAAAAGTGCATGCTAATAAAACATCCTAGAACAACAAGATCTAGAAAAGGGCGGCCCCCAAGCAAGAATGGGTAACATCTGTTTAACACAACCAGGGAGATAGACTTCACCAAAATGCATACTGTGCTCTGCTGTGGAGCAGGTTTTACCCAGACCTGGGTGTGAAATCCCCTGAAACTTGGGTGTCCGATCAAATTCTCTCACTTCAGGCAAGAGGAGCTCACTCAGTCTCCTGAGAGAGCAGAACTTGGGCGCATCAGGACCCAGGCTGAGGGAGTCCGGGAGAAGCAGGCAAGAGAACAGCAACAACAAAAAGCCTGTGGGCATTTTAGGCTTTTCGGTGCTCCAAAGTTTGAAAAAGAAGAGGCCTAACCCTCAGGGCCCTCTCACAGAGGGTCTAACCTGCTTTGGCAGCAACACCTGCTCTATAAATAGGGGGCCACCAGAGAGGGTGGTGTTCCTCAAATCACCTATGGCCCCTGGCTCTGAAAATGGGGGTGAAGGTGGTAGATTTACACACTGCTCAAGCCCAAGGGTCGTGTGTCCCGCTTATACAGAGCTGCAGGGGGAAGAAACAAGCTTGGCAGAACTCTCTGCCACCCACAAGCGGTAAGCCCTGAGGAGCCCTCCGCTCCGTCACCCTCCCTTCAAGAAGGAAGACACAGTGGAAGTCTGTTTCAGTAGAGTGCTTTATACACCAAAGCTTCAAACAAGAGATCAGATACCTGAATCACGGAAGAGAGATTCCAGCCCTCCCCTCACATCCTTGCCTCCAGGCAAGCCTCATGGAACACACCTTGGACCTTCCAAATGCCAGGTTTCCCATTGTTATCCCCTTCTGGTCTACAGAATTCAGCTCCTTCTGGGCCTTGGGGTTGGGGAGCACCTTTATCAGAAGAGAAGGCAGGAAATCTCCATCACCAGTCCCACCCCTCTGGCCAGCTTAGTCTGTGGCCTCCATCTTGGTCCCCCGGGGCACCAGGAAAATGGCCCCATCAGCAGCCTGTTGCAGTGCATACTCTTCAGGGGAGTAGCCGTTGCCTGCTTCATCCCGCAGGTGCTGGAAAATGTCACGGTACAGCTCCGTCAGCTGTTGGCGCATGACCTCCAGGGTCCGGTCGGCCTCCCCTCGGGCCCGCAGAAGCCGCTCCCGCTCGCTGCCCAGCCTCTCCAGTTCCCGCTCCAGCTGCACGATGGTCTCCAGCTTTCTCTTGCGACAGTTCTGGGCGGCTACCTTGTTCTTGCCCCGCCTTCGGATGTCCCGGACTAGTGCCAGCTGGCTCTCCGTCAGCGGATACCGCGCCAGCAGCTCATTGAAGTCATCTACCGGCAAGTTGACAATCTTGTCGGTGGGGAAGGGGATCTTCATGGCCAGGGCCCGGCGCTCATCCCGGCTCCCCGCCTCCCCCCGTGCAGTGGGCTTGGCCCGCACAGGGCCTGAGGAGGGCTCTAAGGCTAAGGGGGTCTCAGCAGGTGGCAAGGCATAGTTGGGGTGGGCCAAGGAGTTGGGCATTAGTGAGTAGGGGTACTCCACTGGGTACATCTCTACATACTCGCTGCGACGCCGACCAGCCTCCGTCCCTTCCAGCTCAAGAGATTCGGCATCACTATAGTTGAGGGATAATCCTGAGTCAGATTCTGGGTCTTCTTGGGGCTTGGATGGCCCTGCTGACAACCCAATGTCCAGGAGGGCCAAGGGGTCTGGGAGGGGGTCACTGAGCAGGCCCGAGAGGGCCAGTGGCTTGGAGACTGGTACAGTCATGTTGCCATAAGAGTATGGGGGGTCTGGGACATGAGCTGTAGGTGCTGGGAGCTCATAAGGTGGTGGGGGCAGGGGGAAGCCGGCATCCGGGTGGATTGAGCAGGGGCAGTAAGTTGGAGGAGGCAGGGGCCCAGGGTATGGGACTGGGGCTGGGGGCTCGAACGATGGCTCACTTGGAGCATTTAGGCCCTGCAAGAAAAGACACAAAGAGGTTTGGAGACAGGCTGAGGGTGAGAAACCAGCTCTCTCTGAGAACCAGGCTGGGTTCTGCTAAAAGACCCAGTGAGATAATAACAAGGGAACAGAAAGGTTCTAAGAATCATAAAAAGCTTCTGGCAAAGCTGCGATACAGCTATTTCACGAAGAAAGCAGCTTAAACAGGAAGGGACATCACTGAGGTCAGACTTCAAAGAGGACTATCTAACGCTGCCACAACTGTGGAGTCCCTCCTCTTCAGGAGAAATTCTTACTGGGTTGAAATGGCTCAAGTCCCTTTATTTCCTTCAGGAAGACAAGGAGTTGTTATCCAAGATGACCCCTCAGAACCTTTTCCTGCTGCTGTTATCTAGGGTCAAAGGGTCAAGTTCAGACCCTGGCCGTGCCCTGGGTGCCCAGCAGAGGGAGCTGCTGTGTGGGAAGAGGGCTTAGGGCAGATCCTGAGGGCCCAGGCAAGGTGGCAGGGGACAGAAAGGGGTGGGCGCAGAGCCAGGTCGGGAGCTAAGAGGTACCTCCAGGAGCCAGTACAAGCTTTGCCCTCTCCCCTTCAGTCCCTCTGTCCCTGCCCAGGTGCAGAGAGGAGGAGAGAACATGCTGGAAACAGGGCCCCCAACCCACATCGGGGAGCCACCCTGCTCCAGCCCAGCTGGGGACAAAGGCATCATTGTTAGGCCAACAGACACCCCTTTGTCCAACTAGCAGGAGGAGAGGACCCCGGCATAGTCTGACCCACCCCCCTTCCTGAGGCCCCTGAACTACAGCTCTGCTACCTGAGGGAAAGGGGCCCAGCTGCTGAGGGCAGGGTGGGGAAAGGAAGGGAAAAAGACGGGCAGGACTGGAGGAGGTCAGAAGAGAAGGTGAGGAAGGAAAGGCGGGGCAGGAGGTGGGGTGGAGAGACGTGAACAGAGTGGCTGCTGAGAGAGTTTACACCCCCAATCAGATCCTTCCTTCCCCACCACTCCTATCTCCTGCTCATCCACACCCCCTCCCTCTTAATGTTCTGGTCTTCCATCCAGATCGCCCCCTGACTCCAGCCCTTCCTTTTACAGTGCCTGGAACACTTCCATCTTGAGACCCTGCTTGCTCCAGCCCCTGTCTCAGTCCCAGCAGACTCCCTGTTTTTCTGCTCTTCCCTCCCCCATCCCCAACCCCGCTCACCTGCAGCTCAGTGATGGACATGATCTCTTGCCAAGTCAGTTCCATCTCACCCAGCTCCGGAGTGGGCAGCTGTGTCCCCCTGTTCCTGCTCTGCTGGGGAGGACACGGGGGCATCCTACTGGGCCAGGGCCTGGTCCAGGGTCCCGAAAGCCCAAATGGTCCCAGCAATCTGTGTCAAAGGAGAAACAGAGGGTTAGGGCTTCTCCTGCCACAAGTCAGCAATTCTGTCCTGCCTCCATGGAGAGGCTCCCTCCAGCTTCTCCTGAGGGAAGGAGACACCTCATCCCCCTCTTTTCATGCTGGACTCATCAAACAACTCCTTAAGCTATAAGGCCTTTTTCTGCCGTGTTATCTCCACCTCACCTGCTATGGCTGTAGGCGGTTCCTTTGGAAGCGCAGTAGGTTTTTATCTTCTTTTATCTTCTCTGTCTCCTACTTCTTACTCTCCAAAAGCATATTGCTGGCTGGGACAGAAGTCACATCATCTAGGGTGGTTTTTTTTTTTTTCCTGTTTCCTGCAGCAACATCAGGGATCACTTCTGCTCCTCCTCTGCCCTCAGTTTTAGTATCTCAGTCTTTTCTTTCCAAGGTGAGAGTGAGTGCTTGGGGATCCCCAAGGAGCATGTTGTGGGAAAAGCCAAGGAGACAGCCCTCCCCTTCTCTGAGATATGGCCCAGGCCTGGTGGCTGATAGCAGCCCTGCCCTCTCCTCCTATCCTGGCCCCGGGCTCCCCTGCCTGGGCCAGATAAGAAGTTTATCAGCTGCAGGCAGCAGAGGAGGAATGGTCTCTGGAGACACCGGACCTCTGCCCTGTGTCCCCCAGGGTCATCTTGGCTATACCCCACCCCATACAACCAGGGGGCTCTCCTCTCCTAAAGTCATATACTAACCATAGCAAAGACTCATTCAGCATTTGTCGAGAACTGTGCTGGTGTTTTGTAAGTGTTCGTCTACGAGATTGATTTTCACGAAGATCCCATAAGGTCCATTCAGAAATGGAGACTCAGGCTGATAAACAGCAGGATCAGGTCTGAAACCTACAGTTGCTGACTCTACTAGCTTAGCCTGCCTTCCAGAGACATTCCCAGTCCCACTCCTGGGTCTCCACGTGGCAAGACTCTTGGTGGTCTCCATCAGTCAACTCTCTCTGGAATCTCAGTCCCTTCTCTTCTAGGGAATCTCTTTTTTAATTTAATCAAGTTTATTGAAGTGTATTTTATGTACAATAAAACACATCAGTTTTAAATGTACAGGTTGATGCATTTATGTGTATATATGTACACACACACACACACCCATTGGGTATATGCCCATATACCAGATACCACAGTCAAGATACATAACATCTCTTCATCTGCAAAAGTTTCCCTTATACTTCTTTATATTTAATCCCACCACCTGCACCGTTGCCTCCAATCACTGATCTGCTTTCTGCTACTATAGATTTTCCTGCCCATCAAAGGGCTTATATGTGTATGCATTTTTAAAAATTATTATTTTTTATTGAAATGTAGTCAATTTACAATGTTAGTTTCAGGTGTACAGCAAAGCAATTCATATATACATACATATTTTTTTCAGGTTCTTTTCCATTACAGCTCATTATAAGAAATTGAATATAGTTCCCTGTGCTATACAGTAGGCCTTGTTGTTTATTTTATATACAGTAATGTGTATTTGGGGAATGTCTATTTGTTTGTTTGTTTGTTCATCTTTTGGGGGGGTGTCTCTTTAGAGGCTTGAATACCTCCAGCCCCTTTTCTTTGGGTCTGGGCTCTGGCCAGAGTTCTGCCACAAAGCAGCAGTGCGATGTTGGGCAAGCCATCACACTTCTCTGAGCCTCTGTTTCCTCATTTGTAAAACCAGGGAGTTAGACAAGTTGAACTTAGAGGTCCCTTTCTGCTTGGACAGCTCAACATTCTCAGCAAACCTGGACCCCTGCCTTCATCTTCTTCTCGGTCAGCCCCTGTCCTCATCCGAATTCCCTATTCCCGAACACCTGTCTCACCCTGCATCGGCCCTCCATCAGACTTCAGCAAGAGATTCCAAGTAGATTTGGCAGGGGCCTCCTGATCTCCTAGGGCCAGACACCACACCCTACCTTTGCCATGTAAGTAAAGGCAGGCAGTCTGAGGGCAGGGAGGGACTTATAGATGGAAAGCGCATAGGGCTGGATGACCTTAGATCACACAAAAATGGCCTATAACAGCTATTTAATATGGAATCCACTCTTTGACTCGCCACAAAATTAGTGAGAATTGCAAATTATCCTTTTGAAGGAGGATCTCCCCAGCCCCTGCCCCCACCATCTTGTTCTATTGCCATCCTCAGAGCTGGGAGTGGGTGTAGGCTCAAGCCCTTGGCCAGTGGGCAGAGGGTGGGGTGTTTATGTCTGTCCAGGATGCAATTTCAACACCGGAACCCCACCTTCCCCCACCCAGGTTCTGGCGGAAATTGCCCAAAGGCAAAGTGAATGGAGAAGGGGTTTAGGGGGCAGGGACAATGACTCTTGCCTCATAGTCCTTCACACAGTCACATACACATACACATCCCGTTTTGTCCCTCCTTATAGTTTCCCGGATCTGACTGTTAGGTGCAGTACAATGATCCTGCCCTAGGAGGCAGGAGACCAAGTTCTCTGGCCTTCCAGATGCATCATCATGGGCAAATCGCTTCTATGCAGTCTCTCCTGTTCAGTGGAGACAGATCTGGAGAACCCCCTTGCAGTAGATTGCATCTGACTGAGGCAGCCACAAGCTTTATCGTGGGCCACAATCACTGGGGGTACTTGTAAAAACACAAAATTCTGAAAGCTACCCTAGACCTACCAAATTGAATTCATAGATGCAGGTACCCAACAGTCAGCATTTTAGTAAGCAGGCTGGTGTTTCTGATGCCGGAGGCCCACCCTAGCTTGAAAACTACTAAACTAATCCAATCATGTGGACTTATCTGAAAGAACACAAAGTCAGAAAGGAGCCTGGCAAATGATCTCTAGAGTTCTGGGTCTAGCTTCACATCCTTGACCCAGGCAAGGCTGGGTTCTAGACTGCCCCAGTCTCTGAGACTAAATAGCAATCCCTTCTCATAAAGACCAGGAATTCAACCTTCCCCTGATGCTGGGACAGGGAAATGAGAATGCAGAAGGGTTGCTAGGGGGAGGCAGGAGGTTTGGGAGGAGGGAGTTAAGAACCTCAGGATTGGCTCCAACAAGCCCTATGGTGCAGTGACAAGTTTGCACCAGGCCCAAAGGGGGTGGTATATTTTCCTCTAGACACTCAGGGATACGTGGTGGTCTATACCCCAGGTATAGGCCCCTCTAGGTCTTAGGAGCCTACCTTCCTGAAGATGGGCCAGGGGGCTGGCAGCCAGTGTTATAAGTCAGGGAAGAGGGTATAGTCAGAATTGGATCAAATAGACCATCACAGAGGGTTCAGAAGCTGGAGAGACACTGGGAAGGTGGAGTACACTTCCCTGTGTCCTTTTTCTTGTACAAACTGTCCCCACTTTCCAGTTTAGCCCACACTTTGAGGTCACACAGCCATCTTGCTCCCCAACATTGCAGGTAGGACTGGTGCTATCCCCAGGGACTGTAATCTGTCCTCTTTACTCTCATCTTGATGAGCCCACCCAGGAAGATCTCATCACAGTCCCTGAGTACACATGGAATGACATGGAGCTTTATGTTTAAGGATACAGAATGAGGACCATTTGAGGAGGGATGCTGGAGAAAGGAACGTATTTGGCCTCATCTGCTCTAACGCCTTGACAAGGGGGAGAGACAGAGAGAAGGCTTGCCTCTGGGATCCTGTTTTGAGGCTTACTAGACCACCGCACCTCACCAGGTGTCAACAGAGGCAGTGAAAGGATGGGGAGGGATCAGTAAAACTGGGGGTGCGCAGTGGCAGGTGAGCAACCTATTTAGGAAGATTACGAAGAATCCCAGAAGAGGGAGAGGCACACAGAGGTGAGAGAAAAAAACAGAAAGGAGGAAAAAGGGGGTGGAGGAGAGGTGGGGAGGAAGAGTGAGTGGGGTCAGGGACGGGGGGGGGGGAGATTTGATCACAGTAAGATTCAACCTCCTGGGGCATATATGACTCAAACAGGTGTATGGGAACGAGGGAGAGAGGGACAAGTGTCTGCCATCCTGTCACTTGGTTACTAGGCTCCAAACTCCAGTCCTTTGGGGGCCAATGGCTAGAGAATCTCAGCCCCAGCAGATCTGATACCTGGCCTCTTCTCTTCCACTGCTTCCCAGCCCTCTACTCCGCAAGCTGCCAAGGTCTCCAGGCAGAAGGAACTATACTGAGGGGGGATGCCTCCCTCTCCCTTCCAGTACCAGCTGTTCTCTTCTGCCTCAGGTGCAGAAAAGAGAAGGGGCCAAAAGAGGCAGGAACTCAGCACCCTCTACCCCTACCAGCCGGTCCTGCTGCAACTACTCTTCTCAGCCATCCAGGCATCCACTGTCTCCGAGTCCTCAGCTTCCCCCAAACCTTCCCAGCTGGCTAGACAGGGCAGCATGATGGAATGGAGTAGGGGAAAGGGTGGTACCACATACCTGAGAGTCTCTCCCAGCTGCCCCAGGGCAGCCAGCCCACTGAAGGGTTACTCAGGGTCATTCCCCAGCCCTTCAGGGGTGCCTCAGGGGACCACTGTCTGGTCCCCGGTCCACAGCCTTTCACTCCTAGATTCCCACAGTGCTCAAGGAGCTGTCTAGGTCTTCTCCCAGGGAAATTCCCAAAGACGTCAATTTCCTAAACCAGGGGCAGCCTGGGAAAGCCTGAGATCTCCTAGGAATGCGCAGCGAGTTGGTTAGTTTCTCCCTCTGCCTCCTCCACCTCCCCAGCCTGCCCCTGGATCCCACTGGAATCCTCCTCCCACCCTGCCCCTCAGGCACCTGTGGCAGGGTCCGAGCAGGGTGAGGAGAGCTGAGGCTCCGGGTGCTGTCTCTGGGGAGGCTGGGCCTGGGCTGACACCTCCTGGGTGAGGATCCCTGCTACCTCTGAGAACCGGGGAGGGCCGAGCCCCGCCCCCGGGCCATCGCTGAGCGCCGAGCGTGGAGGCTCCGGCTGAGTGCGGGGAGCTCCGGGGCAGGCGCACCAGCCTCCTCTCTGAAGCCCTCGGCCTGAGTTCTCCGTCCTTCCTCCAACCCTCCCCTTTCCCCGTGGCCCTCCTCTCCTCCTGCCCCTTCTGGCCAAGAGAGGAAACTTGAGCCCGGTGTGGTTTCTGCCCACACCCCGCCCCCACCTTGCTCCTGGCCAGCGGGGGCACACAAGGCTGCAAGCCTCTCCCAGTCCTCCTTTTGAGCCCAGGAGTCCAGCCAGGTCTGCGTTTCCCCCATGCATATGATGAATTCCAAGCTGAAGATCCATGGCAAAGTGACCTCTAAACTTTATACAAGTTGTAACCTCCTTCCCTCTGCCCCGTTAACTCTCTTAGGGACAGGGAAACTGAGTCATGGCAAGGTGGAGGGCAGAAAAGGACCAGGTGTCCAGCATCACAGATGTTTAGGCAGGTGGGCATTCGGGGCACTGCTTTTATTTAAGGAAAGCCTGGGTTCTGGGAAAAGGGTAAGGGAGATTTGGGGGGGGAGGGGCCGGCTGCTTTGATGTGTCCTTTCACCTGTAGCCTTCTCCCCTCCCCCTGCAGCCTCAGATGTCCTAGGACAAAGACCTCTTTCTTGGCCAGGTTTGTTGTCAGTGTGTGAGGGGAGTTGAGGGGGGAGTCGCCCGGCAGGGACATTATTCACCTCCCTTAAAGGGGACCCTGGATGCCCTCTGTCCTTTCTTCCAGGCAAGGCACCCTAGCCACATGGCAGCCACATACCCTGGACAGACCAGGACACGTGTATATGACATCAGGTCCATCCCCTAGCACCCACAGCAGCTCTGGGGCAGGCCAGTAAGTGCCCCCAGAAGTCACTCATTCATCCCTTTGCTTCCAACACACAGCCCAAGTCCCAGGCCAAACAGATCTCTCTCCAGAGACTAAGAGAAAAGTCTTGCTTCCTCCTAGCTTTTTGTGGCTTTCAGCTCTATGGAAAGTCCTTCCTATGTCTAGCTTCTGTCCTTACAGCTACAACTTACATTTGTTTTTCCTTCTATTTTTCTTCTTATGATATTCAAATTAAGTTGGAACAAAGACACAGGAGGCAGGCAGGTACCATTCTGAGGCCAGGCTGGCATTCAGCCAGCATTCTCTGATAGGGCTGTGTTCACTATTAAAATAATGAAAATATTCTGTCCTGGTTGGTAAAGAATAGCTTCTGGGAGCCTTCCAAGTGTTCCCCACCATTACACCAGTACATCAGCCACCCCAGTTCTCTCTCAGGACACCCCACAACTCAGCAACCCAACCATGCAATTCCAGAGGCCATGAGATATCTACCTCTTTGCAGCCTATGTGTGTGGGTTGGATCAATACCCATGCCAAACCCATGGTTCAATGTTTTAAATTCCATCCCCATCCCAGGAGATCATGGTTCTACACGCATGATCTGTATAGGACAGGAGGGTGACCCATGGTATGTTACCTGTGGGTTCAGAATCTCTTGATGACCTGAGTGTGAATCCGGGTCACAGACATGAGCATTCAGATATAGCTCTCTCACTTGTATGTTTATTTGGGCCCCTCAGAGGGGTTGAGGGGTGGTGATAATCACACTTGTGGCTGATTAAATAATGATATCAGGTTACTGCTAGTCAACACACATTTACTGAATGAAAGCTACCAGTTCAGGACACTATTTGTGGCAATGCAGATACAACTATGGATAACGTGGATTAGCCAATGAATGAACAGATATTTATTGAGTATCTACTCATCATTTATTCATTCAACAAATATTTATTGAGTGTCTATTATGCTTCCTACTCCAGCAACACAAAGATGAATAAGACATAGTCTGCATCCTCATCGACAGTGTAGATAGGGAATTACATTAATAAAGATCTACATAAAATCCTATGGAGCTGAATTTCTTCCTGGTGAAATTCAGAGCAGGTTTTACAGAGGAGCTGACAGTTGATCTGGGCTGTGGAGAATAACTCGGGGTTCCCCTAGCAGAGATGGGGAGAAGGGTATTCCAAGCAAAGATGTGAAGGCACCGAGGCATAAAACACAGAGGAGTACTTTGGGTTCCCTAGGGTGGGGTGTGGGGTAGGAAGTCGGAAAAGATAAGACTGGGAAGTTTGACTGGGGCTAGATTGTAAAGCCTTGCAAGTCAAACTAAGGGAGGTTGTATTTCATCCTGTGCACGAATGAAAATGTTTGAAGCAGTTTACTATTTATTTAGGGGACAGACAAGGCTGAGCTAATTGAACAGACAGCCTTCATTTAGGCAACTGGCCACGCTGAGTTGTTTCTCCCACCTCACCAGCACTCCCCATTTGTAGGAAGAGGCTGTTACTGCGGTTCCTAGGCTGCCTCCTGCCTCCAGGACACTCTTTACAGCCCTCAGGAGTGGGGATGGTTCCTTTAGCCCCCTTCTCTCAGATTCCTGATGTTCAGAGTCAATTCCCTTCTATTTTAAATCTCCTTGAATTGATTAGCAGGGGATTAGGAGCCTGAATGGCGTGGATCGTGCCTGTGGCTAGACAAGGCAGAATACCTACGATTTTCCCATCCCCAAGATCCTCCTGCTTCAGCAAAGGTGGCAGAGGCAGAGTATAGAGAAAAACGTGGCCACATATCTTTATTGTTATACCAGTCTGCATCCATGCTTGTCATGCACCCCCAAAAGGCTGATTTGCTGTCATCCCTGGTCATTCCACCCCACCCTCACCCCAGTGTGTGTGCACACCACCACCAGCATCAGGGCAAGCCACAAGCAATGTTGCCAAACAGCCCACTGGGTTATGCAACCAGCTTCCCGAGTAGGGCAGGGTGGGTAGAGGTGGAACCAGGGGAGGGCCATGGGTCCCAGAGGGAGCTGGCTGCCTTGCCTGCTTGCCGGCTGGTTTGACCGCAGTGGCCCCAGGGGGCGGGGGCAGGGCTGGCCCTTTTATCAGTGCCCTGCAGGGTTGCACCCGCCACCCCCTGGCTTCCTCTCTCAACAGACGGAAAGGGGAGGCAGCCACAGGGTGCAAGGGAGGGCTGGGCGTTATCCTAGGCTGCAGAGCCTGGCGGTTACCCCGGATGGCTGGGGGAGGTGTTGGAGGGGGTCTAGGACCAGGGAATAGTGAGGCCCCTCTTAACTAAAGTAAGGCAGTGGAGATATAAACTGAGGCCCAGTTGGTGGAGCCAGATCTCCTAAGCTATCCACTGGGTTTTTCTTGTGTTTTAGTTTGGGTGAGCATAAGATAAAAAAAAGTCTTTGAGGACGTTCCTTTCCATAGATAAAAATTCTTAGAGGATTGACTCAGGAGTTGAGGGGACACTGAGCTGGACCCACAGGCCAAAAGAGCTTGTGGCTTTCAAGGGTCCAGGCAATTGGGCAAAACTTAGGCTCCTAGGCCCGGGCATCTAGGATTTATGTCCCGCCAGCAGAGCCCTGCTCTGAACCCAAATCAGATGAAGGCTGATAGATGAGTCCAGAATAGTGCAGAAGAAATAACCCCTGGGGCTTAATTCTAAATCTAGAGTAGGTTGCATGGTATAGAATAGGGTGAGAGAGGACCAGACCATGAATCTTAGACTTGGGCTGGAGTCCCTGCATTCACTGGCTATATGGCTTTGGGCAACCCAACCTTTCTGAGCTCTCATAATGATAATATCTATTCAATGGAGTTTTGGGGAAGATAAAATGAGATCAATAAGAAAGTGAGTCTGTTATTATTAGGAGATGGGAGCTTAGAAACCTGGAGGCCAGAGTGCCTCAGGAGCTTAGGGACTAAGAACAGTCTATCTGGAAGCGAGACTCCGGTAGAGAGATGCTTGGGACAGAACTGAAACCAGTAGGCAGCCTGGTTCTGGGAAAGAACCAGGACTGGGATGCAGCAATGTTTGGGGGTGGTGGTAGACTTCCAGGAACTAGCCCTCAGGCCATGGCTCTCCCACCCCAGCACTACTGGGCGGGGCCAGTTTTAGCCACACAATGGGCATAGTGCCAGCCTTATGGGCTTCAGTCACCTTCCAGGAACCTCAGAACCTCCCTCCACCCCACCCTGTTGCAATCCTCCACAGTGGGCGGAGCTGCCTAGGAAGTCCCACCCTCTCTGCTCCTTAGAGGATGGAAGGCTGAATGCTTGACTATTTATTTCCTCCTTTTCAAAGCATCCTGCTCATTCCAGCCTCCTGTCTTTCTTCCTGCTCCTCCCTTGCACCAGAATGCTCTCCTTGGCTCTTCCTACCAACCAGAGGGTGTATGGAGTGGAAGAGAGAACTCGGTTTGCTAAGCTCAACACTTAGCAGTGTGGACTTGGGCAAATTATATAACCCCTTGAGCCTTAGTTTCCCCCTGGTAAATGGGGGGAACAGAGCTTCCGTCACAGGTTGTTGTGAGGGATCAGAAGAGACAATGTACATACAGTGTTTATAAGAAAGTACATTAATTTGGATCCCTTTCTCTGATCCACTCTCCAAGGCCCAGCTCAGTTCAAGTTCTAGCTCCACAACACTTTCTCTGGCTGCCTCAGCCCTTACACGTAGTTCTCTTGTCTACCTCCTTTTGCAATTGTTCTATGTAACAGAGAATTAATACTTCATTTAAATATCTTCTTTTCCAACTGAACCATATGATTTTGTGTTTTGTTATACCATCCTGTAATAATGATGATAGAAACTGCATTATATAAAACTTGTCTCAAGCATTGTAGTATAATGGTTAAGAGCACAAGTTTTAGAGTAAGAAATGCCTGCATTCCAATCTTGGCTCTGACCCTCACTTTGAGATCTCAGGCAAATTCTTTAATCTCTCTGAGTTTAATTTTACCCATCGGTAATTTGGGGATTATAACATTACTTATCTTTCATGATATTGTGAGAAGTTAAAAACTGAGTATGGGGGGGAGGGTATAGCTCAGTGGTAGAGCATGTGCTTAGCATGTACAAGGTCCTGGGTTCAATCCCCAGCACCTCCATTTATTTATATATATATATATATATATATATATATATATATATATATATGAACATAAACAATTAACTCCCCCCAAAAAAGATATTAAAAAATTTTTTAAAAACCCAGGTATGTATGTTTAATTTAGCAATTCAGTGTGTAGGATATAGTAAGCACTATTAAACAGTACATATATGGTACATCTAATATTATGATTAAATAAATATTAAATTATAGTTAACTGATAAACTTCTTATGGGGGATTGCATTTGATGTTTTGTCTCTTTTAGATATATTTCAAGGTGTCTAGTTCTGAGTACTAGTATACTGTCACTAACTCAAGAAATGTTTAGAGTGTTTAACAAATTGCTAAATTTGGAGGATACCAAGATAACTGAGTGATCCTTGCCTTGGAACAGATATGTGTATAAAGAGATAATGGATATGGCCAGTGAGGTGAGAATGGATAAATTATGTATTCTGGGAACACAGAAAAGGAGCAACTAGTTGCCTCAGGGAAGGCCTCAGAGAGGAGGTAAGCTTTCAACTAATCTTGAAAAGTAGAAGAATCTGAATTTACTAGGGATAAAAATGGGGGACACATTCTGGGCTGAAGAAACAATTTATGTAAATGCACAGTTGTGGGGGAAAATTCTATAAAGGGTTGATCAGTTACAGAGCCTGGGAGTCCCAGGGTTGTAAAAGGAGGTTTGCGCAGAGGGGAAGTTTCCTGGGACAGCAGGAGAGGTCATGATGACCAGGCTCAGGGCTCACTCCCTGCCAGGAGTCTAGTTGCCTATCAAAGTTCTTAGATAGTCCTCTCCCTCCAAGGACTCAGGGGCAGGTTGGGCTGCCCTCCCCTGGGAAAATTCAGAGAGCTTTCCTGAGGTGCTTCCAGTCTCTTCGAGGGTCTGTCTTGGCCAAAACCAACAAGAAGGGGCATCGTGGGGTTCTCTTCAGTGTGGTGAGCTGGGGTCCTTCTGATTCCCGAAGACTCACGTATGGTGATGGAGACCCAGGATGAAGGTTGTCAAATTTGCTGAGTGCCTCTGGGCCTCTTCCCAAATTCTCTTGTGTTGAAAGCTCTTTCTATAAAGGCTGTCTCCACACCAGGGCCTCCCACTCTCCCTGTTGGTGGTTCTTGTCTGTGTTCTCCCTGGTTGCCGCTGAAACCATGCTCCTGACCTGGTTGCTGCTGTCTCTGGTCTTATTTTCCCCAGAGAGGTTGCTTGCCAGAGGAGACCTCCTCGGGGAGGAAGGTCAAGGGCTCCTGGCCTCCTCATCCCCCAACTATCAGCTTTCCTTTTCCCGAAATGAAGAGATAGAAAGAGAGAGACAGACATCCATCTGAGGCTTGGTAGAGAGCCAGCCTCTTAGTTGTCCACAAAGGAAATGAAGAGCAGATTTCACTGCTTCTCCCTCTCTGGTGGGAGGAGAGATGGAAAGAAGAAAAAAGGGAAAACCAAGGGTTGGGAAAGAAAAGAGAGCTGGAACAATTCAATCCAGATAAAATCCTCTGAAATCGCAAATACCTCATCTGTTACTATTTGCCTTTCCTTCTCATACCCTAATACCCCTTCTCTCCTCTTAATACCCTCCTGCCTCAAGGAACTCTAAACCATAAGTACTCTCTTTTTATTTTGTTTTTTAAATAATCCATCCACTCCCCTTCATATCCAGAACTATAACTTCATATCCAGGCACTGTTAACTTCCTTGCCCCTATCCATCTCCACTAAACCTTCCTGGAAAACAAAACAAAACTAGACATTTCTGGTTCCATTAACAGATGACTGGATAAAGAAGTTGTGGTATATTTATACAATGGAATACATCTAAGCCATAAAAAAGAATAAAATAATGCCATTTGTAGCAACGTGGATGGACACGGAGATTGTCATTTTAAGTAAAGTAAGCCACAAAGAGAAAGAAAAATACCATATCAGCATGATATATGATATCATTTATATGTGGAATCTAAAAAAAATAAAAGACAAATGAACTTATTTACAAAACAGAAACAGACTCAGTCATAGAAAACAAACTTATGGTTACCGGTGGGGAAGGAGGTGGGAAGGGATAAATTGGGAGTTCGAGATTTGCAGATACTAACTACTATATACAAAATAGATGAACAACATGTTTATATTGTATAGCACAGGGAACTATATTCAGTATCTTGTAGTAACCTATAATGAAAAAGAGTATGAAAACAAATATATGTATGTATATGTATGACTGAACCATTATTCTGTACACCAGAAACTGACACAACATTGTAAACTGACTATACTACAATTAAAAAAAAATTCTGTTTAAATCCAATAACTCAGCTCCTCCATATCTATACCTGGGCAGCTAAATATTGATGGAGAAAATCCCAGAATCTCGCTGACTAGATTTCAAATTTATGCCCCCTAAACTCAACATTTCCAAATAATTCTACATTTCCCTGGTAAATTCTCTTTTCTATTCTGCTCAATAACTATTTCACATCTACTCTCTTTTTTTTTTTTTTTTTTTTTGGCGGGCAGGGGGCGGGTAGGTAACTAGTTCCATTTATTTATTTTCTTAATGTTAGTACTGGGGATTGAACCCAGGACCTCATGCATGTTAGGCATGCACTCTACCACTGAGCTGTAGCCTGCCCCCCCATTCTCTTCTAAAATCTCCAACACCCCCTCCACTTCCTCTCAGCAGATGGTAGGGCTCCATAGTTCATTGATAAAATAGATGCAATTAAATGAGGCTGCCTTATTTTTCCAATACCAAATCCACCAGCTTATTTTGCATCTCCATGCTTGCCTGTCTACCTTATTACGATGAAAGAAGTATCCCTGTTCCTAAGTAAGGCCATCGCTTCTCAGCTCTGTGGAAAGAGGAGAAAATTGGAGTCTCCCGAGTGCATAGCTAACACTGAATTCTGCACCATAGCAAGGTGGCTGCATGGTTGCAATCATCAGGAAGAGTGATAAAAGAATTCAGAGGCAAGGCTACATCACAAGGTGGCAGTCTTAAGAGTTCATCCAGGTAGAACTCCCCACCCATTCCCTTGGATGAAAGCCGCAGCTATACAACCCCAGGAAGCTTCCTCTTTGTGGTCTTAAGTTTCATCATAGCTGTGTGTTGGGGAGACACTTCCTACACCTCAGAGACAAAGCCAGACTGCTGTTAGGTCAGAAAGATGCTACCTTCTTCTGTTGTCTCCTCAAGACCTGCTTTACTGTCAGGAGTGCCCCACTGAGCACTGAAGACTTGCGGGAGGTGTCCTCACCGGTCATCCTGTGGAAGGCACGTGCCCACATTTCCAGGTCACTAGCTGTAGCTGCCAACACTGCTGGCTGTGATGACCACCGTCTGTGCCGTTTCCCATTCCTTACTGGCTGGAGCAGAAGCAATGATTGCTTTAGCGAGAGGCTGAGCAAGCCCTGGGCTAGGAGTTAGAATGCTTAGCTGACAGAACTGCATCCCTCTCCTTTGTAAATATAGAAGATATTCACTTGTGTTAGCGGAACAGAGGATCTTTTCTCCTAAACGTCACTGGAGAAACAGTGACAACATTTTTTTTTTTTTTCTGCTGGGGAGGGGAATTCTTTGCAGACTATCTTTCCCTTCTACAGAAGAGGTACAATTCAATTGACTGGGCTGCAGCTTCAGCCAATCTAGGTGAGCTGTGTGTGGCCCCAGGAAATCTGAGTTTTCTGAGTCTCTGGTTTCACTTAAAAATGCAAACAACAACAAACTCCTCTCACTATCTCTCTCTGAGTACATGAAATAAGGTTTCTTCCCACACCTGGGTTGATGTTAGAGTGACAGAGATAGAAACATTGATTTTACTTCTTTAAGAGGATCTGAACACCCAGAAGTTAGCTTGAACACCCAGAAGTTGATTTTGGTCAATTAATTCATCTTGGGAGAACTCACATGCTGACTAAACTTAAAAGAACATGATATATAAGCCATATGGTTGATTTACATAATTCGACATAAAACTTAACAGTAGCCTAGGCAATCCTATTGACTGAACAAAATAGTTGACAGTTTATACTCACTTTCTTGGCCAAACAGGGAATGTTCTTCCCTAAACATCACTGGAGAAATAGTGACAACATTTTTTTGCAGGAGGGGGAGGAATTTTATGCAGACTATTTTCTCATTCTATGAAGACAAGGTACAATTCAATTGATTAGGTTTCAGCTCCAGCCAAGTTAATATAATTGATTCTGTTTTATGTTCACTTCAGCCATTTTATTATAATTGATTGGGTTAGAGTTTGATTGTGTTAGGGCTTCAGCCATTTTACTCTAAGTGATTAGGCTGCTAGAGTTTAGATGTATTGATAGAATTATGCTTTCCTGAAATGACACCAGGTTACTTGCTACTTCTACATATGACTGATCTCATCCATTACACTTTTGACTTTTCCTAGTTTTACTTGTGGCACATAATCTTTTCAGGGCATTTTCCTACTGTCCCTGTTTTGTGTTCACTGCAACCTGAAGAAGTGCAATGGCTTCCTGGTTTGTCTTTCTGCCTTTCATGTCTCCTCTGGCACCGTTACAATGGAGAAGCATATGAGGGTGATGAACTTCATCCTTGGGGTGCTGTTCAGTGTTAGAGCTCTTAATGGAGCCAGTGAATAACACTCACCACTGGCATTTTATCTCCAGTAGTGAATGAGTGAAGGACTATACTCATAATACGCTCACTACTTGCTATTGTTTTTATTTTAATATTCAACTATAGTAGTGTTTCAAAAGTTAAATGAAGAATAAACTCAAAAATAAAAAGAAAAGAAAAAAAAATCCTTCCCGCACACACAGTTGTCAAGTTAATTATCTTAAAATTTCTTCCATGCAACATAAAAAAATGGGGAAAAAATACCTGCAACTCATATATCTGATAAGGGTCTAGTATCCAGAATATATAAAGAACTCTTAGAGCTCACCAACAAAAAGACAAAGAACCTAATTAAAACGTGGGTATATATCTTGAATAGACATTTCTCTAAAGATTATCCAAATGGCCAACAAACACATGAAAAGATGCTTAAATCATTAGTCATTAGGGAAATGCAAATCAAAACCACAATGAAACACCACTTCATGCCAACTAGAAAGGCCATTAAAAAAAAAAAAAAACCAGTGAGGGCATGTCTCCACAATGTGAACGGTACCACTCCAAACTGTGCAAAATGTGCAACATAGTGGGATTGCCCCCACCCTTCTTTTCAGTTTTAATTTTTTCCCTAACACTTATCACCACCTAACCTTCGACATACTTATTTCTTCAGTTATTGTCTGCTCCTGCTCCCCAACTAGAATGCAAATTCCACCAAGGCGGGGATACTTGTTTGTTTTGTATCCCAGAATGAATGGCTAACCTTTGGATGGCTGGCATTCAATAAATATTTGTTGAATGAGTGAATGAATAGAATAGAAACATTGATAAACATAGTTATTCATAATTAGAATCTTAATTTTTAAAATGAATAAAATGGAATCATACCACAAACTTTCCTCTACAACTTTATTTTGTCATTTAACATGCCATTACCATTTCTCCAGGTAAATGCAAATAGCTCTAATATACTTTTTTATTAGCTGCATATCATTCCACAGTCTGGATGTACAATAATTTATTTAGCTAGTCCTGTTTATAGAAAATAATATATATATTTTTAAACCATTGTAAACGATGTTGCAATAAGCGTTCTTATATATGTATCATTATGTACTGGGTGTATTTTAAATTCTCTATAGAGGATGTATCTACATTTAATTTTAAAGGATATTGCCATAATACTTCCCAAAAGAGTGTAATAGTTCCAACTCCCAAAATCATCTGGTCCCACTACAGCAGCTACCTAGGTTTGCATTCAAGGTATTTCACAATCTGGCCACAAAGTACTTTTCCAGTTTCATCTCCATCCTCTCCTATTTCTTTATTTGAATCCTCTGTCCCATGAAATCAATCCCTCAAAGATTTATACAACCGTGAAGGAAGACCTTATATTAAGTGAACTAAGCCAGACATGAAAGGACAAATATATGATTCCACTCATATAAGGTACTAAAATTGTTAAATTCAGAGACAGAAAGTAGAATAGTGGTTACCAAAGGCTAGGGGGGAGGGGAGAATGGACAGTTATTGTTTAATGGGTAGAGAGTTTCAGTTTGGGCTAATGATAAAGTTCTGGAGATGGATGGTGGTGATGGTTGTGTAACAATATGAATATACTTAAGGTCACTGTACTTTATACTTAAACACGGTTAAAATGGTAAGTTTTATGTAACAAATAAAATACATGAAAATATTTTTATTTATTTTACAATTTAAAAAGTGAAAAAACAAAAAAACATTTCTTACACATTCAGCTTCCACTCCTTCATCCATACCAAAACCTACCTATCATTCCATGAATGAATGAATGGATCAAGGCCCAACTCAACATCTTTCTTCTCCTGGACCTTGACACCCTCACCCCCAAATCCCCAGGGATCACTCCCTTCTCAATATCTGTGCCCCTCATTTGGCATTTAATCCTAAACTCTCCATTTGACACTGCTCATTCATCTTTGTATTTTGCATTTTCACAAACATGCACTCCATTTGGTAAACACCGTTTGAGAATTTACCACTTGAAGGTAGTACACCAAAATGTAACCAGTGGTTGTTTTGAAGTGCTAGGACTTTTTCAACATTTCCATATATTCTAGGTGTCCTAAAATGTGTAGGTGCTACTTTAAAAGTAGAAAAATAATTACGCAGTACACCAGAGACTGACACATTATAACTGATTATACTTAACTAAATACATAAATGGAGAAAAATAAGCGATTTAAATTTTTTTAAATTAATTTATTTTATTTTTTGGGGGGGAGGAGGTAGTTAGGGTTATTTATTTACCTTTGGAGGAGGAACTGAGAATTGAACCCAGGACCTCATGCATGCTAAGCAAGTGCTCTACCACTGAGCTATACCCTCCCCACTAAAGCTATTTTTTAAAGGGCAAAATCAATATCCTCTCCCCATTAAGTCTTCCATGATATCCTCAAGTGGAGTTGGACACTTCCTTTCTACCTCCATCCTTGACTCTGGTCACAGCCATGTTGTAATACATCCATGTTATTCAGCAGACTTGCCATCTGAGCCAGAGCTTTGTCCCATTCATTTTATTTCCTTTGCACCACCCAGCCAGTTGTCTTTCCCCCACAGCACAGTTACTCAATAGGCTAGAGAGCTAATGATCAGCCGTCTTCTGGAACAATGTCTGATAGTTAAAACGTGTCAGTTATTCCACAAAGAAAGAGGGGTTAACCCCCTCCCACAAACCAGCCGCATCACACATTTTCCTCCTGGTGGTCCCTATCGAACATATGGCACTGGTGTAGGGTACTTTAGGTAGGACGGGGACACAAGAGAGGCTGTACCACAAATCAAAGGAGTGGATTGTGGGTAAGAACATGGATTTGGAACCAGATCTCCTATGCTCAAATGTATAGCTGCCAATTAATGCTTGTATGGCCTTAAGTAAACTATTTAACTGCTTTGAGCTCCACCTTTCTCATCTGTAAAATGAGAGTAATAACCATCTACTTCATAAAGTTTTTTTTAAATTAAATAATGTATTCAAAGATTTAGCGTGTGCCTGGCACATAGTATGTGATCATTAATATTAGTACTATCATTAAGCTGCCAAGCCAAGGACAACCTTGTGATGCCAGGCACAATGCTAAACGTTTGAATGACTCCCCATTGGAACAGAAAAAGGCTAAGCCCTTGCTTTTTCCATATTTGGGACTTGTCATCTGGGACTTTACCAGAAAATAATACATCTTCCTTCATAGCATACATTAGCTCTGCAGTTTGTTTTGTATTGTTCTTTACTTTTCTCTGACTCTACTCTGAAATAATTAGAAAAACTCCTGGTTTGGGATGCTCTTTTTGGAGCACTCCTAAAGACATAATTGTTAGATATGGGAAAACAAAACAAAACAAAACACAAAAAGAACCTTTTAGAAAGTGTCTCTGACTTAAGGGACCAAGGAACTGAGGGGTAGGGGAAAACTAAACTTCATCAAAACCCTTCCCTATTGCAAAATCCCTGCATTCAGTAAACTTCTCTTTTCTCATTTTGCAACGGCTTGTCCCTGTTGGAAAACCACAGACCCTCCTCTCTACACCCTTCCTTAACCTGGACCCTTTATCTCTTTGTCCCTCCTACTCTCTCCTCTCTGGGCTCCAAAGCTCTAACATCCCTGATTTACGCCCAGCCAAAAAAAAAAAAAAATCTGCGTTTAGAAACTCACTGGCTTCTTGTCCTTCCCTGGGTCCAGCAAAGCCTGGGACAGCAGATTGTTATTGCAATCAACTTTTAGCAGCCTTGGTTTATCTAGTTAACACGCTGGCCATCTTGTGGCTTTACTCTATGGCTGCGCAGACTTTATGTGGGTATGCTGAAATGATCTGAGCGAGTCTGAAGGAAGAGCTAGAAGCGTTTGCCAAAGCAACCGTGGACAGGAGAGACCTAATGGAGGCTCTGGAATGTGGATTAAGATAGGATTCCCGTGAATTGCTGCCAGTGTTAAGGGCTAAAGAGACACAGCGCCCCCTGAAGGGAGTGCGAATTAAAGTCGCTAAATCCGGCCCACAATGTCACGTGTCCCGCCCAGCCAACTGAAAATTAATACTCGCTTCCTCCGTTCCCCGTGGAAACAACTCCGCCCCACTGACCCTCCTGCCCTATTCTGTCATGAGGTTTTGTTGTTTTATTGAGTGTTTAAACTGACAATCAAACATTTGCGCCTTCTGGCTGGACACCTTGCTTCCGCTGGGCAGGCTAGTACACTGATTGGTCAATAAACAATAGCTGGCACCTGGGGGTCCAATAACCCTCATCTTGGGCGGGGTCTAATGAGAACGTAGAGCCAATCAGCGGCGGCGTTCTCTTTGCGGCTCCACGTCGGCACCAGCTGCGGGGCAAGATGGAGGCGCTGATTTTGGTAGGAGCCGGAGGGGCAGTTGAGATGCTGTGGTGTCCAGAGGGGTCGGGAGTCGGGGTTCAGCCTGAGTGGGAGAGGATAGAAAGGGGAGTTCCGGGTAATCCTCGGGGACCGAACCTTCTGCCGGCCCCTGGGATAAGCGTGTGGCCTAGTGCAGGAGCTAAAACCTCGGTTTAGAGTAGGAAGCTGTGCCGGGGAGAGGGCAGAGTCGGTGGAAAGTTGAAGGGAGCACATGGAGTTCTTAGGACACGTAGGATCATAAGCGTGCTGGTTTAGGGTCGTTCAGGTTCCCCTTGATTCTGAGCATTGTGGGTGGTATTCTGATTTGAGTTTCCCCCAAACTCGCCCCAAATTGTAAGCATAGAGTGCAGTTGTTTGTCATCACATGCTCCTCCTGATAGTTGTCACAGTTTGACTCTTCGTTGATTTCCTATCACATTCCTTCAGAAAAACTATTTTCTTCTTACTTCAGTTTCCTGTTAATCCCTATTACATAGATTTGTTATGGTAAAGAATCAGTATTCATTCCATCAGAGTTCTGGGACACCTAATAGAGTCAGGATGGATTGTGGCATCTTTTTCCAGATTCCTAATTCTGTTCTCCTTTTCCCTCCCCATTTAAACTTTGGGAATTCTTATTGTGGGATCTGGGATGCCAACTATTCCTCCAGTTATATGAGAATTTTGGTGGCTAAAAGGGGTGTGTTAGCGTCCTTGTCCACATGATCCTTTTTGCTTGTTTAAAAAAAAAAGACTCTCTCTCTCTCTCTCTCTCTCTCTCTCTCTCCCTCTCTCTCCCTCTCTCTCTCTCTCTCTCTCTCTCTCTCTCTCTCTCTCTCCCTCTCTTTCTCTCTCTCCCTCTCTCTCCCTCTCTCTCTCTCTCTCTCTCTCCCTCTTCTTTACAACTGGACCAGAGCAGCATTTCTCTCAAGTGTCATTTTTTTTTTTTCTTTCAGTTTCTGGATATTAGCCTATATGTGTGTCTAGGAATTTAGTTCCCAGCTCCTTTCTTAACTGAGTTGAACTCTAGGTCTCTTTCTTGCCTCCCCCCCACCCCCACTTCAACTATTTACATGTACACAGCTGGAGCCTCATCAGGTAAAAGCGAATAAGAGGTTTCAATTCCCCTCTTTCAAAATGACACAGATAGAAATAATTCCTTTCCATCATATGGGTTGGTTAAGTCTTGGTAGAAAACTTTAAAATCTGAGTAGTTTCTAGTAGGATATTTTCTGTACCAAGAAATTAACCAATATTTTTAACGTACTGGGATAAATTCTAGGGAATTGGTTTCTTTGGGAGTTTTTAGAAATTTTTTGACTGTTCCCTAAATCTGTTTAGAAGGGAGCCTGCTTAGAGGTGAAGGAGTGAGGGAGGTGATACTTGGGGAGGCCTTTTAACCAGGGCTCTGCTCTGTGTGTAGTGATGAGTTGAGGGAGTTGTATGTGAAATTCTCTGTCACATTTTCACTTACCTCAGCTCTTTCTTGTCTCTGCTTCCTCAGTGAAGTCTGTTTCAATCTGCTTCTTCCTTATATCCATTTTAATCTATACCTAAGATGCTGAATTCACAGATCCTTGCCCCTAAAGTTTGCTTTAGGAACCTTACTGATTCTTTGTCATGAGGAACCTACATAATGGGGTGAGGGGAAACGAAGGTTTAGGGAAAAGGGCTTCCTCAAGGAAGTACAATATCAAAACTAGGATTAGATTTTGATTCCTAATCCTCCCAGACCAAGTGTCTCTCTCATGTTATCTCAGGGGCTTTCCACCTCTTCAGTATGCAAAACTGTGCTTTCAGCTATTAGTAATGTAAAGCTTTTTTGGGGGACAAAGTACCAACAGGTATCAGTTCTTGTGCTGGTCTCCAGAGTTCTTAGGATATTAAACTAGTATTTTCTTTCCTCTGTGTCAGCTCTTCCCAACTTTTTTTTTTTCTCTGTATTATTTCAATGTATTTTGGGCCCCCAATTAAGAATTTGTGTACCTTTCTCGCCATTTTGGCCCTCTCAACTGGAGTTCCAGGAGAGAATTAAGCCCTAAGGTGTTCATTAATGTAATGAATCAACTTTTCTGTATCCACAATGTCACTGGTTTTGTCCTATCCTAGGGAGTAGTGAGAAAATAGTATTTATTTTCAGTGTTCAGTAGTTTCGATGAGGAACGCTGATTGAGAATCAGGTGATATTTCCTCAGATTTTCTCTTCTCACTACCCTCCTGTACTGGTCCACAAAATTTAGCTCCTTCTGGTTCAGAATCACCCTTCCTCACTGCTCCTTTTAATCTCATCCCCTCCTCTGCCTACTCAGCAGCAGCCCCTGATTCTTAGGTCATCTTCATTATGAGATAGATGAGGAATTCCCCAGATCTTTCCTTAGCTCCCTCCTGAACTAAAGAATTGACTGTACCCGGGTAGTGTTTAACAACCCACTCCTCAGAGAGGTTAGACACCTTCTAAAAATTTCCTTTAGGCTTCCTCCTTTCACATTTCTGTTTCCTGGTTTGGCTGGACCTCTGGGGAAATCTGATCAAAGCATATTCTTCTGTCCTCACCTCTACAAACACATAGCCATAGGATATTGAGAAGAAGAAGGGAAGAGTGATCTAGCGGGTGGGGGTCAAGAAGAATCATCATTTGACATTTGATCTGATTATGGGAATTTCTAAATACCAATGGGGCCCCTTCCTTTAGTTACTTTACAATGGGTCACATTTATTTCTTGAATTAAGTAATCCAGCCCGAGCTTTCAAGCAGATTTGTCTAATCTTTCTCAGGTCTCTCTGTAAGGAGAGACCCTTTCATCTCCTGTTCCCAGTGCTTGATAAGAATGCTCCTAGCCTACACCTTTGGATTCAGCTTCCTCTTTCCTGCTGGTTCTCTCTTAGTTGTAACTGGAGAGGGCTCTCTGCAGGCCACCATTCTCCATTAATAACCTATGGAATCTTACAGATAGTGACTTATCCCCTTCCTCCCTTCCCCCTTTACCTTTTTTTCCCACCCCCCTCAAAGCTGAATTACTCTAGCAGTCTAGATCCTTAAATCTTTCCTCATAGGTTTCATTTTTCCTAATCCTCTTTGGATTCACTTTCTGAGTGCTTTTCCAGTGCTTTACGAACTAAACTTCTTCATTCTATTCTTTCACTCCCCTTAATAAATTTTTGTCCTAAAACAATGACCAGATCCTGAATTCTAAGCCTCATTCAAAAATCAGGGCATCCAAAGTGCACAAGAGCGTGCGTATATATGGAGAAAGAAACTATGCAGAACACATCAGTGACTCTTAAAGGTTGATATTGCTCTGTGGCCTTAGCGTCCTGAATCATCTTAATGGGGCTTTTGTTAAATTCTTTTGGCACTAACAGTAGAGGTGCTTGGCCTGAATGCCCCCTCCCCCTGCTCTGGGCAAAGGTATCAATTACATTAAGCCCCCAAAGCACTCCCATCTCGTTCCTGGCAGTCCCCTGTGCCCCTCTCCCAGCTGCGTCCTTGCCGTGCCTGGCCCGTCCATTTCGTTAGGAGAAGCAATCTCTTCGTTCCTGCACTGTGGAGATATATTTCTCAGCTAGGGCGCGAGCAGTGCCAGCACTGCCCCCGGTGAGGTCCCTGGCAGCCATAAAAATTTTTATTGTGATTATGTTGGTGTCGGGGTGTCCATCTGGGTTATTGCACACCTAGTTTAATTGATTGAAGTTTAATTTATTGACACTTCAAATTAAATGATCAGAATAAACTGTGCTGTTACTCTGGCCGGCTTGTTTTAATGGTTGATTGCTGGAAGCAGACCTCGGCTTGAACTAAAACCCCCAAAGAGCAATTGACGCTGCTTCTAACTCTCCCCATGTCTTGCCCTCCAAGAAGACCTCGTTATAGATTTCCGACGTATTTATATATATTTTTTCCCTCTCTTTCACAGTGGTGGGAAAGAGTTGGTCCCTGGCAAGGTATAAATTATATCAGAGGTTTAGGGGAGCTGTCACACGGTCAGAAGAGGAGGAGGGGGCCTCCATATGAAGAAAGCCAGACCCTTGAGAAGCTAGGTCTTCCCTGGGAGGCAGAGGATGAATGCAATTATCCAGGTATTTGAGGGAGTCTAGTGGCAGATTTAGGGTCTTTTTCATCTAGATGTTTGCTACTGTTTTTTGCCTGACTCCATCAGTATGACTTGGTTAGAGTCAAGTTATTGATAAGAAAACTAGTTATGAAAAGGGGAGCTAGGGAAGCAAATAAAGGATGGAACAAGAATAAAGAATCAGTGCCTGCCTACCCACTTACGCTAGAGTAATTAGGACGATGGAAGGCAGAGTGCCCATGGGCAGCTGATGAAGATGGATTGGGAGGTTGAGTCCATGCACATTAAAAGATACCTGTACTGGCAAGGCCCTCTCACATCCTGCGTCTTCTGATTCTGCATAGAATGGGCTTTCTCTCCGATCAGGTTTAATAAGAGGAGTTCTCCTGTCTTTGGATTCCTAGCCTGTGTCACCTCTTCTGGTGTTTGACCACCCCCGTCTCTTCAGGAAGTCTTTCCTGTTGTGTAACCTAAGTCTTATGTGCTGCAGATGAAGCCAAGGTCTCCTTATTTGACTTTCTAATTTTCCCACTATTAAGGCAGATATCCACATCCACAGCCCATTGGCCTGGATAGCTCTGTCTACTGATTTTCTCCAGCTCCTTTTCTATTATTTATTAGAGGGAGACTGAAACTGGGGGAGAGGATAGCAACTCTGCCTCCAGGGTTGATTTGGAGAAGCAAATAGACTGGAAGATGAACACAGGGGCTGTCAATTCAGTCTTTCAGAGACTAGCTTTTTGTTTGCAGGAGCAGATGGGGGGTGGGGTGGGGAATAAATTGTGATACAAATCATGACCAAGGACTGATCAGAAATAGATCTAGCCTCATTTGATTGTTCTCTTTGCTGCGTGATATTTAAATGAAGGCTCCTGGATGATCAGACTAGGCAGGCAGCAAGTTCTAATGTTGCTCTCAGGTCTCAGGTGTGGAGAACTCTGATTTCTGCCTGTTCAATTCATCTCTCTTCCCAGCAGTGCTCCCTGCTTTGTTCCACATTTCTGTAACTCTTTCATTTCCAGAATAGTTGAAGAATCAGGTATTGTGTGACCCCTGCGCAAAAAATTCTCTAGCAGATGGGCTTTCTGAATTTCAAGAAAGGACCTGAGACTTTGCATTCCCCCAAAACTTGGGGCTTGGTTATCTTTGTCCTGCCCCTCTCACAGCCACCAGATTTAGCCATTGAGAGCTGAAAGTGTGTGGTGCTGACCTTAGCTCCCCCTGCTGGCTGTGTTAGTTTTCTCAATCATTTATTAATTTATGAAGGCCACACACCTATTTATTGAAGTCATTATTTGGTGCACGGCAGAGGAAAGGGGGTGATTTACAAAAATATCACTCATTTCCCCTTTTTCCTCCCCTCCCCACACCCTCTTGTTGTCTTCAGAGAGAATCTCATTTAATTCCAAACCTAGGTCTACGAACTCCTTGAAATCATAATAAAAATTCGTGAATGTGTATTTTTCTGGTGACAAGGTCCCTAGATTTCATCAGCTTATCAGAGGGGCCTGCCATTACTCAAAAAAGTTATTAACCTTAACTGGTCTCGCTCAGGCCTCTTATTTCTCCAGTGAGAAAGCGGAGACCCAGGGAGAGGTAGAACATGAGTGAGTGGCTGATGCAGACCATTATAAAGGATTTTAGGAGTTTAGAGACATTTTTTCCCTGTAGTGGCAGAATGCTGGTGACTGGGCTTTCATGTTCTGTATCCGTGTCAGATAGGAGGATTCTTCCTAGGTGTCTCTTCCTGCCATCAGTTCTTCCTTTCTAAGACTTGTGTTCAGTTTCCTCTTAATAGCCCATATTTGGTCTCATGTCAGCTGCGTGATGTTCTGTGGGACCTGTGGCTCCTCTCTCCTGAGCTGTGCCGCTCAGTTCTAAGCAGACCCTTAGGTAATAGGTGAGAACTATACTCCTCTGTCAAAGCCTCTAGTTAATTCTTCTTTTCTTCTCATCTGAAGTTCCTAGGCTTGTGGCTGGCAGATTGGCGCCCTCAACCCCACAGGAGCTTTTCATTTTAAAGAAACTCGCACAGAATCAGGGAGCAAAATCCCTGCTTACCCATGTGGAGCTGGGAGTGGTATCTAGAAATTTCTCCTCGTTTTTACTGTCTTGATTTTACTTTATAAATAGAGTTGAAGGAAGAGCATCTTGTTTCTAGTTTCTAGACCTATTGTCAAGCCAGGGTGCCACCTTTTGGCATGGCTATAAAGATTTCTTTAGAAGTGGGGAATGAAGAACTTTCTAGGAATCTCAACCAGATTTTTATTTGTGCCCTTTACAGTAGCTTTGTGGATAGCATCCTCTAACTCCATGAAAGCTTCTTGGCTCCCCCCAAAAAATAATAAAATAATTAGTCACAGCCCCCAGCTATCCTGTCTACCTGCTCTAAGCAGTACCGTAGTCCTCTTCTGATGGCATATCACAGTCTACCCCAGAGCATCGTCTTATTGTACACATTGTGAGCAGACTTAATTCAGTGCACTTCAGGCCCCAGCTCTCCTAGTTTGACTTTCAAAACACACAAATAGAGAGCTTTTCTCCAGGGCTGCCTTTTAAATTTTTTTTTGTTAATGATCATAATCCTGAGGAAGCTGCAGGTCATCTGAAGGCCCACAGGGGGCAGCACTAGGAATGATTCTTTCCCTCTAGTCCTCTGTGTACTGGGGCCCGGGGTACTGGGAGATGTTGATGTTTTTCACCGGGCTTCAGAAGCCTCTGATTGAGATCAAAGACTTGTTTGCAGCAGGCCTGTTGCTTGTTCGGTGGTGTTTCAGCTCTCCTGAGGAGTCAAGTCTAGTTTTCTTGATAATAAAAACGTCCATGAAAATCTGTCTGAGCCACCCCACCTCCCACAAACCAGTCTGCCTGCACATCATTTCCAGGCATCGTTAGCATTTGAGGTGAAGTTCTGTTATACACTCAGGCTGTGGCTCTCTGAAAGTCAGTGCATCACAGAACTTTGTCTCGAAAGCTTTCTAGCAGCTACCCATTTGGGAGTGGGAGGGAAGACTAGACCTTTTCAGTCCTTTGAACATGGCCCTAAGCCCGTAGGGTCCTTCTCAGTAATCAGCATTTAACGTGTTACAAGGTCAAGCCTAGTCCATTGTCCAGGAAGCCCATTTCTTAATAGATGGGAGTTATTTATAAACTTGCCCTTTGCAAAAAACTGAAAATGAAATTACATGATCAGTAATGGCTTCTGGGGCCTTTAAACTGGCTGGTTTTATGCTATGAGAGGAACTCCAGGCCCTCCCCACTCCAGAGAGGTAAAGGCCCCCGGCTGAAGTGGAACCAGCTGCAGTCAGGAGGTGGCAGGAGAAGTAAAGAAGCCGCTGGCTCTGGCTGTAGCAGAGCGGGGAGTTAAAGCGGCATTTAAGCCTTTGCCTAAGTTCTCAGCTTTATTTAGTGGATTATTCCTTTGGAAGTTTGAAATGACCTGCCTTTTGTCTAGCACCTTCTTACGCCTTTCAGACCTGTAGTAAGTCACTTCTTGTCCTCTCCTTGCCTTCCTTTGCCTGTTTTTTATTCTGTCCAGGAAGATCCATGTTTCTATTTTGAGGTTTCCTTGATAGCATCTTCTCCGAAGCCAGTGCAAAGAGCCGGGAGCAGAACCCAGGAATCTGTCTCGCTCTTTGCCAGCTGTTTTTCAGGCCCTCTCTCACCCTGTTGGCCACAGAGGACCTTGTCTGACTCTTCTGTTTGGCTGGTGGCCATAAGGATTTTTCTTTGCTTTGGGATCCCGTTCTTTCTAGGGATGCCAGACTCTGTGGCTGCAAGCACCAGTTGCCTGTGCCAGATCAATGCCCACTTTAACCACTGGGAAGCTCTCTAAGGTTGCTGTGAATGCAGCTAGAGCCAAAGAGTTCCAGGGAAGACTTTGTGGGAAAAAGCATTACTTCTAAATTTCCTTCCTTATGGACTTCTTTTGCTCTCTTAAGGAAACTCCTTCCCAGGGGTGTCTCCCTTTTGGTGACTTGAGGATCCAAGTCGCTATAGAATTGAGCCTGCTTTATGGGCAGATCTTTCCGTGGGGAATTAGGAGTTAGGAAAGCTGCTCTATTTGTGACCTTTTCGGTGAGACCCTATGGGACCTCTTTCTGCTAGATAGAGTCCCTTAGTTTGTGAGAGTATTGAGAGTATTCCAGACAGCAGTGTATATAGGGTGGGCACCTCTCAGGAGTGTCTATCAGAGGAGGAGGAGTTGGTAGTAATATCACACAAAATGACCACACCAGAAAACCTACCTGTATGTAGAGGGGGGTCCTCTCGATGCTTACTGCATCCGTAAATTTTAACTTTACTATCAAACTTCATTTATTTTCATAATCATTCAACAAATATTGAGAGTTTAGTATGTGTCAGGCCTTGTTCTGGACACTTGTAATGAATCAGTGAATAAAACAAAAGTTTCTGTCCTCAAGAATCCAAGTGGGGGAAGCTTACATTCTTCATCACCCCTCTTCTTTAAAGAATCGGTTCCCTTTACTCTCACTCTTAACTCCTTGAGCTAAGGTTGGTTCTTTGCGTGGAACCAGAAACCTCCTGGAGCCTCATGGGGCATTTTACCTCGGCAGAGGCTGCGGGTCCTTGGCAGCGATTCTTTCCTCTGTACTCATGGGTCTTTGTTAAACATACACTTAGAGGATATGTTTGGCTCCTGTGAGGACTGTGGGTTTCCTATGTAAGGCCAGGAAAGGGAGGTAGCAAAGCAACAGCCTTGCCTCATAGCACTGGAGAAGGATGTCAGTGGTAAGTAATGTTGAGTAGAAAGTCTAGGAATGTGAGCTTGCAGACACCTTCCACACATGTACCACCGACTCCCCTCCCTTCCTCTTCTTCCTTCCCTGGTTAGCTGGTTCCTTGGAAGTTGCAGGAATAGAGGAGCTTTTGCAAAGGGATATGCTTTGAGTTTGAGTGTAACCATTAAGGCTAAGGCTCTGATTTCCTTATGAGAGCCAGTTTCCTCAGAGCTTGAGTCTTGATAATGAAAGAGCACTCCTCTCCTGCTCATTATCTCCAGGCTCCTGCGTGTTTCTTAGACGCATCCTCTTCTTAACTGCTCCTTAACTCCCCCCAAATTCAGATTGGTTTTTCTCTTGGCGAGTTAAGTGGTGGTGGTCAGGGTAGAGTGGAGGAATTGGGATCCTAGGGGAAATCTTGGAAGATAAATGTCTCACTGGGCTGCATTCAGAACTGGGGTGTGTGTGTGTGTGTGTGTGTGGTGGGTGTGTGTGTGTGTGTGTGGTGGGTGTGTGTGTGCGCGCGCGCGCGCATGCGTGCTCATTTCCCTCTGCTCAGTGTGTGGGTGGTTTAGGGAAGGCTTGCTTTATGCCTCTGCATTGCTGCTGCATTGGGACTGCAGAAACTTCCAAGTACACTAGGGCATTCAGCCCTCTTTTCAGATAGCCTCGTGCAGTGCCTATTAATTAATCTAGTCACATTCCATACCTACCTGTGCAGACCAGGGAGGGAGAGTAATTTGGAAAATAACTGTAGCATAATACTTGGAAATAACAGCATGACCTACCTTGATTAAACCCTCTGTGAGTCTGGCTCATAGAAACTGTTTCTGCTACTTTGGAGTCCTTTGTTGAAATGTCCCCTCCCTCAATTCAGTTCATTCACCACTTGGTCATTTTCGGTGGGAAATGTCAAAATCTAACCAGGTTGGGATGGGGACATACAGAGGCACTTCTGTATCCTCTTGCAGCCCCAGTGGGACCAGGGGAAGGTATCTGGTTTGCTAGTGGTGGCAGGAGCCTTCAGGACTGAAGGTATGTTCATATCTCTTCAGGAACCCTCCCTGTATACTGTCAAAGCCATCCTGATTCTGGACAATGATGGAGATCGACTTTTTGCCAAGGTGAGATTTCCTTTCACATTAGTTTAGGAGCAAGACAGAGACTTATTTTGAGCTCGGGGTCTTGAGACTGGCCCTATTAACTCATATTCATTGACACCAGAATTTTGAGAATTCTTCCAACTACCTGTGACTACTCCACATAAAACCTAAAGTGCTTCTGTCTCTTAGTTGCCCTGTTTCCCTACTTGCCATTCTTACACTTTGACCTCCTCTGTCATCAGCATCAGAACAGAGAAAAGCTTTGGAACCTTGGTTTTTGCACAAAGCAGGGTCTAGATGAGAGAAGTAGCCCGCCCATGCCCGTCACTCCTGTCCCTTTCCCTTCTCCCTTGTCACCCTGCCTGCATTTTTCCAGGGAATTCTCTTGCAGGCTCAGGGTTCCAGCCCTAGGTCTGCAGTCTGCACCAAGCTTGCCACCTCCTGACTTCCTCAGTGTGAAGTTTCTAACTTTGGATCTACTGAAAGAGAGGAGAAAGGACACCCCTCTCCTCTCCCTCCATATTCTCCCCCTCCTGAAGAAATTTTTTTCTGTCCCTGGTGTATTAACTCTGGGCGAGCATAGCATAAATCAATCAGCAGGTAGAGATTAGTTTAGAATTCACCAGCTGTTCCTCCCTGTAATTGGATGTAACTATGCAGGACACCTTTTGAAACAGTTATCCAGTTACTAAATGCCAGACCTGTCATAGGTCTTCAGCTGACTGCGACGGATTAGCCCCTAAAGAGCAGAGCGATTTAGCAGCCTGCATCTCCACCCCCATGCCAGGGAGAGCTTGGGAGTGGGCTCCGCAGTGTGTGAGCTCGCCTCCCGCTTCTATCGGTGCTGGGAAGAAAGCTAAGGTATGAGAGGGCAGGGAGCACAGGGCAGGGCTTGCCCTTCTCCAGAGGAGGTCTTTGCAGCCCTACCCTGTTCCTCAGCGGCACGGCACGGCACGCAGTGAGGGTGGTGCCTTTTGTGTCCTCCAGCACCGCTCCCGGAACTGGAAGGGTGCCTACCAATGGCCTGGGGACTGCTGTCCTAGAGTGCGGACGGGGCAGAGCCCCACCACCCGGCTTGTAGGCCTCTTGCCTTTACAGTCTTCGGGACGTGAGGTGGGGTGGCTTACAGCAGGGCCCTTCAACAGTTTGTTTTGTATTTGATCCCTCACCGCCCATTCCCTGCCTCTGGAGTTCTCCCTTCTTCATGTCAGTATTTCTCCCTCACCCCACGCCTTGAAGTTCAGGAGAGAAATCCAAGATCCAGGGCAAAAGAGCCACTAATCATTCTGGGCTCCTGGCTCTAACGACCCACCCCGTCTCCTTTCCCTCTGACCAGTACTATGACGACACCTACCCCAGTGTCAAGGAGCAAAAGGCCTTTGAGAAGAACATTTTCAACAAGACCCATCGGACTGACAGTAGGTCGTTTTCCTTTCCCTGCACCCTGTGGTGGGGGAGCCATGGTGGGAAGGGGGTGGCGGCAGGACTGCGGAGAAAGGATAAAATGACTCTGCCTCCTTTTTCTCTTTTTTTTCCCTCCTCCCCTCGTATAATAAACTCTTCAGAAATGTAATGGGGAGGTGAGTGTGCCTCACGCGGGAATACCGTGCTAGAAGGTTGGCTGTTAGCTACCTGTCTAGTCCCTGGATTTATGAGCCTCACTTGACAAATTTAACTGCAGCTCTGCTTATACCGCATCCATTAGGGCAGGTAAATGGAAGTCTGTAAAGGTGACCGCTCTGCATTTTCACCTCCGAAGGATCGACTAGTATCCTGTCTCGTATACAAGGAGGGAAATAAGGGGAGTGGTGGGGAGGGGTAGCGTGGCCAGAGAAGATACAGTTAGACTCCACCAGGTTTATACTTGCCTTCTTCTGCTATGGCCCGAAAAGAAAAAGCAGGTCAACTTCCATCTTGGGGGGTCATTAAGACCTACCTTACCTCATCCCTACACAGCTGGATTCCAGGTGTTCATGGTAACTCTCTCTGTCCCACTTCCTTGTCTCACTGTTTCCACTCCTCCCCCCCAGGTGAAATTGCCCTTTTGGAAGGCCTGACGGTGGTATACAAAAGCAGTATCGATCTCTATTTCTATGTGATTGGCAGCTCCTATGAGAATGAGGTGAGACTGCCCAGCCCTCTTTACCGTCTCTGCTCCCACCTCCTGAACCACAGGCAGGACTTAGTGCCTGGTTCTGGGCCCTAGGACTGTCACATCCCTCTGGCTTCTGCCTGCTTAATGAAGTTATCAGAGATCCATCAGCCTCACAGACGTGGCCTAGCAACTGAAGCAACCTAGACTGGAAGTTTTCCCAGATTTCTTATTTCCATGTGGGACACACCGTCTGTGTTTTAATACATACCAACATATAATATCAGTGGCCTTCCCTGGGTAGTGTTTTTTTGTTTGTTTTCTTTAATGGAGGTGCTGGGGATTGAACCCAGGACCTTGTGCATGCTAAGTACATGCTCTACCACTGAGCTCTACCCTCCCGCCCTGGATAGTGTTTTTTAAGATGGATTTCTGAGGTGTGGTCAAGGTTCAGAGGGATGCTTGCTCCTGCTGTGAAGGGTCCACACCCAGCTGAGTTTGGGTCAATTAGGCAACATTCTGGGTCATGTTGAAGCCATACATTTTGAGGAGCTCACTTGAGAGGACTGTGGGTATAGTTCTAACTTACTTCCTATACGCAGAAAAACTATTAACCTTAGGTTGCAACTTCCAGGAGAGTACATAAGTAAAAATGGGCCCCCATATAATTTGAGGCAAAAGTAGAAGTTTGAGAGAACCAGTTCTCCCAGAGCTCTTATTGCTGTAAGTGCTTTGTAGAGTACATTGTTATTTAAACCTTATAGCACTTCTTTGAGTTTTGGGCATTATAGATGAGGAAACTAAACCTTGAGGAACCATATGCAATTACTTGTATTTGACAACCAAGTGGCAGTTTCATGTGGTTCGACGTGATAACTTTTTTTTAAAATACGTATTACTTCTTAACTTTTTCTCCCCCTTAACAGAGGCACTGGGGTTGAACCCAGAACCTCGTGCATGCCAAGCACGTGCTTTACCCTGAGCTATATGCCTCACCCCCCTCAACCAGATAACTTTCCCAGGGTCACACGGCTAGAAATGGCCCAGCTGGGAGGGAAGCCCAGGTCTGTCTGACTCCAAAGTCCATGCTTTTCCCACAGCTCTCTGACCTCAGCTATTGCTTGGTTAATGATTTCTCACATAGGGTAACACATACACTGTTGGTAAAGACACGCAGTGGACTGTGACAGGGAAGTTCTGTTTGCAGTCTGGTCAAAGAGAGACTTCTAATTGCAGGTTCGTGTAGCAGAATTTATTTCTGTGAGAAACCACAGGTCCTCTTCCTGTTTTGCTCTCACTTCCACCTTATGCTTTTGGTCCTTTGTGAAAGCCTGTGTCCTTTGACGCTTAATGAATCAGAGGGTTTTCAGGTAGCCACTTTCAGGGCCTTGAACCTTATCCTTCTGCTTCTTCTGTCTCCAAACAGCTAATGCTCATGGCTGTTCTGAACTGCCTCTTCGACTCATTGAGCCAGATGCTGAGGTGAGCAGGCCATTCTTGACATCTGTTTGGGAGAGAAAGTCACTATTCTTCAGGCCCAGGGGTTTGTAGGGGATCAGCAGAGGCTCCAGGAGTTGATTTACCTTGAGAAGTTGGGTTTATTATTTCAGAGTGATTTGCACTGATGGGGAGGACTGGATGGGAGAGTCTGTTACTCCTGGAAAGTAATTCTCCTGGGAAAAGGGATTGGGAGGGAGAAGAATCTTCACCTCTGCATCTGCTCTCATGTTCCCCAGTGGCTCTGTCAGAGGCCCAAGCACCTTCAAGGTGCTTTCCTGGTTGGGCTTCATTCTTTGCATCAGACATAGAGAAGAGACATGCATAGGGAAATGTCTCAGATGAAACATTGGCACTGTGGGGACGAAGGCAGCACTCTTAATTTTTCAAGTCTAGCCCTTAGTTTTTCCTTCTATAGAACAGGAATGTTCCTTTTACCTTCTCCTCCCCGTCCACCTCCCCACCAGCCCTCTGTTCCCTACATAGATGGGCAGTAGAAGAGATATAAGATACTTTTCCTGAAAACGTCCCGGGCTCTCAAGTGAACCCCGTACAGACAGCCGTCCGGAGCAAAGCAGCAGGCACTCTCGGCCCCACAAAATCAGCAGGGTGAATGGCTCAGATTTCCTCAGGAAGGGGATGATTTATTTCTTAGCCAGGTGAATGAATAGACTTCATTTCGGTGATCTAGTGAAAGAGTCAAACTGACGGATGTGACGGGCAGTATGCACCAGCCACCGGATCTGAGGCTGGTGGGTGCTGGGCCCGACTGGTCTCAGCCCCCTAGCTGGGCTTCTTTTCAAGGCCTGAGCAGAGCTGGGGAGGGAGGGAGAGGAGGGGGAGCGGAGAGAAGCTTAGAAAGTTTGTCGGAGCTTGAGTGCAAATAGACTGCACTCAACCCCTCCTCATCTCCCACCACCTCCAGATTGAGCTTTAGCTCTGTTTATTTCCTTTTTTCCACCCACTGATGTCAGTGTTCATGAGCAACGTTGTCAGCTGCGTCATGGCAGGTAGGAAAGAAACAGTAGCTCTGGAAATCAGCCCTTGAACAGTCAGAAACTGACTGTATATTTTGAATCTCTTACCTGACATCTCTAATCCTTTCTCATCAAATAAAAGTAGGAAGGGGATTAGAGTGGGTTAGCCAGAAAGTTATTTGCTTATTTACTTCTTTGTCTGTGTGGTTAGTGGAGACATTTATTGGTCTAGTTTAGGATCCCCAACTCAGATGGTGTCCTAGGATCCCTTTCACACCCAGGCTGGTTTTTCTCTTCTCTTGTGGACTCAGGAAAAATGTAGAAAAGCGAGCTCTGCTGGAGAACATGGAGGGGCTCTTTTTGGCTGTGGATGAAATCGTAGATGGAGGGTGAGTTCTCTGACCTCCGCAGACCTCCCTGAACCTGGGGTGAGGGAGTGGGGCCACTGCCCCTGTTCTGAAGCAAGTGGGCTGAGTGACCAGAGTATCCCCATAGCAAGTTGGTCCTCCAGGACCGAATGGACAGTGGTCTCTTCTTTGTCTTTTCAGGGTGATCCTAGAGAGTGATCCCCAGCAAGTGGTGCACCGGGTAGCATTAAGGGTAAGTGGGACTAAGCTCTCCTCCCTTCCCCCGTCTGCTCGCCCTCCAGGGCCAGACCTGTTAAATGCATCTAAGGGTCCGGCTTATGGAATACATGCAACGTCTCCTTCCCTTGCAAATTCTCACTGTCTCAAAGAAGAGAAGCAAAAGGAATGTATTTCTGCCCCTAACCTGGTACCTAGCATCTCATACAGTCTTTGCACACAGTGGACATTTAATACATACTTATGAAATCAAAGATGAAATTAAAGGAACTGTAATATTGATGGTTCTGAAACTATAAAGGAATTTGAGGTTAGCTTATTCTTCCCTTGGGGATGAATCCCAATCATCTGAGGCAAAGGAATGTCTTCCTTGTCTTTTAAAGTCTTATCTAACGGAGAATAACACGTTTCCATCAAGAAGTACTTATTTGCCGGAACCTCTGTCCTGTTTGGTGCTAGTGGAATCAGAAAGAGGCCTCTGAATTAACCATAGCAAGCTCCAGTTCTGCTGGGTGCAGAAGAGCCCACCAGCAAATTGTAGATGTGCAGAGCTGTCTGAGCAAAGCCAGTCTCCCCCATTCGCAGAACGTCCCCGGCTCTGACCTCCACAGAGTGAAGGCTGACAGTGCTGGGTAATGGGAAATCTTCTCCCTTAACTGCCGTGGGCTCCATTTGCATAGTTTAATCTTCTCCTCTAACATATGTCTCTATGTGGCAAGAGAGAAGGTTCTCCCCCCTCACCAACTCCCTCCTTTCCTTTCTCAGGCTGCTGTTGCAGCAGTTTATTTCTTCAAATTAACATGCTGTCGTTACCCATCAGGCCTTGCGGGATCCATTAAACTACCCCGGGCTCCCCCTCATCCTTTCCCTAGCGATATTGATATTCAGGGAAGGTCTTCTCTGACTAGGGAATCAGGTCTCCCACCTCCAAGTTGTGGATCAGATAACCTGCTGATGACTTGGAATGGAATAAATCTTTTAAGAAGTCCTCCTGCCTTAAAACAGAAGATGGATGAAGTGACCCCTTTCTGCTCCAGGGTCCCTCTGGCCAAGTACAATTGTGGCTGTACTAACTAGTCCCTAGGAGGGACTGAGACATTTAGGGCATCTGCCCTTCGCTTCAGTTTAAAGGACCACCTCCTCCTTCTGCACTGCCCAGTCTCAGTCAGGTCTTATTCCAGCCTTCTTCCACGCTGAATGCTTGTCTCTCTGTGCCGTAGGGAGAAGATGTCCCCCTTACGGAGCAGACTGTGTCTCAGGTATGACTTTCCTCCTTCTTCCTCTCCAGATGGACTGGGTCTCTAAAGAGGCTAGCGTAGCATCCACCCCAACCCACCCAGCCAGCCTGCAGGAGACTGGAGACTGCAGACAAATCTTCTTTGGCTCCCTCTTAGTCCAGAGAGTGGGGACTTGTACAGCCCACCGCTCCCTGCCCCTCCCAGCTCCCATCCCAGTTTCCTGTGAGCAGTGGCTGTCAGCCTTGTTCTGTACCCTTCACAGCCTCCCTGCCTGATGCCTCATTCAGTGATTTATTCCCCAGCAGAGGCTTGCCTTAAGCAGATGGTCTATGTGTGTGCACACACACTCTCTCTCTTTCTCTTATTATTCAAATGAGGGCTAAGCTGGAAATGCGTATTCTAGAATATGCGGGTTTTGCAGATCTATCCTGCTATTTTGCAGATAGATTGTCTACCTGATGCCGTGGGGTGGGCAGAGGAGGGATTCTGTTTTCTACCCACTTGGAATTCTCACCAAGAAGTCCATCTGGATGTGGTAACCCCCCCAACACATGTCCAGTAACCCCCAGTTTTTTTCTTTCTTCCCAGGTATACCTCTTCTCTCTTCATCCCCCCAGTGGATTTGAGTGTTTTTGGAATTTCCCAAACTGACAATCCTCTAGGGCCTTAGAGAGCTTCTTCCCATCCCTCTACCCTTGGGGATTTTTTAATTTGCCATTCTTCTGAGGACAGGGAAGGCAAGTGAGGGGAAGGAGAGCCGCAGTCCCCATCCCCACTGTGCCCCCAGCACGCCCTCAGTGCTGCCCTTGTCCCTGCAGGTGCTGCAGTCAGCCAAAGAGCAGATCAAGTGGTCACTCCTTCGCTGAAGACCCCACTGTTCCTGGCTCCTCACTCCCTCAAAAAATCCACATGTCTGCTGTGACTTCTCATCCAGTCCCCCAGCTGATGCTCTCAGGGTCATCTTGGGGGATCACAAGGATCCTTCAATCTCCGTTCTGTTTGTGGTTGCCCCCCACCCCCTCTCTCCCTGCTCCAACCCTTATACACTTCCCTTTCCTTCTCACTCTTTTTTGCAGCTGTGGGAGTAAAGCTCTCAGCAATTTGGACAAAGGGCAGGGGAAGCACCCTCTTCCTTTCTAGACGGGCTTATGCTCCCAAGCTCTCCTGTCCCCCATATTTTCTCCTCAACTTCTGTGCCCTTTGCTGCAGCTAGACTTCAGATCAAAGCAGGGGAAAGAATGTGCTGAGTGTTTTCCTCCCTTTGCCTTTACCGGCCTTCATCCCAACAGCCCATATGTCCAGCAAAGGGAGGGAGAGAGAATTCTTTTCTATAGAATGAGTGGGGGTGGGGAGAGGCAGGGCAAGTCTCAGCTGCAGCTCTGCTTACTGGCCTCGATATTTTCTCTTATTCCTTCTTACTGCCCAGTCCTCCTGCCTTGGGAAAAAGGATTGGGAACAGCTCATGGGCAAGGGACAGGGTCAAAGAAGCAGTGATTTAAATTTTATTGGAGAGGGCTGATAAAAAATTCTGTATTCCAGACACACACAGCTGCATTTTTCCCCCGACCCTGGCTTATAGCTCCACACCCCCTGTGGTCTGAGTGTTCGTTGTGGGAGTGTCCATCGCTTGGTCCGGATACCTTAACTCTCCACCTTCACCACCCGTGGGATCTTTGCCTGGCTTGTCCTCTCTGTGCCCTGGAGCAAAGCCAGTCCCTGAACTAAAACTATTCTAGTCTTGGGAAGAAGAGTTTCTGCTCCATACTGGGGACAGGGTGGAATTTATGACTTGGGCCTCTGGGCTCTCTCGGTCCCCTTTTCTCCCCCACATGCATTTCACTCCTCAGCCTGGGGTCTGTGATCTCTGCGGCTTTACCCTGTCCTCTCTCCGCCTCAGCCTCACATCCAGGCGGTAGGTCTGGGCGCCTCCCCTCCCTGGGATGCTGAGAGAGGTGCCTTTCTTCAGAAAACCTTTGGGATTTGGATGTCCCCAGGAAGATGGAGGATGGAACACCCACTCTTGGGTCTCATCTTTCCCCTTAGCCCCACAGAAATGTCTCAAAAAACCTTCCTGAGATTTAGTGTTCTGCCCGACTCACTAACTGACAACTCTCCAGGACTCAAGTGGGGCGGATAACTGGGCATCCTTGAGGGGGCATTTTTGTGTCAGTGATGTATGGGGTCAGGATGATGGCCACCTTCATATACTGCTCTGTGCAAAGAGGAATAAAACATTTCTTTTTCCAAACTGCCTTTGTGTGATGTTTTCTGTTCCTCTTCCTCTCTTTTTGGCAGCTGCTCCTATTCCTCTAGCTTCCCCTCCTCGCTCCCCATCTTATAATATTTCTTCCCTCCTACCTCAGAGACTCCCCAGCATTCCACCCCCATCCCTAATTTACGGAGCTGTTTCCCTCCTTGGCATCTCTCCGTCCACTCGCCTGGAAATTGGCGCCAGGGGTGAGGTGGGGATGGTATTTTCTCTGTGGGAGTCCCAGGGAACTGAGTTCTCCCCCACCACCCCAAAGCCAGCTGCCTGCTCCCGCCTCAGCCATTAGTAACCCGGAGACGCGCACCTGCGTGGGGGCTCGCCTGCAGCCCCGGCTCCCTTCCTGCACCTCCCACTCCCGCTCTGAAATGGCGCTGAGCGGGTTATTTATCGGAGCCAGCGCTGCTCCAGAAGGTCAGGACGGTGGTGTAAATAACCTCTTCTCGCCATTTCCCCGTCCCTCCAGAGCCTGCTCCCCTCCCCCTTCTCCACCTTTATTCGCACAAATGAATGTGGCTGGGCTGGCGCGGAGCCTGGCCCTGCATCTTAATGGGGCGGTGAGCTCACAAGATGGATTTAGCTGGGGGTTTTATGGTTGCCGCGGCGACAGGAGAATGCTTTGGTTTTCTTTCCCCCTTCCTCTGCAGGATTTTAAGGAGGGGGGAGTGTGGGGAGCCCTTCTCTGCACTGCCATTCTAAAGGTCTCCTCAGTCACCTCTACTGTTCATGAGATGGGCCTGTAATTCCAGGATTAAGCAAGGGGGACGGCATCAGGACCTGAGTTAGGAAAGGATGAGGGAAGGAAAGTAACTGGAGGGGGAAGAGCCTCTCGAGCATCAACGTGAAATCTAGAGTTGTCTAGACTTGCCTGCTCTTCTGTGAGAACCTAGCAATTCAGCTCAGCAACTGTGGGGCACCTGTGCCTGGGTTTCCCCTCAGCAGACGGAGAAAAAGAAGGATGCTCGCTCGGGTATACCACCCCCACAGTCCTGCATTGAAAGTCTGGGTCCAAGGGATAAGGGTTAGGTATTTTTGTCTTTGCCTGTCAGAGCTGGGGGAAAAGCAATGTCCAGCCTCCCCATCCTAATCTTCCTACTCTGCACTGACCCTGGTGTGGGGGGTCATGTCAGTGTGAGAGTTGGGGGCTGCTGATCAGTGATGGTGTGGAGAATGGCGTTCTATCCAGTCCTCACACTTGAGTTCTCTGAGCTTGTTTCCCCAGCCTGGCCTGGTTTGAACTTTGCCTGCCTTCTCTGTTTCCCACTAGGAATAGGAGTCTGGTGCTCTGGCCTACCCAGTCCTCTGGCCAACAACTTTCTTTTAGGACCACGAGCAAACCTGTCCCCAGTACTGACAAGCAGAGACTGGGGAGCAGGGTCTGATTATCTCCCTCCCTTGGTCTCTTGCTGTCTGATTCTGGCCCTCTGTCTCTGTTTGTGAGCTTTTCCCTCTTCCACAAGGGACCCTGGGAAGCCCCTCCTGCCCTCTCCCCCATCCTCCCCTTTGGCTGGGAAAGTGACTACAGCCCGAACAGTGCCAGACACCTGCCTGCCAGATGTGGCGACTCCCCATTCTTCTCTCCCCCTCCCCAAATATCTATCCTTTCCCCACCCCACTGAGCTCAGGCAGAGACAGCCCCCCCACAGGGTGATTTAGTGCTGCAGCCCCTCTTTCTCCATGCCCCCCTCCAGTCCTTCTCCCTCCCCCTGGTACCCAGGCCCCCCTTTTTTTTCCACCTCATCCTGCAAAGGCCTTCCTGGCACAGCATCCTCCCACTCCCACCCCGGGGTGCTGGCTTGTGTAAACCCCAGCTCCTGCACTGGAGAATAAATGGGTGGGACAGAGGTTGTTGGCCTGTGTTTCACCCAGGGGAGAGTACATCAGCAGGCCGAGGACACTGGCAGCCAGAGCTGATGTCATTCTCCCTGATGGGCCAGGGCGGGGGAGGCGGGGTAAGAGGTGAGCGGGGAGGGAACCAGCCCTCCAAGACTGTCTGCAGAGGAGAAGGAGGTCTGTGAGACCTTCCCAGGTAGGCAAGAGAGCTCAGAACTGTGGCTGCCGGGTGGACATCATGTCTTTATTTCTCTGGCTGGGTCTCCGGTTCTTGTGTCTGGATCTGTGTCTCAACAGGACTCAGTAGATGCCCCCATCAGCTCCTCCCCTTCAGGCTGACCCAAAACACACACTGCAAGGGAACCCTTAGTCTCTTTAGTGTTTGCCCTTCTGTGTCTCTTCACTGTCAATCTCTCTTCTCTCCCACTTCACCCCTCCTCCCCTTGTTGAACTTTTCTCCTGGTCACCTGGCCTCCCACCTCCTCCCATCCCATATCATAACAAAGTATGATCCCAGACCTCCCATCCAAAGCAGGGCCTCATTTAGAGACACTTTTCTTTTTTTGGGGTGGGGGGGGGTAATTAGGTTTATTTATTTATTCTTAGAGGAAGTACTGGGGATTGAACACAGGACCTCATGCATGCTAAGCATGTGCTCTACCACTTGAGCTATACTGTCTCCCCGACCCCAGCCTCTTTCTCCTTCTTGTTCCTCCTTGCAAACTGACTGTCCCCCCACCCCCTCCCCAGGCCAGACAAAGGGCTCTGGGGTATCAGTGAGATCAGGGGATGGTAGGACAGGATGGATGGAGAGTCCAAAGAATTAGAAGAGGTGGGAGGAGAGGGACAGGAAGATGGAAAGAGAAGCAAAATGAGATAGAAAAAGTAACAGAGACCAAGAGGACAGAGGCTGAGAGTTAGCAGAAAGGCAGCACAGCAAACTGGGAAAGTGAGAGAAACCCACACAGAGAGAGTGGCAAGGCTGAGAGCAGAGAAAAAGAGATGGAGAGATGGAGTTACGAAAGTCACTGCAAGAGAAGGCAGCTGGGGAGGGGCCAGGCAGTGGGCAGGCTGGCCCCCTTGGGCTCCCTCACCCTGCTGGGCTGTAAATCTTACATGTGTGCTCTGTGTGTCTGTGTGTCTGTCTATGTGCATACATGCAGGGCACAGGCACATAGGGATCTGTGGTGGGTATAGAGATGATCCCCACAATGTTCTCATTCTCCCCGTTCTCCCAGCAGGCCCCCTCCCTGACTCCCCTCCCGCCCCCAGTATTCCTGATGCTCCAGGGACCATTCCCAAGGTATTTCCAGGATTCCAAGGAATCCTGGCTTTTTCACTTGGAATGCAGACCTGCTGGAATGTGCAGTCAGGATCTGTAGAATCAAGAGGCCCTATCCCCTCACTGTGCGGCCCCCATGCCTGCTCACCAGCTGCTCCTGTCCATCTTCTCTTCCCCTCTCCTTGTATCCCTCCCTCCTCCACACTGACCCCTCCCCCAGCCTCTGACCCCCAGCCGCCTGGGGCCTGGGTTGGAGGGGAGACAAAGACAGGATTTATCACCAGGATAGAGAAGCAGTCCGAGACCAGGGCTGAGGGCAATGGCTGACCTCCCTGGGATGGGAGGGAGTGCTTGCCCAGATGCTGGGAGGCTGGAAGCCTGGGTTCCAATGGCTCCTGCTAACGACTTTCCCCCTCCCTTCTCCCACTCTAACCTTGCTCTCTCCTTTGTCCCTGAAGACTTAGGAAACAGAGAGGATGGCCTTGAGGTGATTGTAGGCCTCTGAAGGAAAACCTGGGAGGAGGGGAGAGATGAGATTGATGTTTTAGGGTCATTCTCTTACAGATACCAGATACCAGGGAGGATCTGGAAACCAGGCAGCAATCAGGCACCCATTGTTTCCAGGACTAGAAAGGAGTTCAGGTTTAGCACTGCAACAGCTGAGATGGAGAGGAACCTCTCTAACACAGAGGGACTTCTCCAGAACAGGTCCCGATTGCTATAAAGAGGGAGAGAAGGGTGATTATGGGTTCTGAAAAAGGAAGTACAAGAAGAACCGGAACTCCCCAAGGGTTACCAGCTCTGGCCCCTCTGAGAATGCCTTCCTCCCTGCCATCCCGACTGTCTCCTGAGAGGTATGAGGAGCAGCTGGACTCTGCCTTTACAGTAAATAGACTATTGGCCTGAAATTGTCTCTACTCAGCAGGCAGGGTGTGTGCTCAAGGAGAGGGAACGGTATGATCCAGGAGTTTCCGAGAAAGCAGACATATATCTTCTGGTGGACAGCTCCTGCGGCTTCCCTGGCCACTCTCGGAGGCCCACTGGCCCCTCCAGAATCTCAGTGTGTCAGAGGCCTCCACCAACCCAGCTCTGAAGCTCTTGTGTCCCTGCTGGCTCCTGGCACCCAACATCCTGCTTCCTGCCTTTACCCTCCTGTCCCAGGAAAAGGCTCCTACCTAGAGTTACCTCCAAGTGAAAAGAGGATGGAGGGAGGACAAACCAAGGCATCTGGGAGCTTCCAGTCTCCAAGTCTCTCACCACAATCCCACCAAGCTATTCCCACCCAGGGCCTGGTGAGGGGGACCTTCTTGGGGTTTCTTTTGAAACTCTTCTGCAAACTGAAACAACCCCCTCAAATCCCGATGGAAAGCCAAAAATTGGAAATTTCAGTGTGAAGGTTTCATGGGTTGAGAGAAGAGACTGGGAGAGGACAAAAGAATTGGGGAGGTTTGCACAGCATAAGAAAAAAACAGGAAAAGAGAGAAGTGAGCATCTCGTTTTTCCTCACTCCCCCTTCCCCCAATTGAGAAGGCAGATTTACAGCCTAGGTTTGGGGAGGGGGTGAGCATAAGGAAGACAGATCTGCAGTTCTGCCCTCTGAGTGTCTGGGTACTTAGCTTTAACTCCCCCATTAGCATCAATCCCCATCTTGCTGCCCATCCGTCTTCTGACATCAGCTCCTTCCCCTCTCTGTAGCCCAGGCTTTCTGACCCTAAGTGGCTCTTAAAGGGCCAGTCTAGACCTTTCTCTCCCTCCTTTCTCCACTCCAGGCAGCACAGTCTGGTGTGTATGTGTGCACCAGTACAAACATGCACATGCACGAACGAACACTGTGGCCAACCTTGCTGAGGCCACAGTGGATGGAAAGCACAGTGTGTGTGTGTGTGTGTGTGTGTGTGTGTGTGTGTGTGTGTGTGTGTGTGTGTTTGTGTGTGTAGGGAGGCGGTGGCTCTTCCCCAGCTCTCTCTGTTCTCTTTAGATCCCCCTATATCATGGACACCCACCCCTCTTGTTCACTATCTTCCCAAGCCCAGAGCAAGCTCCTGGGCTGGGCTGTACAGACATGGCTCCTGGAGTTGAGGGCTGAAGTCATGTGGATCCACAGGACAGATCCTCTCTCCCTCCCTCATTTCTTGGAGGCCTAGGGCAAGGGGTATCATGAACTACTAGCTGTATTTAATTCTCAGCCAGCAGTAGGGGTAGACAGGTTGGGGGCTGAGACTCCTAGGAGATGCCCTGAGCCCCACATTCCTAGCCTCCTTTCCCAGGGACCCAGGCTGTGGTCTGTGGGGGGTGGGAGATTTCAAATCTTCCTCTCCCTGTGAGGGAGGTGACAAGCCAGAGAGGCCTGCCTTTGAATTTCCTGGCTCCTCTCCCTTATTCCTCAGCAACTGATTTTAGGAGGGCAGAGGGGAAACTGGCCTCTCCCCCATTTCTCTCCATCTTCTGCAGAAATGCAGTAACTGCACTCCAGGGGCTATAAGAATGCCAGGATCATTGGAAAGTCCCTCCCCCATCTGCCTTCAATCCTTTCTGCTGCAAAGCTGCAGTCCTTGGAGGGGCTCTCTAGGATAGTCAGACCCCCTTCCTGATATCTGAAACCCATTCCCCACCTCCCTCAATGCTCCCTTCTCTGGCTCAGGATGAGAGGGAATTGGTGGGTGGGGGCCTTGGGAAAGTGGCCACGCTAAAAATAGGAGCCCCCAGCTGCCCCCCCATAGCCCCTTATTTATCACCTTCGAAACCTCACTCTCAAAGAAGCATAAATATTCCTAATTCCTGAAGGCCAGCCCTGAACTCATAAATTTAACTGGGGAGGTGGGCAAGGGGGAGGAGTGAGATGTAGGGAAGGGGAGCCTATTGCAGACTTGAGGAAGCAGAACATCTACTGGGGGAGGTGTCTGACTTGCCCCCAGGCAGACGCCCAGGGGTCTTCACTGAGAGGAGGAGCAGGAGTTGTGGCTCTCAGTAGTTCCTCTGGAGATGAGCCTTTTCTCACCCCCAATAAAAACCAACCTCAGTTCTGTCTTCTCCATTAGTTCTCTATTTGTCTCCCTCCCTCTTTTCCTGCTATTCCCTCCAGTTCTTTCCTGCCCCTCTCTCTCCTCTCTGTTGCGCTTTCCTCTACGTCTTTGCTCCTGCAAGTCTCTCCCTTTTCAGAGCCATTGTCTGAAGAGGAAATTTTCGTTTCATTCAGTCTGGGTAGAGAGGGTTGGAAAGAAAAGTCTCTGTCAGTGCCCAGATCTCCGCGCTTCTGCCCATTTGCCCCCTCAAACGAGCCCTTTCTTTTCAGTCTCTCCCTTCTTCTCCTCACACCCCTCTTTCCCTCAGTCTTCTTTTCTCCTCAGGTTAGATTTTTCTCTGTCTCCCCCTCAGTTTCCCCTTCGCTCTTCAGCTCAGGATCCTCTCTCCCTCTCCAATCTCCTTTTCTCTCCCTGCCCTACCCTACCCCATCCGTCAGATTCCTCTATTCTTATTTACCCCTTCTGGCCCCCTTGTATGCTTCAGTTCCCACCACCACCACACCCCATTTTCCCCTCCCGGTGGATGAAAGAGAAGGGAGGAGAGGGCTTGAGGAACAGGTAGAGCGAGTGCAGTTCCTTGAGGGGAGGGGGAGCAAGGGGTGAAAAAGTAGGGGAGAGGGAGACGGATGCGGTGCAGGGGGAGGGGCATCCTCACTCCCCAGCTGCGCCCCCCTCTCCCCGCCGCCCCCGAGCCATAAATCAGGGTCAAGGCGGTTTGGCCAATGGCAGAGTGACTCGTAAATCGGCCTGTCAAGCTCAGCCAATGAGAGGCGGCGTTAAATCAAGTCCTGTCAGCGCTTGGCCAATGAAAGGCCCTGGGCTGACCATAAATCTGCCTGTAAGCGACAGCGATAGAGAGAGAGCGTGCGGACGAGCTAGAGCCGCCAGGGCGGGGGACCGGGGAGGGCGCGCGGGGAGCGCGGGCGGGGGGCAGAAGGGAGAGAACGAGCTCAGGAGGAAAAAGGCGATAACGGAGGTACAAGCGACGAAGACAGCCTACAGGAGAGACGGACAGATGGAGAGAGACAAAGAGGAGCCTTGAGAGATAGCGTCAGAAAGTCAGCGATAGAGCTGGGGCTCGGGAGAGAAACTGACAGAGATAAAGAGAAAAGAGAGACAGACACCGACACGCTCGGGAGGGCCCCCGTGATGCGCTTCCCCAAGACCAACGCATACACTTCCCCGAGACACGCGTGAGCTCGGCACCACGAGAGACCGCGTGCGCGGGCACACAGTCGCCAGGCACACTCGCAAGAGGGAGAAAGCCTGAGAGAGAATTTGCCTCTTTTCCCTCACTCAGAGGCTATCGAGACTGAGGGGAGGGAGGGGCGGGCGGGGGGCTGAGATAGGTGCGTGGACTGTGAAGGGTGAGAGAGGATGTGGTTGCTTACTTGCTAAGATCTGTCCCCTCTGATCTCAGACTCCAGGGTTTCCTCCTGTGTCCTCTGAGTCATGTTTTCCAGTGACTGATAATCGGGAAGTCCCTCCTGAGGTCTAACCTCAATCCCTATTGCTGCTCCTTTCTACTTGCCAAAGCTTTTGAACTGCCTTCAAGGAATATGAAAAGTGAAGCCTTTTACAACCCTTCAGAGAACTCTCAACTTTCAGAATCTTAGAAGGTCTGAGCAAGAAGGATTTTTAGGAATCATCTGGTCACTTGATTCTACTTGCAGAAAGGCTGTGGTCCTGTAATACTTAGACATGTGAACTGGTACTAAAGTTAGACTCTTGGCCCTCAGATCACAATCATACCACTTACTAGCCCTTTGGCTTTGGACAAATTGCTTACCCAATTTGTGCTTCAATTTTTTTCATTTGTAGGAAAGAGATTATAATAGATACGGTAAATTTTGTGAGGATTACACAAAACAATATGTTTACAGGATTTAGGATAGCATTGAGCTCATGCTAAAAGTGCACCCCACCTCTGTTTTTGTACAGATGGGAAAACCTGAGGCCCAGAATGGTCCAGGGTCCTGCCCAAATTCACAGAACTAATCAGAGAGGCCTTGACTGAAGCCCTGGTCTCTACACTCCCAGACTGATGTTCTTTATTGGTCCTCCTCTTCACCCCACCTGTCTGAGCCCCTGGCTCCATCACCTGACCTTGACTCAGTACAGGCTGTTGTGGTTTTTGTGGGAGGAGGACACTCAGAAGCACACATTCTGCATTAGGAGGCAGGATTCCCAGGCCCTGAAATGTGAGGGTATCAATCTGTTCACCCCAACTAGAGTTCTTTCTCCCTTCATCTTAATCTCTTTGGACTGCACTTTGTTCTCTCAAACCATGGACTTGGGGGCTGGGAGGGGACAGCATGCACCCAGAGCAGCATCACCATCAACAGGACTCTCAGCATTCTGTTCCCAGTGCCCATCTTGCTCCCCCCACCCCAGCCAAGTAGACAACAAATGTCTTGTGAATAATAAGTGTCTTATTCTTCACTTTTCTTCCTAAGCTTTAGGGATGAGGGAGGGATGCAGATCCCTGGGTCTCTACCCATGCTGGCCAGGAGAGGGGTGGTATCTCTGGACTCTCAGCCTTGCTGACACCTTTCGTCCTCAACAGGGAAGCCAGAAAGGAAGCACAGAGAACTAGCGTCACCTGGTGGCCACAGGTGCTTTAAATTCGCGCTTGTGCATGCACAGGCACATGCACGCACAGGCACACGCATACGGGAAACAGGATGTCGGTCATGCTGAAGGAAGGGAATGATATGATCTCCCCTCAGCCTGGCCCCTGAGCCTCTTAACTAGAGTCTCTGTTCTGCTTTCATAACCCAGGATGACAAGGGCAAGTCTAGGGGAAGCGAGAGACCAGAGCCCAGGTGAATTAGCTCCAATCAGCTTGCTCCTGCTAGGCAGCTAGAGTCCTGCGTAGAACATCTGCTATTGCCTCAGTGAAGCTCAGTTCCATCTCACAGAGCAAGGAGTCCTCTTCCATGACCGTTCTCTTAAGATAGGGCCAGGGCCGGTGGGTGGGGTGGGGGTGGGGGTGCATTCACTGGAGTGGCCATCAAAGCTGGATTACAAAACTTTTTGCGCTGGAGAAACTTGTTCGTGGAGATTGGGAATCATGGCAGCAGTGGTTAGAGGCAGGGGCCATTTCTAGGTAGTTAAACAGAAAGTTGGGCTAATCCTCTTAAATCAGCTCACATTTTTATACCTGGAAACTCCTCAGCTGATGACCATGTCCCAGGCCGCCTGCTTCCTGCCCCTGCTCTAACCTAGGTCCTCCAAATCTTTAACTATTAAGTTCCAGCAGCAAACCAATGCTGGCCTATTTCCTTCTTCCCCACAAATCACACCTGAGCATGAAAAGGACGGGATTCATTTATTAATAATTAATAATGCACCTGGTGCAGCCTAGGGTTTAAATGTCGAGCAAGGGATGGAGGGGCCTGGTTTGGGGGTTGGGGAGAGGTTGTCTATGAAAATTCCCACAAGTCTTACTTTCGTCTATTTCCATACCAGTCGGTTCCTTTAGTTCTGGAGGAGACAGTCCCAGATTCTGGTGACTGGGGATACGGTTCTAGTAGAACCTACGGAAACTCTGGGGCCCTTGTTTTAGGAGGGAGCTATAGGCCTGGCGGAACTGGCGATTCATGGCTGCATAGAGCACAGGGTTGATGCAACCATTGAGCCAGGTGAGGTTGGCAGCAAGCATGTGGACAACCCGGGGAGCCCGGACCCTGGCATCCAGGATGTTGAGCAGCAGGAAAGGGATGTAGCTTAGGGCAAAGCAGAGGAACACAGCAAAACACATCCGTGTCACCTTCCCAAACTCTGACGGAGAGTCCTGAGCTCTCTGGGCTCCTTTGGTTGGCCTGGCCTTGGCAGGCGCTGCCGGAGGGATTGTCTCTGCCATCTGCTTAGCTGCCTTGCTGTTGCTCTGGTCCCCCACTTCTGATGAGTCTCCTTCCAGGGTCTGGGAGGTGGTGGCAGCACTAGCTGGCTCAGACGAAATCCTCTCGCTGGGCTCTCCTGATGCCAACCCGCTGTCCAGCTCCTGGAATCGACCAGGCACGGCCTCGTCTGTCCCAGCTACATGGTTGGAGCGGATGCTCGCCTGGCGCAGCTTGTACTGATCCAGCGCCTGCGCTGCTCGCTTCACCTGGCGGTGGATGAGGCAATAGAAGATGCCGACACTGCTGAGCCCAACCACAAAGTAGATGCCCATGAGGATGGTGGTGTAGGGCCGGCCACGTATGCGATCAAAGCTACAGGTGCAGACTACAGGCACCAAGATATAGACAGGCCAGAGGGGAGCAAAGCTGGCCACACCCACCACCCAGGTGCTCACCAGTGCCAGCACTATGCCCTTGGCACTGAAAACCTGGGGAAAGAGCTTTGGGTGGGCAATAAGGAGGTAGCGTCCCAGGGCGATGAGGCAGAGGGTGAGGATGGAGACGGAGTTGGATGTGAAAAGGAGGAGCCCAAAGATCCTGCAGAAGGTGGCACCGGTGCGCCAGTGCAGGTGGAGGTAGGTGTCCACAGAGAAGGGCTGGAGAAGGGTGCAGTAGAGCAGATCGGCCACTGTGAGGTTGGCGATGAGCAGGTTGAAGCGTGTGCGGAGCTTGGGCTGGATTACCAAGGCCAGGAGGGTGAGCACATTGCCCACAGTGCCCGTCACAGCCACCACCACTCCCCAGGTAACTGCCACGTAACGATAGCCCAGCACGGACTCATGGTAGCAGGAGAAGTTGGCATCAGAAGTGTTCCACATGACGGAGGCTAGAAGGGGTGGGGGATAGAAGAGGAAGAGGGAGTCAGAACCTAACCTTGAACGGGAACTGCTCCGGGAGTTCACTAGCCTCTGGAGCCTTTCCCAGGCCTCTTCATCACAGGATCCCTAACCCCTTCCTTCCCCATTCTCAAAGATTTTCCCAAATTTTTATCTAACTCTTAGTTTCTGTCTACTCCATACTCCAGGCCTTCTCAATATCCATCCAGATCCTCTCAGTAATACCAGCACCCTCTGTCCTTTCTAATTCCTTCCTTGTCCCTTAAGACTACCCAGGAGTTCCCTCTCCTCTGTAGTCAGGATGCTGCCCTGACTCTGCCCCGCTCTGCCACACACACATCCAGGCCTCAGTTTTTTCTGTTTTTACCACCTGGGAGATGAGGAGTCAGGGAATGTAAAAGTACACCCACCACAAAAGTAGTTACCCAAGTCTCCCAGTCTTCAAATCTCTCTCCAGAAGTCCACCGCGCCCAAGAGCAGTTCTTTCTGGTGGGCAGCCAGGCTTCAGACAAGGAGGTGCTCTGCTCTCATGTCTCCTATTATATTGGACAGAAATAATACGAAACTCCCCAGTTACTCAACCTCAGCTACTTCCTCCCTTGCCTCTGTTCTATTTATCTAGATTTTAGCTAGCGAAATCTGGGCTTCCCTGTTGAAATTTCCCTACTACTTACCTCAGAGGTGGCTCACTCCTTCCTTTCTCCTTCCTGAAACCCAAGCTCTGTTTCCTTCCTCTATTTGCCTGGCAGAACACCTATAAGATCATGGTCGAGAATTGTAGGGACACAGAGACAGAGAACATCAGAATATCTGGGCCACTTCTTAAGGGGCCAAAGGACGAGACCAAGTTCCAGGTGTGACTCTAGGCACCCCAGAAGCCTTGCGTTTGTTTTGGGAGAACCCTGCCTTCTGTCTGTCCAGAACTTGGAGATGGTTCACATCTGAGAAGAGGAATCAGATGAAGAAAGGTGGGAAATGAAACAGCTAGGATTCTGACTTTCCGTCCCCACAGGGAATCAGGCTCCCGTTTAATCATTGATTTGTTCATCCATTCACTCACCAAAAATAAGAATTGAGTGCCTACTATGTGTCAGACTCTGAGCTAGACCCTGGGGATACAAGAAGGTATGGTATGTGGGCTTGTGCACAGTCTAGCAGAGGAGACAGATAGGCAAATACATAAATGCCTAATTGGTTCTCCAAACCAGGGGTGGGCAAATCTTGGCCTTTGGGTCAGATCTGCCTCACCCTCTGTCATTGTATGGGCCGTGAGCCAAGAATGTTTTCCTTCATTTAAAAATGGTTACATTTTGTTTATTATAATTTTTTTCATATGTTTATTTTATTTTAATTTATTATTATTTTTTCCCTTAAGGGAGGCACTGGGGATTCAGCCCAGGACCTTGTGCACGCCAAGCACATGCTCTGCCACTGAGCTGTACCCACACCTTAAATGGTCGTGTAAGTACCTACATGATACCCTCAATTTTGCCTCTTGGTCAGTACAACCTAAAATATTTACTATCTGGCCCTTTAAGAACAAGTTTGCTGACTCTTGCTGTAGAGTATATCGGAGTATGTAGGGAGAAGGAGCGAACTGCCTACAAGGGGGTCAGGAAAGGGTTCACAGAGATACCTGAACTGGATTTTGAATGATGAACAGGAGTTTTTGGAGGAGACACGCAGAAGGACACGCGGGACAAAGGGAACAAGACCCACAGAGGTGATGGGGAGATTAACACTCAGCTAGCTGTGAGTAAGGAGTGAAAGCATGCAGGCCAGAAGGGAGAGAGCAGTAAAGAGGCACTAGTTCAGACGAGGGGTGGGCAGGGCCTGAGTCAGGGCCAGGGGCGGCTTCATGAGCACCTGAGCCTGTAATTGCACAGGGCCTCGCACTAAGAAGGGTCTTGTGCTTGGTTTAATACTAGGCTGTCAGCCCTGAGATCCTTTTTGAACATAGGGCCCTGCTTTTTCATTTTGTGCTGGGCCCCACAGATGATGTAGCCGGCTCTGGTTAGGGCAGTAGTTGTGGGAATAGAGAACAACGATCAGGATGCATAGGTCGTTAAGAGTTCAAATAGGAGTGATTTAATGACTTGCTGGATGAAGGGTTAGGAGAAGGGGAGACTAGACTGATGCCATTTTCCAGGTAGATGGCAGTTCTCTTAATCAATGAGATGGGGGGGAGGATATAGCTCAGTGGTCGAGTGTGTGCCTAGTATGCATGAGGTCAGGGGTTCAATCCCCAGTACCGCCATTTAAAAAAATAAATAAATAGACCTAATTATCTCCCCACTCCAAAAAATAATTTTAAAAAATTTAGAGATCAGAAATGTGGGATGCAGAGCAGGCTTAGGGAATGGGTAAATCACAACTCAGTTTTACACCAGGTTTGAGGTGCCAGTGGGACATGCTAATATCTCAGCCCCTTTAACCCCAATTTCTTCCAGCCCCCCTCTCTCTTCCCACATGTGACCCTAGTTTCTGCTTTTCTCTGTCTACTCTCCTATCCGGCCACTCCAGTCTCTCAGACCTCTAGATCTGCAGTCTCTGCTTTTTTTTTTAGCTAAATCGACCTGGGTTAAAAAAAGGGGGAAACAAAACAAAAAACCACACACACACACACACACACACACAACCCCTAAACTGCTTGTTGGCTTCATTTCTGAACCTACAGCAAACTCCCACCCCCAACTTCATCACTGACTAACCCAGGAGGCCCATATTCCCCCCTCCTTCCTCTTTAACAGTCCTCATTCCACCTTCCCTCCCCCTTTCTTCTGCAAGACTGGGAAGTGGGTAGAGAGGTGGAAGTGAGCAATGAAGATGCAATTCAGGAAGACCCCACATAGCTGGGTTCTGGTCTGGCCTTTTTTGTTTGACCTTCAGCAGGGCTAGAGGGAAGGGGTCACAGAATCACTGGCTGCTCTTGGGAGTGTGTGGTTGAATAGAATTCTGGAGATAAAGAGAAGACCCCTTGCCCTCACATGATCTGCAAAGCAGTATGCAGAGTGTGCTCTACTGTTCCACAGACCATTTAGGGAACCAGATAAGAAGGCATTCTAGTATATCTGTAAATGGCACGGTCCCAGCTCTTTGGTCTTGGATCTCTGAAGTCTCAATGAACTTTTAAGAGACTCAAACTTTTGTAGATGGGAAAACTGAGCTTCTGAGAGGATAAGGACTTACTAACCCAAGGTTACTATTTGTATAGGACCTAGCAGAGCCTGGTTCAGATTTTCAAGTCCCTGGCTCCACTTCTTCCCAATCCTTGAGTGTCGCTGGCGTGGGTTTTCCCCACAAAAGCCTGGATTCTTTTCTTTGTCTGAGACCGGGTCTAGACCCATCTCCCTAGAATCTCCAGACACACACAGGAGCGTCTTAGCCTACGGGAGTCTTCTTTTCCATGTCATTGGCGCCGCCTGGTGGAATTGCGGCGAATTCTCAACAGCCATGGCTGCAATTCGATACCTGGACTCGAAATGATTCCCCAGGGCCAAGTTAACACTTGAGCTGGGCCGGAGTTGGGGTGAGTGGGATGGGGAGCTCTGCTCGCTTGGCGCAAGCCTCGGATCTTGCCTCCTCCCACCTCCGTTTTCCCGTCCCCCCTCCTCATCTGGCCCTCTTTCCTGTGTGCCGGCCCCCCTCATCACACAGATACATCCCCTGGCGGAATTGCTCCCAAAACAGCGGGCAAAGATTCAGACTCTGAGTCTGGGGGACGGAGGGCAACGAATCCAGACTTTATTGTCAGGGAGAGGGAAAAGGGAGAGACGTGGGTACGGGGCCAGGGTTGCTACATCGTCAAGCATAAAGAGTTGATGGGGAGGGGAAGGCCAGCGGGGCCCGTCCCCCTCCCGGGTTGGTGTTGGAAGGGCTGACGATACGGAAACCACAGGGGTGGTGGGGGGAGGTCACGACCCCGCCCGAGTTGTGCAGTGGAGGTGTCTGGTGGGAGGGGACAGCCATGAGGTCTAGGAACTGGGATGGGGGAGGCTACAGACTGCGAATCCTGCGGAATGGGGCGGGGCGGGGGCAAGGCTTCTATTGCTTTTTGCTCACAGTTTTGCGGAAGGCGAGGCGGGGGTGGGCTTGGACTGGACACCCCTTGCCCCCCTTGGTACCCCTTGGGCGATGGGTGCTGGTGAAAAGAATGGAATCCAGACTGGGGAGGACAAAGGTGAGGGAAGGGTCTATAGGGGCATCTACTTGGTCCCACCCAAGTGCCAGAGATGCCGCCAAGTGCTGCCCATGGGCCCGGCTAGACCTGGGCTGGGGCGTGATGCGGGGCGGGCACAGTGAGGTCGCAGGCGGTAAAACCAAAGTGCTTATGAGGGACCCAGGATCCCGCCTGCTTCCCTCCCCCTGCGGAGGACGGGGGTGTTCACGGAAGCGCTTCAGTTTGGGGGTAGGGGGCCGGAGTCCCAGAGTCCGCTTATTGCCAAGAAAATCCATTTCTGCCCCCTGGACCCCGACCATGGCTTGTGAACCCCGTTTTGTGCTAGGTTTAGGGGGGAAGGGCTGGATGGACATGGCTTTTGGGAGGGGGGGTGTCTCCAAGGGGGCTCGGGGGTGAGACGGCCCCCCCTTTTCTAGGGGAGAGGGAAGGGCAGGGGGCGGGGTTCCCTGAGATCTGGGGTGTTCCCCCCCTTCTGAAGCCCCCCTCCCCCGCTACCCCTCCCCTTTCCTGGAACCCCGTACCTCGGGGTGGGGGGGAAGGAGAGAGATCATTCAGGGAGTGCCGGGAGGAGGGGCGGGCTGGGAGCCCGGAGGCCTGGGTCCCGGCTGGAGGGGGGGGGGTTGAATGGGAGGGGGTTCAGGGTTCAGGTCAGTAGGGGGAGAAGAGGATGGGTCCGTGCGCAGTTCGGATGGGCCCGGGGGCCGGGTGGAGCAGGGGGTGGGTAATCGGCGGTCCCTGGAGAAGAGGAGCGGCTGGAGCCGGGCGCAGAGACAGCGGGGAGCCTGCTGCCGCTGCCATCACCGCAGCCACCGCCAGGGGGCTGGGGAGCAGGCCGCCGGCCAGGGACTTGGGCAGCTCCTTGGAGAAAGTCAGAGTGCCCTGCAGTGGGGAGAGGGGCAGGGAGAGAGAGGGAAGAGTCATTCTGTGGCCCTGCAAACTCCACTTTTCCCAGGGCCGGCCCGTCCTCCCGGCTCCAGTGCCCCGTCGCCAAGTTGTCCAGCGCCCAGGCCTCACCGCCAGCTCCCCGGCGCCCCTAGGCTTCTTGTGACGGCTCAGTAGCGGGTTGGGCTTCCCGGCCACGCCATCTCGGTGCCGCCGGCTGGAAATGTGCTGCAGGGACCAGAGGGTGCGGGGCTGTGAGCCACAAAGGGAACAGAGGGACCACCAGCGAGCAGAGTAATCACACCCCAGTACCCAGCCCCGCCCTTTCCGGGGCCCCAGTGGACGGCCCTGAAGAAGAGCCCTCAACCAAGCTCCCTGTTCTCCCTCGGCTCTTAGCGGGTGGACTCCCCAGAGCTCTTGGGAAGGGCCTTGAACCCACCTGTTTCAGTTGGACCTCCGAGTTGACCTTGACGTTGCAGATCTCACAGTGGAAGGTTCGGTCCTGGGCAGGGGCCTCGGGTTCCCCGGGAGTGGGAGGCCCCAGCCGAGGGTAAGCTTTGATGGGGCCCAGCCCACTTCGGGCCTCCAGAATTGTCTTGTGCTTAGTACCTGGAGCCCACAGAGGGCAGAAGGTAAGGGGGGAGAAAAATTATCCAGGCTTACTAGGCCTCAAATGCCCACATTGCCAATTAAAATACTGGGGGTGGGGGGAGGGTGCATCAAGTGTGGGTTTTTTTCAAGCCCCTTGGGACCCGTCCAAACACAAGGTGGATCAGGGGAGAGTCACAGTTACAAGAAATAATGTGGGGGTGGGGTGGGGAGGGAACTGAAGAGGTAAGGGGCTGAGGAATGAAGAAGATGATTAGGGAGGGAGATAGGCTGGTAGGTCTGGGAGGACCCAGGGATGTTGGGAGCCAGGAGAGTTAGGATGTGGGGAGCAGGAGCAGGTTGAGGACTGGGGTGGGGGGGTGGGCGGGGAGCCCATACCTTTGTTATGCGCCTCAAGCTGGGACAGGGAGTTCACTGCCACCTTGCACAGAGCACAGTAGAGCAGCCGCTTGGCCTTCTCCTCCTCTTCCTTGCTACCTCCAGGCAGGGAAGCTGGGGCTGGAGCTCCCCCTTCACCCTTGGTCGCACCCTGACCAGTCTCCGGAACACTGGGAGGGGATGGGGAGCCAGGCTGTTTCTCTGGGGATCCTGGGGCTGGACCCAGTCCATTCTCCATGGAAACTGTTGTTGGGGGAGAAATATAGGGGTCACCCCAGATGGCTTTCGGAGAAGATTCTTTATGTGAAGGAGAACTACCCCCACTTCCTTGAGGGCGAGGGCCCAGGAGTCCCCACCCTGTGACAACATGCATGCTCTCATGCCCTGGGCTGGAGCCAGATGTGGTCCAGCTGCCGCAGGCTGGGTGTGAGACTCCGATGCCTGGTTCATTCCCCATAAGCTGGGAAGGGCTGAGGGGGCCAGCCACACTGGCCTCCCCTTCAGCCACGGTGAAGCTGGCAGCCAGCCTAGCCTGGGGGTGGGAGGGTGGCAGGGGGAAGAGGCGTGGAACAGGGATTCACCCCTCCAAGGCCTGCCAGCCAGCCTGGGTCTCCCGCCTGGCCAGGCCCCCTCCCAGAGGCTGGGCAGTCCCCGGGGAGGCATGCCAAAGAACTCTAGGAAGGGGCAGAAGCAAGGTGACTGGAGGTTGGGAGAGACAGACACAGACATGGCAAAAGGGAAACAGAAAACAGCAGAACCAGAGAGGGAAGAAGCAGGGATGTGGGCTGCTCTATAATTCATGGCTCGATTAAAGATGCACAGGCCCCAGGCCTCAGCGCTGGGCTCTGGCCTCTGCACAGGGGAAACTCAAGCGCTCCCATTCTTGCTCCAGCAGCCGATCCAGTTTCCGGGTCAGGGGGAGGCTGGTGGGGGCGGGGTGTGGAATTGGTGGGAGGGGACCTCCTGACCCCTACAGGTGTCCATTTTGCTCATCCCTCCTTTCATGTCTCCCTTTTTTTTTTTTTTAAGTCTTCCTCATTTGTGACATCCTTCACCTCCATCCCAATCCAGACAGCACATTCACATCTCAATCTGGACAGGACCTCCTGGCTTTCAAAAGCAGGGCAGGTATGGTTACCTCCTTAGAGAGATACCGTAGGAACGAAGTGAGGTAATATGCATCAGGCACCTAGAACAGGGCTAGGCAAGAACTGTTGGCTACACTGCCACCATCCTCATCCTCGCCTTGCAGAGACATTACCCAGTCAACCCAAGAAGTTCGGGCTAAGAAGCAGCCAGAACACAATTAGGACTCAGCTCACCCACTTGCCCTATCTGTGCATCCCTGAGAGACAGTGTGTGTGTGTGCAGTGAGTGGTAAGAGTGGGCGCCTGCCCCCCAAGCTAGTGGTGCAAGCTTGGTTCTCATTCTACTTAGGCTGGAGCAGGAAGGACAGGCAAGGACAAGGAGGACATGGGGATGCCGGGCCCCTTGCAGGCTGGCCCTGACATCTGAGGCGGCAATCCCAGGATGGGGGTGGCTCCTACTTCCTTTCTTAATGTTCTTTCTTTCCAGCTTCTTGACTGGGAATATGGTTGAAGAGGGCCACCAGCCATGAGGGAGAAAGAATTTCAGAGCTGCTTTTTGTACACCTGGAAAAGACCTCACAGATTTTCAAGTCTCACTCTTTTACTTCCCAGGAAAGAAAACTCTGGTCCAAAGGGGTCAGAAAATCTATCCAAGATTACCTAGGGAGGTGCCTGGCTTGCCCCCACGGGCAGGTCCTCGGACACTCTGATTCCCTCCTCTGCCCCTCTCCTCAAGACAAAGGGGCCTCTTCCTGGATTGGATGGTTCCCTTTTTCTTGAAAGGGAAGTTTGCCAGGTGGCCTCACCCTAGCCCCTCTCTGAGTCACTGGGTGGTGGGGAGGACAGACAGTGGGGACTCTGTTGAGAGGAGCTGGGGCGGGAGTGGGGGTGACAGGATGGAAATTTCTCATCACTGTGTTTGGCTCTAGGACTCACCTTGGGCGGGGGCGGGGGTGGAGTGGGGGCTTAGGAAGAGAGAGATGAAAGCAGAGGAAAGTTCTGGGACGTGAGGACAGGATGGAGGAGACAAGATCAGCTGAAGGATGCGTGGGGGGGCAGACCTACCTGGACGGGGGGCTCCACCATCTCCACTGAGGGGGCTGCCACCTGGGGGGGCTGGGTCTCCAGGTTCCCGGACGCCAGGCTCCCTGCCTCGGGTCTTGGCAGCCTCGATGCCTTTGACTCTTCGGGCATGGCGATTGCCCTTGTAGTGGGCCTCAGCCTGGCTCTTTAGGGTTGGAAGAAGAAAACGGAATCTGAGATCACCTCGTATCTGACCATTATCCCCATGGAGCTCCTTTGGGTCCTGGGGTGGCCTCAGCAGGCTGCAGTGACTTTCTCCCTACACTGGGGAGATGTAAAGCCCCATGCCGAGGAGCCCTCGTGATTCCTAGGGTTTCAGACTAGCTTCTCAAGCTTGAGTTGCTGGGCGCCTGGATCCCTACTTCACCCAGGCTCCACCCACCACCATGCTCAGGGCCTGGCTGCTGATTCAGGCTTCCCACCTAGTCTTGAGGTGAAAGGAGGGGACCTCCCACCTATGATGGAGCCCTCAATGGCAGGGGCCTGCAATCCAGCCAGTCCGCCTCCTCTTCACCCTGCGCCTAATGTGCCTGTGTCTCCTGGCCTCAGGAGCCAGTCTTCGCTGCTTCCACCCTCAAGCCGGGAGTCCCAGGAGCTCTGAGGCCTGCGGTCCACCCTGACTACTCCCCCCTGGGTCTCATTTTCCCTGAAGCCTCTGCGGACACCCTGGAGGACCCTGGCCCCAAGCCCAGCTCTGGAGACAGAGACAGCAGAAGAGACAGCTGTCAAAACAGAGCCACTTTGGGGGAGAGAAGGGAGGGCAAAAAGGGGGGGCTGCCTGCTATTGATCGCCTGCCCCTCCAGTCTTCCACCCACCGCCAGTGAGGGGAGCCAGGGTTGAGAGAGGGGACGCCTGGGGTTGAGGTAAAGGGGAGGTCTGCAGCTGGGTTGGTCCTGGCCCCACCCCCACACCGTGTGCACCCTCTGCTAAGAACACACAATCCTGGAACCACAAGGTCACCCAGACAGGGGTAAAGTAGAAATAAAAGGTGTGGATAGGCAGGAAAAGAAGATTGACAGCCCAGGGGTGGGGCAGTGGTGTGCAGAGCCTGGCAGCATGGGGTGTGTGTGTGTGTGTGTGTGTGTGTGTGTGTGTGTGTGTGTGTGTGCCAGGGGACTGGGTAGAGAAACAGAACATGCTTTATTTTCCCCTACTCAGCAGGATGAGGCTCTGCTGTTTTTCTCCAAAAGCTCTCAGAACCTGCACCTCACAAAGCCCCCTCCAGACCTACACAGAAGCCCCGAGGGAGTATCAGAGGGAGACCATCTGGGAGGCCAGACACCTCGGTTCTGAGTTTTGTGTGGCTTCTCCCATGGGAAAGCCCCATAGGAGAGCAGTGCGGGCCAGGTCTTGTGTGTGACTTGGAGGGAGGATGGTGGAGAGATGGGAAGCCATGAGGTTAGAGGGAAGTGGGTGGGCCGGGGAGGAGTTTAGCAGAGGCCCAGGACAGCACAGGTTTTGCAGGGGAGCCAATGACATAACTCAGCCCCGCACCCAAGACCAGGAGGCCAGAGGCCACACTCTCACCCAGACAATGACAGCCACCTGTGTTCTAAGAAGTTCGGAGCTAGGGATGCCTCAGTCCCCAAGGGAGGGAAGGGTCAGCCTTAGAGGACTGGGCTACTTCATGTTGTCATACAGCCATCTCTTGTCCCTCCCAGTGCCTTCCATCAGCCTGCCCCCTCTACAGCATCCCCATTCCCTGCTCTTCCTCTGATTTCCCTTTAATCCCTGCCCCTCACCCAGAGGTCCCAGTCTCTGCTCTCCCCCAGGCCCCTATGGCTGCCCCTGCCCCACCCGTGCGATGGGTGAGCGGCTGGGTTTCTTACCTGAGAATTGAAGCGGATCTGACAGACGTTACAGGAGATGATGGGCCGCTTGGTCTTGAGCAAAGGTCCCCCAAAAGTGTGGGAGAGTACAGCCTTCTGCACAGGGTCCATCTGTGGGGGCAGGCTGGGGTGAGCCAGGGACCCCAGCACAAAACTCGTGTCCATCATCCCCCAACTAGCGGCGGCTGGGTTGAAGCCAAGTCCCCAGAGCCTCCCCTCTTCCCACCAGCCTGCCCTAGGGCTCTGAGCCTCAGCCTCCTGACTCCCTCCCAGCCCAGTCTTCACAGCGCTGGAAGGGAGCTGAGGGGTCCACTGACTCAATGCTCCCATTTGACAGAATGTAGAAGTCGTTTACCCAGGGTCACAGCATGAGTTCACAGCAGAACTGGAACTTGAACCTGGACCCCTTTCTCCATCCAACATACCATGAAGATCCAACCCTGTCACCTTAACTGATCCCCTGGGTCGATCCACCAGAGGCCCACTGACAGGAAGTCCCAAAGCACCCTGGATCCTAGGGCCTTCGGCTGAAGCCTTTTTTTGGCCTTCACTATGGGGCAAAACCTTCAAGCCAAGCTCCTGGTCCCAGGAGACAGATGTTCCCAGCTTCCCATCCCTGGGCCCCAGGTTGCCCTAACACACTCACTCCCTGGACCTCTTAAAGCAGCAGCTTCCAGAGAGAGTAGAAGAACACAGGAGAGGGGAGGTGGCTCCACTGAATAATGGGGAATAAGTGGGGGAAACTAAGAAGTCGGGCTGGCCTGAGGCAGCCCGGAGATCTTCTGAACTCCTTGTCCCTGATCACAGGGCTTCTAGGGCAGGGCTGCGGGGCTGGGCGGGATTAGGAACAGCCTCTGCCCCCACCCTGGGTCAGCAGATGTCTTTGCAGTCTCCTGCCAAGAGTTCACATGAGGAGGGAAGGGGTTGGGAGTTTCTCTCTGAAGCCTTCTGCTATCAGGGGATGAAGCCAGGGGCCTAGAGGCATGAAAACTGCCTCCCTGCTCAGTCCTCCTCCCTTCTGGCCCCCAGGCAGCCAGGGAGAGGCGAGACTGGAATGCAGCTGAGGCTGAGCAAGACTGGGTGATGGCTGGGATCTCTCAGAAGCAGGGAACCAAATTAGAGCTGAAACCTTATCTTTTGGGCAGAAGGATCAAGTAAAAATAGTTGCTGGAGACTTGGGGGGTCCTTAGCTCCTCAGCTGAGGCCCTCCCTCGGCCCAGGTCTTCATGGTTCCCAGTGAGACACTGGTGAGAGACAGGAACACGCAGCAGGGGAAGAAGGTGGTCTGGAAAGCCCACACATCCCGGCTCCCCTCTGCTCCCCCCAGTCATCTGGCTGGCTGGGTTAATGTTAGGAGAGGGGCGTTAGCATCCCTGGAAAAGGGGCTGCCCCATTTGGCAGTGACAGGGGCAGGAGTTCAGATAACCAGTCTGGCTGACAAGTGTCCATCTCTCGGTCTGCCCTTGGCTGGAAGCAGCCCCTCTTAGTGGCTTGCTCTTCACCTTCTGGAAGCCCAGGTCCTTTTCAATGAAAAGCCAAACAGGGGAAGACTGGGTGTGTCAGTATGTGTCTAGGCAGGGTACGATCAATCTGTGCAGGGGTGGGGTGTGAAGGCGTGTCACGTGCTGTGTGTACATCACTTATGTATCAACATTTCTGTGTCAGGGGCTCTGCCGAAGCCGTGAATGGTCTGGTTGTGCAATCTTCAGCTGTGTGTTTATTGGTGTGATTGTATGATGTGTTTGGCAGAAAGACAGACAGACCGAATTGGAGACAGGCTTTAATCAGAAAGGGGAAGGCAGATGACTGCTCTCAGCTCCCAGTCTCCCAGCATCAGTCCTCCCTAACCAGAGACCCCCAGCTCTGCCCCAGGGTTCTCCTCAGCCCCTGGACATCCTCACATGCTGGGTGGGGAATGGAATTCAGCCCAAACAGAAACCCAATCTGGGCCAGGAAACCTAAGTCGATGAAAACAGTGGGGAGAGAGGAGTGGGATGTAGAGGGAGAGCAGAGGCCCCTGGTTCTGTCTCTGCCCCACGCCAGAACCCCAGCCTGCTCCCCGGATTGGCTGAGGACTCAGTGCCCTGAGGATGACCTGTGGGCTGACCATCCCAACATCCATCCCCTGCGAATGATACCCTGCTCCACTTGAGTTCTCCAGGGTGAGAGCCTTTTCTTTTGCACAACCCCCTCCTCAGATTTAAGTCCATAAACACCGACAAGGGGTGGGGGTGGGCAGGGAAGAAAGCAGCAACCCAGTCAGGTGGGTCCTTCTCACCTTCTCCTCCAGGAACTGAGGAGATACCAGGCTGAAGGTGAGGGCCCCTGGTCCCAATCCCTGCGCAGATGGAATGTGAGCCACTGAAGTGCTGCTCCGGGCCAAGGTCAAGAGGCCCTGGTGACCTAGATGAGGGCTCTCAGGGGAGGGGTGGAGGCCAGCATCTCCCAGAGCTCATCCCACTCCAGAGCCTCTTCCCTAGGATTTTGGCCTAGACACTGTCTGGAAAGGTTCACAAAACAGTCCCCTCCCACCTGCCCTCCAACGGCAGACATGAAAGGGAATAGCTCCCCGAAGCTGGGGCAAAATGAATCAGGAAGGGCAAAGGGGAGGGAAGGGGGAAACCAGATCAGGAACACAAGGGGGGGCTATGATTATATTTCCTTCCATTGCCTTTTATCTGATGGCACCGCTGCCCCTGTGTGACCACCTCACTTCTTCATCCCCCCCCCCCCCAAATAAAGGCAAAAAGAGAAGGGGGTGGAATCTCAGGGATGGGAAGACCTTAGGGACAGGAAGGATTGAAACAGGAAAGAGAGGGAGCTAGAGGCTGTGTAAAGAGCAGGTGGAGGCTGGTGGGGGAGGGATGCTACGGGGGGGACTGAGGCTGAGATGGGGTCAGGGCTGGATAAGGGACCTGAGCGGCATGGCAGTTTGAGGGTAGGTGTAGGACCTGATGGGAAGTCTGAAGATTTGAGGGACTCCGAGGATCTGAGAAACAGAGGCCGGGGTATCCAGCATGGTGTCAGCAGTCTGCGGGCGCCAGCTGGGACCCAGAGACTGGTTGGGGCCGCGCCGGTCGTGGGGGATGGGCCGGATAACCCGAAGACTGGGCGAAGAGAGAGGTAGGGAGCCGGGCAGGGGCGGGCGGGGATGGGGTGGGGGGGTGGGGGCTCTGCGGCAGCGGCGGGAGCCAGGGAGAGAGGAGGGGCCGGGTGGCTTACCCTGCGGGACCCCGGGGGACGCGGCTCCATGGCCCGGGATGGCGGACCCGGGCAGAGGGGCCGAGCCTGGCAGGGCCGGGCAGGCCGGGGACGCGGCGCTCGTTGCCCGGGTGGCTCGGGGCTGTGCGGCCGGGCCGGCCGGGAGAAGGGGAGGCGGCGCCGGCCGGGACCGGAGCCCGCCCCAGAGGCGGGGCCGAGGGAGGGCCGAAGATGAGGGCGGGGATAGGGAGCTTGGGAGGGATGAAGGGGCCCTAGGGCGAAAAGAGGAGGGGAGGAGGGGAGAGGGTGTCTATGTCCAGACACGCGTTCCAGGAAGACCTGGTTCTGGAGAGGGGCCCCTGGGCCGAACGACGGAGCATGGACCAGATGACCTCGTCTTCCTCCACTGGGGACCCTTGCAGGGTCCAGTATCCCCACCAATCCAGTGGCCGACCCTGTTCTCTAGTGAGGACTTTTCTCCTTTCTTTCATCCCTTGCACTTAATTCCTCTGCTGACAGCTTTTCTTTCTAGTCCCCAGACGACCCTTCCCCTGCTCCTTCTGCACACGGCCCCGGTGCCCCTTTTACCTCACTTCCCCTGCTAGGGATGGGAAACCAAGCCCAGGTACCCAGGTGGCAGGCACTGCTCTGTCAGTGACTCCTCTGAATGGTGGAGCTGGGGACGCCCAGGGCAGAAGCGACCTCAGTCTGGGGACACGGTCCTTAACCTCTTCCCACCTCCTCCCCTCGCCCGCCACCTGCTGGAGAACCAGGCTCGCGAAGAGTTATGCTTCGTGCACTTGCTGCCCTCTGGCGGTCGCGTGGGGGCAGCATCGCGGTTCGAGGGACAGGAGGGCAGAGCAGCCCACTCCCCAAACACTTCCTTATTCTCTCTGGGTAGGTTCTAGGATTCCCGCTCTCATCTCTGGATCTCATCTTCTCCATTCTACTTAGGGCCAAGAGGTGAGTGAAACAGGGCACTGGATGCAGAGAGAGGCTGTCTTTGGGAGACAGTGAGGGACATCCAAGGACAGAGGGAAGCCTAACGCAGGGAGGGGTCTAAGGGGTTAGACCAGCCAGCGTAGGAGAGAGATCTGGAAGCATTAGTGCAGGGAAGGACTCTGCCATGAATAATAATACCATCACCACCACAGCCTAATGTTGACTGAGCCCTTGGAATGTGCCAGCCTCTGTACTGAGCTCTTTGCATGGATTATCTAATTTAATCTTCACAACCACTATTCGAAGTAAGTACTATTATTATCTTCATTTTATAGATGAGGGAACTGAGGTTTAGAGAGGCTCAATAATTTGCCCAAGGTCATAAGCTAGTAAGTGGCTGAACTGGGATTTGAATTTAAACCTGGGCAGCCTGACTCCAAAGCCATGTACTTAACTGCTGCACGGAACTGCCAAGGCCCGCCTGCAGCTTTTCTGCAGTCCTTGTTCCCCTGCAGAATTTGACACTATTGATGCAGCCTGCCACACTCTCTCCCTTGGCTTCTCCAACTCTACAGGAACCTGGTTGTGTCCCCACCCCCTCCAGTGGCTCCTTCATTTCCTTGCTGGAGACTCCTCCTGTTCCCACTGCCTAATTCTGCTTATTCCCCAAGGCTCAGACCTTGGCCAAACTACCTTTCTCTCCCTGATCCTCTCTTAAATAAAAAATAATAGAAATAACACAATAACCATAGCAGATAACACTGATGGAAAACTTTGTGCTAGGCGTTATGATATGCATTATGATTCTCACAACAACCTTGTGAGTTGGTACTATTACAGCTAATAAAATTGAGGTTCAGAGTGGTTAAGTAATTTGCCTAATGTCACACAGCCAGTACTTCTGGAACATCAGTTCAAATCCTGCCAGTCAGATGCCAAGGCTGATGCTGCTCAACACTCGGTCGCACTCTCCAAGCTTATCCATGCTCCTGGCTTTAAATAGCTTGTCCCCACTAGAGGCTGGAGCCATGAACCCTGAGGGACTCAGACACCCTGGATTATCCACGTGAATTGTCTAAGTAACTTTGTGACCTTGGGCAAGTCACAACCTCTCTGGGTCTGCGTTTCCTCATCTATAAAACGGGGACAATGGTGGGAGACCTGAGGTTAAGTGTAAATCAAATACACAGCTGGGAGGAAGTATTCCCAGCACCTTCTGCTCCAGTCACACCCAGTCAACTGCACATTCTCAAAAGCTCTTTTCTAGCCCTTGTTTCAACTTGGAATATTCTCTAAGGTCCCTTTTAAAGTCCTGCTAATAATTCCTCAAAGCTCAAATCATAACATCACCTGGTCCAGCTTCAATCCCCTTTTCCTCTACTCTTTTTTTTTTCTGCTCAGCTCTGGTTGATCCCTGAGGCACCACCACATCCAGCAAGTCTTTTCTTGATACTCACTTGGGCTCCCCTACAAGCTATCTGCCTCCGACACAGCTCCTTCCACACTGTAGGGTAGCTGTTAATTTGTTATCATTCCTACTGAACTGTGAACTCTCCAAGCACAGACTGAGTCCTGTGTCCCTGACACAAGGCGCTGTGCCCTGGACATAGTAGGTGCTCAAAATTTTTTTTGTTCAGTTGAATTTTTGTTAGTGTCTCTGCCTCAGTATTTTATAGATCGCTGTGTACGTTTCTATACTTCTTCCCTGAACATAAGCACCTTCAGGATCGGACCGTATCACATTTACCCTCATGTCTCCACCGTATCTAGGACAGTGCCTTCCTTATGATCAGTACTCGATTTTCTCATCTGTAAAACAAGGATAAAATGACAGCTACCCCATAGGGTTGCTAAAAAGATTGAGATATGGAAAATGCTTCGTAAACCTCAAAGTGCAATGCAAATGTTGGTTTGGATTCTCTGGGAGACATTTGGAGGAAACAGCTGTGGCATAAAGAGGACTCTATTTGTAGTCAGACGCTGTGGGTTCAAACCATACCTTAGACACGTACAGTGTCTACTTACATGAATTTCTAAACCCTTCTGCGCCTTAGTTTCTGTCTTCCAGTATGTCAAAATAGAATAATAACATCTACCTCGTTGGGTTGTGGCAAAGATTAAATGCGATCACGTATAAAAACATCTACTGCAGTGCCTGGTACATAGTTGATGCTCAGTGCATGTTTGCAGCTGAATCTGGTTTGATGATGGGTTACCTAAGTTGAATAAACTGATTTCCCCCCAAGTCTTTAGCTCTAGCCCACTCTCCAGGCCCCAAATTCCAACTGTCTATTGGACATTTTTGGCTCAGTGTCCCATTGGTCCACCAACGCACCATGTCCTAGACGCGTTCAGCAGCCTCACCCCAGGCCAGCTTCCTCCTCCAACCCCCTGCCCCTGTCACAGTGACTTCTTTCTCCCATCCGCAGAGGCCAGAACCCTGGAGTCATTCTTGACTCATCCTCTCTCTTCTCCCCATCCCCCAAACACTGGTTGGTCACCATGGTCTGTCAATATTTCCTTGGAAACACTTCGTCCATCTTCCTTCTTCTCCACTCACTCTGCCGCTGCCACGGGCCCCGTCTGGTGCTCCAGGCTCCCCTGCAGGCCCGTGTTGCTGGGACAGCCTTCCAACTGGCCACCCTCCTCCAGCCTCTCCTCCCTTCCATCCAGCTGCTCCATTCACCTTCCTCAAACACTGCCCCTACCAAGTCACATTCCTGCTCAAGAACGGATCATGGCTTCCTATTTCATATTACAGTAAATCTAGACAACTTTGCCAGCCCTCCAAGCCCTACCCCACTGACCTGACCCACCCAACTGTGGGCTCCGGAGAGCGGGAACTTACAGACAGGCTGCTTACGCCCTTGCATCGTCCGTCTTCCCACCTCCCTGTAGTCACTACTGCCAGCCTAGGTCTCATGACTTTTCTGATGTGGACTGAATGAGATGATTCACATAAAGCGCCTCGCACACTGTCTGGCCCAGAGCCAGACCTCAGCAAATATTAGCTATTGCTGTTATTGCTGTCCATGGTATACCAGAAGCCAATGACCCTCATAACTGACTAGAAGTGAGGGAGATGGGGTCCTAAGAGGAGATGAGGAATTAGACCCAAGAGGAGAAGAGGGCAGGGATGGATCCGAGGGAGAGAAAGAGCAGGGGCACAGGAGAGTGGGGCTGCCAAGCAGGCTGCTACTCACAGTGCTGTAGTTGCTGAAGAGGCCCAGGGTGGGTGCGGGCTCCAATGGGAAGGGCAGGATCTGCTTGAGGTCCAGTGGGGGCTGCATGATGGGGGGCTGCCGGAGCAGAGGGAGGGGCCCTGCCCGGCTCAAGCTGCCTACAGGGCAAAGAAAACATTATGTGGGGCAGGAAGATTGCAGCTTGGGAGCCCCACCCAGGTCTGTCAGTCCCACTCCCCAGCTGGGGCCCCGACGCTCAGAAGTATGACCCCCATCACACACACTTCCCCTGCTTCTGGCTCCGGAGCGATGGAGCACGGTGCCCTGTGGGCCTGGGGGGGGGGGGGTGCAAACCCATCGTTCTTCCCTTCTGGGTGATTTTCACTTCCCCCTTCTCCAGCCTCCCTCCCCCAAGACCTTTTACAGACCAAGGAAGAGCAGGGACCTTCCCTGTGGGCCGCCTGCTGGACCAGCAGGCCTGGGAGTCTCAGGCTCCTGGCCACTCCCCTCTTCCGGTTTTGCTCTCCCCCAGGGAATCCCAAAGCCTTAGTCACACCCCAGGGAGAACAGTCAGGTGGGTGATTCATCTCTCTGCCTGGGGAGTTGGGGGAGATATTGAGGCCTAGATCTGGACGAGGGTTACTGACTCTTTCAAGGCTCCTTCAAGAGTTATGATTTTGTCCCAATCGTAATTCTTAATTAACTGCCGACATCTCTGGGGGTAGGTGAGCGACATTTGCTCTGGGAGGTGGATTGCCTGGGGCCATTCTCAGCGCCCCTCTCCCAGCCTCCCTGTCTTCCCCACGCCACTCTGGCTGCAGTGGGACATTCAGCTCCAGCTCTGCAGGAGGAACTGCGACCTGGCCTCTGGGAGGGGAATGCCTGGGTCTGACCCGAAGGGGAAATGAAAGTCCAGGCCAGCCACTCCACTCCCCTCCCCTGAAACCTTCTCCTCCTCCCCTAGACCCATGGGAGGAACCCTGCCAGACTCCACAGGGGAAGCCCGGAAGCCCCCAGGACCCCTCTGAGCTTCTGCCGGCCCAGCTCCCTTCTGCAACCTCGCTGTCAAGCAGTCAGGGAACTCTGGCTGCCCTTCACTGCTCGAGCAAGCCCCTGCCAGCAACAGGGGTTCCCAGGAACAAAGGCAAACCCAGGAGGCTGCAACTTAGCCCCGTCCTCCCTTGACCTTACTGGGGCAGAGGGTCCCCCCCAGGATCCTTTCCTGCTCCCTCCAGAGACTGTCCCTTTCCATACCTTCAGTGTCTGGTGCCCGCTGCCCCCAGGCAGTGGCCTGGCCCTGGCCCCCCAGGGGCCTGGGCCTGACAGCGTCCCCTTCCCTTGGTTCTGCCCCCTGCCCCCTCCCTTGCCAGCCCCCCCCCCCAGTCCAGTCAGTAGGATCAGCCAATCAGAGTCCTGGAAAACTGGGGCAGAGGGGAGGGCGGGGGAGCAGGGATTAGGGGAATTGGAGGCGAGAGGGAGGGGGTGGGGAGGGCTCAGGCACAGCTGGGGGCAGGGAGCTGGTCCAGGAAGGTCTGGAGGGGTCTGTCCTTTCCACCCACTGATAGGACTGGGTGGCCAGGGGGCCTGAGGCAGAGAGGGGTCAAGGCTCCTGGGAGCTTGGGCTCCAGACATCTAAGGGTTGAAGGAGAGGGGCAGGATGCTTGGCTTTGGCCCTTGGGCAGCTGGGGGTCTGTATGCCATGGCCAGTCCCTCTTCCGCCACCTCGGGGTTGGGATGGGATCAGGGGAGAGGAGAGAGGCAGACAGACAGACAGATGAAAGTGAGTGAGAGAGAATGGGAAAGACTGACAGAAGCAGGTATAGGTGAGTGAGAAAAGGGACATAGACACAGAGAGAAGAGAACAGAGGACAATGGAGAGATGAAGAGGCACTGAACTGAGGGAGAAAAGCAGAGACACCACTGAAAAGCTGGACACAGAGCTAGAGACCAGGGCAGAAAGCCCAAAGGACAGAGAACAGAGAGCAAGAGAGGGAGAGAGGAGAGGGAGGGACAGACAGACTGATGGGGCAGGGTGACCATCTCCCCTTCCTGTCTGTCCCCTCATGGCTTCTCCCCTCCATGCCCCGCCCCCTCCCGCCTGGCACACAAGGCCAGGGCAGCCTTAACGAGCCCCAGGCGGCATCAGGAATGGTGACAGAAACCTGAGCACTCCCAGAGTCCCCGGCACCCAGCACCCACCCCGAGCAGCTGGCTGGGGGCTGGCACTTGCTCTCGCCCCATAGCTCCAGGCCCAGAGAGGGTGGCAGCTCAGCTCCTTGACCCTTTTCCCAGCTCTAGACCCCCACCCCTCAAACACCCATCTCAGAGGGGAGAGGTGAGTTCTGCAAAAGGCAACAGAAAAGCATGTATTCGGGAGCCGCTCTGTGTCAGGTAATGGATTCTGAATATTATCACATTTAATCTCTGAGGGAGCTGTTCTATGGAGCAGCTGATACTAGTGTTCAACCGTTTGACATATGAAGAAACTGAGGCTCAGAGAAGTTAAAAACAAACAACTTGGCTGATGTTACACAGCTTGTAAGTATCAGAGTTGGGATTTGAATCAAGATCTGTTGCCTTCTGTAGTAAATTCTTTCTTGCTACCTAACCCCAAAGGGCTCCAGTCTAACTCTGGAGCAGAGACCTGGGCAAAGCTTCCATCCTGACCGAGGAGAGGAAAGGGAGAACAAGTTCCAGGCGCTGCTTGGGGTTGGAGGAAAACAGGTAGCAGCCGCTCAGTTCCTTCTGGCCAGCGACTCATCTTTTCCACTGACATGCGCCCTGGGGTGGGGGCAGGGAAGGGGAAGTGGGAGGAAGGGGTGAACTAAGGATGCAGTGAGGCAAGGAAGCAAGGTGGGCAACTGGAGATTCATGTGTCTTTTTCCAAGATCCCTGGGTCCCCTCCACTGAGATCTGAGGGGGTGGGGGAAGGTGGCAGCTTATGGACTGAGTGGGCAGAAGCAGGGCCCTTGGCATTAGGTAGCCCAAGCCTCAGTTCACTCCGTTACTTCCTGAGAACAATAACAGTTGTCACTTTTTGAGGGCTGCCTGTATGCCAGGCACTTTATGCACACTGCCTCCCTGTGGATGACTCCACCGCTCACTAGCTGGGTAACCAGCTCGTTTTCCGGACTCTCTCTGTCTCATTTCTCTTTTGTCAAATGAGAGCAATGGTACCTGCCTCGTGGAGTTGTTGGGAAGATTGAATATATCCACATAAAGTGCTGGCCTGCCACAAAGCAAGCTCAATAAATGTTTGCTGAATAAACAAATCCTCATCTGATAGATGATGACCATCAGCTCAGAGAGGGAGTTACTTGACCAAGGTCACACAGCTGGTGAGGGATCTGAACCAGTCTGTCTGGCTTCAGACGTGGCTTTCACGCACCACACTTTTCTAGGGATGGGAGGGGTGAAAGGCAAGAATACACCGAGGGCTGAGAAGCAGAAAATGCAGTAGGCAATCCAGGGCTTCTGATGAGGGCTTCAGATGGGTTTGCAGGAGGGGGCGGAGAGCAAACTGGAGTGTGCATTTGTGTGTGTATGTGTGCACGTGTAGGTGTGCACACACATGTGGGGCAGGGCAGGGAGGAGCTGGGGTCTGGCTGGGACAGGCCACTCAAGAGGGAAGCTCATTAGAGTAATTACCTCCAGCAGCTAAAGCCCCACCCAGCTCTGTGGGGAACAGCCAAACGCTTTATTAAAGACAGTTCCTAACACACTTTAGAGGGGGTGAACTCTCAGTCCCTTGGACGGATGTCCACCTGTCCATTTCTGTGCCCTACCTAGCCCTGGGCACTTTGACCCTGTTCAGGTTTTCCCTCCAGGACCAAGCCACAACAAGCCCCATCCGACTCCTTCCATCCCACTGAGGGCTGGTCTCTTCCCTCCTCTCTCCCCCAGAAGTTCTGCCCAGGTGGGAGTCCCAGCCCCTTGGCTGTCTCAGGTTGGGCTTGGGGCCTGAAGCCCTCGTGGCAAAGCATGGGAGTGTCTGCTGTGAGCTGGCTCAGGGAGTGGCAGCGTCTGGGTAGGAACAGGAGCCAGGAAGGGTGTTAGAGTAGGGCTGCAGGTTAGTGCTGGCCTGGAGATTGGGTAGGGATGAGATTCAGATCAGAGACAGGTATTGGGGTTAGGGTTGCAAGTCATGTTATGGCCCAAAGTGGCTAAAAGCACAGGGTCAGCACTGGGTTAAAGTGGGAATTACGCTCCGGGACCACAGGAGAAACGGGGTTGGAATCTGGACTGGAATTTCATCTCTAATCCATCTCTTTTTTTCTTCAGGCCTTTTGGCCTTTTCTAACCCCAGAAATGCCTACAGCTGGGGGTTGAGGGAGGGCCTCAAATCCTGGATCTTGCCTTCTTGACCAAGTCCCAGGTATCTGTCTCCTTCTGCTTCAATTTCCCCCATCTTGCCAAGAGGCAGGCTGAGTGCTGGAAAGGCTTTGAAGTCAAAGATGAAAGCAACAAGGGGATGATTATGAACAACTACTCCAACCATCATCCTTAATAACCCTGGGGTGAATGTCAGTGGGGCGGGGCCTAAAGGGAGGAGGTAGCCAGGGAAGGAAGAAGGAAGACCCCTGGGAAATCTTCCCCAGGCTGACGGGAAAGGCCTCCTTCAATGCCCTCCCCCGACCCACCCACATCAGCACAGCAGGGACCCAGTTGGAGAGAAGGGTAGGAAGGGCTCAGAACGGGAAACCTGAGCCCAAAACCACCACCTTAAACCTGGCCCACAGACTAGTTCTTTAACAGGTGGGCTGGGCCTCACCTGCACACAGATTCAGTGGACCTCAGCATTCGGAACCTGAAAGCCTTAGAATGGGCCTCGAGCCCTGCCTGGAAGCTTCCTCCCTCTCTCCTTTCCTTCCTCAAAGAGGGCTAAGGTGTGCGGCCTGCCAGGCTTCCTGACCCTCCGTTGTCCAGGCACAAGCAGGGAGTTAATTACAGCGTCCTCAGGAAGATGTGGTGGGGGGTCCAGCTGGTGGCCCCTGGCATTCTGCCTGTGGTAGGAGATCTTGGTCTGGTTCGAGCAGCTTCCTGAGGTCTTCTCCAAGGCCTACTGCCCAGGGGGAGCATGGCTTACACTGGCCTTTCCTGAACAAGTGTGATGCTGCCTCTGGGGCCCGTGCCCAGGGTGGAGCCAGGGTGTGGGGATTGCACAGCTTAAAGGAATATGGAGCCTGTCCTCTGGGGACCTGAGTCCCAGTGTGTTGGTGGGGGTCACTTTAGAGTAGAGACAGTCCTCATAGAAAAGTGGGGAGTCTCTTCCCTGCCAGAGATACTCTTGGGAAGGAGGCAGGCAGCCGGTGTTCATCCCTCCATCCGCTCATTCATGTAATAGATTTGATGGAGTGCCAGGTGCAGGAGGGCAGACATAAAGCGGTGAGACAGTGAGGAGATAGAGGAGGGGGAGAGAAGATATGGAGGAAGGAGGGCAGAAGGGGAGAGAGACCCCTAGTGGGAGTCAATAGGGGTCAAGTGAAAGAAGAAAAGCAAAAGAGCCAAGGAGGCACCAGCAGAGGGCTGAGGTGGGAGCCAGGGGAGCCCTGGGGCGCCAGCTTGGAGCCAAGTGTCCCCGGTGGGGGGCAGGGGGACCACAGGTGTCTGGGCCTGGTGGGGGGGGTCTCCTACCACAAACAAGGCCCAGGAACCGGCCTAGCCAGGGCAGAGGTCAGAGGACAGAGCAGACCCAGGGACTACTGTGGAGGCCGGGGCCTGGAGCCCAGCTGATGAGTCCAGTGTGCAGTAGTCCCTCTCCGCCCCCACCCGGGGCTCCCTTCCCATGTAGGTCATGGGTGGTTGTGGCTGAAGGGATGTGGGAGCCTGGCGGGAGTCTCCCTCCCCCATCCTCACTCTCTCCGAGGCCCCTTCCTCTCCCGGTGCCCCCGGCCCAGGGCAGGGGTGGGGGTGGGGTAGGGGAAGAAGGAGAAGAAGGAGGCCGGGAAGGAAGGGCCCAGGCAGCCGGAGCAGGGAGAGGGGCAGGTCCCAGCGTGTTGGGGCAGGATGGCTGCGGAGACAGGATCCAAGCTGCAGGGGCCCGGGGATGCAGAGTTCCCCACCCCTTCTTCTCCCCAGGCCCCTTATCTTCAGCCTTCAGGTTCCACCTCCCACCGCACACACCTCGAAGCTACACCCACCATCTTCTTCCCCCCACCCCCCGCGCCCGCCCCCCACTTCCTCCTTTCCCTCTTATCCTGGGCCCAGAAGGATGTCGGAGTGTTTGAGCCAAGGGTGAGGGGAGGCGCTGGGGGGTGAGGAGAGGACGGGTCCGAACCTTTCCCTCAACTCCACCAGGCCAGGACCAGCCCCCTCCCCCAGCCTCTCGTAGACTGTCATATAATATTCATGAGCCTCATGAATACGCAATGTTCTCATTATGGGGCAGGGGGTCTCACTTGGCTCTGCCTCCCCCTTTACCACTCCCTAGATTCCCGGGAGAAGAAGCAGCAGTTTGGGGAAGAGGGCAAGAGGGGGCCCCAGATGTGGAGCCAGATGAAGGGGGAGGGGGAATCGGTCGCTGACGGGCGGCCGCAGTCACCGCGGTGCCGGAGGTTGGGCGGGGGTGACCTACTGAGAGGGACCCAGGAGCCTGGAGCCTGGAGCCGCAGAGCCCACTCACCGAGGATCATGCTGGGGACCCTGGCGCCCGGGGTTCCGCGTCGCTCTGTCCCGGGGGCCGTTCTGGCTGGGCTGGGGGTACGGGGGGGTGGAGTCGAGGGAGGAGCCGAGGCCGGCCGAGGAGGAGCGGGGGCGGAGCCCGCAGCAGGTGAAGACGGGAGGAGCGGGGATCCGGGCACCCAGGGCTCCAGGAGGGGGCGTCCTGGCGGCTCCTCGCGCCCCCTCCCGCTGTCTCTTCTCCTTGCTGCCCCTGAGTCTCCTGGATTTACAGTGTCACTGCAGTCAGGGCTAGGGGAGCAAGTCATCTAGAAGACGGTGTGTGCTGATACAGGAAGCTGGAAACGAAGATGCCTGGGTTCCCGGGAAGGGCTGAGTCTGAGGGTGGGAAGTCTGGTCATGGGCTGATATGGGGTGAGGGATGCCTAAATACTCTGGGGAGGGATGGGGCCTGGGTTGGACACCTGAATCCTCTCCAGAGTGATGAGCTGGGCGGGGGCAGGGGGTGGGGCAGAGAATATTTGGGTCCTAGCTTGTTCCTCTGACTTTGGAGTTGGATGCCTAGGGGCTGGGTCTCAGAGGTGAAACGTGGGGTTGAAGATGGACCCCAGGTTGATCTCTGGCTGGGGTCTGAATGCTTAGGTCCTTAGGGAAGGTCTGAGGGAAGAGACTGCAATCAAAGGACCCAAAGAGGTGGAAATAGAAGCTTGCAACGGAGATCATTAGGACAACCAGAAGATGACAGAAGATCCAGAACTGAGGCTCAACCTTGTAGACATGACGTGGACTGGTGTGGGGATGGGAGCATCTATCCAGGGCATTCCCCACTAAGGTGAGCTTGGATTGAAGAGGCCTGCTGGGGGGTCTTTGATGAAGTGGAGGGGAGGATGGAGGATAAGAATGTATGGGCTGGGGAGAATGTCAGGGGGAAGGTGGAGTACAGCACACCGGATGTATTCTAAGCACTGATAGGGGGCCTTGGCTAGAGGCGGGCAGCTGGGATGGCAACACGAGGCTGGAGTCTGGGAGTCTGCAAGGTGTCTGGGGAAGATGCAGCTGCTACAGCCTGGACCTGTCTGTACCTGCCCAAGAGGGAGGGCAGCAGGAGGATTTCCCAGAATGCCAGGCAGCCAGCTTCAGGCCAACCCCAGCCAAAGGGAAAGGAGCTGTGACTAGGAACTATAATGCTTGGAACTTTGGGAAGGTGGAGCCAGGGAGGAAGAAGTCGGTGGAAGAGGGGTGAGACTGGAGTCTTGGAACAGTCTAGGAAACTGGAAAGGGACTGGCGACTTGCACTCCTGGGTCCTGCAGGGAATTTGGGACTAGATGGCTAATTAAGGTACAGGAAGTTCAAGTTCCTATTTCTGGGCCTCAGCAGTCTCTTGTTCTTACCTCACTGATCTGGTCTGAAGACAAGATATGTTTCTGCACCTGCCAAGGTGCTTCAGCTTGAGGGCAAGAGGATTCTGGGGCTGCCAGTGCCTTGGTCTTTTTCTGATCCAGAGGCCCAGAGATCTCAGGGAACTGTGGCTTCGCTGCCCAAGTCTGACCTTGGGGGAGAAGGTAGGGTCTCCAAGCCCATCAGAGGAGGTCCTCTTGCTCCAGATCTGACCTACCACCATGCTGTTTGACCCTAGAATCACAAAGCCTGCTTCTCCCAGACCTTGTTATCCATCCCCCACACATACACTCCTCCTTGCCTCTTCCCGTTCTTTCTTCTCCTGGGTGGACTCAGAGAACAAACTAGAGTCAGCATCAGGCGTGGCTGATCGGTGATTGAGACCCCTTTGCCCTCAGCTTTGTTCACCCCCCCCCACTGCCCCTGGGGACTTGGAGTTTGAGAGGTCTCAGAAGAGGGGCTGCTTAGCTCACCAAGGAGAGGCAGCTGGCTAGAGGGCGGGGTGACCTTGCAGGCAGCTGGAGCGGGGCAGGGTGCAGGGTGAATTCATTATTGATGAGCCCTGCACCCCTGGCTACTAATGAGCCCAGGCCGGCTGCTCTAATTGATGTCAAGAAACTTGAGACCCCCGATCAGCTTCCCGCCTGCCAGCTGCCTCTCCTGCGCCCCCTCCCCCTCCTGCGCCCCCAGCTGCTCTGTTCCCTTCTTGGGGCCTCCCTTCTGTCTCCACTGACACAGACATGGCTAGGACTCAGGCCTGACCCTGACCCTCTGGCCCTCTACCCTCATGTCCCTCTGCATCATTCAAGTCTCAAGATGGGAGGCAGACATGCTCTGGAGGGTCTGGGAGATTTGGAAGGGGAAACAGACCAGCGCCTGAGAATTACAGTTCAGGGACAGAGAGGCTGGTGCTAGGTTACATCTGCAGCATTTCTGAGCCCAAGGAATTCCTACCTTGTATTGTGCATCCTCAGGGGAGACCTTGTCACTCTCTGAGACTCAGAGGTAGAGGCACTACACAGACACACCCATGAGAACAGCCCAATACTTACAGCCCACTTCCCCTCCTCATTTCCTCCTCACAATAGTGTAAGACATCTCAGATTTGGCCCTTGGGGTTTGGCTGATGCCACTCCCACCCCTCCCCTTAAAGGGGGAGAGTATGGGATTTCCTTCCTGGAGAATTCCCAGTGCCCTGATGTGCCACAGCTGTCATCCTGGGGAATACTGGGTGGCTCTTTGCCTCATCAGGACTCCCCCTCCCAATCGGTCCCTCTGCATTCATGGATTCTGGGAAGAAGTTCCTGCGGTATGGAAATATCAGAAGTCACAGATTGGAGCATGGAGCAGGCTTGGTGTCCCAGGAGAGGTATTTTGAGATCATGCAGGCACTGCTAGGTGGGAGCCTAAGTTAATAAGAATAGCCCTGGTGATGGAGGAAGAGTGAGGACCCTCCCTTCCCCAAATTCCTACGAAATTGTGGCTGTGCTGCCCTCTGGTGGCTCAATTCTGGTCTAGCAGGACATGGACATCTTTGCCTCTTAAAATTTCATTAGAATTTCAGCACCCCTCTTCGTTCTCTTGCTGGACATTAGGACAGACCTCAAGGAGACAGAGGACCCTGAGGGGTTCCCTCATTCTGACTTCTCCCAAAGACCCAAACCCTATGCCATGTTGTTTAAGAACGAGGGCTTTCACAGTCTGGCGAAGCTGAATTTGACTCTGTGTGACCTTGAATAAATTACATAACCTCTCTGGACCTCAATTTCCCCTCGTGTAAATGTACCTACTCCACAGGATGATGGATAAAAATTAAATGAGATAATGTGTGTAAATTATTTAACACCCCGTCTACCCACCAGTATACAGTAGGTAATTAAAACAAAACAAAAACCTAACCAGCTTTCTTCTGATTTAGTTCTGTGGCCTTTTCTCTCAACCCATTTCATTGCTCTGGTTTAGGGAAGCCCAGGTGAGTCTTCTGGACCATCTTCCCCCACCTTTAGCTTGGTCCCCTGCCCCTCTGCATTCTTCACTAATCTTCCAACACAAAGAGAAGGGATTCCTCTCTCTTCTTTTGGAGCCGTTTGGGACCAGACCTGGTGGGGCTGGGTGATGGGCAGAGGATTCAAGCCCTCTCTCACCCCTTCCATCATCTCTTTCACTTAAGAAAAGGGAACCACAAAACTAGCTCCACAGTTCCTGGGGGTCACACTCCTGGTTCCCCATGGAAAGAAGCTGTAAGAAACAGGCACTTCCTACCCACCCAGTGGTCTGGTTCCAGGATGGGTCTGGAAAGAGTGGGGTAGGACAGATTCCAGCTCTGGTCAGTGGGGGCACTGGGCTGGGTTTATTGCACTTGCAACAGAGTTTAAATAAGTCCTGGGTATCTGGAGCCGAGGTGGAGGGAGAGTTGGTCAGGGAGCGGAGGGGCAGCGTCAGTGCAGCTGGCGGGCAGAACCCAGATCCTGCAGGCCCAGGACAGCGGGCTCCCCCTTTCTCCGGGGACTGGGGAGGGGCCTGCATCTGGCCAGGGTTAAGTTTCCAGATCTGGTGCCATCACGGCCCCTTCAGGGTCCCGGGCAGTTCCTGACTTCTCCTGAGTCAGAGGTGGAGTGGGCCTCCAGGCCCAGGTCTGGAGCAGGCTCAAATGTATTCCTGGATCTGCCTCGTTAGGTTACCAATGTCTGAGTCTGGGTCCCAGATCAACCCCAGGCCCCAGGTTCGATCTGGCCCCATTAGAGTTCTGATTCCCCTTGGGGTTGGTTCCAGGCCAGCGTCGATCCTGGTGTGGGATATCTGTCCTGAGCTGGGCCTGGGGCACCATCCACGGTTAGTGTTCCTCGTTGGCCACCAGGGTGCAGGCTGTCCAGAGCTGCCATGTCTTGCTCCCCAGGTTCCAGGTTCTTAGCTGGGGACTTCCTGTGGCTCTCTGGCAAGGCTGAGGACAGATCTCTGCAGGCTGGAGCTGGACAGGGAGTCCCGGTGGCACGTCTGGGCCAGAGAACTGGGATTGGACTCCCTAGTTCTGGTTCCAAGTTGCTTTCAGGAAACTCCAAAACGCAAAGGCTGCCGGGAGGCTGGGGCCTCTGTCCCTGGATCTGAGGCCCCCCATCCATGAGGAGGGCATGTGTAAACAAGGGTCCTTCACAGTGCGTGGGGGGAGGGGAGCCCCAGCTCCTCACCTCCCGGCTCTGGCCCTTCAAGTATGTCTCTGGGCTGGGGAGAGGAGCTTCTCCCCGGCCCTCAGCACCTTCAGGAAGCGCCCAGCCCCCTCCCGGTCAGTAGACTGAGGGTGGGGGGATTGGGCCTTCAGGATTGGGAGTCTGGGATCGGGAGGAGTCAGGCATCAGAGGTGGCTGGAGGCTTGAGCTGAGCTTTTTCCATAGCGGTGCCGTATGGGAGGGAGCGTTTGAAGAATCCGAGCTAATGAGGGGAAAAAAAGGAAGAGTTGAGATATTCTGGTTCCCATTTCTCCCCAGAATGGATTCCAAGAGGGAGTGAAGAGGACTAGTGCTTCCAATCTCCCCATCCGGGAAAACTGACCCACATTCCGGCTGTTAAGACTATTTCTCCAAGAAGTCCAGTGGGCCAGGAGGGCTAAGGGTGAGGGTGCTTTGGTGCCATAAAAATGCCCCCAGTTAAACCAGGGATGGCAAATTGGTTTGAACTCAAGTTTGAAGCCTCATTGCCTCATAGTGGCTGCCTCTTGAGAAGTCTGAGGTGACTTCTCGGGTATGATCAATTAGTGATGGCTGCCATGGGTTTCTGCAGGAAGTGACAGCACAAATGCTACATATTGGCCGCCTGTGAGTAACATTGACTTTTAAAGTACTGGCAGACTTATCAGCTTGAGTCAGGAGAACTCTTTCTAAGTTAGGGGCTGTAGAATGAAGGAAAAGATCCTGGAGGCGGTGTCAAGATGGGATGTGTGTGGCTGGGGAGAGGGGGGGCGTGTGGCCAGAGAACTGGTCTGGAGGCAGATGCTGGAGACTGTGCTGGGTCAAGGGCAGGACTTGATGGGAGGGTGGCCAAGTCATGGGCAGGATGCGGCTGACCTTGTAGAGGATATAGATGAGCAGACCGAGGAGCAGGAGGCCAACGAGGACCGCGAGGATGATGACCCACAGCGGGGCGCCGTGGCTGCCTTCGGCCTTCATCCACTGCACAGCCGTGGCCACCTGGGGAGCAAGTCAGGAGACATCACTGAAAAGCCATTAGTTCTTCTCCCCCTCCACTCGGCTCCCACTTGCCATTGGACCGAGACCCACCTCTCCCCTCCCATCTTGGGCTAACAGAATTCTGAACTTCAAAATTCAAATTCCTAAAGTGGGCATGATCGTCTCTCACTTTTGGGCCTTCACGCCGGCTAACTCCCTCTCCTCAGAGAACATCCATCTCCTCACTGGTTAGCCTGGTGGTTCCTACTTATTCTTCAGGTCTCAGTTTAAACATCACTTCTTCCAGGAGGCCTTTCCCGACTCTGCAAGCCTGTGTTCAGTTGTCCCTATGATGTGTTTCCACAAACATCCTGCCACTTGGCACACGTCTCACTCCCCTGTCCATCTTGCTTATCATCGCATTCCTGTGACCTAGCACAGTGCCTGGCACACAGTAGAGGCTCAATAAATATTTGTTACCATAATCAGGCCAGCCCCTACTCACGCCCCAGTCCTAGCACCAGGCCTGGCACTCTGTCTTCCTCGGCCCAGGCCCCTGAACTCACCTGAAGCTCCTTTCGGGGAAGCTGTCGAGGCAGGATCCGGTAGGGCATCTTCAGGGCTTCGTACACAGCTTCACATTGCAGGCTAAATGGCTGGTGTTCGCGCTGCGGGTGGGGGAAAGGTGTTCAGGGCAGCGCCTCTTGGCACCTAGAGGACGCAGGGCTCCCCATGGTCTGGCTCCAGTTATGGTCTTTCCCTATTTTGGACGCATTCTCTCCTGAATCCCTCTCTATGTTCCTTACATGAGATAATAAATTTATAACTGAATAGTTATAACTGAATAATGTATAATTAGGTAACAGCAATACAAAAAATTTTTTGAATCATTAATGTGGGTTAAGCACCCAGGAAAATGCCTGGCCTATAGTGTGCGCTCAATAATGACTGCTTTTTACTGTTCCTCCATCTGCTTGCCTCTTCAAGGTGGATTCATCTTCCTTTTCTGTTTTCCCACACTTCTTCGCCAGCACGTCTCCCTCCAGCCCTCCCTCCTCTGAATGGGCAGGAGGGGAAGCGGTCAGCCCCAGTTTGGCCACTAGGGGGCGCCAAGGACACAGCCTTGTCTAAACAAGGGTGAGGGAGGGGAGCTGGGCTGCCTGGGTCCCAGTCACCAAAGCGGGTGGCTAGGGCAGTGGGGAAAGGGAGGGTCAGTCCAGGCAGGCCCACAGGCCGGGGGTCAGGGCTGAGGTGAGGCTCCCTTACCTGCAGGAAGGTCTTGGTCCAGACACGGAAATGCAGTTGCAGACTTCGGCTCTCTTGCCGGTGGAGTGGCCCCAGCTCGCAGCGCAGCTTGAAACACTCAGCCTCTGGGCATTTCTGGGAAGAAAGCAGAGGCTGGAACCATAGTCCTGCCCTTCTGATGGCTCTGAGGCCCCAGGAAGGTACTCAACGCTTAGGCCCTGACCTTGGTCCCAGGACGACTTACCAGGATCTGAGGCCCTGAGGAGGCAGGGCTTCGGCCTGGAGCATCCCGTCTTTGCAGCCGGTGGTGCTGGGAGCCCTCAGGATCCAACTGGAAGAGGAAACAATCGTTAGCTGCCTCTCCCACCTCATTACAGCATCTCAGTCAGCCTGCACCAGGGGTCCAGAGCAGCCTTGACTTGGTCTTCCATCCATCCAACTGACCACCTCCTATGTCAAGGCATCAAGTTCAGTGCTGAAACACGGAAGCGAGTAAGACTTGGTCCTTGCAGTTTACAGGGAGGAGATGTGTCAGTAAGTAATTAGGGCTCCGTCCCTGCCTTGGGGCCTTTACACTGGCTGTTCCCTCTGCTTGAAGTGCTCTTCCCTGAGTCTTCACAAACAGGTTCATCCTTCTCTTTCAGGCCTCAGTTCACCTGTTCCCTCCTCAAGAGGTTTCTCCCTGATAACTCAACTTAAACAGGCTTGGTGCCACCCTACCCCAGCAGGTTAGCACTGTGCTTTCAACACATCTTAATATCTGTTCCTCTCTCTCCCTCTCTTTTTAATTTTTATTGTCTATTACCCTCCACTAAAATGTCAGCTCCGTCAGAGTGGGGACCTTGTGAGTTTGGTTCAGTGTGCTATTTCCCAAGCCTGTAACATCTGTAGCATCATTTGGTGCAGGCACTCATTTAATTTAAATGTTGTTTATGAATAAACAAACTTTCGAACAGGCATTGGGCCCAGGGGAGTGGGTCTGAAGGCCTTCCAGAGGAGGTGGCACCGAGCTGGGACTTAGGAGTATGCCCAGGCCAGAAGTAAGGGGAGGATATTTCAGGTAGAAAGACAGAAGTACAGTCTTTTCCTCCCACAGCCTCAAGGTGTCTGTGGGTCCCCCGACCCCCTTCCAGTGGCCTAAGTCCTAGCTCTACTCCAGGCCCTTCCTTATTGGCTCTTCCAGGCCCCCAGCGATCTTCCCCAACCACCCTCGGCCTTGGTCCCCCCACCCCCAGGCCACCTCACCTCCAGGCCCTGTGGGTTGGGGGGGTGACTGGTGGTGCAGTTGCTGAGTCCTGTGACCTTGGTAATGTAGAGGAGCTGCTGACCTTCCAGAGCCTGGGGACAGCTGAGCTCCAGCACACCCCGGCTAATGGAGCTGGGGCCCAGGTTGATGAGCTGAGGAGACGAGAGCACAATCATCACGGGAAGGGAGGGAGCAATTCTGCCCTACTGAGACCTGAGTCCTGAGGGACCCCTCTTCCCTGTTGCGAGTCTCCTTTCTCAGGAGTGAGGAAGAAATCAACGGGCAGAGACAGACTCTTCTCCAGGCAATAGTCCTGGAGGTGGCTCCATCCTTCCCTGCTAAGTTATTCAACTGGCCAGGGTTTACCTCTCCCTCCACCCTCCCCCTCTCTTCCTTTCAGTCCCTGTCCCAGCCATCTGTCACTCATACCAGCTCCTCCTTCCCTGTCATTCATCTGGCCACGCCCCCCACTCGCGGTCACCCTCCTAGGATCTGGCCCTTCCTGCCTCTATTGCTCCTCACCTCATAGACGTGGTGGACAGCAGGGCCCACGTCCCCCTCCTCCTGTGGTTGGTCTCGGGGATGCCAATCGTTCACCGGGAATAGCACTGCCTCAGGTTTGGAGACACTAAAGAGGAAGGTGGTTTAGAGAACAGTGGAAGGGACTCCATTCCATATCATCTTTTCCTAGAAGTCTGCCTCCCCTCCCGGAGAGGCCCATTTTGCCCGGGCACTGACCCGTTCAGGGAGACCTGGGCCTGAGCCTCCACCGAGAGCCGGAAGGAAACCACTTCGCTTTGAGAGTTGTTGAGGTTCTTGCTGTGGGATGGAGGAGAGACAGAGGAGGTGCTGGAGCCAAGCCAGGAAGAATTCCACCTGCCTCAGGCCCCGCCCCGGCCCCGCCCTCCTCAGCCCCGCCTCCAACTCAGCCTGGCCCCACCCACTCCCTACCTGAGGATCTGAAAGTCAAACTGGATGGTCTCCTTCGTGTCCCTGAGGTGAGGGACGGTGAACCGAAGGCCTCCCCAGAGCTGTGGGACACGGAGGGAGGATGAGGGGGCTGTTAGATTGGGTTTTTGCTTCAGCCTAGTGGCAGCCCTCCCTGCCGATCCCACAGCTCTGCTCTGAATGAGCTCGTTACTGTCCTCTCGGGGCCTCTCCCGTCCCGGACTCACACTGGCTCCGGCCTTCATGGGGTTGCCCAGGTCACACACCAGCAGGCGGCTCTGGTTCACAGCAAAGTAGTCACAGCTCAGGCTGGAGAAGTTCTGGAGGTGGGGTGGGCTCAGGTAAGGTTTTGGTGTCCCTCTGGCAGTGTCACCTGCCCAGCCCCGCCGGGAGTCCCCTCTCACCCCTGGGTGTCTGACGAGTCCCGAGTACTCAGCTTCCGGAGGGGCCGTGACTCGAAGCTCCGCCTCATAGGCTCCACCCTCACCCACGTTCTGGGCGTGAAAAGTGAGGTTCAGAGAGTTCTTGTCGCCCAGGTACACGTGGTTCTGCTCCCTGGTGGGGACACACAGGGTCAGGGACAGTGAGGAATTAACGCCCAAGCCAGGACAGTGGGCTATATCCGTAATAATATACTAATTAATTATCAGGCACCGTTTATGGAGTCCCGCCTCTATGGCAGGCAGTAGGTTAGACGTTTTGTGTAGATTATTTCATGTGATCCCTCTACAAAGCCAGAGAAATAGGTGCTATTAGCCCCACTATACAGATGAAGCAGCTGAAGCTCAGAGAAGTTGAGTAATTTCCCAAGGTCACACTGCCAGCTAATATGTCCCTGTTCTACTTTTTTGTGAGCCAAGTGCTTCCAAGCTCCACGTGTCCTGCTACAGGACCTTGGCATCTGAACTTCCCAACATGACGTCAGCCTTCACTTACCCGAACACCTCCAGCTGTAGGTCTGGCACACAGATATTGTCTTCTCCACAGTCCAGCAAGATCTGAGCCTGGGGAGCAGGGAGCCTTGAGAGGGGGAGTTTCGACCCCCTCCTGATGGTTGACTCCCTTCTCCAGAGCCCTGCCCCCGGGGGTCCCGGCCCCTCTCCTCCCAGCCCGTCTCCCCACCCTGTCCTCACCTTGTCCTCTATGCGGTTTTTGCTCTGGTAATGGAGGACTGGCCGGAGGCCATGGCTGTCCACAGGGGCTTGGGGGTCCAGGGAGAAGTTGAGGGCGATGTGAATTGGGGAGAGTTTGTCTCGGAACTCTGACTCGTTCTGGGGCCAGAGGAGAGGGTTCACAGAGTCAGGGGACACTGGGGACCTGGGGGCCCTGCTTCTCATCCTCTCACATCTCTGTTCACTCGGGGCTCTCAAGAATTCAGGTGTCCAAACCTGATCATGTTCATTGTTTCAGAGGCAGCCTGGTTCCCAGCTCCTCCGACAGAAGGGCCCCCTTCGCCAGCCCCCCAAAGTCCCAAGCCCTTCATGGGAATCTTCCAATATCTTTCCCTCCAGAAGGGGCCCCCAGATCTACGTGGCCACCTTCCCAGTCATCCATACCCTGAGGTAGATCTTCATCTCTCTGCAGTCTTCCCGGGCCCCATTCTGAATGAGCAGGGTCTGGGTCAGGGTCGCCTGTCTGGAGGCCAGGAACAGCGCCCGTCGCACTCCTCCCTTCTGCTTCTGCCAGTCCAACTGGAGCTCCACCGTGAAGCCTGCAGCCGGGCACGCATGTTAAGGAGAACCTTTCTCACCTTCCTAATTGATCCAGAGAAGAGGTGCCCAGGTCCCCACCCCTCCATCTCCTGTCCCAAGTGCCTGAGAGGTTCAGGCTGTCTCCCTCACCGATGGAGTTGGGAACATGTTTTCCAGAAGCATTGAGGCAGAAGCTGAGGTTGATGCTGGAGGAAGACCGAAGGGAAAGCTGATGTATCCAATGGAAACAGGCATCCTCCCCTCTCCCTACCTCCCAGACAGACCCAGACTAGGACAGCCCCCTTGGTCCCCTTCCACAGACCTGCTCTCCCTCCCCACCCCTGGGCAGAGATGAGGTACTGCAGACTCCATCCCTGCCATCTCCTGGACCCCCGCTCACCAAGCCACAGGGTTTCCCTCCAAGCTGCAGCTGCGCTCCTCTGGGTTGAACATGGCGGGAAAGATGGTGAGGGAGGCACTGGCAGACACGATGGGGCGACCCCTGCCAAGAGTCGACATGGGGTCAAAGAACTAAGACTCCTGGGGAACCTGGGCACAGGAAGCTGATGCCCGAGCCCCAGGATCCCAGTTTCAGCCCTATTGAGAAATCCCTCAGTTCCCCACTTCTCCCAGGCTGCCCCCCTGCCCGAGTTCATACCTGTACACCACAGCCTTGTCCACACCAAAGGACCCCACAATTAGATCTGCAAGAAGCCAGGAAACTATCCTTTACAGCAAGCCCCAAATCAGGATCCTTCCCTCCCAACCCCTTCTAGTTTCACTGCTCAAGGAGGCCCAAGAGACAGGACAGCGCCATCTAGTGGCACCATCCTGGAACTGCACCCGGGAGCTTAGGAAAGTGCATTGGAGGGGCTGGGGGTCTGTGACCACGGAGTTCTAAAGAGGCTTCAGGCACAACTCACCAGGGTATCCGTTGCCATCCAGGTCGCGGCCTCCTCGAAGGGCAGAGCCAAAGAAGTCCGGCGTGTGGCCGGCTGCCCACAGGGGCAGCAGAACCTGGGAAGGCTTAGAGACCAGGCCCCCAGGCCCCCCAGGGAATACAAACACCACTCCCTGCCGGTTCTCCCCACCAAAGGCAGCGCCAATGGCTACATCTGCAAGACACACGACACACACCAGTCAGCAGGCCAGGAGTCCAAACCTCTACCACCAGACCCCAGGACCCTATTTTCCCCATCTGTCATTTCTAGTATTCTAATCTCTTCAAGCCCCAAGACTTGACTGGGACGTCACTGGGGGTCTGGGTATTTTATCTGACAGCGATCTCTCCCCACATCCCTTCTGACTCAGGCCCCTGACTCCTCCTCACCAGCTGGAGCCCACAGTGCTCACCGTTATAGCCATCCTGGTCCAGGTCCCCCAGCGGGGTCAGGGAGCTGCCGAACCGACCAAACTCATCATGGCCAGTGAGGGTAAGGGTGGGTGTGGGCTCCATGCCGGCGGGGCCCTGCAGGTAGAGGTAGACTCTGCCCACCTCCTGTGGCCGCCCGTCTGCCGTCCGCTCCATGAGCAGGGGCGCCCCTACCAGCAAGTCATCCAGCCTGGGGGTGCGGGAAAAACCAGGCATCCTGAGACCATGCCTCACCCCATTCCGTCCTCGATCCCAGTGCCAGGAAATCCCAGGCATCCCGGATCCTGGGCTCCCTCCCACCCAAGTGAGAGACCCAAGGTCTTCTGGTCTCTAGCTCTCAGCTCTCTCCTTGCCCCTGAGCAGAGGGGATGCAGGCACAAGGAGGAGAATCCAGGTTTGCATTTTCCTGTCCTCCCCACAACCCTTCCCTCCTAGAGGTGAAGAGGGCACTGTGTGGTTCCCTTCCCCCACTACTCACCCGTCCCCATTGGTGTCTGTGGCAGCCACCGCGTAGCCAAAGTAGGAGGCCATCTGGGTTGGGGGACAAAGAAGCAGCACTGGGTCAGAACTAGGCAGAGACTCCAGGGGGCCTGAGAACTTGGGCTGAGCTTACTAGCTCAGGGCCAGGACTTGGCTGACAGAGTGCCAAGCTCGGCTGCACGTGGGGGTTGTCCTCACCTGTTCCCCTGAGAAGTTGTAGAGGGACCGGATGTCTGAGCCATTAAGGATGGTGACCTGGGGATGAGGACATACATCCATTGGTCCCAGATTACCAGACTAGCCCATGGATGGAAGACAAATGGGTACAGGATACCCAGGGGCAGGCAATCCTTGGAGACCCACTTGTCCCCTAATTCCCTCCTTTGCTTTGCCTCGCATTCCCTTCTCTACACTGGGCACCTCCATCCCAGGGCAACTTCACCACTTTACCGCATGTCACTTATCACATACTGACAGACTTCACACTTATCTCGCTGTTGTCCATGTCTACCCACTTGAATGTCAGATTGATGGGGGCAGGAGCTTGTTTTTGTTTTTGGCTTTCTCCCCAGAGCCTAAAGTAGTGCTTGGTGAGCAGCAGACCCTCAATAGTTATTAGCTGAATGATTGAGGCCTCACCTCTCAAGTCCTCCCAAACCACACACACTCGTGTCACCATGTCCCCTCTTAGTGACTGGCCCTACCAGTCCCCTGAGTCTCTTGACTCTTCACTCTCCTCCCCACTCTAGCTGCAGTTCCTCAGGTGTGAGCCCTCTCCCAGGACTGCTGGAGGGCCCCCTGCCCCCGCCCCCTGCCTTCGGCGCCCTTCCCCCTCTGCAGCAGGACAGATCGCCCCAGAGCCCATCTTGAAGGGGCACCTCTGGCTTGGAAACCCATGCTGGTTCCCTGCAGCCACTGCCCTGTCTCAACTTCTTGGCTGGTCCTCCGAGGTCCTGGAGAATCTGGCCCCAGCCTATCTGGTTTTGCCCAAATTTGCCTTATTCTCCTTGTCCTCAGTCAGCCCGTGAGTCTGTTAAATTGGCCTAAATTTCCCCCCTTTCCTTCCATGCTCCTGTCTAGGATGCCCTCTCTCCTCATCTCCACTGACACCTCAGAGAAACTCTGCTGATCCATCGCTGCCCTGGAAGGGCGGTTATTCCTTCTCCTACACTGCTCATCATCTTTACCACTTTCCTGAAACACATCATAGTGCAGAAAGAATGCTGACTTTGGAATAAGACAGATCTGGTTTTAAATCTCTAACCAGCCACCTACTAACTGGGTGATCTTAAACAACTTCTTTGGTCCCTTAGAGCCTCAGCTTTCTCCTGTATAAAATGTGGATGGTAATAGCTACCCTGATAAGCTTGTTGTGAAGAATAGAAATCACAAGTGGAAAAAAAAAAAAGAAATCATGAGTGGACAGTGCCTGACGCACTGAGGGGCTCGTGAACAGAATGCACCTTAGATTCCAATTGTGCGTGTGTCTTATCTTTCGTCCTTGATTAGAAGCACCTTATGAGATGGGGTGTGATGTCTCATTCATTTGCTTATCCCTCCCTTGCCTTAATAAATGTTGGTAATTGAATGGGCTACTATGGCACTCTTATCTATATCCTTTTAAAAGCACTTGCTGGGGTCTAATAATAACAGCTACCAGTTGCACCCTGCCTAACAGTTCACCAAGTACTTTCATATGCATTATCTCACATCATCCTTACAAGAGCCTTGTGAGGTCAGAACTATTATTATCTCATTATGTAGAGAAGAATGAGGCTCAGAGAGGTTAAGCAGACCCAAGGTTTTTATGGAATGAAGTGGGGGTAGGAAAAAACAACAGCTTGATTCATCCAGAGTAAGTGCCAGAACCTGAACACAGGCCTGACCCAGGAGCCCATGTTCTGATCCACTTTTTCAACCCTCCCAAGCTGCCATGCACGGTCTTTGTGATTAGCCAGGGGAGGGGAGGAGAGGGAGGGTCAGGCTGGGTCTTACATAACCATAGGTGAGGTTCCCTTTGGGCACACCAGCAACGAAGTCTGCAAAGGGAAGATAAAGTTGTAGGCTGAGGGCAGGGAAAGGGGAGACAGACAAAAACGGTAGGTGTCTCAGTTCCTGTGGCCTCAGGTCCCGGGTCTCCATCCACCCCCCTCCCTGGACCCCAGCCTGGGGACAAACTCACCTTCCATGTCATCACCACTGAATTCACCCACAGCCACAGAGTATCCTGGGGGACAGGGTTGGGGGGTATTGGTGTTCTTGCTTCGGGGACCCTCTGCCCTGGTCTCCTCCAATCCCTTCCCCACCCATACTGGGCCTTCATAGTCAGCCCCAATGTGACACATATGGCAGGGGGCTGGGGAGGCCTGAGGGGGAGAAGGGAGGTGAAGGGGTGAGCGAGGACAGGAGCATGGGAGGTTCTCCACCTGCAGCTCCCTCCACATTTGCTCGCTCACCAAGGTAGCTGTCATCGTAGACGGAACTGGCCTGGCGTGTCTGCAGCTGCCCCTGAACCAGGTTGATCAGGTACTCGGGGTAGTAGGATTCTGCAATCTGCTCCTGGGTGGCGGACAGGATCTGGCCTGGGGAAGGGATGAGGAGGGGATGGCTGGAGGCAGAGGGGGCAGGGAGGAGGGCCCTGGAGACTGGCTGGGTAGGATTTCAGAAGCCTGGTTCAAGAAGGTGAAGCTTGTGGAGGGTGATGGGAGAGGATGGGTAAGCCTCAGGAAAGGGAGAGAGTTGGGACAGGGGCAGAGGAGGGAAGGATGATGATCTTGAGCTGGGAGAGGGATGGGAGGCCGTGTGCCGGGGATGAAGGGGTTGCAGAGGGAGGACTTACCTTGCCAGAAATAGCTCCCCGGTCCACCCAGGACCACACGTCCAGTCTGTGGAGGGGGAAGAAGGGATGTCCACATCTGATCCAGATTCCCTTGTATCCACCACCCACCACGGCTTTCCTCCCAGATCACCCTCTCACCTTGGTGAACTCCGCACTGAAGCCCCCTTGGCAGTAGCCCTGTCCCGCTGCCCAGCTGAAATCTGCAAGGGGAGAAGGTGGTGGGAAGGTGCTCCACACAGAGGGGTCGTGCAGGGAAGAAACAGAGAGCTTGGGGAAGGAGTTGGGGAGGAGAACAGAGAAAGGACTTCCCTGGACCGGACAGTCCGCATCCAGGCTAATGGGGGGTGGGGGGCTGTGGGGATCCCATGTCCCCTCTGGCCCTACCTGAGCGGCAGGGTGCATACTCCAGAATTCGGGTGAAGTTGCCTGTGGAGAGGTAGCAGGTGCCCACGGGATCGTTCAGGGGCTCCTTCTCAGTGCGCCAGCTGTAGAGGGGTGCACAGGCCTGGGACGGCCCAGGAGGAGGGGGCTTCAGGTTTAGTCCAACAGGGCCTCTCCTCTCTCCCTCCCTGCTGTATCCAACCTGGCCCACCCTGCCACTGAGCCTGCTGGGCCCTCACCAAAATGGAGGAGCCGTGGGCTCGCACCGTTGCTCCAAACCACTGCAAGGACTTGTACTCCACGGGCTCCTCTCCCTCTGGGCTGGACAGCGAGGACTCCAGGATTCGAGAGCCTTGGAGAAGTGAGAAAGGGGAGGCATGCCAGCCTCGGGCAGCTGAGCCTTAGAGCAGCCCCCCACCCCCGGCCTCATGTGCACATGTTTGAGCTCACACACACTCACACAGAACCTGGGGTTTCCTAGAGTTGCTTTGCCCTGGTTCACTTGCCTCCCCGCCCAGCTGGGACCAGGATGCATGTGGTGAAGTGGGAAAGAACGGCTATTTCCCAGCAGGGTGAGCCTCTGGCTGCACTTCTCTGTCTGTACCTGGGCCTGGCTCTCTAGCAGCATCTGTTCAACGTCCTTGACCTTGACCTTCCTCACACCTCTGGATCTCTGCCCCCTAAGTCTCTGTCTCTCTCTCTCTCTCTGTGCATCTGTCTGGCTGTCTCTCTCCTTCCACACCCTCTCTGTCCTCTGTGGTATACGACAGCCTTTTCTATTCCTCTGTCTTTCAAGTTTTTTAAAAATTAGTCCTTTTCATGCTCTTACACCGTCTCTCCCCGCACTGTCGCCATCTTGGATGCGCTCCTCTTTTGTCCCCTCACCCCAGCCTCTCTCTGGAGCCAAACTGCTCAAGTTCATGTCTGTGCTCCACCATTTACTAGCTGCGTGATGTTGTCTGTTTCCTCACCGATAAAATGGGGTAATAATATCTCACGCCGTCGTTGAAAGGATTAAAAAGTGCATTAATAGATGTAAAGTGCCTAGCACACAGGAAGTGCTCTTGAAGTGTTAGCTGTCATTATTGTTTACCTCTCGGTCTGCCTGGATCCCTCCCATCCATCTTTGCGTCTAGCCCAGACCTTAAACCCCTTGAGGGTGGTGGCTTAATCATGTTTCAATCCCCGGCAGCACCAGCACAGTGCCTGGCGTGCATTATTACTTAGTCAGTACTTAAAAGAATCGAATAGTCTCTGTGACTCTCTCTGTCTTTGTCTGTGTTGCTGCTCTGGCCTCCCTGAGTTGCGGGTGATTCAAGGAAAATGCGAGCCACATGTTTCTGAATCATGCCCTCCCTCCTTGGGCTGGGCTAGACTGGGAACGTGGTGTGAGTGCCATGGGGAGCTGCTGCACCGCTACCCAGAGCTGGAGCCGGAGCCCCAAAGCACGTTGCTCTGGAACTGGTCAGGCTCCGCCCCTCATTCAGGCCCCGCCCCGCCCCGCCCCCAAGTTGCAGTCCCACCCTTAGTCCCTCCCTGAACCTCCCCGACGTACGAAGGCGGTTACCTTTGCCGTCGAATTCAATGGGGGTGCACTGTGCCGGGCTGGTGCCCCAGGGACAGAGGTAGACAGCACCACCCTGCAGCACCCCCGGCTGGCTGGTGTTCGCCTTGGGCGCTCCCACCAGCACGCTGACCCTGTGGAGGGGAAAGGAGAGGCCGTTCAGGGTGGCCCCCAGCTCTTTTCCAGTCTCGCCAGGCAGGAAGGATCCCGGCTGGTCAGGGGCTGGCTAGGGGTGGGGTAGATGCCCCCTGGGTTGTATTTATATCTCAGAAGATGCCACAAATGCCAGAGTCACAGGCTGGAGTCAGGCGGTCCCCATGTGCCGCTGTCACTAACACAACCCCTCCTCTCCTCCCCTGACTCTCTCCTCTACTACCTTCCCCTGTTATTTGGAGGAGGAACCAGAGTCATTTCTGGGAAGGGGCGGGGGCCAGAGGGCCTGGACCCCAGCTCCTCCATCTCCCTATGGACCTGCCAAGACTGCACAGCCCCCGAAACCCCAGGGTCCTCTTATCTAGCTTGTACCCTCTCCTCCCAAGCCAAAGCCCTTCTCTGGGCAAGACCCAGGCGTCCGGCTGCCTGGCTGCCCAGCCCTGCAGCGTGTAGGAGGAAAATGTGAGTCTTGGAAATCAGGCGCAGAAGTGGAGAGAGGAGCTGGAGGATGGTGAAAACAGAATGTTCCCCTGGGCCTGGGCCTGCCTTGACCCTGGGATCTGGTGGGACCTCCCCATCCAGGCTGGATGTCTGTCTCAGCCTCTGAATCCTTTTCCCAAACACCATCCCTAGGATTCTGAATTCAGATCCTGCCCTACTGGGGTCTTAGTTCTGGACACAGTGAAAATACAGAGATGGAGAAGGTTGCCTTTGCTGAGGGTCCTATGTAATGGGGTGGTCATAGCCAAGGTCCTGGGCAATCTTCCTGCCTCTGACTTTGTCTCCATCGTTCCTGGGTCCCTTGCTGACGAGGCCTCTGCACAGCTGTCAGCCCTCTGGTCTTTCTCTTCCAGAGTCTCCCATGAGGACTGCATCTGGCAGCTGGGGCAACTGGAGCAGTGTCCCTGCCAGCCTTGACCTCAGCTCTCCTCCCATATCTGCCTCTGGCACTGCTTCTCAGTCTGTCCCTCTGCCCCTAGACTGCTTGCTCTCTTGGCTCCTGTTTTAGGGGCCCCCTCTCTCTTGATCTCAGTTTTTGGGCTTCTCCCTCTCTGTTGGTTTCTGGCCCCTTTCAGCTTTCAGCATTCCCTGTACCCACCCCCACTACGCCCCGATACTTGGATCCTTTAATCAGCCTTTCTTACCAGGAGTGCCTAAGTCAGGGATTATGGTAGAGGTCACAGAAGCAGCGGTAGGTGTGATGGGGAACAGGAGGGGAGGCAAAACGGTTGACAACAGATGCATTGAGTGGGAGAGGGGTGAGAGGGGCGGGGTCCAATAGGAATGGAGACAGCAGAGGGAACAGCCCCAAGGGACTGAAGCAGGCAGTGAGGGTGGCCCAGTAGGGCCAGGGGATGAGGATGGAGGGAGAAGACAGGTTCCAGAGGAATGGGATGGAGGGGGGAACCCCCCCAGTGAGAGTTCCTGGAGTGATGGGGGGTGGGGTGCCAGCTTCGTTCCCTGGGGACAGGAAATGTTTACTGCTTGTGGCTTCCTGTCTGTTTCCAACCTCTCACTTCTCCGTTTGTCTCCCACCCGCCTGCTGGGCCCCACCCCTCTCACTCAGGCAGTACATTCAGTTGGGGGGTGGACGCCTATTATTTGGAGGCACAGTGACCTGGCTGGCTGCCAGGCATAGTAGGTGAGGTTGGTGGTGGGGAAAGGTTGCATCACCTCGGGGCTGGGGGAGGAGAGAGGGGTGCAACCCTCTGGTAGCAGGCGCAGCCCCAGAACACAGCTGTGGTACAGGAGTTCTGAGTTGGGCACTAGCTCAATGTGGACTTGGACAGTACCCCGTCCCTCTTCCTCTGGGTGAAGAGGTTGAAGAAGTTATCTCGAAGTCTCCAGGAGCTCCGATACTCTTCCAGGAGAGCACAGGGCAGCGGCCAAGGGACCCTGCTCCCATCCCCAATTTTCCCACCACTCCCTGCTCTTGGGGAGGAGCTGAGCTTGAGGGCTCCTGGGATGGCCTGAGGAAGAAGATTGGCATTTGCCAGGGTTGGAAGGTAAGAGAGAGACCTCACAAGGCTCATAAACTCCACAAACCGATGGGCCAGGTATCTGCTGCAGCTGTGTGAAGGTTTGGGAGACCTGGCACGCAGGCAAGGGACACAGACCCAGGCCTAGACCCCCTCAGTACCCGTGGCTTATACCTAAGGGTTCAGTGGCCCTTCCTTCCCAGATCCCTCAAGTCATTCCGATACATAGTGCCCTCCCCCACGTACCAAGTGAGGTGCTGGTGTCAGGGATGGCGTGTCACATAGCTTATCTTTATTCTCCCCCTCCTAGTGACTGCTTCCTAAATCCTGCAGCAGTTGGGCCCTACTAGGGGTCCAAGAAGGTAACAATGGGGGGTCCTTGCGCTATTTTCAATATTTCAGAAAGCCTAACGGAAATCATGCATTTACCCGATAAGGCAGCCCAGGCTAATTAAAACCTCAAATGTATTTGCTTTGGGCTGGAATTATATCAACTCATGTGGGGAAACTGGCTATCTTATCTTGGTCAGAAGCTCTGATTGGCAACTATAGATGTCTTCTTGTTCTAACTTCTAGTTGATTAAAAAAAAAAAAAACACAGGAAAAAGGAATTAATTATTCCTTCCTGAATGCAGTTTGGCAGATAAACTCTCCCAAAATATGGAGACCAAGGGAAGAAATAATTGCCACCATTTATTTTGAAGCCTCAGAACCCTGACAGTCTATAGAGTTCGTTCTTGGAGACCCAGGCTGCCACAGCTGGAAGGCACCGTGGAGAGCAGCCACCAGACATCGAGTAAGGGGAGGCCAGTATGGCCCTGACACTCCTCCCCATCGTCTTTTATTTGTTTGTTTGTTTGTTCATTTAATTTATTGGTGGAGGGAGATAATTAGGTGTATTTATTTATTTATTCTTGGAGGAGGTACTGGGGATTGAACCCAGAACCTTGTGCATGCCCAGTATGCGCTCTGCCACTTGAGCTATATCCTCCCCCCTTCCCCATCTTCTTTTCAAGCAACCTCTTTTCTCTATTTTATACAGAATGCCCTGGTAAGATATCATTTGCATTTGAAATAAGTACACAAATAAAGGAAATAAAGAAAAAACTTTAATTAAGAGAACTGCTGACCAAGCCCCATGTCCTCATTATACAGATGGGAAAATTGAGTCCCAGAGAAGTTAACTAACATGTACAGGGTCACTCAGAATCCTTCCCAACAAATGAGCTAGAAGCTAGGAATCTTGCTACCTAGGCCAGTGTCCTGGCCTACCCTGTTGCCAATCTGTCCCCTCCTCTTCTCCCCACTATCTCCCCAGCCAGGCTTCTGATTAACCAAGTTCCTGTTCAATACATGGTTACTGTTTGACTGTGGTCCTGACAAGGTCGGGGTGGAGAGCAGCAAGTGGACCGGGCCAATTCCTGCAGGTCCCACTGCAGCCCTGACGGGGCTGAGGAGACAGCAGGTTCTGGGTCTCCCAGTGTATTCTCAAGGGAAGTGCCTGGCTGGCTGGAAAGGGACAGTTGCCTCCACTGTGGCAGTTCCAGAAGGCACTAGGGAGCTGGGTTAAGGATACCGCACGGTTCAAGCTCGTGTCTTGGGCCAAGTCACTTCCCCTCTCCAAGACTTGGATTCTCTACCCATAAAATGATGGGTTGCCCTTGAATGGTCCATAAACAAACTTCCAGTTCTAAACGTCTATGATTCCTGAAGCTTCAGTTTATATATACGTATGTATGTGTGTGTATATATATATATACACACACAATCACAAGGATTTTTGTAATGATCCAACAGAAAAATTGATATGAAAGCACTAAGGAATGTGAGGAATTATTATTACTGTCACTTCTATAAGCAAATATTAAAAGCAAGTAAGAAGACATGGGGGAAAACTTAGACAAAGAACTAGGTGGTGTCCAGGGAGGAGAGAACCAGAAACAGAAAACAGCTACCTCAGAAAAATTATGCCTCCTGTGTATTGTTCATCCAGTATGGACCAAGAACCGTTTATATGTATAGTGTCTCATTTAGTCCTCAGAACAGCTGCATAAGTTAGATGTTTGATTTTCACAAGGAGACCAGGCTCCAAGAACTTAAGCAACTCACCCCAGATCACACAAAGAACAAGTATGTGGTGGAGCCAGGATGCACACCCGGCTCTGCCCGATGAGAGGTGGTGAAGGGGGCCAAGAAGACTGAGGCTCTCCCTCTCCGGTGAGAGACCCAGGTGAGGCGCTATGTTTGTCGCCTGCAGGGAGGAGGGGGTTGAAGGCCCAGCTGTGGTGGGAGGGCGGTCACTGGGGAGGTGGAATGTTCTGAGTGAGTCCTGCTCTAAGAGTGCATTGTAAAGCGAAAATGAGAGGGGGAGGTGTGCAAGCTGGACACCTGGGTTCTCTTGGGAGGAGAGATGAGCAGAAGGGGAGGGGGAAGGGATGAGAATGCTGGGTCCTGTTTGAGAAAAGGGCTTTGGGGACTGCAGGATCAGGCTAGGGGCCAGACAGACACCTAGGGTATCGGAAGTGTGTGAAAGTCCAGATGTTTTAGAGGAGTATTTTAAAAGGGAGATGACACTCTTGTTAGGTGGGGGTGGAGGAAGAGGAAGGTTAAGAGCCAGATAACTGGATACCCTTATGTGGGGGAGGATCCCATCCCCTCCCTCCCTCTTCTCTGCTTCATTAGGGTTGTGGTAAGCAGTTTGAGGGGGCCTGGGGGAGGCCAGGCCTGGCAGAGGCTCTAGACCAGGGTGATGCAATGGGGTTTGGGCAAGAGGCCAGGGGGGTGGGTGGGGGTTGGGTGGGGACCTTGAATAGCCCAGAACCAACAGCTGGGGCCTAACCATCTTTCTTTTTTCACATCCCCAAGTCCTCCAGACAAAGGAGAAATTTGCCCCTGTTCCCTAATTGAATTACCTAGATTAACCCATTTTCTCCTCAAATTAAAGGAAATGAGTAGAGATCATTTAACTATATGATGTGTAAAAACAGCTCACCTCCGGCAGAGGTCCTAAAAACCTGGTTGCTGGGTGGTGGTGGGGAGCAGTGGCAAGCTCAGAGACCAGAGATGTAGAAGGAAGAGGATTCCTTCAGTTACCATGGAGGGTCAGCATCTGGCGTCTGGGAGTCCCTGTCCCAGTCGGGGAGCAGCTTCCTTCCCTTCTTACTCCCCTCACCGGCCACATTTAAACAAGCACCCTTGCTCTAAGGTTGCCTAGCTTCTTCCCCAAGCCTGCTGCCTCCCCATTTTCCTGGTACTCAGGGTCCAGTCTGCTGGTCACCCTGCTGAGCTGGGAGTGAGGATCCTCCTTTGAGACTTCCCCAATCTCTGATGTCGTGTATTCTGACGCTGTGGGGCCTTGCGAGCCCGCGTCTCCCCAGCTCCCTACCCCAGCCCCAGAAGTCCCAGTCTCAGTTCAGCGCCAGCCGACAAGCTACAGGAAATCAGCCTCTCTCTTCCTCCCAAGAGCTAGAGGAAGAGGGAAACCGCCCACCCCGCTTCACGCGCTTACACACACCCCTCCCGACACATCCGAGCACTCGCCCTTGGCTGAGCCAGACCCCAGCCCCAGCCCCAGCCCCCTCAGGACCAGCGTCCCGGGACTCTCCCAACTCCCCGTATCCCCTCATCGGAACAGAGATTAGGGGTGAAGGGCGGAGTGGGAGACCGAGGAAAAAGGGGTGGGAGACGCCGTCCCCTCCGGGTTTTTCCCAGTCTGAGTTGAGGGGGAGGGGAGGATGAGGCTGGCCCCCATTTAACCTCCAGACTCCCTCAGTCTCCGACTCCCCTCTTATTACACACACCTCACTCTACTTCGACCCGTTCTCTCCCCGCACAATGGCCCTCAGGGGTCCCAGGGTCTCCCACTGCTTCAAAAACCTCTTCCTGGCCTCCGCGCCCCCTCTCGGTCCCCATCCGCCTCCGGTCCCGGCAGCTCAAGGATCTCAACCAGAGACCCTCTGCTCTCCATTTACGCGCCCTCCTCTTCTTTGGCCCTGAGACCCCTGCCCAGGCTTCTCCAGCTTCTAGCTTCGTGTCCTCTCCCCACCCCACACGTTTCCCCGCTGATCGCTCTCAAACTCCTGGCCCCGCTCCACGCCGGCCACTGTCCCCTCCCTACTCCAGCACGGGCCCCCAACTCTAGCGTGGGCCCCCAACTCCAGCCCTAGTCCTTCCAAACTCCGCCTCCCAAACTCAAGCCTTGGTCCCCTCCAGACTCCAGCCGCGCCCCCAGTCTCCGGGCGCGCCTCTCCGCCCCCCGCCAACCCGCCGCCAACACTCCTCAACTTACCCGTCGGTCCCCGGCCGGTAAAACTCCACCGAGAAGCCGAAGAAGGAGCCCGGGGGCCCAGAGAGCACTGCCGGGGCCTCCGCGTCTAAGTTGAAGCCCCCAACCCTGGGCGGCGGCGGCAGCAGCAGCAGCAACAGCGGGGGCAGCAGCCGCAGCAGCGGGGGGCGGCGGCGAGGGCCCCAGCGCAGCTGCACCGCTTGGAGAGGGGACACTGGCGTCCGGCTCCCCATAGCGCCCGCTCTTCCCTGTCCTGGGGCCACCGACCCGGAGCCGCTTCCTAAACCTCCCAGAGGCGAATGACTCAACGCGGGGAGGAGTTTGCCAAACTCCCGGCTGAGCCCTCCCCCCGCCTGCCGGGGGGGCGGGCGGGGGGGCATTCCTGGGTCCCTGGAACGCTGAGCCCGCGCCCCCCACCCCGAAGGGGCGTGGGGGGGCCGCACCTTTCCACTTTCCTCTCCCCAGCCCCAGCTGGAGGCCGGTTGTCTGGACTGGGTCGGACTGGGCGGGTTTGGGCTCTTCCCCCTCCTTCCCTCCGCTTCCCCCTCCTTCCTCCCGCCTCCTTTCCAGATGTACAACGTAAACGCTCGGAAAAGGAGTCGGAAAAAAGGAGCAGAGAATTTCCTAATGAGGAAAGGAATCACCTCTGGAGGGCGGAGGGAGTCTGTATATGTGTGGGGGGTCTCCCTCACTAATTCAGGGAGGGGACTTTGGGGTCTAAATAGACAGGAGACTCCCCTGGCATCTGGCCAACTGGGATTCCCCCTTGCCTTCCGGGGCCACGGGGTGCCTGGGTTCCAGCCAGCTGGATTTGGGACTCAGGAGTTGAGGTACAGAGTGCTCCCAGTCAGTCTGATCTGATGGAGGAGCTACATTGGGCTCCTGGAGTTCCGCTCCCCGCCCTTCCCCCCACCCCAAACTACTAGAATTGAAAACTCAGAAGTTTGGGGGTCGGTCACTCACCAGAAGGATTCTGGTCAAAGCCTCCCCCTTCTTGGCTGTAGGATATGGAAACCTCTGTTGAGTCCCTTCCTAGAATCTGGCGTTGCCCAAGGGTCTGGTAGTGGTAGGGAGGGTCTCAGAGTCTTCTTGATCACACTGGACTAATTCCTACAACCTGGAGAATTGTAGCATGGAGTGGGGTGGTGGTGGTGTCTTGCAAAGGGGCCCAAACTTTAGCTTCTATGTCTTTTGGCTCTGGGAGCTGGAGCCCAGGACCCCATTCTCCCTACAGTCCCTGTGGATGGAGAGGAAGGGGCTGTAGCAAGAGAAGGCAGTGACCCCCTGCCCAACCCTTCCCCCAGCCCTGGCTCTGTGTGATGAGATCACCTTTCAGGATTCTAATCTTTATCTTAGTCTGGGGGAGGGGGACCGAGGGGCCTAGATTCTCTCCCAATCCCCTCTCCTTTCGGGCCTTCTTCCTGCCTTTTTCCTCCAGGACTCCTCGCCTTCCAGAATAATAATCCTCCAAATCAGATCCCTGCCCTTTCTCTTCTCCAGGCCCCTGCCCCATTCTGGCTGGGAGGACTCAGAATGAAAGTGCCCAGAATCAATGCATTTTCCTTGCCATGAGTCTCCTCTTCATGCTGCTACTCTACTTCCTGTCCCAAATCACCCAGCTGTTTTTTTAAAAGCCCCTCTCCCAAGCCAGATGCAGCCCAAGGCAGACGCCAGCTGCTCAGACTGTGGGGTGATGCTGGCTCCCATTCCACTTTCACATCTGCAGGTCCTGACCCTTCCTTAGGTTAGGAACCCAAGGACTCTCTGGGTCAGGATCTTAAGCACGGCATTGCCATGAATGTAACTGCTAGGAGAAAACTCCTCAAGCCAAGAGCTGAGACCCCTTCTGCGAGGAGAGAGGCTGATGCCTGACTGCTGTAGAACCGAGCAGAGCACATGGGTGTGAACCCAGCTCTCTCCTTTTCAGCCCAGGCACAGGCTTTTAGATTTTCCCAGGATTTGGGAGCTTGGGGAGGGGGTGGGGAGGGGTGCAGGGAGAGAGCTGTGTGACTCAGCTCCTCCCAGGAGCCTTGGTGAGGGACAGGGGACATCGCGTCCTGCCCCAGTCCTCCTCCTTACTCCACCCCCCCAGTCTTGGCCAACTCAAACAGGCCCCCTCCCTGTCCATTCCCTGCTCCTGTTTACACCGGGAGCCCCTTAGTCATTCTCTGGCTGGCTTTTCTCCTCTCCCCAATATCCCTCCTCTCTTGGCTCTCTCTGCCCTTATAAGTCCTCTCCCAGTGGCCCCAACACCTCCTGCCTTCCTGCTCACCATGCCTGCCTCTGCCTGGCCTTCCCTCCCTCTGCTCCGGGTCAGGCCTGCACTTGGGGTTCCCTCTTAGTTGGAGATGTTTCAGCCTAGCCCTCCAGGTCTGGAAACTGGCCGAGAAAGGTCAGCCAAGAGAGGGTTCCTGGGGGTCATCAGCCCAAACTTCTCCTTCAGAAGAGGAAATGGGTGTAGAGAGATGAAGTGGCTTGTCCAAGGTCACATAGCTAGTCAGCTAGCAGTGAGTCTAGAACCTCAGTGTTTTGACTCTAAACCCAGTGCCCTCTCCTCTCAGCCCACTGCCCTCCAAATGCTGTCTCGCCTCAGCTTTTTCTCTGTGGATCTCTCAGCTTGTCTCTGGCCCAGCCCGTGTGTCTCCAAGTGTCTCTGTGTTCTCTTTTAGATCTGACTTCTCTGGTACTCTCTGTCCCTTCATTGCTCAGTACGAATGATATGCTGTGATGAATGATTACTTTTAATCATGGTCTGCTTGACAGAAGGACTGAAGGGGTGAAGGGCGAGGGCAGGACACTCACCAGGCTCCCTGAAGACTAGAAGAGCTTAGAACCAGGAGACTGAATTTAGGTTAGGAGTTCAGGATAGAGGCACAAATTTTAAAAGCAGGAGCCATGCTGAGTTTCAACAGGGTGAGAGAGGGGTGAGGAATATTAATAATTGTTTATTTAGCATATGCTATATGCCTGGCTCTGGTTGACCTTTAACCTGCCTTCATCCCATTTCATCTTCTGAACTATCCAGCACTGAAAGTATTGTGACCCTTATTTTACTGTCAGGAAACTGAGGCCCAGAGAATGAAGTGACTAGTCCAAGATCAGCAGAATTCGGAAAGGGGCAGCAGTAGAATCCAAATTTCGTCCCAACAGATCCCAAAGCCCTTGCTTTTCTCACTGCACTGTCAGTTTCATCCTCTAAATTGGGCTGGGTTTCTACAAGGGGAAGATTCTGGAGCAGAGATCTTTAACATAGGTCCATTGTCCCTAGGGTGAGGTTGGGGAGGATTGGGTGCACAATTCATTAATCCTCTGAAACTGGATGGAGGTTTGCCTGTATGTGTGTGTGTGGGGGGGTGTGTATGTGAGTGAGATTTCTCTGGGGCAAGGCTCTGTTGCTTCTAGATTCTCAAATGCCTGGAAATTCTGAGATCACTGAGGCTGAATGTCCTGATTTCAAGGAATAGACTTGAACCTTGTGGGGCCTGTAAGAAGCCTGGTTGGGTGGCAGAGGCTGAGTGAGGTCTTCCTGAAATAAGACTTCCCAACCTGTGTGTGGCAGTGCATGCAGATGGGCTAGAGGTGTGCTGAGACAGGTCTCCTCAACCCTCACATCCTGGAAAGACCTGGGACTGCCAGAGACCCCAGGCTGGTGGATTCTGGCCAGATTTCTCTCTCACTTAGTCTGGGGGATCGTGCAAATATAATGCTCTCAATGTGATATGATGCAAAAAGGATTGGGAAGAGTTTGCTGGACAAAGGGATCAGAGGGGCTTATTGGTTTGGGGCTCCTGGGGCCCCCCTCCTCCTGCTTTGTGGGAGGGTGATGAGTGGGAGTTGGGTCTCCCAGAGGGAAGGAAGGAGGGATAGGTGTCCAGATTGTGGAGATGCAGGGGGAGGATCTCTGGAAGTAGATTAGAAGTCTGGTTATCCCAGGAGTCTGGGTCTGGAGCCTGCTCAAGTTGGATTACTGAACTGTGTGTGTGTCTAAGAGAGAGAAATTGGAAAGTACAGGAGTGGGCCATATGAATCCTTGGGCTCTGTCGCTGCCCTGACTCAGGTCTCTGCTTAGGGGAACTAATGTCTCCATCATCTGTGAGTCACCACCCACCACCCCCACTCCCTGTCTGACCCGGGGAGAAACCCCTCCCTCATGCCCCAACCTAAAATAAACCCAGATTCCCTTCCCCTTTCCACCCCCACTTTGCTCAGGGCACGGGAGGGGTGGATGAAGGATGTTTGCTAGACATCCTGGGGACAAGACCAGTCCAGGGAGATGAGGTGCCTGGGTTCTCTTGGTTCTCAGCTCTGAGCCTCTAGGGCTTGAGACTGTTCAGATATCTCTGTAGGGACCAAACTGGGAGTTTTTCCAGGCTGGACTAAGTTTGGGAGGGGCAGAGGGGCAGGAATTAGGGGAAGGGCACTGATAGGAGAAGGGCAGGGCTAAAGGAACACCAGGGTAAAAAAAAAAAATACAAGACCCAGGAGTCCAGAATGAGCTGATTAATGGGAAGGAATTTCCCCCATCCCAGCCAGTGTCTTCTTTTCCAAACCCTCTTCAGTTTTTCTATTCTATTTTTCGGCATTGTTCTGAGGCAACAGAATCCTACAGCAAAATGTATCAACCTCAGATAGGAAGTTAAGAGGGAAATAAGATTCTCTGGCATGTCCTAAACATTGACCTCATTTTATTTGCTCACCCATCCCGCCCCCATTACTTTCAATCCTTTTCTCTCCTTTGCTGCCATGTACCTACCTCTGGAGAGGAAAGAAGGGCCTGAAACTCCTGGGTTCAAGGGCCTGGAAGCTGGAGGAGAGATCCATCCGGGGTGGGAGCTGTGGGCGGGAGCGTCTGTTTCCTGGGATGGCCTTCCCAGATGTAAGCACATCTGGAGCCCATCAGGGAGGGACCTGGAGCACCAGGATTCCCAGTGCACACTCGACTGGGGCTGTGAGGAGCTGAGGATGAGCCAGGCGTTCCCTCCCACCCCCACAATTTGCTTGCCATTTCTAGCCCTCTCTTGGGAAGGATTACCAATCCCAGACAGGAAGTTAGGGCATTGGAAGGGGCCAAGAGGAGGACAAGAGGGCCAGAGATCGCACCCAAAGCGCAGACATCACTGTTTCACTAGCTTCAGCTCTTTCTGGCTGTATAGAGATGACAGCATCTCTGATCAGTTAGGAATCAGGGTGTGTGTGTGTGTGTGTATACTGCACTGGTATGCCATTTGTCCTTAACACAACAATGAATCTGCTGTGGCATCAGGTTGGTGATGGGGACCAGCATGTCCCCCTCCTTGCTTTTCATGAAAAGGCATAAGTTCTCCCCATAAGTTCTCCAGACCTCTGGCACTTCTCACCCCTCCACCCCCAAACAAACACACACACTCCTTCCTTGGCTGCAAATTCCTCCCTGTCCATCATCACCTCGTAATGAGCACATTTGTTTTCCAGGGATCATGTACAGGGCTAAGAATAGGTCCATCCCCTTACCCTTCCCTTCGGTGAGATATAACCAGTTGAGGTGCTGAATTAGGGGGTCAATGGGGTGGACAGTGATCCCAGCCAGGGATCCAGGTGTTCCCAGCAGCCAGCCTTTAAGAATCAAAGGAGAAATCTCCTGAGGCTGAGGTTCAGGAGCTCAGTGATATGGAGAGCTTCCGGGAGCAGAGCCCTCTGCCTTTCTTCCACAGCTATTGCTTGAGGGGAAACCAAGTCTTAAAAGATTTTTAAAAAACCTCTGGACTCCAAGGTTGTGGCTTCTGAGTTAAGATATTAATATAATAGTAGGTAGTGTTGGAGACAGTTTATGAGTGGTTTCTTTCTGGGTCTGATGAATATATTGGGCTTTGTATCTTACCTGCAGCAAAGGTGGAATGGGCTATGCCCTTCTCACCTCTGGCCTCAGCCCTACATTGGACTTCAAAGCCCCAGGGGAGAAGCCAAGGGGAGGAGCTCCCTGACCTTTTGGCTTAGATCCCTTTCCATAGCTGTCCAGTAGCTCAGCCTGGACACCAGACACTTCTCTGCCCAGCTCTGATCTAGGTTTGGCTAGAGGGTCCCAGATGACAGGATTGTAGGGTCGGAGGAGGGTTAGGGCCTTCAGGTCTCAAATTTAGCGGAGGGATGTGTGATAGAGACTGACAAGGAGGAAAGGGAGTCTGGGGTTCAGGTAGAGAGCTGAGAGGCTGGGGGAGGGGAAGGTGGGATGGAGCCCTAAGCTTTCACCTCCTGGAGATCAGCCTCCTTCAGGCCACACCCTCACACCCAGCCTGCCACGGCTGGCCACACCCCCACAGCTGGCTGGGAAGGGCTCTCAACCCTACCCCCCCTCCACAAGCCGATTGCTTACAGATGTTCTAGGAAAGTGAGGGGTTGAAAGGAGGGAGGGTGGAAAGAGGGTGCCGGGAAGGAAAACTGAAGGAAGAAGGGGACGATTCGTGGAAGGGAGAGAGGGTGACTCTGTGGTCAGGTGGGGCAGCCTGTGAAGGTGAAGAAGAGTCAGAGGGAAACAGCTGGAGAGAGAGAAAGGATAGGAAAAAGGGTCTCATCCCCCTGCAACTCACCCTCCTCACTGCAGGCAAATCAATCTTCTTAAACCGAGGCTCTGATGATGTTCCTTCTCAGCTCAAAAACTTCCCTGGCTTCAGCCTTTTAACTAATAAAAATCTGTCTACTCTAAAGAGCCTACAACTGTGCAAGGCGCATGGTAAGTGCCAGTCATCCAATTCAGGGTACGGCTAACCGTGCTGGGGGGCGGCGTAAAGAGAGGGAAGAAGGAGGAGGAATTGGGCTAAAGTGGAGACACAAATAAGAGCAAAGAGGTGGAGAGAGGCTTCGGAGAGAGAGAAAAGACGAGTGCCCAGGGAGGGAGAGCCAGGAGTGTCGAGTGGAGAGTGAAAGGGCAGGTGGAGGAAGTCGGAAGGAGGGCCCTGGAAAGATGGGAGGAGGGAGGGAAGGGGAAAGGAAAGGGGAGGGAAAGGAGAGGGAGGGGGGTGGAGGGAGAGGACCATGAAGAGAGGAAGGCAGGGGGTGGAGTCACGGAGGGTGGGAGATGGGTAGAAAAGGGGACCCCTCCCTGCTGGGCTATGGTTGGCAGTTTGGATGGGCAGGAAGCCTGCAGGCCATCTGTCTGTTCCCCATCCATTTCCTATTTAAGACTCAGCTTTCTATGTCCTTTGTCATTTTGGGGTTCTCGAATTGACTCTTCCTCTTCCTGCCCTCCCCACCCTCACCTCTTGGGCACAGATTTTTGAAGTCAACTTCCCTCCCACTCATCCCACTGCAGGCCAGTCTCCTGTGGCCCTCTTCTTGGAGTTTCTTTCTTTGGAGTGGGTGGGCAGGGATGAAACAGACCAGAGGTGCTCCCAGGTCTGGTCTGCTCTCCACTCAGGGTACCCCCGCCTTTTTCAGACCAGTCCAGGGCTGAGAGTGTGTTTCCAGAGTCCCTTTGGCTCCTTTCCTGCTCCAGAGTCCCTGGGGGTTGGGGGAGGGGAAAGGTCTGAGGTGGAAAGTCTGATGGCAAGTCCAGGCCCCCAGCCCCACTCAGACTGGCTGAGCTCATCTCTCCAAGCAACCATGGTGGGACATTTTCCATGTGATCACTTCCGGGAGAAGGGCTGGCTTCCAGAAACCCAGACAGCACTGAGTCTCACAACCTTGGGGATGGGCACCCTCAGGTGCTGCCACCCCACCTCTGCTGTGCTCTGCAGGGAAAGCCCTGGGGGAGGAGCCAGGGCAGAGGAGAAACAGGCCTGGAGAAGCCCCAAAGCTGGAATCGATTTTGGGCCCAAGTGGCCCAGGTTTCCTTATCCTGACTTGTGAAGTTTCACCACTTGCACTGGCCGGGCTGGGAAAAGATGCTGTGTGATGTGAATGTTTACGTGAGGTGAAAAGTTGTGTGTGTGTGTGTGTGAGGTCTGAACACCTGAATACGCTAGGTCAGTGTGTATGTCTGTATGGGGTGGGGGCGGGCATCTCTGCCCAAAATAGGCCAAAGTTAGTCTGTGTGTATGTCTGTGTGTCTGCGTGTATGATTGCCCTGCCTCTTCCCAGTGCAGTGGGAGGTGACAGCTGCCTGCTCTCCCGATCACTCCATCCCTCTCTAACCCACGCCTTCTCTTTCAAACACAGATAACAGGAGGGCAAGAGAAAATAAGCCATTGAACAGAGAGAGGAATGGTTCCCTTCCTCCCCCAGTGGAGGGAATTGGGGTAAGGGGCTTCCAGGCTGGCTGAGGGGAGGGCAAGCACTCAGCAGTGGACGCAGGGGCTTCTGTGAGTAGCCCCTGGCCCCCTGCCATGAAGGCTGTGGACCAGGAAGTGTTACAGGGTGCCCGATGTGGGTCTCTGCACCCCCTTTCTCCCACTCCCCTGGCCCTGAGATGTTGGGACAGGCCAGAGGAGTTTGGTGGAGCGTGTGAGGCAGGGAGGCTGGGATGGGGGTGGGCAGGAAGCCCTTGGCTGTTTGCTCCCTCTCTTCCCTGACTCCTTTGTGGCAGCAGACGGGCTTCCTTCCTCCCCATGGCACCTTGGCTCCCAGCTCGTTTCCGCTCTTATGCCCTCAGCGCAGCTCTGGGACTGGCAAGGTGGAGTTTTTCCAAGCAGGGCTTCTGGGCATGGGAACCCCTAGATGAGTGGGAAGAGGGGCTGAGGGATGCAAGAAGGATGCCATTTGCCCCTCCCTCAACCCATTCAAGGTCAGTAACCCGACTTGAATGAATGTGGGAGGGGCTCATTGGCCAGCGGAGGCGAAGGGCTCTGAACAAAGCAGGGACCCAGGTGTTTGGTTACCTGGAGCCTGTCTCTCCTTCAGCCTGGGATGTGGAGAGAGCAGGGCTGGAAGAGGCACCCCACCCCCACCCCAGCCTGTCTTCCCTCTCCCTGTCCCTACTTGGCTGTCCTTGCCTCAGTCTGCCCCTGCCCCACCTCCCACCTCCATCCACTGCCCTACAAGTCAAGGAATGTAAGTTTCCTCTCTCACTCTCTCATTGATTAGTCATGGGCACCCCGATCCCCACGGGAACCGTTACTCACCCTTGGGCCCCCCCTCACCGGCAGTCGTCTCCCCAGAACTGGCTGAATTCCTGTAGGAGGAGCTCAGGGTTGGACATGGTGGGGAGGTAGCAGGGGTGATGGGTGGTGGGCAGTGTCCTAGAGCAGCCAGAGCAGCACCCCCTCCCTCCCCCCAACACACACAGACACACAGGGCGGAGGTACTCCTGTTCTAGCCACTTCAATGGCCCAGGAGGTTTAGGCAGAAGGGGTGGGGTTGAAGTAGGGTACTGTGTGCTGTGACTGTGTGGAGAAGGGCCCAAAGTAACTGAGCATCTAGTCCCTTCACCCTCTGGGGCCAGGACGGGGGCCTGGGGCCCACTCTCTGGACTTGGCTGAGTGCCCAGGCCTGGCCTCTGTCTCACAGAATCAGACAGGGGCCTTTCCCAATAAGGAGCCTCAAACTCCGGGTCCACTCTCCTGCTGCCCCCACTCCCTCTCCCCTCTAACAGCTCCTCTGCCCTAAAATGGCCACGTTTTCCCTTCTTTCCTCCTTCCCTCCCCCCAAACCCAGGTTTGGGCCCCAGGGGAGAGAAGGGGGCCGGGTAAGGGTAAGACTGCACAGAGGCCAGATGGGCAGGTTTGAAGGGTAATGGGATCCCAGGAAGAGAGGGGAATTGGGCCACATGACCCAGGTGTGAAAGAGGGTGGGGGTAGAGGCCCAGCCCCCTGCAGCTACTGTCTTTCCTACAATAATAATAATGACTTATGCTATTATTGTACATACTATCTGATATATATACTGTTATAAATATTATTACACATATTATGTATTCTGAGAGCTCTAAATATACTGACTCATTTCACTGGCGTTGCCATTCTAGGAGGCATACTGTTGACCTATCTAGTAAGATGAAGAGACTGAGGCACGGAGAGGTTAAGTAACTTGCCCAGGGTAAGTGGAAGAGCTGGGATTCAAACTCAAGCAATCAGGCTTCTCTTTAGGAGAAACCAACCCACTCACTTTGTCTGTGGAATACTTAAGACTTGCTGGCGGAGGCATAAAGAATGGCGAAGTGGCTTATGGGGCGCTGATGCTCACAGAAGCTGTGGGCCACGCATGCCCCACTATGGACCCTTGGGTGTTTGCATGGATTCAGATTATATATACTCAGAGAGCCATTGATTCATTAAAAAAAAAAGCAACAAATAAACAAACAAAACTAAACCTAAAATCTATTGTTGAGTGACAGGCAAATGATACGCAGGCTAGCACGGAAGCTAAGTAAGTGTGACTGGGGAGTGGGGAAAGGATGGGGGGCGGGAGAATGCAAGAAGGGGCCAAAATGAGAGTTAGGGAAAATCTGAGAGAATGAAGATGAAACCACAGGGTGTGTGTGTGGAGGGACTTCCTTGAGCCCTGCCCCAGCCTTTGCTTATGTTCCCAGCAGTTAAAAATAGTGATTTATTCTCCCCACTGAGGCAGAGAAAGAAAGGAGGGGATGAGAATTCTTCTAGCCCTGACAGTAGACAGGAACCCCCTGGGATGGATCCAGGTACTTGACTTGGAAGTACCAGCTTGAGCAAGACTCTTGCCTTTTCTGGCTCTCAGTTTTGTCTTTCCTAAGCCAGAGGAATTGAACTAGATGATCCCTGAGGTTCCATCTCCAACACATTCAGATTCCTATATGGGAACTCAGTGGGGAAAACCAGCGTGGGGGGCTGGAGTCCTTGTGTGGGGCCAGGACTAAACAAACACTTGGTAACCAGGATGAGCTCAGGGCTCTGGGGGAAAGGCTCTGCAGGGGATGATGGGAAGGAAGCCAGGCCAGGCCAGACCCCGGAACAGTGAATGGAGGATGGAGCCATTCATTCATTCAGCCATGTCCCTTCAGAAAATTAAAACCTAGAAAGCTGAGCTTCCCATCCAAGGAGGCTATAATGAGAGCGTGAACTCTAAATGTCTAGGCAGGGCAGTTCCCTCCCCCAATTTTTGAGGTATTATGGGAAAAATTAGCTAATTTTAATTAGCTTACCAAGTACCAGGTACAAACCTAAGCATTTTACATGTATTATCTCATTTAACCTCTAAAAAAAAATCCTGTGAGGCAGTATTTTCTATCTTTGAAATCAATTTCCCTATTTAATCTTCCTAACAGCCCTCTAAAGTTAACAAGGCCATTTGGTTGACGAGGAATCTGAAAAAGCCAGGAAGGGGGGAATTAGATTCCTGGTGGGACTTTCTAACTGGTAAGCATTAGGGGAGTTAGGAGACTCTCACTTCCCAGAAAGGTCTTTCTGGCTCTGGATTTCTAGATTGGTTTGGCTGGAGGGAGGGTGCGGCTTGCATTCCAGCCCTTGACAATAGGGAGATGGAGATATGCACTAATGTCACATGACCTGTTACTGATTAGGACAGAGAAAATGACACTTTGATATCATGGAGAATGCTTCTTAGAAGTCTTTAGAGTTAGAAACAATCATAGGGTTGAGGATTAATTGCCTTAAATCTGCAAAAGGAACTTGAGAGGCCAGAGGGAGAATTCTGAGTGAGCTGGCTGCCCTTTGTTTCCACCAACTACTGGCCCAACAGCAGGAGAGAAGGCAGTTAGATATATAGAGGGACTTCCCTACTGTTTGGGGCTGATAGGGGAATCTGTCCCCTGTGGTGACTGTAAAGTGAATACATTCTTCCATTACTAGTCTGCGGGAGGTGCAGTGATGAGTGGTAGTGGTGGTAGAGAGGGGGATGGTAGTGGACGTGGGGTAGTTCGCCTGGATGACCTCTGACAAGCTAGAAAAGCCTGAGATTTCTGAGGAGGAGAAAATTTGCCAAAAGGGCACTCATGGGGAGGGTCCACATACTTGGGTTCCAGCTTGGGGTGAAGTCAGAGGCATAAATCACACCTCCCAACTGCCCATTTCCGCTTTGAGCTCAGTTCCCAGCCAAAAGCCCAGCTCTCCCGCCAGAGGAGTGAGTGTGGTGATGGGGGAGGAACCAAGGAGCTGGAAGCCGGTGGTTGGGAAAGGGAATCAGCTGGGACTGCAAATCTGGTCTCATCAGGGTCATGGAATGGGCTCAGGGTCCGGGCTGGTAGGCCAGGGAGGCCGGAGATCTTTACTGAGTAATAATAAGAAATGCCTCTGAGGGTTGTAGCTCCCTCATCCCACTCAGGACACACCCACTGCCACACCCAGTCTGCCAAATTCTCTCCCACAAATAAAACCACTGTGACGCGCCTAGAGGCACAGATACGTACGTAGACACACCCCCAATCCTGTGCTCTTCCCCCATCCAGCTGTTGCTCAGAAAAGCCCAGATCTTCCTGTGAGCTGCACTAGAAGAAAGGAATGGGGGTTTCAAAGAGATAAGAGTATCTTGGATCTTCGTTGAGACGTGGAAACACCCTCCTCTTCTGATCTCAAAGGTCTGCACTATGTCATCTCTTTTGCCCCTTCCCACTGGGGACAGGCCTGGATGATGTTCCCTCTCACTCCAGGAGAACCTTGGTGCTCTGTTGTCCTCTGGCTCTGCACTGTCTGGGAACCACAGTGATGGAGGAAGTGGAGCAGGACGCCTGAGACTGAGTACGCGTGTTGGGCGAGGTAGGTGTTTCAGGGCAGGAAGCTGAGAAAGCAGCTCAGACAATGGCGTTTTCCGCTGGCTTAGGTCCAGGCTGCTGGGTCCTGTCTGCCCCTAACAGCACCTCCTACCTCTTCCTTTGGTCAGCTTCCCACTCATTGCTCATTTGGGGGAAGACATAGGAGAAGCACGGTTCCCCTGGAGGAAAGGTACCCCTTCTGTCAGCCCCTTTCCAGGTGACTGTTCTGGGTTAACCACAGGGATCTGAGGGCCAAGTAACGTCATCCAGCCTGGAACCACCCCCTCCCCCGCCCCACTACTCTCTTCCACGTGAAGGAGTTTGTCAGTCTCCTCGATGGTGTAGCTAGAAGCGTTTCGACATTTAAGGGAAACCACGATGCTTTTATTTTGGACTGACTTTACCCCATCCTGTTTTCTGAATTGTCTGTTTGCAGCCCCATTAGACTGGAAACTTTAATGGAACAAAGACTGTGTGTCTGTCAGTTGATACAGGCCCCAGACCAGCATTAGGAGAATAATACACTATACTTCCCCATACACAAAGTGACCATATGATAATACTGGAGCAGGGGAGATCTTGGGAATGCTGGAATAGATTGTTTTTTCCCTCCTAGAAAAGGGGAGGAATTACGGCCACAGCTACCAGGACCATTTAAATAGGGGTAAACTGACATTGAGGCCTCCCTCCTCCCCTACCTGTGAGGACCAGAAAAAGCCTCTTTCTAATACAACCTCCATTCCAGTCACTTGAGTCTCATTGTTTCCATGCTGTCTCACTAATGTGCCCAGTTTATCCTTAGTTTTGCTCCTGAGATGCCTGCATCTGGAAAGCACTGTCTTCTGCATCATTCACCAAGGCCCACCCAAGCCCTGCATAAACTTTCCCAGCTCATTCTAACTCTCAGTCATGTTGCACTCTTCTGAATTCCTGCACTCATAGTCTGGACTACACAGTCCAGCACTTAATTATGCAGAGTATTTATAAAGTCCTTGTGCAATTTAGAAATGGAATACATTTGGATGTACATGATAAAAATAACTATAAATATTTTATGAAAGCATATTCCATAGAATTTTTAATGCTAACGTTAGCTTTTTGTTAACATGCTTTTAATTTGCAAAGGAAAGACAAATGCTATACTGAAAAGAACACCTAGGTTTGAATGCTGCCTCCATCACTTAATAGATACGTGATCTTGGGAAGTTACTTAACCTCCCTGGGTCTCAGTACCTTCATCTGTAAAATGGAGATAACACCTTCCTCATAGATTTATTGGGAGAATTAAACTATTACACTGTGTGTACAATTATGTACCACAGTGCTTGGCTGCACATATTAAAGCCTCATTCAGTCTGTCTGATGAATCTGAAATCTATTCAAAGTCTGATGTGCTCTCTGAATGGAATGGAATTTATTTTATAGGTCAGTTCTCAGCAGACATTACTTCCTTCAAGAAGCCTTCCTTAATCCCCACCCAGCACCACAGATTTCACTAGTCATAGCCCTTACCCCACTATATATCTCTTTGTTTAACAGCCTCCCCAACTGGATTCAATTCTGGGTGGTAAGGATCTTGTTTACTTCTATTTTCCCACTGCCTAACACTTTGCCTAGATCAGTAAATATTATGTGAGTAATATTTTAAAATTAAGTCTTTTTAAAAAAGCAATGGTAAACATGACACATGATATTACAAAACTAATTTCTCAACTCTATGACAAATAATTGCTTTTTTTTTAACAAGCTAGTCTTCCAGAAAGATAGCACTTCTTGCTAACATGCTTTAAATGTACATCCAATTCTTGAAATGTATCTGGAGATTTGATCCAATTTCTTGCTAACCTTAGTCACTTGGCCTGTCCCCACAGAACTCTATTTTGTCACTGTAGCAGAGACCACTGTCTCCCAGCATCCAGTTTCCTCTTCCTTTTAGTAATATGACCCCATCACCCTGCCACCCACACACTGAGTTTTAGCAGGGTACATGGCTGCTAGCTAGGGTACTCTGCCCAGCCTCTTACAGTAGACACACAGCTAGATTCTGGGCAGTGGATTGTGAGTAAAGTGATGGTGTAACTCCTCAGTCATGTTCTTAGAACGGAAAGCTGATTGCCTTCTACATCCTCTTGCTTCCTGCTGCTTGCCAGGACATGATGACAAACTAAGCAGTCACCGTGGACCAGTGATGCTGTCAAGGACTATCAACCCCATCTACCTCTGGACTATTACTTTATCTGAACTCCTCTATTTGTGGGTCTTTTTGTTACAGCAGCATGGCCTACTGTCTTTGGATAAAGATTGGTTTTGGGGGGATTTTTTTGGTGGGGGAGGTAATTAGGTTCACTTATTTCTTTGCAGAGGTACTGGGGATTGAGCCCAGGACCTCATGCATGCTGAGCATGTACCCTCTTACTGAGCTATACCTTTCCCCAGAATATGTTTTGTGTTTTGTGGTTTTTTTTTTTTTTGGAAATTTTTTTCATTTTTTTTTTGAGGGGGGAGGTAACTAGGTTTATTTATTTTAATGGAGGTACTGGGGATTGAACCCAGGACCTTGTGCATGCTAAGCATGTACTCTACCACTGAGTTATACCCTCCCCTGGAATTTTTTTTTGGGGGGGTTTTTTGGAATTTTTTTTCATATTTTTTTGGTAGGGGGGAGGTAACTAGGTTAATTCAACTACTTTAATGGAGGTACTAGGGATTGAACCCAGGACCTCGTGCATGCTAAGCACACACTCTACCACTGAGCTATATCCTCCTTGAATAAACATTAAAATCACAACGCAATCATGAAATCTCTTAGCCTACTCTGAAGAATGTTCTCAAGGAGTTCAAATGTAAAATTAAACCAAGTTTCAATGAAAACAGAATCTGAAGTCATTTATTTCATGACGTTTTGTGAAAAAACTACGAAATTTGCTCTATTAGGAACATTTTCAGATTTCTTGCAGGTTTATAAACCTCTTTTGTTTAGCATATTATTTATGATAACTTTGAAATCCCAGACGGTTTATGTGGTAGCTGGACTCCAAGATGGCCTAATGACCCTCATCTCCTGCTATTCATGCCCTTCCTGTGTTTCCTTCCTTACACTGACTCATGGCTGGTCTGGGATAGCAACACAATACTGTGGAGGTAACATATGTAACTTTCAAGGCTAAGCCATAAAAGACTTAGTTTCCATCTTGGTATCTCTCTTGGATCGCTTGCTCTGAGGGAAGCCAGCCGCCATGTCAGCGGGACACTCAAGCAGTCCTATGGAGAGACCCATGTGGAGAGGAACTGAGGCCGTCCAGCAAAAGCAGCACCAACTTGCTGGAATTTGAGTTTGCTCATGTGAATGAGTTACCTTACAGTACAAGGTGGCCAACCCCAGTTATGCTTTCAAATAACTGCAGCCCCAGTTGACACGGTAACTGCAGTCTCATGAGAGACATCAAGCCAGAGTCATCCAGCTAAGCTGCTTCTGAGTTCCTGACCCACAGACACTGTGAGAGAGAATAATGTTGTTTTGGCTCACTGTTTTGGGGGGTAATTTGTTATGTATCAGTAGATAACTAATACAGACTATAAATTCCTTGAAAGCAGGATTCATGTTTTCAAGTTATTTCATCTCCCTGCACCCCACCCCTCCAACCTCAGAGATTAAAGCATACTAAAATATGTGATGGAATAGGAACAGTGAAATGACATTCCCTTTGAAATTCAGCCTAAAGCAAAACATGATGTTAATCAGTCTGACTTTCTGACCATTTTTTTCTTCCCTGAGCATATTTAAGGCTCCCCAGGGTGGAGGGAAGGACAAGGGAGCAGAACTTGGGTCTCAGGTGAGTATTGTTATTTGCCATTTGGAATCTCCCCCAACTCCCTGTTCTCAATTCTTAAGTGGAATATTTTCGTAAGGCTGGGTATATAGGGAAGCTTTGGTAAGTTAGGAGTTTCCAATATTCTGTGGAAACTCACCTGGGCAAAGGAAAGGAGACAATGCCTAGAGGCGAAGTAAAGGGATACCTCATTCAGGCAGAGGTCCTTTTCCAGGGACCAGGTGAACACTTCACAGGCAGTCAGCCCAACAGTCAGCCCACTGTGAATCTGAGGCAATGCAGCAGAGATCGGAGACAGATCAGCATTAGACCTGAACTCAGTATATATCATGCAGTGGATGTTACCCAGATGAGCATCACTTTCTTTTTGACACAGTAGTTTTAGATTCTCTTAGTTACAAGGCTGACAAAAGTTTACAAGAGCCTCTGGCCTTCTGAGTATACAGAAGATTAGGAGGTCTGGACCTCTGATCTTCAAATCTCTGTGCTGGTGGGAGGTCCCGTGGCCTGGCGTGGGATAGAGATAGTGGGTCAGGAGGGGCACGGGGAACACAGGACTTTCACTTCCCCCACTCCTTTAGGGCTGGCTTCCCTTAGCTAAGACATAGCTTCTGCCGGGTCACACAGAGGTCTATGGGTGCTAGACTGGCCACCCTAACAAGGGAAAGTCAAATCACTTCTCAAAATTGAAAAGTGTGTGTCAGAGGAGGAAGATACTCTAGATCCCATCCAGCCCAACATCCTCATTTTACAGATCAGGAAACTGAAGCTTAGAGAAGAGAAATGACTTGCCCAAAGTCATGCAGCTGATGTGGGACAGAATCCAGGTGTCCTTATTCCAAATTAAATCTTTCCACCATGCCCCACACTGGCCTTCACTCCACTTCCGTCGTACATTCTGTTTTATCCTACTGACTTCTAACTGCAGGTTCTGGGTCATATTCACAAAGGTCCATTTCCAGACTTTGCCAATGGAAAAGTAAAGAGCCTTTGGTACTGTCTTTAGGTAAGGTAGAGCATTACCTGCTTTCCCGGTCTCCTTCTCTCTTCTTGCTCTCAATGAGGAACTGAGTCTATGGAGGTGGGCTCTTGGAAGTTCTGGGCTCCATTCAGTTTGTGGCTGGGGAGGCTGATGGGCACAACCTTTTGGGATGCCCTTCACCTTGGCAGGCTGATTGTACCCAACTGGTGGTGGTGGCCCAGTGCCCACTGGCAGGGAGGGTGCCCACTCATGCACTAACTCGATGCCTGGCATCCATAGGTGCCGGACGATTGTTTGGATCCCTATGCCGAAGCTTGCCTGGTCTGCTGGTCCTGGCTGTGTCACTCTGAGATTTGTTTACCTGTGGGAGTTTTAGGAGGGTGGTCTCTCCACGGATTTAAGATATTGGCATTTCCAGTTTGGCAGGAATGACACTTCACCGCCAACAAAGAATCTGTGCTAAACAGCACAGATCCTGGATTTCTGGAAAGTTCTTCAAATGTCTGTATGAACCCCCTCTTCCCACCTTTCTCCCACCATCGAGTTGTTTGTATCGATGTATGAGGCTACCTTCCTAGCCTCATACCAGAAGCCGACAGATCACAGTCTCAGGCCAAAGTGTCTGTGAAAGAGAAGGAAGAGAAATGGGGCGGATGTGGGTTAGGATGAGTAGGGGCTGATAAGCAAAAAAGGCATGCTGCGTACTCTCTGCCACAGGCCTCAGAAGACTCTGCAAGCTACCTACTGCCCAGTAATTTCCACTGCAGTTCCGGGCAGCCTTAGACTCTATCTCCACCTGCTGGACACCAAGGAGATTGACAACCTTGTCTCAGCTCTTTAGAACCATAGAGACGAAGACCTCACAATTACTCCACCTTTATTCCAAGGTTAAATTCTTCCTTCTCAATCTGTGGAGGTTACAGTTTTCTTTCTTGGAAGACTGCCATTTTCCGTTTTAGGAGACTGGATTTTAGAGAGACCTGGGTACAGTTTCCCGCATATGCTGTCCTATCTCTATCAAAAAATCTCTCAGAGGCTGATTATAGTCTTGTCTCCTTGCTTCAGCTGCCTGAGATGTAGGGAGGTTGAAATCTGTGTCCCTCATGCCAGTTAACTATGTCCACAGACAGAAAGCAGCAGGCAGGTGGGGCTATGCCTGGGTACAGATCACAGGGTCCCTGTTAGCCTTAGAGGCAGGGAAAAGGAAATCCTAGATAAATAATTATACCTGTTTGTCTATCTCCTACCTGCTTCAGAGATGGGAGAAACTGGAGGAGTCCTCCACTGTTCTCTTTATACTCACTGGCTGGTCTCCTCTTCCCAAAAGACAATGCCACTAGAAGTCATTAGCAATCCCTCAGTCCATGTTGAGACCATGGGCGAGCTAACCCCTAAGGTCCCCAGGCTATATCTTCAGAGATGAAGTCATTTATAAGTAGTGACAGCTCTCAAATGAATCTTTTATTGGTAAAATGGGACAGTGCAATAAATAGCCTCAAAATTGATCAGGACATACAATAGTATCAATCCACGGTGGGGGGTAGGGTATAGCTCAAGTAGTAGAGCACTTGCTTAGCATGCATGAGGTCCTGGGTTCAATCCCCAGTACCTCCTCTAAAAATAAATAAACCTAGTTACCTCCCCCCATCAAAATAAAAAAATAAAATAATTTAATAATACAGTAATAAATTTCAATCCTTGGAGATTATAAGGCTAGGAAAATAAATGACAGCACATCTAGAAATCTGCTCTCCTTTCCCAGCTGACATCGTGATCTCTCCAGGTTAAGTAAAAAGCAGTCATTTCTTTTTAATTTTTTGGATGTTTGATCTTGACTGAGGATGTCCTTTAAGTGTCTTTCAAATTTTTGTTTTAAAAGGAAGAAATCAAGGTGTTAAGACAGTGCATGGGGATAATTTTGTGCTGCATGTATGCCATGTAGTCTGTGTTAGGTACCCTCAGTTTATTCATGACAACTAAAATGTATTAAGTGCTTACTGTTGACACTCTTAAAAACTTTAATGCATCCCCCCTACATTTACACCTTTAAATGAGCTTTTGATTCAGGCACTACACTTTATTTTACCCATGTTCTTAATCACTACTCTGCTGTACTCTACTTTGTGATTAGCGTGCAGATTTTTTAAGGACCTGGGTCCTTAAAACTCAAATAGTGTAATTATCTTCCTTGTAAATTCCTAAAAAGTCTTTATTCGAAGTAATGTGTGGTTTCAGAGGCTTTGCTGTACATAAGAATTATGCGAGGTGTAATGTGAAAAATAGATTGCTGTGTACTGCTTCCAGATATTCCGATTCAGGAAATCTGGACCAAAGCCCAGGAATCTGCATTTTAAAATAAGCACCCAAGTAATTATGATGTAGGTGATATCTGGATTATGCTTTGAGAAACACTGCCTTTGACTATAAATGGCTTGAGGGGAGGGCTGTAAGTATAACAAATCTTCATGTGTACATCCCATTTAATTTGGCCACATATAGCGAGAGATGTAGCACTGAGGTCTGTGTCATCTGTGGCAAAGAACTAAACCTGCTTGTTCACTCTTCTCTCATTCTTTTTTCCCTGCACCAAGGAGAGGGAGCTCTGGAGCCTCCCTGTCTGTTAGAGGCCCCTGGAAAAGAGGCTTGCTATATGTTAAGTGGCTGTTTCTTTCGCTAACCTGAAATATCTCTGTGCACAGGCGTGGTGAAGGCTGCACGGTCTGGTGTGCTGGCCCCGGTGATGCTGCAGTCTTCACTGGAGAGGGATCAGAGGAGGCTGTTATTTCTCTCTACCTTTTGAAAGGCACAATGCAGGGGGCGGGGTGAAGGCAGGAGAGCCCAGGGACTAAGCTAGAGTTGGTAAACAACCTTGGAAGCAAACTAAGGAAGCATATTAGCAGGGGAGAGATGAAGGGCTGCCCACGGCTCGGGTAATGCCACAGCACTCTGAAGACAGACCAGTCGCTGCTGGGTGTCTCTTATTTTGAAGGAAATAACAACAAAACACAGTATTGGCAAACTGACCCTGGGCTAACACTTGAAGGCTTGTCTGGAAATGATGTTCTGAAAAGCTGTTTACATCAGAGAAGCAAGAGAATGGAGGACAAGTTTTGCAGGGGAAAAAAAAATTAGGCCAAAAAAATACAGCAAGCAACTGAAATAGCCCAAAGGAGATTGCAGGGACCTGGGGAAAGCTCTATTTAATCTCTGGCCTAGCTAACACAGCCTAGAGGCGGCTTTTTAATGCACTTTTTATAACAAGCCTGGCTTTTGAGGTGATGAGCCCTTCTAGCTCCCAGTCAGTGACAGTTCTTTGAAGAATTTCTTTCCCCCTTAATTCCTGGGGACAGATTAACTGGAACTCCAAACTGGGAAATTAGGGGACTCTGAAGACTGTATTTGATTCAGCATGGTGAAGGCAAAACCCCCTTCTGCGTCCTAGGTTCCTTTCTTCCCCACTGCTTCTCTCACCTCATCTGGATGGCCTCAGAGAATGTTTTAAGGTTGACAGGAAAATTTTACAGAATGATCAAAAGAAAAGGGAGCCCTAGAAATGGCTGCATAATTTTCCTATTTACTTTAACAATGTTTTTTTTAAAATTGAGTAACTGAAAAACCAAAAATTTAGGGTTGGATTCAAGCTTGGAGGTCAAAGGAGGAATAAAGCACACAAAATTTAAATGACGTTTCCAAGGTCACAGTGTTGGTCTCAGATTCAATATACGTCTGTACTGACGCCTAGTTCAATGTTACCTCTCAATTGCTTTCATAACCACTTTTCTCAAGTAGCTTTTGCCTGCCTCTGCCCACTTAAGCACTCAAGTTCTAGTAACAACACATTTTTGGGTTTTTTTTGGAGAAGGAGAGGTTGGCATATGGTATCTTTTTCTGTGAACTTTGAAAGTAACTGATTTCCTTAAAAAAAAAACCAACAGGCTTACCTCAATCTTATTTTATGAAAGCAAATATTCAAAAACCCCAGCACACCCTAAAGCAAACTTTCAACGCTCCAGGTTCTGAATATCCAGTTTCCTTTTTCCTCCCTCAGCTGACTGTGCATTTGGATGTTTACATTGGTCAGAAGCTCTGCAGAATGTCTGATACTATATATGTTGTGGGATTGTTTGTCCTGTTTGTCAGCAGCTTCCTGATCCCTGGATTGTACTGCGGTGCTATGTTCTCACACTCAGTTTTCCAGTGGCCATCAGAGGCTGTAGCTCCCCTGGTAGGTTAGTTTGATAGTGTTCTGGGAGTCATTCTTAACCGGCCCCTGCTACATCCTGCTTCTCCAGCTATTCAAAGGAGTTGGTAAACACTTCATAATTCTCTGTATTAAATTTCTTTTCTGCTTAAAATACTGAGACATTGAGAGTGATTTCTGTTTCCTATTCTAAACTGGCTGATGCAGGCAATTAGAAGATAATCACAATGCAACTCAAAAATAGTATAAACAGAGAACAGCAGGAGCCTAGAGCAGAGAGCTTGGAAGTTACCCAAATAGGTAACATTTGAGTAGGAACTTGAAGGTGGCACATGCTAAGCAGAGAAACACTGTGGAGGGGACAAGTGCATTCTAGAAAACAAGATGTGTCAAGGTGTGGTCATCAGAGAGCATACTGCATTAGAGAGATGGTGAGTTCACCACGGCTAGACTGTGAACAGAATGGGGAGAGAGGAGGCTGGAGCAACTGTAGAAGGTGGTGGGATTAAGAATACTGCCTTCCCAGGTAGCAGACCTGACTCCAATTCTGGTTCCTCCATGAAGTAACTAAATAACTCTGGTCAAATCTTATATATTTGATGATCCTCAGTTTCCTTACCTACCAACTGGGGACCTAATAATATCTACTTCATGGGGAATTTAATGTGACAATGTATATAAAATACTTTGTACAGTGCTTGGCACAGACCAAGTGCTCAAAAAATCTTTGCTATTGTTATTAGGTGAACTGGAAACAGATCACTAAATATCTTGAAGGCAGGTGGAGAAGAAACTGAAACGGGGAAAGCCTAGTGGCTAAAGGGCTACTTAGGAGGTTGCTGTAACAGTCCAGGCAGGGGTGATGACTGAAATATGGCAGTGGCAGTGGAGATGCAAAGAACTGGTTGGCTTCAGAAGTCATTGCTAGTACTAAAATTCCACGATTTGGTGACTGTGAGGAATTCTGAAAAGACTGGGCGAACAGTAACATCACTAACCTAGTTTGGTCATGTATGAGGAAGAGCAGGTCTAGAGAGTAGCTGAAGCTCAAGACTCTAAGTGCCTCCAAGTCCAAGGCCTGCTTGAGGAAAGTGGCCATAAATGCTTTTGTGAATTAACATTGACATGGCTCTGACCACAAGCATCACCAGAAACAACTTGCTGTTCCTTGAATGCCCAAGGGAGCTGGACTAAAATAGACAAGTGGTCCAGCAAATTAGTAGATTGAGTGGAGACAGAACAGAGTGGGCAGACTGCAATGCATTAAGGAGTAAGGGGGAACTGGAGACCAAGTGTAGACAATTTCAAGAAATCTGGCACTGAAGGGAAGCAGCAAGCAAGCAGTAGCTCGAGAGGGAGTGTGGAGGTTTCTATGCATTGGTTTGCTCAACACGGTACTCTTCTAGGGTACCGACCTGGACAGCCAGACTACATTTCCCACATTCCCTTGTAGCCAGGGTTCAGGTGTGATTTAAAGTCTACCAGTCAGATGCACTACTGTATCACTTGGTTTCTGAAGCCAGCAGGGATTAAGGTGGTGCAGGCCATCCATCTGGGGATGCTGACAGTGGCAGAGAAAGTGTGCTGCTTGTACTGGCAGCTGCAGGGGCAGCTTCCTTACTGTAGCAGAAGCAGCAGCTTCCTGAGCAGTCTTTGGGAGTTATTTACGGAAGTCCAGTCTAGAGTTTATTTCTTCAGCCTTCCCAACAATTGTGACCCATTTAATGCCCTATAACAAGTTCCTTCCTGCTTAGACTAGCTCAAGTGGATGTTTTCTACAACCGAACCTGAATTAATATGGGGTACAGGGTATGTGTTTAAAGAATGAATGTAATGTATTTTTGTAGCTTAAAGAGTTCAAGGTTAAAGAAGACAACCTATTTATTACTGAAAATAGAACATTTATAAAGAAATTGAACTAAGGTAAAGAGAAAGGAGAGAATAACTTATGGAAGATATTGGAAGGTAGGGGAAGTTGGGTGTGAGAGCCAGCCTCCAAGATGGCCCCGATGATTCTTGCCTCCTGGTATTCCTGCTCTTTTGATGTTCTCTCCTACAATGAAAAGGGCTCACCAGTGTAACCAAAAGCATACTTTAGAAATGATGAAGTGTGATTTCTGAAGTTAGGTCAAAAAGATTTTAGTTTTCACCCTGCTCATAATTTACTCTCTCCGGGGGAAGGTAGCTGCCATGTTGTGAGGAGACTGAGGTTGTGGAGAGTCTCACATGGGGAGGAACTGAGGCCTTCTGCCAACAGCCAACACTGCCTTGCCACACATGTTAAGTGAGCCACATTAGAAACAAATCCTCCAGCGCTGGTCAAGTCTTCAGAAAACTGTAGCCGGCTGACATCTTAACTGCAACCATAGAAAATTCCAAGCCAGGATTGCCCAGCTAAGCCACTCCTGAATTCCTCACCCATAGAAACTGTGAAGGTAATAATGTTTTTTTTTTTTTTTTAATCCACTGTGCTTTGGGGAAACTTGTTATGCATCAATAGCTGGGATGCAGTGCAGGTACAGGGATGAGGTCAGCCATGGAGAGGAATTATACCTCTGACATAAAGGGAAAGATGTATGTTGTAAGAGTTAAAGTCTAGGGATAGGAAAAAAAGGAGATTAAGTTTGATGACCAGTGTTTTCTTTAGAGTAAGAGGCAAAGCCATCTGCTGAAAAGGGAGGGGTAGGGATTATAAAGTTTATGAGAACAGTGAAAATGTTACAACGGTTACCAGGTAAATATGGAAACAGGCAAACAGGAATGAGTGCCTGAGTAAGAAACACATTTGCAGTGGAGTCAGTTGGCACATTTATGTCATTTTCTATCACTGTGCTCAATAACCTAGAGGAAATTCTCAAGTAAGAGACGGTGGTCAGGGAAGGGTATAGCTCAGTGACAGAGCACATGCTTAGCAGGAAGGAGGTCCTGGGTTCGTTCCCCAGTACCTCTGTTAAATAAAAATAATAATGATACTAAATAAAATAAGTATTACCTCCCCCATAAAAAAAATTAAAAAAAAAAAGATGGTGGGTTTCACTTGACTTGAGAATAGGTGAAGTGGAGACAGTAGAACAACAATGGGGTCAAGGGAAGTCAGGGTGCTGATTTAGGCCACTGACGTGACTGACCATGGAGGCCAGGCTGGTAGACGTGGAAACGAGTTCAGGAGGAAACTCACAGCTGGAGACAATGAGAGGTTGGGTGCAAAATCAATTCAGAGAAGCAGAATGGTTAGAGAAGCCAAAAGCAGTAACTTAGAAATCAGAAGTCCCAGGTTATTATGGTCATGGCTCACTGCTAACAAGCTGTGAATTTTCAGGGCCTGTTTACCCCCTATCTTGGGTTAAAATATGTAAAATGCTAAGAAAGAATATGCCTTGCCTACAGGAAGCACTCTGCAGTGATTCTGACAAATACTGTTAGATGTTTTAACACATACTATTTAATACACACATATGAAGCATCATAAGATAAACATTGGGAAACCCACCACCCAACTTATTAAACAAAATACACCTAATATACTGTGTTCTTTCCTGACTCCATCCTCCTGGCTTCTCCCCTAGAGATAACAACTATCTTGAATTTTGGGTTTATCATTCTCTTTTCTTAAAAAAAAAAAGTCATATTTCATAATTGTACCAGGCCTGTTTGTAGGATGTGTAAGAAGAGATGTAAAATGTAAGAGGTGTAAGATGAAGCTTTCGATTAGGGGCTCTCTAAGCTCCTTTCCAGCTCTAAGAGTATATAAGATATGATAGGTGGATATCAAAGTTACATACCTAGCAGGAACCATATCAATGCTTATTTTTCAAGGGTTTTATATAGCTAAAACACTGACTCTTCTATTGAAATCTCCAATTCAACAAAAGGACATCTTCTAATCTCAGGATCAAGACTTTCCATCACTTTCAATTTGCACATCTGCTATAAAGTTCTACTCTAGAGAAAACCAACAAAAGGAGCTAAATAATCTAAGTCCTTGACACTGTCCAATGAAAGCCTGAAACCCAAGCCTGAGGAAACAGGATTGAAACAGATGAACTGAGAAAGCACAGTTTATTTCAGTGACAAGTATTTTAAAAATTAAGAGGCATAGTTGGATTCGTATGTAGTAGTTTTTCATACAACCTGGAATTACTTTTTCCCATATATATGTGTGTATATAAATAGTATAAAATAAAACAACTTGTCTTCTTTAGTTTCATCAAAGGTGCTTACAATATTTTAGTTTCATGCAAAACCGTCTTTAAATAAGGTCAATACAAATGCAAATCTGCTGACCATATGGTTGTCCTCTAGGGTTATTATCTAGCCTAGAACACTGTTCTTCCTAGCTGTAAACAACCTGAGGTTTTATATTTGTCTTGCCAGTGACCAAGTTGATAAGAGTTAAGTGAGTTGGACTAGGCAGTGGAATTGCTGTGTCAAGGGCAAACAAATGCCCTGCTCATACACAGGTCTGCATTCACCACACTTCAGCATAGCTGGAATAGGAAGTCAGCTGAGACTGCTGGTACGAGGTAACAGGTTAATGTGTCTTCTGGGTCCTCTGAAGAAGCCAGACTGTAAAGGAGGATGTGGGTAGTTCTGAACCTTAAAAGGACCAGGAAGACAGTGGTCAAAAGAATGAGCAGTCACTACAGTAATTTTCTCATGGAATTTATGTAGTTTTCCTTATTTTACCCACTGAATTGGCACAAGAAAACAAATACTTTCTTAGCGGTATCTTCTTCCCAAGGCCAGTCCTGCTTCAATCATTTAAAATATAGAATACAAATCACCTCGACTTTTATAACCTGCCTCTTTGAAAACAGTAATAAGAAGTATAATGTCATCTCCTTGACTTCTGTCTACTTCAGAGCGTAATATGAATTGTGAAATGTACAACTAAAGGACTCTAAGAATGCCAGGACAGGTGTATACATTTTGTCTAAGAGACTAACACAGGCAGCTACTGTTCCGTCTCACCAGCGAAAAGCTACTGCAGTGTACTATCTGAAATTAAATCCAAATACTCTCCTTGTTGAGCTCAGGTACAGCTACCAGGAGAGCTAAGCAGCATTTATTACCTAATTTGTTTATTCCTGGTAAGAACATTTGCAAACCACAGTGGTACTTCTAGAATACCTACAGAGAAAGGCAACCTTCCAGAAAGCAAATCATCTCCTTGGGGTAGAGCATGGAAGCCCTGGATAAGATCAAAATGTGGGACTCAAAGGCTCTCTGAGATAAGCTTTTGAAACACGCCTGTATTTAACCTTTAACCATAACACTTGACCTTAACTGAAATCAAGGTAGAATATTCAGCTGTTTACCTTCCACTGTTCACATTCCAAAGGGAAGGTAGCCTCTGAAAAAGAAGGTCTCAAAAATAAGTAAGCGTCTCCTCCTAGCTTCCGACAGAAGTAGTAGGGTTAAACAGTCACTCCTTTCTTTTAGTTTTTGGGAATGTCCAAAATCTCCAGCAAAGTAAATTTAGACTCGTGAATCTTAGGCCCAATGAAAATCCTAAGCAGTCTCTGAAAGCTCCTGCACCAGAAAAACTGGCTGCTTTAACCATTAGTTTACTAAATAAACAATAGGGTTGTCTATTTTGTGAGCTAATAAAATTAACATAGACAGGCATTCTCCCATAGTGTTACTCACACTCCAGAAGGTCAAATGTGTTGTGGTTAAGTTAGTGAGCAAAGAGGTGTCCTCTTAAAATAACATGAGGTTTTTCATAAACGATAGATGCTCACCTATCTTGCTCCTTTAGATATTTAAAAAAAACAAAGTTAACTTCTTAAATTTAATTCCTTTTTTGAGTTGTATTCAAGCAATTAATTCTTTGCAAATATTTCTTTGCAGTAAGATGCACACCCGTTTTTCCTAAACTAGGGAGGAGTTCTGGGTTACAACTGTAGTTATGAGACAGTTTTCTCTGTTGTCACCCAAACAAATGAAATCAAAAGAGTTTTGTATTTTCTAGTTAAGACTATTTTTAAATGAAGTTAAACTGTTGTGAGTTGTTTGCTGATGCACAAACATAAGGGACCAGAATTACAGGAATAATGAGTGTTTTTTTTTTCCTTCTCTATACGTTGCGCCAGAAGAAATTGTCTACTTACTCACGCAGCTAGAAGCAGAAACACTATTGTACTGGGGCTTATCTTGAATCTGTTTTTAGAGATTAGAACTAAATAGATAGCTCTGCTTCATTAGGAGAGGATCCTGTTTTGTGTAAAACTCGTGGGAGAGGCATTCCACGAGTTCACTTCTCCTTACTGTTACCTACAGACAATCCTAAAGCGATCATTTTTTGGAATTATTGGTCAGTATGCTTCATCTGAGTCCCTGTCTATCCCAGACCCCAAATCCTGTCCCAGGCCAGACGGTTTTAAAACCAAATCACATCAAACCCGAAAACAACCAACCAAACAGAAAACTGGTCTGGGAGGTTAGGAATTCTCCTTTTGAGGGCCAAAAAGATGCCAGGATAGCCAGAGCCTCAGGTGTTTCAGAAATCTAACTTATTATACACACGTCCCAGGGTAGTCGGCAGGGCCTTTGCACATTTCAGCTTTGAAGCTTAATGAAATTTCACACACAGGTGGAAAGCCTCTCTCTCCTCCACATGTACATTGGTTCCTCCTCTCCATTCCAATCTTCACTCCTACATAATCCATACCTGGTTTGATAGCTAGGACAATTTCTAGCTAGAATGTGGGAAAGATAAAAGAAAGAAAAGACACCTACCCTAGGTTAGAAATATTCAGGGAGCAAGATGTCCTAAAGATTCTAAATAAGAATGGGGTATTTTACTGTATATAAATGCTATCAACATCGGAGACGCAATAAACAGACGCACTGATCAGAAAAGGCCCACTCCTATAAATGCTAAAAAGAATTTGGTCCATGTGTATCAGAGAACACAAACACAGTTACTTTTTCTAACCCAAGTTTCTTGCCTGCTTTAGCTGGATCCTTTAAAGATAACTTTAAATGATTCTGTTTCATTAATGTGGGATGGGGTGTGATTTCTGATCTTGGGGCTGCAGCTACTTAACCAAACTATCAAGCTAGCTACAATGATGGTTTATCTGAAACAGTTCTTCAGAGCATGAGGGTTCTTTCTTGCATCAAATGAGTGAGGACTCACAGAGGGGAGAGAAAAAAAGGTACTTGTCAGTTTGAAAGCCACAGACAATTTATCTTTCTTTAATTAGATTGGGAGGAAAAAAATGAAGACCCCACTGTAGCAGGAAGAAGCAAGAGTCTCCTAGGGTCTGGCATCTGTAAGGAAAGGAGAAAAGAGTTCTTAGTTCCTTTCAATGACAAAACCACCAACTACATCTGACAATGGGCCACACAACTACAGCCCAATTAAAATCCCTTCATCTGCTCAAAGAATTTGTTGTTAATGGCAGAACACCAAGTACTTTCTGACCCTTAGCTCTTTAGTACCACTAAGCACACAAAAACTTGTTAATTGAATTAAAAACATTCTCTACAGGGATCAACGTCCACTTCTTGTGTCAACAGCTTCGTGGGTGAGGAAAAAATCAGAACTGACCATTCAGACAACTGACTTCTCTAGACAATTCTGGATTAATTCCAATTAACTTGTATTGATCTTTTTCTCTTCTCATATACTCTATCTGCTTGTTAATTCAATAATATTTTTTGAGCTGTTACAATGCACATTAGGGGAACAAAAATTGGTACAGTATTACCTGCTCTTGAGGTACTTGGCTGGTAAAAAGTGGAGTTGTTGATAAAAACACAAATGGGATAAAGCATATTAAGTGAAAGGTGAATAAACCCTTTTCATGAATGTGCATTAAAAAAATTCTCCACCCACTCTTAAGTTCCTTAACGGAATAAGTCATGTCTTCTCTTTCTTTGTGTGTGTGTGTGTGTGTGTGTGTGTGTGTGTGTGTGTGTGTGTGTGTGTGTGTGTGTGTGTGTGTGTGTCCTTGCAAAGAAGAGAATTCTGTAACAACAGGCATTCAGAAATGATGCTTTATTTTTATTAGGAGGGTAAGAAGGTCTGTGGCTGTTTAAGGATTCTTATTTTCCCCCTCTGATTCCTCAGGGGTTACACAGAAAAAAAAAAATTCAGTATGTAAGGAGTTCATCAGCAAAGAGCTAAGTTCCAGGGGGTGGGTACAGCTCAGTGGTAGAGCACACGCATAGGGTGCACAAGGTCCTGGGTATAATCCCTAGTACTTCCATTAAAAAAAAGGAAAAAAAATAAAGGGTTAAGTTCCAAAGCAGAAAAGTGTTTAGTCTTAAGTGGCAGAGGGAAGATTCTCCTAGGCTTTCTTTCACCTTAGACTAGCCGTTTTTACTAGATAGCTGTCCATACTGGATGAGCACCAAGAATCTTATGCAGTGTGTCAGAGAAGGAGTCAAAGTTCACCATTTACCAAGGTCTGTGTGTACTTTCTTGACACACCCCAGTGCAGTCGTGTCTCTTTCCCTTCTGGGGCCAAATCCAATTTTCTGGTTTCCAGATATATTTAATAATTTGATGTCAGAACCTACCAAGAAAAATGGCCAGTACCTAGAAGTAACTGATAAATATTACTGTTCAGAGTTCAGGCGTGTTTGCTTTTAGAATCTCTTTTCTGCTTCTCTCCAGAATAACAGTTTTGGTACAAAATGAACCCTAACTCATAGAAAAATAACTTGCTTCACTGTCCAGAGAAAAGAGAATGGACTAGAAGAAAACAGGCCAATTACTCATTTATTCAATAACTATTCACTGAAGGCCCCTGCAAGACAGTGGGGATGATCATCCCATTCCCAGCCCAATAATATTCCTTTTGCCAGAAGCAGTGTGACCTGACGACCTCAGCCAAGGCAGCATGTGAAGCATCAAACCTAGCTCTACTATGAGTACACAGGGTGACCTCAAAGAAAGGCTTCATCTGTGAAAAGTAAAAGATTTTGGTCTCTTCATATAGATTTTGTGAGGTTCTACTAAATCAAATATTCAGATAAGATCAACAGTGCAAGACTCTTAGAGACCCAAAACTTTAGGTGCTCATTAAAAAGAGTGTGAATTTTTTGATGAGTATTAAACTGTACTGCACAGGGAAGAATTGCAGAGCAGTGAAGCACAACTCTCTGATTAATCTCAGTCCATTAAAAAGGCATGATAGATCTAGAATGCAACTTTGATACAAAAAAAAAAGAAGAAAAAGGAAAAAGGCAATGTGTACCAACATTAGGGGAAGCAACTTGGCATGTTAACAGAATTCTAATTTAACTAGTAAATGCCTATTCATTAGCATGTAAAGCCATAACAGAGGCTATATACTTAAAAAACATAGGCACACACAAAGCTTTAATTTGGTAAGATAATCTGAAAGAAAATTGGACCCAAAGTGCTTTATGTCCAGTTAAATCTTGCTATCATCTGAAGAAACAGTGAAATAAAACTGAAACACTTACTTGATGAGATATTCAGTTACTGCGCATTTCCATCTATGAAGTAGAAATATTTCAAAATAAATACACATGTCAATTGAAATTCACTCCATCTCCTATTCTTACCAAACACAAATGACTTATTCCTGGGGTATATGGAATTACAATATAGAAGTAGAATTTAAAATTAGCGATTGGATTCTACTCAAGAGTATGAAAAACAACAATAACAACAATTCTCTATCTATCAAGCCCTGTGGCATATGATCTGGTGATCTCGTTTTGGGGAAAATGCAAGTATCCAGAGGGCAATGTTTAAAAGAGAACCCTTTAGCCATCGAAAAATTAGCTCAAACAGTGGCACAGATTCAAATATAGAGAATCTGAATTTGGAAGCAACATTAGAAAAAGAAAGTTTGTATTAAATAAACATGATAGTATCCTAAGTGTTCCATATGTGGGGATTTCTTTACTAGGGCGGTATGATATGAATTTAGTGCCTGTTTGCTCAGCATGGTCTCTGAAGCCTAGGGAAGACACATGAGTATCATTCTTACGCTGGTTCTTATACTTTTATTCTCTACCCATTTCCTTTTAGGCCCCTGCAATCCAATTTCTAATCCCAATTCCTTATTGATACCGTGCCTTGAAAACCAAGGATGACATCCTCCTAGCCAAAATCAATAGCCTTTTTATTGGTCCCCAAATTTACCCATGGTATTTGATGTCTGTCACCCCCCCTTGAAAATAATCTTTAGGCTTCTATGATCTTATATTTTCCTGTTACTAACCAGAATCAGGATTAGGGTGAAGTCAGTGAGGTGCTTAGGGTACAAAATTTAAGGAGACACTCACTCTCAGGGTCATGTGAGTGAAAGGTGTTCGGACTGAACATGTCTTTGAATAACTAAGACCAACTGTATTTAGCACAGTGAACAATGTAAAAGCATTTTGCCTCTATTTCACTTACTGTTTTTCCATGGCAGAACATACGGCAGAGACTTGGGAACGCGCATGCCTGAAGCCAGGTTACTCTTATGTTCCATAACTCTGTTGCTTGCGGGGCTGCAAAAAGAAAGACAAATTGACTATGCCAGCATATCTGTATTCTCCAGACAGGCACACACAAGACAATCAAAATGTGTTTTTTGTAATTTTGGGGAAAACAACAACCTACATTCTGAAATGTAAACACATTTCCATCAAAACATTCTTGAAATTAGAATGATTACCACTTTTCTGGAAAGCTCACTGTTCTGTACAGGCATTAAGATGGGTCTAACCATTTTCATTTTCCAGAAATTGAGATAAACAGCAATGCCATCTACTGTTCAGTTGTATGACAGGCTCATCAACTCACTCAAATATAAGAGAGAAAATAAAATGCCAAGACAACCAAACTAAAGGGAATAAATCTCACTGAACTGAGGTAAAATTAAAATTGTACCAGTGGAATTCACCTCTAAGTTTTTCTATCTCAGTGCGTACACAAAATAAGGTACACTTAACAATAACTAACTGACCTCACGAGCTAAGAAATAAAAATTGATAAGCACTCTATTTGAGGGAAAAAAATAAAGTCTAGCATGTAATTCCTTCATTTTCTAATCCAGAAATATTCTCATGTGGGTTTAAAGCTTGACCTTTTAAGGTTTGACGATCAAGCAGTAATGAAAAATCTTATAGATTTAAATTAGATACAAAATCAGTGGGAAGAAGAGATGCATTTTCTTCCCTACTCACCCGGTATTATGAATTGTCCAATCTCAAATCAAGAAATTTTAAGATTATGTTTTCCTTACACGCCGGTTTTCTGAATAAAAATGATCCATGTGGTATAGCTAGAGAATTTTTTCAAAGCCTTAAAATAATGTGAACCTAGCAAAAAACCCAACTAAAACATTAGAATGTCTGGCGCCACTGTCTCCCTTGCTAGACTATGAGCTAGTATTTTTGTGTTCCCACAGTGATTAACATAAAGCATGCGACCTGCTTTTGAATCAAGGAATAAATAAGGAAAAAAACCCACCAAAACTATATCTAGACTAAATTACCACCAAGTAACATCATTAAGGAAAGAAGTCAATTCATGCTTTGGCAGCTTCTACTGGTAACAGAGCACTTTGATTTTGGGAGGCAGTGGTGGGAATGAGGCCATTCCACTTACCTGTTGTTGCCACAGTAGTTGGCTGTGCCCCAGACAAAAGGGGTGCTGGTCTGTTCCCACAAATCTGCTAAAGGAAGCAAAACATGGTTTGTGGCACTACAAGGCAAAACACCAACTCATGCTAGTTGAATTTGTAAGATGAGAAATAATAAACTTAAGTTTAGGGAAGCAAGTAAAAATTAATCAAGTACCCTGCCTAAATGACACAGGAGCAAGAATTTAACTGAAGGATAGAAGGATATAAACACAAGCTACATAAATAGTAATAAATGTACCTAGTAACAACCAAACACAGATGGTATAATATAATTTATGGAAAAAAACAGATGTAAAGAAGTGTTTTTTCCAATCAAGAGGGAGACTGTTACATGTGTCTGCGTAGCAATACAAATGAGTTTGTATTGGGGCCCAATAAAAATAATAAGGCATTCTGAACAACATGGTATGCTCATAAAAAAGGGAAATCTTCCTTCCGTCTAAAGCAAATGACTTGAGGTTTAGACATTGGGAAGAAAAAGATGTAAAGACACTTCACCTTTGTCCCAGTCTTCATCACAAGGAGGGCACTGCCATGTGCTCTCAGCCAGAGTCTCTTGTCCAAGGTTTCTGGTTTGGTTGACTGCAAGACAACAGAGATTCTGGCTTAAGAAAAGGATACTGCCAAGTTATTATGTTTAGAAGTGTTAGTGGCTTAAAAGGCTGCAGTATCCTAAAAGGTCTTTGTTTCTGAAAAAATGGATGGGATGAAAGCTAAATAGACAGGTCTTATCCTCTTGCCGACAGAAGGAAAGAAAGAGAAGCAGAAACAAAGATGTTTGCCATATTTATGGCAATAAAAGATTTTTATACTTAGATGAGTTATTAGTAAAATAAATCAGGTTGTTCAGAAGAGAAAGCAGTCTGACAAATACAACCTGACAACCTTTTGCTGATGAGGTAAAAGTCTCAAAGGCAGAAAAGTACTGTTCTTCAGAAATGATGAAAGTTAAAAATCAAGGTGATAATGCAGCATCATACAAATATGAAGGGGGTGATAACCTCTAGCACCGAAACATTTTAGCTGGTTATTAGTCTTACCTACATCCTGCTCAATACAGCTTTTGTCATCACAGGTCGAGATATGATGACTGATTTCAGCCCGAGGAACCTGATGACGAGCATTGAAGGGACAAGTAGCCAGTTTGTTTGCGATATCAGGATGATTCTATGGAAAAAAATTAAAGGGGTCCTTGTCCATAAACTTGTCGCTGAGCTATGGTAGGTGAACTCATAGTAGAAAATTAAGAGGGAATTACTTATCACTCATACAGACTATAGACACCTTACCTCAAAATCATCAAAACCTAATGACTGTAATGACTGACAACACAGATATTGGGGTTAAAGTGGCTTATATAGAAGCAAACAGTGAATTTAGGATTGGGTTTTTTGAACCATATTTTCTCCATTGTTTACTTCAGGGTCAAAGAATAGGGCAGCACAGCCTGTAAAGGTAGAGCTCTCAGGGTGTCTTTGAAAGCTGATATTCAAGGGCGAACAGTAACACTAAAACATACCCTTAGTCTGCACTGCGGTAGTGCCCCTGCTACTGCAGTACAACAGTGCTGGCAAACAGCCGCTGGAAGGGAGCTGCAGAAGAGGCAAACCCAGTGATTTTTCAGATTAACGCAGGAACGCTTATTTAAAGTAATGATGCCTGAAATGAAGCTCTGAACAATTTGGACTTTATTTCAGCTACTTCACTAAGGAAGAGCCCAAATGATAGACTCTACTCTGCTGACCAAGTTTCTTATTTTAATACAAAACAAGAGAGTAAAACAAAGTGTTTAATATCACCCAAATCCTATGGTAAATTTACTAGCAATTAACAAATTTATTTATTAGGAGAAGTGAAAGGTGTATCACAAATGATACTTGAAGTAAAAATAATGTAAAGTGGGTGGGAGGGTGGAAAAAAATAGAGGCTGGAGAAAATTGTGAGGGCAAGTATCTCCGTGATTTTTGTAAGGGATATCAGGCATTCCAGCGCAAAGGTTTTGTGGCTGAAGATTAAGAGCATTAGAAGAGGCGAGTTATGATGATGTCTTTTCACCACCTGGCTCCCTTTCCCAACCTTGGGACATGTTTGAGAGCCTAGGGGAGGAAGCTGTGGTGGTATCTGCTGGTTCATATTGTCCAGATTCAACCTTAAGGAATCCTTGCTCTGGAGATTAAAAAGAGCTGAGAAATAATCAACAATGGCATTGTGATCATGCCTCCAGGACTGCAAGAGAAACACCCTTTGAAGAATGCATACTTGAATTGTACGTAGGTTTGGATTAAATAACAGAATTGTCTTCCAAGTATAAATCCTGGCAGAACTTGGGCTTCAGTATCTGACATCTGTATTCTAATGATCCTTTCAAACTGCCTCAATTAATATATCAGCATTAAGTTAGCTTACGTCAGATAAGTCTACAAAAGGGTGACCACAGAAAAAACTTTTTGAGCTGGTCCCCCCCCTCACCATAAGCTTACTGCTGAAACCTGGAGAAACAGTTATTTTTAGGAATAATCTTTTCTTGGGCTAAACTCTGGCTGTTTACCTTCTCTAAAATCTCCAAACAACAACAACAAAAAATCAGAAATGAGTGTTTTACAGTATTCCATCCTTATTAGGACAATGAACAGATCAAATTTACAAGGCAGGAGGGATTTTTCATTGGTAGCAAAAATTAGTGTTTCCTCTGTTTTACAATGGTTGAGAAGACTCCAGAGAAGCTGTTTATAAAAGGTGCTTTGTCATCAGTTGGGGGAAAAACTGAAACAAGAAAAAACTTATGCATGTAAGAAATAAACAAATTCCTTTCTATAAATGTTGGTATTTAACTCAAAGCAATTCTGGCATTCAACTAAAACACTTATGCTAAAATTATTTGAAATTTACAAAATTTGGCTTTTAAAAAGAACTCAGGAGGGCATCACAGGGCAAATTATGAAAATAATACCCTACCTTTCTGCACTTGATAAGATGATAAGGAAACCTGCAGGCCCTGATCTGGTGGTTTTTATCATAGGGGCATTGTAATAGCTTTTCAGGGTCCAGGGAATCGACTGAAAGAGAGAAAAATAGGGTGAGTATAAAGCTTAACAGGCCCTTGTAAAACTTCAGCATCCCCGGCACATTGGATTTTTCAACAGAATCTGTAAGAATTGAACAAGACAGTCTAACAACAACTTGGAATTTTTGTTTTTAAACGGTGACTAAACATTTGAAAATGAAAATGTAACCCTGAAAAGATAAAACTGTTATCACTGAATCTTAATAAGTCCAGCAAAACCAGCAATCATGGGATGGGGTCTTAGTTCATATTTGGTTGCACATAAATATTGTTATTTTCATTGTTGGCTACCCTTACCATAAACAAAAAGTTAAATGAAATGAAATCTTTTCCTTTTCTAAAAGTGCTAATTCAGGGCCATTCTTATCTCTAGCTAGCTCAACCAGAGCTTCCCAGCCAGTATGCTGAGGGTTGGAATGGACAGTGTACCAATACACTGACGTGGGGGTACTACCCGTGAGTCCCCTACTCCCTAACCAGTCCTAGGGCAAGTTGAGGGTAGTAAATTCCCTTTACTAGCATCCTTGTCTATTTATTAGTATGCTATGACACAAAAAAAGTTGGTAAGTATGCCTCTGTATCAGTTGTATGTTCTATGGAGGCTTGAGAAATATTTATTGATTTCTTTGTCTGCTTTAATGTACTTCTGTAAGTAGTTCCTGATCTTTATATATATATATATATATATATATATATATATATATAGTTGAAGTATAGTCAGTTTACAATGTTGTGAGACCTTGGTTAATCTAGTTACCTCTCAAATGAAACCAAAACCTTTATCAGATAGGTGGTTTTACTTTTCATATTTTGGAACACAATGAGAAAAAAAGAGAATTCTTTAGTTGAGTGATTATCAAATTGGCCAGATGAAATAAAGAATAATCTGCAAAAACAGAACCTCCTGAGGTTAACACAACTGCAGATATATGGAGCTACTGTGTGAAAGAAAGCCCTTTACCCATATTGTGCTATTTAAAACTACCTTTAGAAGACTATACTTTCAGGGATCATTTCAATAGTTTGTGACTAGAGAAGTTTCTCTGAATGTGTAAAACTACCCTTAGGCTTTTCAAAATGTCCAGGCTGGACCCCCAATTTTAACAAGCCTAGTTAAAGAAGGGAAATTAAATGGTTAAGCACATTCTGAATATATTATGAGGACAAGAGGCAACGTAATAAAATGCTGTTGCTACCAATGAAGGCAATAATAAAAGTGAAATAAGATAAACAATTTACATTCGATAAGAACCTTACAAACCAGAAAACTGCTATGAAAACCAGAGTCCAGTGGGGAATTTAAACAGACAATTTCACTGGAAGAGTGGTAAACATGGAATAAACTGTTAACCATGATTGTGATGCAAATGAGCCAGAAAGGTGACTTGAAGGACAGAATGAATTGGAATGAAGTCTTAGAGGACAGACAGGCTTATTATGCCAACCAGGCTCATCCTGACCAGCAATCTTTTCAGACTTCTGAAGCTTCAGGACACCCAGGGAGAGTTTACAGATGAAATTCTTGTTAGTTTCCCTTCATTTAATCCATTCCATCACCAGCAAAAGATAGGGCATGCTGGCAGATGACAGACTAGATGTACCTTATGATTCATACCCATTAGACTGCCCATACAGTGGCAAACATCAGAGTTTATAATGATAGCTTCCTACCATAATGCTTTCTTTTTTTTTTTTTTTTTGGTCTCTGATAACTTAGGTCAGCTCTAAACTGAATTTCCAGATTAAAACACTTTTAAATTTATTTTTAATTAAAAAAACTTCATGGTAATAATACACCCATAACATAAAATTTACCATCTTAACCATTTTAAAGTGTATAGTTCTGTAGTATTGAGTATATTCACATTTTTGTGCAACCAATTGCCAGAACTTTTCATCTTGCAAAACTGAAATTCTATACCCATTAAACAATTCCCATTTCCTCCTCCCTGCAACCCCTGGTAACCACTATTCTACTTTTGGTTTCTTTGAGTTTGACTATTCTAGATACATCATGTAAGTGAAATCATACAGCATTTGTCTTTTTGTGACTGATTTATTTCACTTACCATAATGTCCTCAAGGTTTATCCACAGTGTATGTAGCATGTGATAAGATTTCCTGTACCTATTTTGCTATTTTTTTTATTTAATATATCTTAGAGCTCCTGCTATGTCAGTACATACAAGAAGTATTTCTTTTTCGCATATGGATGGGCCGTATATTCTTAATCAGGTTCTTTCCTGATGGACATTTGTTTCAGGTTATTTACTATTAATACAAGTTGTGATTAGCAATCAAATGTACACTTCTTTGTGCACTGTATGAGTATTTCTCTTGGGCAGATACTTAAAAGTGCTGCACTGAAGTATATATGCATTTCAAGTTGTAATAAAATACTATCAAACTGTTCAGCAAAAATTTTGAGTGGCTTTCTGGGAATATAACCTATTTTGGAAAATAAAGTGGGCCCTGTGGACAAGCATCCTCCAAAAGCATATACTCAAATGTTCCTCACACTTGGGTAGCGCCCAGAACCCATGGTGAGAAATGGAGGAAACTTCATGAAATAAGGAACTAGACCTGTCAAGAGTACCACCGGCTAAGAGGTACTGCCCAAAGACAGAATTGGAGATCTTCAGGAATCTATCAGATTAAGGTTAGACTTTTAGGTCAATATGGTAAAAAGGTCAAGTACATTGGAAAGCAGTGTTTCTCACACTTTAACATGATCCCTGGTGTTAAATCACTTGAGGACTGTGTTAAAGTGCAGATTCTGATTCAGTAGGTCAGAAAAGAGGCCTGAGATTGTGCATTTCTAATACACTCCCAGGTGATATTTTTATTTTTCTTTAATTGTAAAACAATTAAGCTTAATTAAGAAAGACACAGATAAACAGAAAGAAATGCCATGTTTTTCAATAATCAAATACAGACTTAAAGGAGCTGATTCTTTCATAAGCCAACTTATTTATTAAGTTTATTTAATCACAAAACAAATAAAATTTAAAGTATACAGAATTCATCTTTTCCTTATTTCTTTAACAAACACCTACTGTACCAACTATGTAAAAAAGTTTGTGCTATGTAGCAGTAATTAAAAGACCCATGTGATATTTTTCTAAGAAAAAAATTATCGCTGAAAAAAGTAAAGAATGAGACACATAAAGGAGAGATGTTGCTTTCTAATAGAGAGCAGTCAGCTTCCAAGAATAAATAAATATAAATCTATATCTCACATTTATCTCACATGGGCATTTCAGATTTTAATTAAAATACTGTAAGAAAAATTAAGGTGGGTGAAGAAGGGAGCCCTAAGGAAGATCAAGGACAATCAGCCTTCCAGATCCATGATCCTTAAAGTACGGTCCTCAGATTAGCATCATCACCTGGTAACACGTTAGAAATGCAAATTCTTGGGTCCCAGACCTTCTGAATCAGAAATTCTGGGGGTGGGGTCCAGCAACCTGTGTTTTAATAAGCCCCCTAGGTGATTCTGTTGCATGCTAAGGTTTGAGAACCTCCGTTGTAGATATATAATAAAGGCTGTTTCCATGTAATTTCTGTATGTTGGTGATAAAGTTTCTACTGGATTCTTCCGTGAAGGCAGAATGGGACTAAAACATCCTTTAGTTGGAACTTATAGAGATTCTGAGCAAGACAGCAATGTTGGAGAGAAAGTAGGTCCTGTTGATGAGTTTCATTCACTCAGATGTCCCTCATGCTTGGTCAGGGCCTAGAAACCACAGTGCCTTGTGGTATCAGTAAGGCACTGCATATAAACAATGTACCAGACTCTGGTTTGACTCTGCCCCCAACCAACTATGTAACTTTGGGGCAAATCAATTAATTTAGGTTGTTTTCTCAGTTGTAAAATTTGAGTGTTAAATGACATGACTTTTCAGGTTTCTCTTGGTTCTACACTTGTCTGATTCTAGGTCTGCTGGCTCCCTTTGATTTGCTGGGCCATCTAAGATTCCTAGATCACGTGAGACAAAGGAATTCTCCCTAGGATTTCTTTAATCCTAAAAACTCAGTGTACATCAACATTATTATATATACCACATTATCCCTCAAAATAAAAGAAACCAAGGGTTACTCTTCTGTGTCATTAACAGAAAAACAAGTCCTGAGGAATGAAAATGCTCCATTTAGTAAAAATATAGCTTAACACAGGTGTCCCAACTGCAGCCTTTTCAAAGCTCAATTAACTTTCTCATACCTCTTTATTTAAATTTCAAATGTCTTATTTCAAATTTGGGCACTTCTCTACATTACTAAAACAATCTCTGGGGAGACTGTTTCTCTTTGGCAGGTTAGCAAGAGACTTGATTCTTTCCCAACACAATAAAGGTCTCATAAGGCATAAAACTAAGTGTAAGTAATTTAACTTATTTTCTAAAAGCAACAAGAAGTACATACTGTAGGTTTCTTCCATATTGGAAATGAAGGAGCCAAATCCAAGTGCTGTGGGAAAAAAATAGCAGTGATTCAGGGAATCAGAAATGAAATGTATCAAATGTAGCTCTAAGAAGTGGAATCAAACTGGAAAAAGTTACCCAGGTTCAATACAAAAAACCCTTATAGCACCTCCCTCCCCCAAATAGTTTCTCCTCTTTAAAGCATTCTTTACTACTTTGAGGCATTTTAACATCATTGACTAATTCACACTCTTGGAATAAATTCTAGGGCTCATAAACAGTTAAGAAAAAACCATATATGTGCCTAGTAACTTAAACTGTATTCAGGCGATGTCAGCCTATTTTCAGTGCCATTACAACAGCCTGTTATGTTACTGTTTACCATCTATTAGGGCTTGATGCTATTTAAGGTTAGCGGGGGCAAATCAAGCCCACGAGAATACTGTTATTTAAACTTCAGGATAAACAAAAGAATAGGGTACTATTTTAAAGCTCTCCTGTCAAGTCCTTAAAAATACAGGATGGGCAGGCTGTCAGGCTTGCTTCCCCCCTGGGACCTGAGAACACTGGAAGCCTATGTCAGACTATACACTCAATCCATCCAACATGCCCAGAGACATTCTAATTTACTATTTCTATGACTTTTCTTAAACATGATCAGGAAGTGCCACACTTTTTCCAATGATGCTTCACCTCCCCTCTCCCCACCCCCCAATCTCCTATGCTAAAATGGATAGACTTGGTTATTTAAGTCTCTCCAGTTAGTACTCATTCTTTTTACACATTGAGGGAGCACTGCTGAATGTTAGGACTTAAGAACTGTTCATTTCATATTAACACAGTCACAAGAACAAATCTGTAACAGAAATGCGAAAGATTAAAAGACAAGAACTGTTTCTTTAGTTTGAATCCTTTTCTACCTGAGATCCCCCCTACTGAGCACTGTGATTAAATAAACTTATCATTATGAGAAAAAACTAAATTTATATAAAACCATCCCCATAGGAAACTTCTGAAAATAGGCTAGCTTTACAGCTATTGCCTCCAGAACCAGCTCTCCTTTGGCCCCGCATGCAATTCCACACCCCTTCCCCCCATTCTATGACATAAGCAGCCTTGGAACCTATGATAAGAAACACAAGTGATCAGCTGGAACTCTAGTTTAGTAATTTGCTGCAGAGCCCATTTGTAAATGACAATTATCAGTGACCAAATTGCCATAAAAATATTTTTCATGCCTGGATTAAGAATTCTGACCTTCCTTTTGACATGTTTTACTTACACACAATTAGTTTATACTTTTTCAATAAAAATAAAAGAATTGGAAGGAAGAACCGAGTACTATTACTTGATTTAAAGGTATTTAAAGGAGTGATCAGTGCCAGATTCATCTTCTTGTAGAAGCTACCCTATCCTTTGGGGGCCAAAAGACTAATTACAGTAGATTAAGAGTACTGGAATCCATAACCTCATCATTCAGCCCTGCCCTTTTAATTATCTTCCGTATCAAATTGTTAGGACTTCTTTTACCTTTTCCCTAGCACTAGACCATGGTGAAATGTACAAATTACACTAAGCAGTTAAGTTTAGGGGCTGGCTGTAGTCTGAAGCAACTGGTTAAACTCTTAACAGAGCTGGGGGTCTCAGTAAAACCATCGTTTTTCTCCCTTTCAACAAAACAATCTGAGTCGTTTAAACAACGGGACTAAAAAGGCGAAGGTGGGGAAGGTGGTTAACCTAAAGGAAAAGAGACAAAGGAGCCAGGAAGGCCAAGGGCCTAGAGGGGAGGAAGGCCCTCGAGGGGACGAAGCCCGAAGCCGCGACGGAACCACCAGTTGCCAAAACATCGGCGCTGAGAACCCACGAGGCCGAAAGCTCTGAGCAGAAAAGGGAAAAGGGAAGACAACTAGACGGTGAAGGATCCCCAGCCCACAAAAGGTGAGTTGTTCGGAAGCCCCAAGCCAGGACCGGGGCGTGTCTCCTACCTTGGCCGAGACACGCTCTCCGCTCTCCCAACTCTCGCCTTCGCCCCACACCCGCGCCCCAGCAACGCTCACTTCCGGCCCCTGACGTTGGGGGTGGGGCTCCACTTCCTGTGACGGAGGGGTGGGCGCAGCGTGGGCGGGGGCTCGGCCGTCAGCCTTCTGGGTCCTCCCGCCTCAGCTCCCCCTGCCTCAGCTCCCCCTGCCTCAGCTCCCCCTGCCTCAGCTCCCCCTGCCTCAGCTCCCCCGCCACCTCCCTCCCCACCTCGGGCGCGTCCTCCTCTGGCCCCCAGAACGACCGGGGCCGTGCGTGGGCCGAACTCGCACTGCTTTCGCTGGTGACCATCTTAGAAAAGAGAATGAGTGCTTAGAAATGGCACTCGAGGAGGGACTGGGACTCGTTAGAGGTCGATCGATGCTGGTGAGAAAGAAGCCTTGTTTGTGGAAGTTGTTCAGATAGAAAGATAGTTTAGATTTTGAGGGGAGGGAAGCGGAAAATTGTAAAGGAGATATAAGAAGACAGAACACCCCCCCCCCAGCCCCCAAAACGAAAAAAACTAATCACCAAAGGACAGGAACCTTTTTGTTTAGCACGCAGTTGTAGAATCTCAAAATTCAAAAGTCAGCAATGATTTGTCTGAGAATGCTTGGTAGGATGGGTGCCCTAGTCAGATTAAAGGGAGATTTAACCTGACAGTGGAAAACTAAACATATATTGTGAGCCTTTGCTCTGGAAACTGTGATACGAAAAAGAAAAAGTGTAAGCAGCAGTTCTTGTCTCCAAGGTACTAGGATAACAGGCCCCAACGTGGCAGCATATTAGATGCCTAAAAAGGTGGTTGAGACTGTAAATTCATATTAGGAAGAAATTGGTGGGGCACAGAGTGACCTGGGGAGGGCTATGGAGAAAAGGGACTTGTGGCCTTTGAAGATTACACACAGAAAAGGAAAGAGCTGACACTACAGGTAGATCTGGTAATAATACTTTTCAAAACCAGGAGTAAAAAATGTGATGTCACAGATTTTTATATTGGTAGGAGGTAAGAGGCAGTCTGGGAGATCAGTCTGAGTGCTGAAATATTGCGGGTTTAGAACATTTCAGTGGTTTACAGAACCAAAATATGATTGCTAACATGTCAGTGGTTTACAGAGACAAAATATGATTTAGGGGAAATCCAGACAGTAAGAGCTAAATGTGGCTTTAGTGAAAAGGATCATGGGAGTAGGATATTTTATTTTTACATGAATAATAGCTAAACATTGTTACCAGTTTTTTTTTTTTTTTTTTTTTTTTTTTTTTTTAATTATCATCCCCAGGGATTCAGGGAGTGTGCTTCACAATCTTTGGTTCATATTAAGACCCTAAAAAGAAACATGTTGATGGAAACAGGACCCAGGCCATTCTTGTTCTAGGCTACTGGTTCTTAATCTTGTCTGTACCTTAGAATCATCTCGGGAGCTTTTAAGACATACTATGCCAGGTTCTGTCCCAGACAATTAATCAGAAAGAGCTGGGCATAGTTATTTTTAAAAAGCTGCCCAGATGATTCTAATGTGCAGTCAGGGTTGAGAACCACTGAACTAGGCATTGTTTTGAATTTACAAAAGCTATTCCTTCACTTGGATGGAATGGATAATTCCTGTGAAGGAGGAGCAAGCTATTAAAGTGCTTCTTGAAAGATGATTGCGAAGAATGAATGCTTCATTGCAAGCTTAGCACAGAGCATGTTAGAAAAAGCTGCTCTTTTGGCAAATTTCAGATTGTTAAGAATATCTTAAAGTAATCTTTACGAAATCCTCTGGATTTATCACAACTTCATTCACGCGAAATTAGTGAGGCCAGTGTGATTTGAAGCGAAATGTGATTTTTCAGGATTTAAATTACAGTAATCTGGTGAAATGGTTGACACTGTTTCTGTGACCCATCCATTCTTTTCATTCAGATAGATACCTGCAGATTGAAATTTCTGGGGAAGAGCGAGCTAAGACCTTGAGAGGACAGGGAGTGGATACCAAACCAGAATCCCAAGTCAGGCTTCACTGCATTCAGTGATGCCTTGTCAGGGTGACAGGTTCCTGAGCTGATAAAGCTGTTCCATTTAGCAGCAGTGAACAAGCCCACCAACTTTTAAGCAAACAAAAGCCAAACCTGTCTTTCAGTGGTGGCGATTTTAAAATAAAAATGCATCACACATCTATTCTTTCCATTCTTAAATGCTTGGTTCGTTCCTTTCTAACCCAGAAAGTTCCTTTATCTGAGATGCCTGCTGAGCTTTCTTTCAGACTGACTTTCCAGCCAGGTTGAATATTTTTGAAAAGGAAAAACAAAGCAAACAAAACAACGAGAGACCAAGGCATTTACACAGATTCATTCTAAGAGCTAGCTGAGATTAATACCCTAAACTGAATCTGATCCTTGCTGGTTCTATCTGTGGGTATACTTGCATTTATCCCTAAGTTATAGATTATGTTTTTAGAGTGAATAGTTATTAGTTAAAAATAAAGACTGAAGTAATGAGTAAAGAGACAGATCTATATGCTAGTGATTGGAGGGAAAAAATGTATGTTAGAAGGTGAGTTTTCTCAGCTTTTAGAATTGAAGGAATCCCAGTAGGTTCTCAGATTCTTTAGAGTTTTTCAGTGTTTCAGAAAGCCTGATAAAACTTAAACTTCTGCCCATCAGAAGCCTAAAACATTAAATTTCTTTGTTTCTGGCTTGAATTTTATCAACTAAGTCCTGGTTGTCTCATCTAATTATTTCTGATTGGTAGTTAAGTGTGTAATTTAAAATAGGAACATTATTCAATACGTGCAGTTGCAAAATACTTCAAAAAGAGATTTATGGGGGAACATAATAGATGTTCTTATTGGTGAGGATAGACTGGAAAGTATTGCTTTAGAGGAGGGTGAAAAATTGGGGCTAGTTACAATTTTTCAGGGAAAGTAGCAGGGAGAGGTGTTCCTACCAGGGAGCCATTGGAAATAAATTTGTGTTTAAAAAGAGGTTCTCCTGGGAGTTTGCCAAGAATAGCCAACGGCCTGCTCTAGAAATACAGGATGATACAGGATAAATGAGAAAACCAGTGGTGATTTTTGTTTTGTTTTGTTTTGTTTTTACTTTAAATTCATTCTGCGTCCTAATATGTAAATATTCTGTACCCGTGTAATCTACATTGCCTGTACTTGAGCAATCTGTTCTCTGTGTTTTTCCTTGACTTTTAGGTAGTTCCTTTCCCCAGGACTCAGCAACAAATAGCCCCTCACACCTTTCCTGATGCTGGCATCTAAGGTGCAAATTGTTAAGTCAAAGTTTGCAAACTATTGTTAGTATTGCTTTGGCAAGGGTTAATGAACAGATATGTAAAGAAATGGAAATTTCTTAAAAAAATTTTGTTGAAAAGATGGTAGAATGGCAGAATTATGCTAAAAAAATTTTACTTACTAAAAATTTTGGAAAGAGCTATTCTTGTACAGAACAGTTCTAAAATTCTAATACTACTATTCTTCTGATATTATTTTAAGGAATGTCAAATGTTTAAACCCAAGAATCATTTTGTTTTTGAAGCCTTCTCCTAACCTCTGCCTGGAATTAAGTTCTTACGTTTTCTTATAACCTCCTTTCCTCCCAGCATGTAGTAACCTGTGTGTCATACCAGTAGTTCTCAAAGTGTGATCTCCAGACCAGCAGCATGAGCGTCACTTGGGAACTTGAGAAAATGCAAATTCTTAGGCCTTACTCCCAACCTACTGAATCAGAAACTCAGAGGTAAGATGTCCTACAATCTGTGTTTTAATAAGCCCTCCAAGTGATTTTGATGCCAGCTAAAGTTTGAGAACTGTTGCTTTATACTATAGTTGTCACCATTGTTCCCTCATAATGGACCATGGCCACTATAGTTCTTAACGTAGTGCTTCAAGCTGAGTAGATACTTGATTATTTGACTTGAGCACGTAGGTATACTTTCTCAGGAGCTGCAGCAACTGTAAAACATCATCTATCTTGTAAGAGAATATGTGGGAAGAGGAGACTAAAATATTTGAGGTTTTTTTTCTTTCCCTGTTTTATACCACAGCTGTTTGGAAAGCCTGGATAAAAAGGCCCCATAAAGTGTGGCCCAACAAAAGGATAAAGATGTGGAACCAATGAGAGATGTTTTGGTACGTATCTAGGACGTGAGTAATGGGCCTTAGCGCTATTTTCCCCACAGTTCATACTGTGAATGTAACGGTAGAAACCTTAAACCCGATTTTAGGGAAGAAACTTTATAGCTGGAAAGTCTTATTACTAGTACATAAATATAATTTAAATTGCCTTGATGGGGCTTTTTGGTGAAGATGAGTGAACCTGGTTACCAAGGTTTTTGAGAGGTTGATTTATTCAGTATAAATATTTAGCCCTGAGTCCTGAATCTCTTTTCACTCTACCACGTGTATGTAGTATAGAGTCTCCACATTCAACAACTTTGATTTTGTGTGGGCACAGGACTAGTGCATGGGCAGATCATGCCTCTCCTAAAGCAGAGTGCAGTTTCATAGTAATAAATCAGAATGAAACTCCTTTTAGTAAATGGAGGTAAATGGAGACATAAGCTACCTGTTGTGGGAGCTTGGGGGAATAGCTAGGACTTTGGGGAATCTAGGCAAGCTTTGAGGCAATTATTTTTAAACTCTGGCTTTTTTTAAAGTAAGTATTTTTCCATAAGTTTATTTGGTCTTTTTGAAGCTTTGACCAAATGTCATTTTTGAAGCCAAAAAGTGATGCTTTAGCTTCTATTATGCCTTCTTCAGAGGAGCTGAAATCCTTTAAAGCAGTATTTGAGTCGATCTGGCACCCACGTTTTAAATGACACAAGTGCCTAATCGATGTTTTATTTCTTTAGACTTAGGGTGGCTGACTTGGTTTGTCTGGTTGTTATTCCAAGATAATTATTGTTCCCCCTTTCAAGCTCAAGAGTATCCTGGTTTGGAGGAAGAATTATGGGTTCCCCTAGTTAAGACTGCATAGTCTTTTAGGATAAGATTCCATATACCTAAAATGTGATAAAGGAAGATATCTTTATCTTTTGGGGACTTTTTTCTCCTCAGAAACATTCTGATGTTAATATACCAAAGTATAATTTGTCTGATGTTAATATACCAAAGTATAATTAAAAAAAATTCAGAATATGTGTAAGGTCTTAGTCAAGAGATAAAAGTAAATCTTGTTTATATTATGTAAAGCTAAGGGAGAAAGTCAGTAGCCCCCCACCCCCTCCACTTTGTACAAAATATGCTAGAATGTGCTAGATGCTAAAAGTGTCTAGTTGTTCTCCCTTCTGTTTTCTACTTTAGCTGAAGAAAGAAGAAAGATCATTTGAAAAGAATCTAGAAAATACTTAGGGATGGATGAGACTCCCAAGGGCAGAAAATATTCATTTGACTAAAACTTCTACTTTTGATTATAGGTGTAAATATATCTGAAATAATCAGTAAACTAGCAAAACCTCAAACTCATTATTTTAAAAGGATTAGCTAGCTGCAATAAAAATTACAGCTTAAGAGGAACTAATTTGGGCCTATTTTCAATTGGGTCTTGGTTCAGTTTAAACACTGAGTATTTGAATATCTCCTGGGTGCCTGGCACCAGGCTAGTGATGTAGTAAATATAAAGCAGTATGTGATTCTGACTTCCCTCATGAAGGTTTGTGCTATGGTTGAGTTTGGAGACAGGGAACGTTTAAATGAGGTGAGAATTAAGAATTGGACTTAAAAGCTAGAACAGGGATTTGAATGGTTTAAGGGCAAGGGGTGGCATTTTAAATGAACAGACTGGAAAAGAATAACGCATATTTAACACAGGAGTAAACTGACTTCTGTGGAGTTAGGAAGATAGATTTAGAGCCATGTTCCAAACTCTGCTTATCGTAAGACGATACCTTTTAAGTATGGAAGATTTGTGTGGAGAATTGATTGAAGAAGGTTGATATGATGGTCATATGGTAAATGACTTGGAGGTAGGAGAAGAAAGTTGGAGAATAAGGAATCTAACTAAGGAATAGCATTATACCCTGCATGATGACTGTATTTTCCCTACTAAGGGAAATAGGCAAATAAGCCCTTGAGCTATTTGGTTGACAAATGAGGATATGAAAACAAGGCAAATAAACCAAAGCTTATCATAGGAAAAATATTCTTTATTTAATTAAATAAAAACGTATTCACATGCCAACAATGGCAAGAGTTGTTACCAAGAGTTGTTGTCAAGTTGTTAACAAGAGTTCAAAACTTGAGAGCTAAGATTTCTCCAAAGTTTAAAAAAGACTTAATAAATCTTCCATCTGCTGGCTCTTTAATCACAACTCCTCCATCAGTTTTTGTGACCTAACGGTAGAAAGAGAACACTGAGGGGGTGTCACTTTGATAGCTCGCATTTTTATCAAAGGCCTAAGCTTGATGTGCGTTAATAGCATTTCAAATAAAGGTCTAGACATCTCTTTCTCCAAAATCAGATTTAAAGCCAACATGACTTTTCCCTGCATTCTATTGTGTGTGGGAAAGAGGACTTAGAATAGAAAATATGGTTTATTTTTTAAAGAAGAAAAGCTTGTCTAAGAATCTTTGAAAATTTAGAATACGACATTAGTGATATTAGTTAAAACTATGTTGATATATTAAAAATGATGTTAATATACTTAAAAAATTACTCTACCGTTTCTCCAGGACTTCTGGTTGTTAGGATGTTTATCATCCATAGTCTCTTTTTAATGTCTTTTGAGTCACTGTAGGAGATGATCAAAGGAGGAAAGTTAGCTGGAAATCAGAACTAGAGAATTAGATAACCATTCTGGGAGATTAAAGATTATTTTATCAAAAACAGTTTATCACTACATGTCGGAATAGGAATTATTGGTTTTGTGCTAGTTTCTGTTTCATATAGTTCCTTTGCACTTTCCCTCCCCACTATGTATGTGGTGGGGAACTCCACTGATGTCTCCTGTAACTCTTGGCTGTGCCCTTCAAGCTTGTGTGTTTGGAGATCCTGACCTGGTTCATGTAGAGTATATTAATCCTTTCCCTTTCATAGCTTTAGGAATGGGTTTTTTATTCCTTGAAAATCTTATGCAGAATTGAGAACCGTGTGTAATCAAGTCCTTGATGGATTAAAGTCATAAGTGGAGCGTGAGAGAAGAAATGGAAATACTCTGAGCCTGTGAATATAGCTCTTTTAAAACCTGTAATTGAATCTTAGGCATCTGCCATGCCTATGATCTAGTGGCCAGTCCAACTTAAAGGTATTCTGCTCTCTATTCCAATAACTTGTATAAGATGATTTATCTTACCTTTCACAAAACAGCATTTTTGGAGCAAATGTCTTAAGGACAAATAAAGGAGAATGATGTGTGTTATCCGGAAAGAAGCAAAGGAGGAAGAAGTAACACAAGTACTAAGCATTTTTATATTGCAGGGAAGGCTAGCTGGCAGCAGAGATTTGAGTCTCCCTTCCATAGTTGTTGCTGGAAAGTGGGGTTGCTCTGCCAGTCAACCTGCCTCCATTAGATTGGCATGGTCATGTAACTAGTTTTTGCCAATGAGAAGTGAGTGGAAGTATTCTCTTCTGGGCTGAGGTGGTTAAGAGGCAGCTGTACCTTCCTCATTCTCTTTTTGTGGCTGCTTGGGAAGCCAGGTGTGGAAGGTGACAGTCAAGAGTTAGGAAAGACCCTGTGTTCTTGAATCACCACCCCCACAGAATACTTGGACTGAATTGTAGACAAGGAAACTTCTGCTGTGTTAAATCATGATATTAACACAATTTGAACTTTATCCATTACAGGAGCCTGCATTGCTCTAACACACACATACATCTTTATTCAATATTAATCTACCTTATGAGGTAGATATTATTCCTTTTATAAATGAGGAATATGTGTTTGAGAAGTATCTTTCCTGAAAGCCAAAGCAACTAGTTGAACCTAGATCTGATGGAAAAGCTAGTGAGTTCTCCAATATACTGTGCTGCATCTTAGAGAAAGGATATCACTTGAGATAGGACAAATCCCAACCTTCCAGATTACAAGTTTCAGTTTATACCAGTAATTTTTTCTGTGGAAAGTGACTAGGTATTGATAAGATAAGAATCTTTTAGCTGTTGTAAGTGAATTTAGATTTTAATTAGACTCCTTTTTTACTGGATTGCCTCTCCAGAGACAGATGAAATTCTCAGATTTACTCTTTTTTGATTGTTTTGGTGACGGATTTTGTGGGAGGAGTATTAAGAGTTAATTACTTCAGGGTTGCAGTGCTTATTAGCTATAGAGGGCTTAGAGTCCAGCCTTCACTAAGGACTGTGTTCACCCTCCCACTGTTGCTTACCTATGCTCCAGACATCAGGGTCAGGAATCTGATTGGCAGCATTAGAAAGTTTTTCATTTGGTTTGAAACTTGGAGAAATAACCTTTAGAAGATTAAATAGCTCTGAAATAAAGCAGACCAGAAGTTAGAGAAGCAGAGTAGAAACTTCCTTTGGCTTTTCATTCCTTTCATTTGGCTAAGGTTTCCAGTAGCTATGGAATACGGAGGTGTGGGGCAGGCAATAGAACTTGACTCTACTTATCCGTCCCTCAAGTGAAGAAACTTATTATCATCAATAGCAGTTCTGTTGACACAGCCTCATGTTCTTTGTGCCTTTTGATTGGGACCACATGACAAGCATTATATTTACAGTTAGCCGTCTTTGTAGCTATCTTTGGATTTTTCGAAAAGGAAAAAGTTCTTGTTAAATGGCTATTAGGTTTTAACTCTATTTCACCCTCCATTCCTTTCTGGAAATGCTGAAGACATACCATGTTCCAAAATTAAGAACTTCCAGGTCAGAAGTTTGTTCTTTTATTTTTTTTTTAAGTCTTTAATCTTTTATATACTTAGCATGTTTTTCTCCCTCCAGTGACTTAACAGTTCTTATCAGGAAAACTTACTTTCTACATGATGCTAGGTGGTACTGTAACCTGCTGGCTAGCATCCTGTGGTTTGGGTCATAAGGACATATTTCTAAGGCTTCTGGCTCCATGAAGCCTAAGTAGCAGTAACCATGGGTTGATGAAGAAAATATTGACATTTAAGATCAGGTAATCTTGGCATAGGCCTATTTTCTGTTCTCAGAGAAAAAGAGCTGTGAAAGATATCAGTGTCTGAAGTCATACCTGTGAAAGTTTTGGGTAACTAAACTAAAGTTTTGGATAAACCTAGCAGTCAGATAATAGGATAATAGGACAAATTCACTGCTTATATGCCTTGGAAGACCAAAAATTAACATTTGTACATAATTTTTAGTCTGAAAGCTTGCTTTAAGTAGTTTTTTGCCCTCCAATTATTAAATAAACAGGCAGGATTCCTTGGGAAATTCATGGAAGTGGGGTAAGAAGAAGTTTAACACCTTAAGCTTGAGTGCTGGTGAAAGCAAGGCTGGGGCAGCTGGTTCCTTTACTGTTCAGCATCGCTCCCTTCCTCCTCTTCACCCAACCTGTCTAAATTAAGCTCTTTGCCAGACAAGGATGCTACTTGTCAGATAGGTCAGTGTAGCCACTTTTGGGGAGAGGGATTTGGAAGAATGAACATTACCATGTTCAAGTTCAGGCTATGTTATAATTGTCTGAGAATGCCAGTCTGAAATCTCTAAAGTTGTAGTTATTAACATATGAAGACTCCTAGGAGTGAACTAAGAATATACCGGCTCAAATCTGCCGCATTTTACTGCCAATAGGAGGCCTACTTTCCCTTTTGGCTAGCTGTCTTTAGCTATCATCGCAGACATTCACTTCAATGACTTCCAAGTTTCCAGGCAACAGCTACAGCTGAGATTTCTGCAAAGCAGAGACAGCACGGTCTGATAGGGGGGAGAAAAGATCAAGGAAGACTGGCATAAGCAGTAGGGATAGAAAAGGGCCTAGAATAGCCCATTTCAATTCTACTTTGCATCATGCCTAGGGCATAGACAAAGGGCACAGAACTAGACTGTTAAATGTCAGACTTTCCTGAGGGCATTTATGTGGTTAAGTCCAGGGATTTAGACTCAGGTGTCTTTCAGGAACACAAGCCAAGGTGTTATTTATTTTTTTTGAAAGCTTACAGTGCATATTAATGATTATATTAGAGCCATGAACTTTTATTATGAAGTGAGTTGGCTCCCTGAATATAAAGGCTGTAGTATAATCCAATATTGCATAGCTGTCTTTAGATTCTTAAAGATAATGGGAAAAGAGCTTTAATACTTAAATGTAGTTTTCAGATAACCCCAAACTCTTATTTTTAGCCAGCGGCCTAGAAATATATGAAGTTTGACTGGACTGATAAGGCTAGTCTTCATAAACAAAGGGTGATTCAGAGTAAGCCTCAAGAATTGGTGACATTATGGATAGCTGAGCATCCCATGTAGGGAGGCCAAGACTATAATGGAAGCCATTTGGTTTAATGCATGTTAGACTTGGCAAGAGTATTCCAGCCTTGATGCTAGCTTGACACTTAAACCTAGTCTAAAGGCTCTTTAGACCTACCTTATTCTTGAAGCAGTGTCTCTCAAGAATCCGAAGGGAAGTGTCACTTGAAGAGAAAGACAGTCCTGTAAGGCAAAACAAGGAAAATAGCTGAAGTTTGTTGAGAGAGAAGGCATAGTACCTTACACTCGAGTGATACGGATCAGCTTTCTGCTCAAGCTACTCAATTCCTCTTCTCCCACCGTATGTTCTATGGCTTCTCAGAGGTTTGGACGTTTTTGATGTCATAGTTAAGTCTTGAGAAGTGGTTCTCTGTCCTAGATGTGTATGAGAATCACTGAGTAGTCTTAAAGTGACAGAGCCTTTTGCCCCACTCCAAAACTGTTGGTTTGGAATCTTTGCTTTTTTTTGGGGGTAGGGGGCAGGTAATTATTTTTATTTACTTATTTTGATGGAGGTACTGGGGATTGAACCCAGGACCTCAGGTGTGCTGGGCATGTACTCTACCACTGAGCTATGCCCCTTCGCTAGAATCTTTGCAAATGGAGTCTGGCTAACTGTGGCTTTAAAAGAGTTCTACAGGGGATTTTGATTTGTAGCCAGGGTTACTAGACCCTGCTCTGGGGTAATTAAACTGCCCTTAGAGGGGTTCCTCCAGTTTCCGGCAGGAACTGCTGCATAATGTTTCCAATGAAGTCTCTCTAAAGATGACCTCTTGGCAAGATTAGTCTCATCTTTAAACCTGGCCTTTTTCTTTATAGGGTGCCAAATAGAATTCTATAGAAAGCAACATATGCTCACTTCATGCTAAAAAAAATAAAAAATTTATTTTTGGCCTTCCTAATCCAGTGGACCAAGGCTTGAGCCAAATATATACATACACCATGTCATATAGTTACAGTTGTATGATAGATTACCACCATTGTATAGTTAGAAAACCAACTCAGTGGTGATAGCCTAGAGTTACAAAGCTAGTAAGTGTTTGAATATCATTATTAATGTTATTTGATGTAATACATGTCAAGCACTTAAAGTACCTGGTACATAGTAAATAATGGGGTCATCACTTTACATGCAGTAACTTATTTAACACACACACAATATCCCCGAGAGATAGAAACTATTATCAATATTGTCTCCATTTTACAGACAGGGAAACTGGATCAGAGCTGCCAAATGATAAAGCTGGGATGTGAATTCAAGCTGTGTGTTTCCAGAACCTAGGCTCCTAGCCGCTAAGTCTTAAGTCTCATACATACCTACTTTTGAGCCCAAAATTCCGTCTGATGCCAAAATGTAGGCTTTTTCCACATGCCAAGTATGGCAAATAAATGTTTCTAGGCTCCAGCAATCTTACAGTTCACCTGGGGTGGCAGTATAATATGAAATGGGCAATTAAAGAGGAAAGCTAATTTAGATGTCAAATATGTGCCATAGACCAAGTGCTATAGGAGTTTAGCAGGGGCTGGACTTGGTACTATTTGAGCTAGATCCAGAAGATCGACTAGGATTTGGGCCAGCAAGAGGGAAAGCATATATAAATGAGAAAGGCAGAAATGAACATAGGACATCCACAGTAGACCAAGAACATGGTCCCCACTAGATTGGGGAGTACATATTAGGGGACAGCAGAAAACAAGATTCTTCAACAAAATTTTCAGGATGAGGATAAGAAATGCAAGTGAGAAAGATCCAGTAGGAACTGTACTCACCCATAAGGAGGCTGCTGCTGTGCCGCTGCTCAGCTCCCTAGATGTTAACATCTTCCTGCCCGCCCTTTATTCCCCCCCATCAAGGTGAAAGACCAGTAGAAACCTCACAGATCTCTTTAGTAGAACCTGGGTTGCTTTGGTAACAGCAGGTGGTGATTCAAATATTCAGGGCCAAATCGCCTTATGCTAGGCCCATATTCTTCCAGGGACTCAATAATAGTAAATAAACTGAAAGGCAGATTCTATTTTCCAAAAATGCAAAGTCTACCTTAGAGATAGTTGAAATTTCATGCCATCTTCTTGTTTCTTTGAAAAGGTATTGGAAAGGAGGTAGATATGTAGATAATCCTGTTTGATTTAGAATTTTCTGAGGACTTTCTGCTTTTTATCTTCAAAGAGGCTTCAAAGTGAGTTAGTTAGTTTTCTTGAGTTAGGGAGTTAAGGCCTAACTTGGAATGGCAAGAATATTTTAGTGCTAAAATTAATCTAGTCTTCTAAGATTTAAAGTCTATTATTAGTTTCCCCTTGTTAATCTCAGTTAATTTGGTTGTTCTTTATGGGGACTGTTTCCCAGTTTAGTCTTAATAACTCAACAAATAAATCAGCATATTTATTGAGTGGCTACTATATCCAAGAGGTGGTGTTCTAGATCAGTGTTTCTCAACACATGTCTGATGGAGCATTTGCACCAAAACCTCCTAGGGTACTTGTTAATGCAGACTTCTAGACCCCACTGCAGACCTACCAATCCCGAATCTCAGGAGATAGGGATCAATCTCAGTTTCTCAAGCACCTTTAAGAATCATTGTACATATGCAGTGGTTCTCAAACCTGAGAGAGCATTGGAGTTACCTGGAGGGCTTGTTAAAACAGCATGCTGACCCTACCCCGGAGCTTTGGATTCAGTAGGTCTGAGAATTTGCATGTCTGATAAGTTTCCAGGTGATACTGATGTGACCACACTGTGCTAGAGCATTTGTGAGGAATGTAAAGAAGTATTAGATATAGTTCCTGAAGGAGCTTATTATGCTGTAGTTGGGGAGATAAAACATGTACTTAATAACATGACAAGGAATTCAATGTTATATATACTGTTTCACACTGAATGAGGTAATTTGGAGGAGTTGGGATTTGATCTGGGCCCTAAAAGGTGCATGGGCCCAAGGTTCAGGAGAAAATAACGTAGGCATTCTTGATGAGGATATTAAAGAGGGAAAGTATAAAGGTGTGCAGGAGTGGGGTGGCTGATACTTCTTTATCTGGTTTATATAGGACACTAGTGGAAGGGTAAGTGCCTTGAAGGCCTGCCCCTCTCCCCCACCTCCACCTATTTCACAGTCTTACCAAAAATGCTGCACAGCTAGAAAGAGGAAGTCTCCCCTGCTGAGTGTGCAAGAGGAAGCACAGAAGATTCTGAGGGCCTGTGAGTGGTAATGACTGCTTTCACCCATGAGCCAATGGTAGAGGCGACAGGAAGACCAGTACACCAACCAGGCTGGGCCCCTCCGCCCAGAGGGTGTCACCACCCAAGCTGAAAGTGTTTGGGGAGATCAGGCACTGCTGTCTGGATGCTCCTTTCTCTCGGTGGCCATCATGTCTTTGACCTCTGCCTACCAGCATAAACTAGCAGAGAAGCTCACCATCCTAAATGATCGAGGTCAGGGCGTTCTCATCCGAATGTATAACATCAAAAAGGTAAGCGTGACCATCTGGGCTAGTACTAATTATTCCAGCAACAGTACGACAGAACCCTGAGGCCAGTAGATCCAGCCAGACTCCCTCCTCTTTCCCACTGGTTTAACTGGCCTTCAGTCACTCGGATTATATAGGACAACCAGTGCTGGCAGGCAGAAGGGGAGGTTTTTTTTTTCCCCAGGGTTTCCCCCTTCCTTAGTATGACTCTCACCCCAACAAGACTGTCTGCTTCCTGCTGGGTGTGGAGGTAGAGGTGGGTTGGGAAATAACTGTTTCGAATCACTTGGGTCTAGAATTCTGGGTCTTATTGTTTAGTGCTGATCCCCCACATTCTGACGATACCCAGAATTGGGTCTCTGGCAAAACCTTTTAGAGTGGAAGTACTTTCCCTAAAGGGAAAAAATAAATATGATATTTGGATTAAAATAAAAGAGCAGGTTCCTTCTGAGGTACTTAGAGTCTGAGACAGTTCTTGCTGTGGTCATATATGTGCGTGTTTAGGATAGGAACCGTGGAATTGGGAGAAGCTGGTGGCAAGAGACGGGCTAGGAGCTGAGCCTGGCGGAGCTAAGAGATAAAGACGGGTTGGAGTGGGGAGTTTCTGGAAGAGAAAATAGGGGACTTAGGGGAGGGGCTTTGTGCATTTTGTAATAAAACAAATCACTGGGAACACGGTTTCTCTGCCCCCGTGTACCCTATGAATGCCCTTCGGGATGAGATGCTTATATAATGGACAGAGTTGTGACACTGGGTCTCCCACAAAGTGTAACTTCTGAGCAGCTGCTTTTCTTACTCCTTCCGGCTTTGGCTGAGGGGTGGGGAGAGAGCTTCCTCTTTGTGCTGGGGCCAAGCAGGCATTAAGCTTTACCCAGCAAGACGACATGCCCAGGCTATTTAGCTCTTCTGATAGTTGGCTTCATGTCCTGGAACTTGTTGCTGACCTATGCTCCGCTTTTATAGTTCATTCCCAGATCCCCTTTCCCTAGAGAGATTGTGTGAGAATGCATAGTGCAGGAAGAGGTATGTTTCCGAGGAGCAGGAGAAAGGGTTGAAATGTAGTGTAATTTGTCTGTGCAGACTTGTTCGGACCCCAAATCCAAGCCTCCTTTCTTACTGGAGAAGTCCATGGAATCATCTCTCAAGTTCATCAACAAGAAATTTCCCAACATAGATATCCGAAACAGCACGGTGAGAATGCCATCCCTCTTCTCTCCTTTCTCTGAAATAACTCTATGCTTGGAGGGTTCAGACTCGCTTTTGTGTGCCTGTCTTTGAACTTGGCAGGGGATGGAGTAGCCTTCTTTCAGTTTTCCTAGGCTCAACCACAGGGCTTCAGGTTGTTGTAGTCTTGAGAATTCTGAGACAAGTTGGGATTCTCCTAGGGTGTCTGCAGCAAAGCAATGCCCCTTCTCCATTGTAAGATTCGCAAGAACCCTTTGTTTTTATGGAGAAAGAAAGCTCTGTGAACCCAGCAGTTGCGTATATTTTACTATTGTTTCCCACTCAGCGTTTTCTTGCTTATTGTCTTTGAATTATGTGTCTAGTGGCATATCCTTTACTTCTCATTTATTAAATAATAGCCCTAGATTTCTTACTACCTTAGCTGTAGCATCTTCTCATTCTGCTTCTTTTGACTTTCATGTAAATAGTAAACCTCTTTGGCTGAAAGAGAATTTGAAATTTCCTCTCATTTCATACTCTGTATCTAGTCAAGATCACATGCAACCATCCTACCTAGATAGAAATATCCTGTTTAAAGACCTTCCAAGTTCGAAGATTTTCCAACTTCCTCTGTCAGTGTATTTTAACCCTCTTTAAGACTGTTAAAGGTATAACCCCTATTCTTCTTGGGCTCCTTTGATCTATTGTATCCTTATTTTGTGTTTTTTATTTTGTTTTATGTTTCTCTCAGCAACATTTAGGACCAGTACATCGGGAAAAATCTGAGATAATTAGATTCCTCACCAATTACTACCAGTCGTTTGTGGATGTCATGGAATTTCGGGTGAGCTCTCTCTAGCCCAGGTCCCCAGAGTTTGGATGTTCATTTATGCTCCTTATCACTATTTTTTGAAAAAATAAGTTGTATTGATATGGAAGAATCTAAGTTGTATTGCTAAATGAAAGTGAATTGCAGAATAATGTTTGATACGATTATATTTTTGTTTTAATAAAAGATACATAAACTTACATACACATAGTATTAGTGTAAACATAGGAAAGATTTGGAATATTATACATTAAACTGTTGAAAAGTACCTGCTTTTGGGGGTGGATTATTGTAATTGGCTTTAATTTATTTCACTACATACTTTTGTATTATTTGAGTTAAAATTTTTAAGTATTATTCCCCAATATTTTATTACAAGTCTACTGAAAAATTCCAAGAATAATACAGTGAGTATTGTTCTGCTCTCCCCCCTGGATCTCCTAATTTTTAATATTTTGCCATGTTTGCTTATCTTTATTATTTTGAACCATTTGAATTAGTTGCAGATATCGTGACATTTCTCTCCCTGAATACCTTGGCATAGATCTGCTAAGAACAAAAATATTTTCTTATATAACCCCAATACAGTTAAATTGTGCTGAGGAAATGTAACATTGCTGCAATGTTACAGTTAATACATAGCCCATATTCACATTGCTTTAGTGGTCTGAAGGGTCAGACACTGAACTTATGGTGTCATATCTCTCAGTTGTCACGTCTCTTTAGTCTTTATAATCTAGAATATTTCCTGGCCTTATTTTCTTTGACCTTTCTGAAGAATCCAGACTAGTTATTTTTCAGACTATCCCTTAATATGAATTTGTCTAATTGTTAACAGTGTTTAGTAGCGTAATACATGGATGATATTTTATTTGCGTTTTAAACAATGAGCATGTACTATTTTTGTAAACATAAACTGTAAAAAATTATTTAGTGCAATGTTTTTGGAAGGCAGATTAATACGGTGTTTCAAAAGTCTTAAAAATACATACTTTTTAATGTAACAATTCTAATTCTAGAAATTTGGAAACAGGAAACAGTCAGATAGAAGTACAAAAGTATATGTACCAGAATGTACTCTTGCGTTATTTATGATAGTGACAACTTGATAATTAATATATCAGATAAATAGAGGTTTAGTTAAAAGTTCAGAGTATATGTCTGTAAACGAATATTATACAACTATTAAGATGACATACATTTATATTAATTGGCACAGAAAAGTGTTCTTCACACGTTCTTTAGTGTAAAAGCAAATTACAATGCAGCTTAAGACAGGAGATGTCCCTGAAATGTATATTTACATAGATCAAAATGCATGGAACTTCTATATATGGTGAGATTATGAGTGATTTTAAAAACTAATTAAAATTGTTTGTATTTTTCTAATTTTCTGCAATGAACATGTATTATTTATGTATCCAAGAAATAATACAAATTTTAGTCATCTGAGCAATCTAAGGTTGTGATGGTATTATAGTATTTCTTCAGATGATATAGGAGCATCGGTCCCTGCCTTGGGTGTCCTGCATATACCCTAGGGAGCTAATCCAGGCCATTCATCGGATCACACAGTGAAGAGAGAAGTGGGAACACGAAAGACTGTTAAGTTTGAAGGAGGGTCAGGCCAGAGGTTATTAATTAGTAGTGGTTAGGAAGAAGGTAGGCACTGGTGGAGGTAGTAGAAAGAATGCTGGAAGCATATAAAAAGTTCTCTTACTAGGAAAAGCTGGAGTCCAAAGGAGATTTTAGGATACCTTCTGATTGCTGCAGTGGTAAAATTCTGAGCCCAGGGCATTTAATATGGCTTATTTAGGGCTGGAAGGAAAGTAGAGACTGAGATATTGTGCACTGTAAAGTAGGTAGGCTCTGAATCAGACAGACCTGGTTTCAAATCTCAGCTTTATCACTTACAAACTGTATGACTTTAGACAAGAAACTCTTTGAATACCAGTTTCTTTATCTATAAAATGGGGAAATAAGATTTACTGCATGAGGTATTTGTGAGAATTAAATGAGATAACACATTGGAAACATCTAGCCCAGTGTTTAGCATATAATAAAGTAATAGGCCAAGAATGTTAAATCCATTCCCTTCTGATTCTTGTCTTCATAGTAAAGACCTGTATAGTGACACTGGCTAATGGCTGAGAACAAACCTCATTTATACCCCTTGGGAATTGGGTTGCAGGAAGGAGTTGTAGAAAGGCCCTCCCAGCAAAGGAGGCAGCATAGACCTAGACAGAGGTCTTGAGGTCGTGTAGTATAGACAGAAGATCATGGGCTCTGGGTTCTAATTATGGTACTTTTCCTTACTGACTTTGGGATCTTCAGTGAGTTTCTTGACTGCTCTTAGCCCCAGTTTTCCCCATGTGTTAATTTATACACAATCTTTTGGAGAAGATAACTTGGAAACATTTTTTCCCCATACACTTGATAAGTTCGACAAATGTATATATCTGTGTAACAACCGCCACAAAGTATAGAAAATTTTCATCAATCCAAAGTCTCCCTGTGCCTTTTTTTCTTCGGTCAGTCCGTGTACCCCCAACTCCTGGCCCCAGGCAGCCACTGATCGGCTTTCCAGATGAGATTTTTCTCTTTTCGAGGTTCATGGATGTAATTAGAATCTGTGCAGCATGTCTTCTTTTGTGTCTGGCTTCTCTCATTAAGCATGTTTTTCGGATTTGTTTATATTTCCTGTATCTGTGATTCGTTTTCTATTTTTGCTGAGCACTAGTTCATCGTATGGATACAATCTGCTTATCCATTTACCTGTTGATGGACTTTGGGGTTGTGTCCAGATTTTGGCCAGTATGCATAAGTTGCTATTTGAGGACATTTGAGCACAAATCCTTGTGGGGCATATTTTTCATTTCACTTAGGTAAATAATGTAGAAGTTGAATTGCTAATACATATGGTAAGTATATGTTTAATTTTGTTAGAAATTGCCAAACTTTTTTCAAAAGTCATTGTTCCATTTTCCCTTCCCATCAGCCATATACTAGTGTTGCAGTTGCCGCACGTTTTCATCAACACTTGCTATTATCAGGCTTAAATTTTAGTCATTGTAATGGGTATGTAATGGTATCTTCTTGTGGTTTTAATTTGCATTTCCTTGATGGCTAATATTATTGAGCATCTTTTCATGTGCTTATTGGTCATTTTCATATTTTTTTATTATAAAATGGCTGCTCAAATCTTTTGGCAACATATTTTAAAAATAAAAAATATATATATACGCTTTGACCTAGCAGTTCCACTTGAGTAGAAATGAAAGTACTAATATGCAGAGGATAGGGTCAGGAATAGGAACAAAGCAAAATACTCATCAGTGGGAAAAAGGCTGAATGAATTGGCTATTATGCAGCCATTAAAAGGAAGTGCATTGTGCTCTACCAGATGACTTGAGGACTTTTAGCAGGTAAGGTTAATAAGAAAAGTAAAATGACATGAATGGTGTAATATCTCAATTTTATAATATAAATGATGATCAAAAAAACCTCTCTCTGTTTCTCCCTCTCTATCTGAATAAGATTATATAAATAGGGTGAAAATAAAGAAAAAAGACAAACCAGGTTATTAAACTGGTTTACCTGAGGGTTAGTCAGGATGGAGGGTGGGTGCTGATGTGGGGGGAGGGAAGTGTCCACAATGAAACTGCATACTTATGTAGGTAAAATTATGTATGAAAATAAAAATAATCCCTCTTACACTAGAATGAGGGTTAAATGAAATATGTGCAAATTACTTACTATTTAACACATAGTAGGTGATCAGTAAATAGAAACATGTAGAAAGTTGGGTACTATTCCCATTTATTAATAATTAACTTTTGAGAACAGGAGATTGATTCTAAGAACAGACTGACTTTGGGATTCATCATTAAAAACAGGTCTGATTTTTGATATTTTAGAGTCTATCAGATGATCTGCATTTTGTGGACTTTTTTGTGAAGGAAGGGGGCACTGGAGTGATAAGATCAAGGAAAGTGTGCAGAATGTAGTGGTGACTTGTGCCTCTGGAGACATGGGCATCTGGCAGGGTAGCCTCGTAAGGACCCACTGACAGCTTACTGAGGAGCTGCCCCCTCTGCTCAGCAAGCCTCCCTTAAGTTATTCTGTGGCTCTCTGGGACCTCCAAGGGAGAGAAGCCTTTCCCTCAAATTCTGGTAGAACATGTCATCTTCTTTTTATTCTTTATTCATTCTCATCTCCAATTCTACCCCCAGGATCACGTATATGAACTTCTCAACACCATTGATGCCTGCCAGTGCCATTTTGATATCGTAAGATTCCTTGCAGTTCTCTTCTATCCTAGAGCCACAGAAGTGGTCTCTGTTGGGACAGTGTGGGGTGAGATGGGACTGCAGGAATGTCTATTTCTCCGGGGCTATAATATTATACATGATGAATACTATATAATCAATGAATGGATATTAATTCCAGGGTTATAATTCTCTTGTAAAAAGTAGTAAAGTGTATTTACATGTTAAGCAGGTCTGCAATGTAATTTATTTAATGCAATATGTACACAAAAATGTTCTTATTCCATCTCCTCCAACCCCCAAATGCTGCCTTATTTCCTGGTCTCTTTATGTCTTGAGCTCACTTTTAGCCCCTGACTTTTGTTCCAATTTTCTCCTTCTGAATTTGCAATCCTGTCAGTTTCTCCTTCTAAACAGGCACTTTCAGAGTCTGTTTGGCACTGTCTGGAATGTTTGGGGGAGTAGGGATTAATTGGCCTTGCTGTTCTTGGGTTCCTATGTATTTTCTTTGTAGAATCTCAACTTTGACTTTACTCGGAGTTACCTGGACTTGATAGTGACTTACACCTCAGTTATTTTACTTCTGTCACGGATTGAAGACCGACGGATACTCATTGGCATGTACAATTGTGCACTTGAGATGCTGCACGGACATGGGTGAGTTGGGATATACAGGATGAAGAACCTCATACAAGGTATTATGAAGTAAAGGGGATACAAGGGAAATAAATGCCATATTTTCTCATGTGAGAAACTGTAATCTACATGATGACCCAGGTAAAATAAAACAATTCAGAATACTCATAAGGGCATACACCAACAAGTGCACTTTTACGTATAGTTAAATCTTGAATATCTACTAGTGGATTATCCGTTTTACACTGTCTCTGATCAGGTTTTAATCCTCGACTGGCTGCCACTCTGCTTTTCAGGTTATTGCAAAAGGCAAGGAAAATTCTTTTTAGTATTGGTAAGAATAATATTAGTAAGGTTAAAGCCATTAGAGGTAAGTAATATATGATAATACATTCAAAGTCAAATATAAATGGATTTTGGATTATCTACAATTCTTTGCCTTTCCATTAGTGCAAATAAAAGTATTTAGAGGCTGATAAAGTGAAGACCAGAGGGATCAGAATGGGCTGTGGCACATTGTTCTATGTATGATGTGTATTCCCATGCGCCTACATGAATACCTAGGCACGTGACTTACACATTCGCTTTGAATATATGTATAGTATATCCTTTTGGGTTGTATACAGTTTTAGGTCCAGCCATATTACTTGATTTATAACAAATTTGATTCATAACTTGGTTTATAACTAATCAACATGAATTTATAGAGTACGTATCATGTGTCAGACCCTATTTTGGGTGCTTATAAGGAAGAAACCTTCATGGACCGGCCCAAAATTATGTGGTCTACGATAGCTTAGAATACCTGGGCCTGGAATGGGTTATCTGTATATGTAACTCACAGTTTGGTATCTTTGAAGATGGAAGAGAAGGCCAGCCCTCGCGCACATCTTTATCCTATATGCAGACATGAACATTTACGTCATGTTTAAAGGACGGCTGTGACTTCTCTTTCTTATGCTTTCTTCCAGTGACCCCAGTTTTGCCCGTCTGGGACAGATGGTCTTGGAGTATGACCACCCTCTGAAGAAGCTGACAGAGGAGTTTGGGCCTCACACAAAGGCAAGTCTCTTGAGAGAGTGGAGAATTGCTCAGGTAGAAGTATGTTGTCCTCATCATTGACATTACAGATTCACTTGCTTTCCCCCACAGGCTGTGAGTGGAGCTCTCCTCTCTTTGCACTTCCTCTTTGTCCGAAGGAACCAGGGAGCTGAGCAGTGGCGCAGTGCCCAGCTTCTAAGTCTCATCAGCACCCCCGCAGCTATGATTAACCCTGCTGGCTCAGACACGGTGAGTTCCCTTTTCCTCATGTCAGTGGAAACATTCTCTTTCCAACGCCGTCTCTGTACAGAGTGCTTCTTCCCAGGAAATATCAGCCCTAGGAGCACTTTAGCTCTCTTCCAGGACATGCCTCTCAGTGGATCACCTCTTGTAGCTAAAAAAGTCATGGTTGGGTTCTAGTTTTTCTTTGGACCAGGATTAGTGTGTACCTGCCCATAGAAGGAATTTAATAAATGTTCATAGAATAAATGAATGGATGAAACTGAGTCATTAGGCACCTATTCAGCCCAGCAGGAACTTGAGCACAGATGTCAATTAATTAACAAGTGTTTTTATTCAACCAGTATTGACCGAAGGTTTTTATTTCAAAGAATTTATAGTCTAGTAGGGAAGATATGCCATGTAGTCATAAAAATAAAACTGATGGTACAAGATGAATGGGATGCACCAGAAGAGTGATTTATACCTTATGTGGTAAAAGAATCCTAAGGAGGAGGAGTCATGAGAGGATTCTGAGTATTGCTGTCCTGAACTCTTGAGGAGAAGTTATGTTAAACCTCTTGTTTGCCCTGACTTCCAGCCCAAAGTCCTTTTTTTTCTCTCTCTCAACTATATTCTTTTTGCTTCACTCTACTTCCAGTGCCTCACCTCTGTTATTATCAGGTTTCCCAGATATTGGCTTTTCAGAGTACCCTGATCCAGTCTGGTGAAATAAAAGTTGATTTTGATACTCAAATTCTCGCTTGACTGCCCTTGCTTTGACTGCCTTAGTCTTTGGCGTAGACCTAGTTAAATAACTGTTTAACCATCTCTACCTCTCTTTTCATAGATGGCCTGTGAGTACCTGTCTGTGGAAGTGATGGAGCGCTGGATTATCAGTAAGTTTTGTGGGATAAGGTGGGAACAGATACATATAGCAGCATGTTACATGGATATCAAGTTCTCAGAGTCTTCCTCTGCACTGTTTTACCCACCTCCAGTTGGGTTTCTTCTTTGTCATGGGTGCCTCAACTCCAATAGCCAGTGCCAGAAGCTGTGGAAGCTGTGTCTGCAGGGCTCCCTGTACATCACCCTCATCCGGGAGGATGTGCTGCAGGTGCACAAGGTCACCGAGGACCTGTTCAGCAGTTTGAAAGGGTGAGCCATGAGAGCCACACTAATCTTCGGGGATTTTTAGCCCCTCCTGACATCCTTTTCTAGTCTCCATAAGTGTCCCAAGTACGTGTGTGAAGGATTAATTCTGATTATTGAAGAAATATTTCTTGAATACATATTATTTACTAGGCACTTCCCTGGGTTTTAGGGATACATTAATTAATAAGATAATATAGAAGTTAAGATCATGGGCTCTGAAACCAGACTACCTGGGTTTGAATTCCAGCTCTACCACTTACTGGCAAGTGGCATCTTGGGCAAGTTATTTAACTTTTCCATGCCATGCCTCAATTTCCTTATCTAGAAATAATAATAGTACTTTCCTATGACCTACCTCATAGGGTTGTTATGAGGAATGAAAGAATAACTATAAAGCCCATAGAAAAGTACCTGGTACATTGTAAATGCTAGACATGTGCTTATTAAATAAAAAAAGACAGAGTCTCTGCTCTCAAAGAGCTTACATATTGGTGAAAAATAGGCAAACCGTTGTGATATAATAAGGGATTATGATGTTAAAATGAAAAATGCTACTAGCATTTAGAAGGATACTTAAACTGGCCTTGGAGGATCCGGAAAAACCTGGAGACAGATAGACCTGAAGAATTAAACGGGTGAAGTGTGTGTGTGTGAATGAAGATGGAAAGGCAAGGGAATTGCTTAAGGCAGAGGAAGATATTCTAGGCAGAGAAACTAACAAGATTTCAAGGCAAGAGGGAGCATGGCAAGTTCTAAGAAATTCATATAGCCTAGGTTACAAAAGTGGGGCTGTCTACGGAGACTGACTTGGAGAGGTAAGCTGGGGCCTTGTGTGTCCTGCCATGGAGTTTGAGCCTGCCCTAAAAAGGATAGGGAGGTCAATGAGTAATTTTAAATAGGGAAGTGGTAAGATCATATTTGCATTTTAGGAAAAAAATCACTCTGGCTGCAGGGAAGAAAAGAAGTTAGATGGAAAAAACTAGAGGCAGAGATTAATTGAGCAAATTAGGAGGAACTGAGGATGAAGTCAGAGTTTCTGGAATGGTCACTTGGTATTCCTGAAGATAGAGAACGTGTGATAAAAGCTAGTTTGTCAGGGAAAGGTGGTGAATTCAGTTTTGAGCAGATTGAATTTGAAGTGTTTGTAGAACACTGGAGATAGATGTGCATTAGACTTTTTACTTTGTGTTTCTGGAACTTAAGAGCAAGATCTGGATTCAGGTAAGATTGCTGAAATGGTAATTCAAGCCATGGGAGTAGGCGAGATTACTCACGGAGAACATGTAAAGTGAGAAGAGAGTGGGATAAAACCTCTGATGGGAACGCTGATGTTTAAGGGCTAGCAGAGGCAGAGAAATCAGTGAGAGGTGAAGAAGAGCAATACCAGAAGGCAAGGGAAGAAGACATACCAAGAAGGAAGGACCAGTTATCTATGTCAGATGATGTTGAGAGATCAGATACAATGAGGACTGGAAGATGTTCATTGAATTTGGCTCTACAGATGGTCTTAGTGCCCTTCTTGTGGACAACTTCAGGTGAGTGCTGAGGTTGAAACCTGGGTTGCATTGGGTTTAGGAGCAAATAGGAGGTAGGGAATTTAGTAAGTAACTCTTTGAGGAAGTTTGACTGTGAAGGGAAGAATAGAGAGAGAGCTATAGTGATGAGGAGGTGTGGGATTAAGGAAGGGGTCAAATATATTATTTTTTGTAGCTATAAAATGAACACCAGAAATGTAAAAAATACAAAGTGGAACTTGACTACGGTCTCACCTTGCAGAATAGTTTGCTGTATGTTTTCCAGATGCTTGTCTGTGTACATGTAAACATGTAAAAGTGTGCATATATTTTCAGCCTTATATAAGCAATGGATCCACATTCTACATTATATTCTGAAGTTTGCTTTTTTTTTTTAAACTTACTGTGTTTTGGATATCTTTGCATATCAGTCTATAGAGACTTACTATTTTTAACAGTCAAATAGTATTTCATTATGTTGTTGTAACATAATTTATTTACTCAGTCCACTGTTGATGGACATTTGAACTCTTTTCCTCACTTAAAAAAAAGGCCATTACAAATGATGTTGTAATGAACATCCTTAGACTTATATCTTTGTGAGCATTTCTTTTTCTTTCTTTCTTTTTTTTTTTGCTGGAGGCAAAGTAATTAGGTTTATTTATTTATTTATTTAGTTTTTAATGGAGGTACCTGGGATTGAACCCAGGACCTTGTGCATGCTAAGCATGTGCTCTACCACTGAGCTATACTCTCCCCCTCTTTGTGAACATTTCTAGAGGGTAAATTCTCAGAAGTGGGATTGCTGGGTAAAGGGTATGCATATTTCAAAGTGTAATAGCTCTTGCCCAATTGCTCTCCAAACAGATGTATTATCTATAGTGTATGAGAAAACTTATTCCTTATGCTCCCAACAACTGAGTATTATCATTAAAAAGTCATTTCCAGATTTAAGAGGAGTAATCCAAGACTAATAATTAGAAGTTACAGGAGGTAGATAGATAGAAATATATAGAAAAACGTCCTAATGATTACTACTTCTAAGGAATGGAAGGGATATTTGAAGGTGTTCAGTTCCCCTTCACTAACAATAACACTAACATATAAGATTTATAGTTTAGGGAGTTCTTTGACATAAAGATTTAATCTTTGTGTTACTTATACTGAAGTGTAAGTGTTAATATCTTTCTTCATAAATGAGAAAATGGAAGCTCAGTTTCAGTATCACTCAGTTAATAAGAGATGGAATTAGAAAATAATTCCAGATTTTTTGATTCTTAATCCTCTTGCTTTCCATTGTACCATGTAGAGGATGAAATAATTACCTACCAGGAATGCTGTGGAGTTGGATCCAGAGTTAATTAAGATACTTTCCAACTCTAATTGTTCTGATTTTGCGCTAAGCTCAATAAAGGGGTGGTTTGGAGAAGGGAAGTGAAAGGTTATAAATTCAACTAGTGTGGTGGCAACAGATGCAGGACAAGAGAAGACGTAGAGCACACAGAGCTGAAAGTAATGTGGGACTTTTGGATCACTAGCAGAAAGAAAGAAATATGGTCAGGAGAGTCAAATATTACAGGCAAACAAAAGACGTTGAAAAGGCCATCGAATCTGGTGATTCAAAAGTTCATGGTGACTTAGAGCAGTTTGCTTAGTATCCAAGGTTATATGGGCTTCCAGCATTAGTGAAAGGTGAGGTGGAAAAAAGTAGGGCTATCTCTCTGGAGGAGTTCAGTGATGTGGGAAAATGGACAAAGTTCATCAGATTGTCGGGGTCAAGCGAGGATCCTTTTAGAATAAGGGAGGTTTTGAACTTAAGTATTGGGAGAAGAGAATAAACCAGTGGAGAAGGAAAGTGACAAAGGAATAAGCTTAAATTCCAAGAGAAGGTGGCTGGGAGTGGGAGCCAGGGTAGAGCTGGAGTAGCTACTTCTACTAGAGAGCAGGGTCTGGGTCGTATTTATACGCCACTTCTTGTATTTTCCTCAAACCTGGAAGGACTTGGCTTGAAGGTGTCAAGGCAGGAGCACAGGACAAGACATCTAGTCCCAGCTTTGCCATTAAAACCCTGTGTGACCTTGGGCAAGTCACTGCTCTTCCCTAGGTATTGTTTTATTTGCCAGTTAATGACGGCAACTAGATAATCTCTTAAGTTCTCTGAGTCTCTTGTTGACAGGCCAGGGTGAAAAGGGGGATCTTTGGAAAGATCCTGGTGGTGAGTACTGCCCATGCTCCCCTCAGGCTGTAGTTGGGAATCTGTGAGGACTGGGGAGGTGGGACAAGGCCTCCAACTGGTGGTGTGGCCGACCTTGCTGTGCTTGTGTCAATCCGCAGGTATGGCAAGCGAGTGGCCGACATAAAGGAGAGCAAGGAACACGCGATCGCGAACAGGTAAAGGTAGGGAGTGAGCTCTCGAGAGGGGTTGGAGCAGCACTCTCTCCTGACCTGTGTTCTCACTCAGCCACCCCAGTTTCTCTCCAGCCTTATTGTCTCAACCCCAGAACTTGCTGCTGCCCCAGATCCTTGTGCTTCCTTACTGAGTCTAACTAGCACTGAGCCCTCCTTCTGGCTGACACCCATCCTAAATGCAGCTCTTCCGCACTGCCTTCGGAGGATTTTTAAGCCTAGGAGAGGCAGTATTCTCTAGTTTCCACTTTCTTTCTTCAGTGGCCAGTTTCATTCTCAACGACGCCAGTTTCTGAGGGTGGCTGTGAAAGAGCTGGAATCTGTGTTGACTGATGAGCCAGGACTGCTGGGTCCCAAGGCAAGAGAAAGAAATGCTGGGAGGGGGATGATGTCCAATGATAAAAGGCTCCTATATGGGAGGTGGCTTGGCATTCATGAGTTTTTGCATTTCTGAATTTTTGTGATCTATTTGTATTTGTATATGCTAATTCCCTTGAATCTTCTTGGAGTACCCTAAAGTTTTTGTATCTCTTTTTTGGGGCACTATTACAGTATATCATATGTTATAGCTATTTGTGTGCTTGTCTCATCCTGTATTTGAGAGTGAACTAATTGAAGACAGAGCTTGCTTTTTTTTTTTTAAAACACATACATACCTAGTAAATATTTCTAAAATTTAATTTGATAAGGGGATATTGACTGTGAGCCAATGTCAACATATATACATGTCTGGTTCTTGTCAGATAGTTTTTGGTGGGTTTTTGTGTTTAGCATTGGACAGTATTGTTGGTGTGGCTACACAATTGTATCCGTATGTATATTTTCTTGATAGTTTTCTCTGTGCTTTGAAATCCATTTTTAAAGTAGAAAATTCTCATAGTCCCTGTCCCCTCCTTAGGCCCTTTTTGCTTTCATGGCCCTGTCCTTCATTCGTGATGAGGTCACTTGGCTGGTTCGCCACACAGAAAATGTCACCAAGACAAAGACACCAGAGGACTATGCTGACTCGTTAGTACCTGGCGTGGTTAAGATTCTTGACCTTAGATGGACTGGGAAAAGGGATCGGGGGGGGGGGGCATGAAATGACCTCGGGAGGTTACGGTTTCTGCCCTGTTGTCACTGTCTTTGTCTCGGTACACATTTTCAGTCTCGTACATCTCTGTCTCATCCTTGACCTTGTAGGAGCATTGCAGAACTGCTTTTCTTGTTGGAAGAGATTCGGGCTCTGGTCCGAAGACACATCAAGGTGATACAGCAATACCACCTTCAGTACCTGGCCAGATTTGATGCTCTTGTGCTCAGTGACATCATTCAAGTATGTTTAATTGGTGATACTTTGGAAATTTCAGGGTGATTCCTGGTCATTTTTCCCTGAGGGCCACCCTGGCTGAATCTCATGCTCTGTAGATTGTGTATCAAAAAGCCCAATTTTCCCCTCTACATTTGTTTAAGAAAAAAAAGACTAATAATCTGAGCAGTTTTTCCCCAACTGAAGCTGCATAGAAATAGGAGAGAAAAATAAAGGGCGGTTGGGTGTTAGCATGGCAGGGAAGTAAGGAAGTTTCGTCTGTGTCTTGCAAGGCTCTTTCTCTCTATTCATGGCCCTTCGCAATTCTTTCTACCTTCATACACTGACTGAGACTTGTGGTCCTCGTTTCCCTCCTGGTGGAACTTATGCCCCCTTGACGGTAACCCCCCCTTCTCTTTTAGAACCTGTCTGTGTGTCCTGAGGAGGAGTCCATCATAATGTCCTCATTCGTCAGTACTCTCTCCTCTCTAAATCCCAAACAAGGTAACCGGAGGGAAATGGAGGAGGAAGAGTATATGTGAGGGTGAACATCTTGTTTTTTCTAGAAATATTGATCTCTCGAGCCAGGGAATGGGTCAAGATGACTCTGAAGAGCCTCTCGCATTCCATGCAGTTGGATAGAGGTACTGTTTTATTAGTTCCTTTTAAACTGCTATTTCTCTTACAGTTGATAATGGAGAGAAATTTGAATTTTCTGGACTGAGGCTGGACTGGTTCCGTCTACAGGTAGGTCTATTCCTGTTAATGGTCCCCCATTCTCAGGGTTTTTTCTCCCTCACGATCCCTTCTCCCTTTAACTCCTGAGCTCTGCTGTATGGAGTGACTCAACACTGAAAACTGCTGATTGGGCAGTACAAACCCCAGCCAGACTGTCTCAAGGCTGAGAGTCCTTTTCATTTATCTTGTGTTTCTCTACTCTTTCCCCAACCCCAACCGCAGGCATACACCAGTGTGGCTAAGGCTCCCCTGCATCTGCACGAGAACCCTGACTTAGCCAAGGTGATGAACCTCATTGTCTTTCACTCCCGGATGCTGGACTCAGTGGAGAACATGCTGGTGGAAACTTCTGACTTATCGATTTTCTGGTATGTTCTGACTCAGAGTTCTTTATCAATTGCTCTGATCTCTTGCCTGCCTCTGTGGAGGACTCTGATTCCCCTAGACGTGCAGGAAAGACTTGTTTTCTTTGAGATCTCCTGAAAGGCAGATGCTCAAACTCCACTGCTTCCTCATTCCAGCTTTTACCAAGTGATAGGAATTTGAAGTTGATTCCCTTTTGTGCCAGCTTCCATTAGGGAAGGCCGTTTGGACTTTACGCAGCCCTCCCTTCTCTGGGATAATTTGACTGTCTTTTCCTCATTGTTATCTTTGGAACCTTCTTCAGCTTCTTTTTATTCTTTGGACACAGTGACTTTAAAGAGACATGGAAAACTTGGAGATTTAGTGTAGAGAACTAAAAATAATTGGGAGGGCTGGGGAATAGGGCCTTTGGAGAATGCAAATTGGTTCATCTTGCTTAGGTATCATTTGGCATTTACTGAGTGACCACTGTTGTGTGTGCATAACTCTACCCTTTGAAGGATCCAACACACAGCAAGCTATGTTGGCTCGGCTCTCTGCAGTCAGCGTGGGTGGGGCGATACAGTCCCCACATGTGAAAAGGACATCAACATAATAATTGCAGATGTCAGAACGTGTAACAGGAGTGCATGATGTCAAGAGGATACAGGTTTAAGGAATGATCAGTATCCCGAAATTTATTTGAGAAAGTTTTCTGGAGCCTGAGTGTCAAATTTTGGGAGGACTGTAAATTAGTAGTACTTCTAAATGAGGGGGAAATGGCCCAAATCATGCAGAGGTTCTGAGGGAGGAATAGTTTGTGCAAGGAAAGGGAAGAAGATACCAGTAACCTGCCCTGGGGTTCAGTGAAAAGGTCTGAAAGGGTTGCGTTTCTTGGGTTCTTGTTTGCCTTAAGGGTAGGGAAATTGAAGAGGGAGGGATGAATATAAATAAATATTTGTTGAGGGAATGACTATTCTCTCCACCTCAAAGGGACCAGCTCATAAACCCTGGTTTTAAGTCTCCTTCCCCTTTTTCCTCAGCTTTCATCTCCGTACCTTTGAGAAGATGTTTGCTATGACCCTGGAGGAACCTGCCATGTTGCGTTATGCCATTGCCTTCCCCCTGATCTGTGCTCATTTTGTCCAGTGCACTCATGAGATGTGCCCAGAGGAGGCGAGTACCCTGAAATCCAAACCCTGTCATCTCTCTAATCACATCTTACTCTTCCAAAACACAATTCTGAGGGTTGATTTTGGTCCCAGGAAGGGTACAAACATAGATGTCTGATACAAGTCCCTAAATGTCTCAACTTTATGTAGAACGTATCCTCTCTCTGGGTCTCTTTCTTCTTCTGTAGGAGTGGGTGGCCCAGGCCAGGGGATCAGAGCAGTATTAAGAGGAAGAACTGGCTGTCTTGGTGATGACAGTTTCTTCCTTGGTTCCTCTTTCCCAAAGTACCCCCACCTGAAGAACCATGGCCTTCATCACTGCAACTCCTTCCTGGAAGAGTTGGCCAAGCAGACAGGCAACTGTGTCCTGGAGATCTGTGCTGAACAGCGAAACCTGAGCGAGCAGGTAGGCTCAGCCCTCTCTCTGTATCTGCCTCCCCTCTGCCATCCCTCAGTGTCTTCCCTCTACCTACTGTTGTCTTCCTCTTAAATGCCAAGTTCTCTGACCCTTTCAGGTAGGGCTGGGCTTTTGTGTACTTGAGTTGATGGCAAGCTTCTTTTCTAGTTGACTTTTTTTTTTTTGAGAAGTGGAGGTAATTAATTTTTTTTCCTTTGAAATTTATCTTTTGTGATGGATGTACTGGGGATTGAACCCAGAACCTCATGCATGCTAGGCATGCACTCTTACCACTGAGCTATATCCTACCCACTAGCAAGCTTCTTTTCTTAGTGTAGTCCTTTCAGTCTTTACTCCCTTAGCACTAGGGGTGTCTAAAAATACTCTTATTTAAACAGCTGCACTCCAACAAAATCTGTGCTCTCATTTGAAGAGTTCCAAGAGATGAGTTAACTTTCTAATTCACTTCCCCTCCCCTCTCTGCTCTGCGTGTACACACTTAGAACAGTGGTCCCCAGATCACCTGTCTTGTCTCACCTTTCTGTCCATCTGCACCCTGATCTGCGGCTGTCTGAACATTTTCAGGCGCCTCCTGTGTGTTTATCCTCAGGGCTTCTTTCTTGTCCTTGTCTGTTGTTTTCCCCTCCCCTCCCTTGTGGCTGACTCACAGCACCTGGTCATGATTAGCTCAACCTAAATTTACAGAAAATTTGAAAATGAGGAAATTGTTTTGCTGTTGCCCTGGAGTCTTTTAGGTTTCCTAGACTACCCACCCTTCCTGGGTTTGAGTCAGGCTTTGTAGCAACTTTGGTAGAAGGAGAGTCTGGTTGTGTGTGTGTGTGTGTGTGTGTGTGTATTATTATGTAATCTTTCCATTTTCTTGCATGTAAAATGGGGATAAAAATAGTTTCTTTATAGAAATATTATAAAGGTGAAATGAAATACAGTGTGTTAAATATTTGGTGTGCAAATCTCAATAGATGTTAACTGCTGTATTATTTGGTACTTACTGGTCACTAAGCCCTGTGCTGGGTTTGGGGGGTGGTCCCAGAAGGGAGGTACACTATCCCTGCCCTTGGGGAATATCCCAGTTTAAGGGAAAAAGGAGTACAAATAATATGTTTGAAAGAAATTTAATAATCAATGCAAAGAAGAAATGTAAACAAGTACGATTATGGGAATATTCATCACTCAGTTTGAATTCCTATTACATGCAGGGGACACAGCTAAAGATACTTGCTCAGTGCTGAAATCAGAATTGACTAAAACATGACGTGAGTGTGATTTTCACACACACCAGTACTTTTGCAAATGAGTATTGTCCCCTCCAAAGTTATTGTTTTGAATAAATGATTAGTGATGTTGCCATTACTGATGGAGTTACATTTTTCGGAACTACTTTTAGAATCTGCCATTTTTGCATCACTTCACAGTTGACACATCTTGCCCATCAAGGTAGACTTGATTTTTTTGGAAACAGTAAAAGTTTCGATTTAAAAAAATGAAGTATGACTATCGAGTAATAAAACGAGTTTTCTCATGGCTGTTATCCTGCTCTAAGAGTAATTCCAGATGAGGAATTTCCACACTTGCTCAGCCACCTTGGATTAAATGGAGGGAATTCCAAGGTGATAACCTTGAAGGAGATGCCTGAATATAGAATTCTATCTTATATTTTCTGTATGGCTAACTTGGGTATCTCAGTGACCAGAAGAGATGCAGGATTGATGTTTAACTAGCAAGAAATATGATATCTTATTTTAGAAAAAGAGAAGTGGAAAGAGAGTGCTGGCCACACTGAACTCTGAGTCTTTGCAGGGCTGAGGTGGTGTGGGTAACTGTCTCCATTGGACAGAATATGAAGAGATGTAGCAAGTGAGATGGGCAGTCCATACTGACAGAACCAAACTGTCTTTCCAGGTTGGAGGACCCCAGAAAGCACGACTGAGTGGGGCTCTTAGATCGTATTATCTTACTTGAATTTTTCCACTAGGGAAGACTCTCTCTCCTAGGAAGTGGGTAGAGGATTGATGATCTGATCCCTGAAGGACACTGCCGCCTTGAAACTTTGAGCCTAAACATGGGGAGATATTTAATGAAAAATGAAAGGGGTGAGCACATTCCAAATAGGCCCCCATTAGAGAAAGAGATGCATGGAAGGAAAGAGAAGAAAGGTGGAAAGAGAAGAGAACAGCAGTAAGGAAGCGTGGGGAGTGTATAGCTCAAGTGGTAGAGCACATGCTTAGCATACACAAGGTCCTGGGTTCAATCCCCAGCACCTCCTCTAAAAATAAACAAATAAATAAACTTAATTACTCCCCCCAAAAAAACAATAAGGGAGGACCTATTTATAGCTGTTAGATGGACTGCTTGGCAGTTTTAAGAACAAATCTGATTTCTCCATTTACTTGTGTTTGTTTCTAAAGCTTCTTCCTAAGCACTGTGCCACTACCATCAGCAAGGCCAAGAACAAGAAAACCATGAAGCAGAGGCAGACTCCCAGAAAAGGAGAGCCTGAGAGAGACAAGCCAGGAGCTGAGAGTCACCGGAAGAACCGCAGCATTGTCACCAAGTGAGGACTGGGGCCCCAGAGGGCCAGCCGGGACTACATCAAAGAAGGGAGAACAGGGAAGAGGGGAGGTGATGCAGCAAGAGTGCGGGAGCGGGGTGGGGAGTGGAGTGGGGAGTGCAGTGGGGAGTGGAGTGGGGAGTGCAGTGGGGAGTAGGGTGGGGAGTGCGGTGGGGAGCGGGGTGGGGAGTGGCAGAGGCGGAAAAGCACTTCAGCGTGTTCTACTTTGCCTTTGAAGTCAGCATCAGTGTGTACAGCTCTAGGCTGAGTTTTCCTACAAGATGGAAGGGGTCTAAGGGTCATGGGCCTGACAGATCCTTCCCAGATACTATCATGCAGTGCCAGACCTGTAATCGAGGCTCATTTTACTTTCTCAATTTTACCCAGCATGGACAAGCTGCACCTAAACTTGACGGAATTGGCACTGACAATGAATCACGTCCACAGCTTCTCTGTATTTGAACACACCATCTTCCCTTCTGAGTATCTCAGCAGCCATCTGGAGGCCAGACTCAACAGGTATCACTCTCTTCTTTGTCTTCTGTTTGCATAGTATGGTAGTTCTCAAAGTTAGGTTTCTTTGGATTCATCTTGGTGGTCATTCTGATGCAGTCAATCTGTCTAGATCCCAAACATCTCTATTAAAAGCAAATAAACAAAAGGAATCCCAAACCTCTACAGATGGTTTTGATGAACAACCAGAACTAATCATCACCAGTTTAGTAGAGCGAGTGGGGCCTTTGCAGTCAGCAGACCTGTGTTGACATTCTGGCCATTAGCTAAGACACTGGAGCAGGTTATCTCACCTGTTTGAGCCTTAGTTTCCCTTCCCTTTAAAGTAAAGATAGTGACATTTACCTTAGAATGAGAATTATCTGTAATTGAGAATTGGTAGAGAATTGAAGATAATAATGAATGACATATATAGGCCTCAACAAATAAATTTCCTTCCCTCCACTTTGCCCATCATTCCATTGCTTCCTAAAGTAGCAAGAACATTCCTTGTATTGGAATTGGGCACTATAGCCAGCAAATAGGGGAATGAAGAGAAGAATTATTATGAATAATCTCTTAGTCTTCCATGTTTCATTTGGAATATGTAGTATATTTACTCATTCATTCAACACATATTTATTGAACATATATTATGTGTCAGCAGCGTTCCAGGAGCTGTTGATATAGCAGTATACAAAATGAATAAACATCCCCGGCCCCGTAAAGCTTACCTGCTAGTGGGAGAGGGAGGGACAAACAAAAGAAGAGAGTAGGATGTATAGTAGGTTAGATAATGCTAAGTGCTTAGCAGGAAACAAAAGCAGGAAAAGTGGCGATGGTGAAGTTTTACTTAGGGTGGCCGGAAGACCCGCTCATGAAAGTGACATTTGAGTAAATTCCTGAAGGAACTGAGGAAGCCAAGTGTGTGACTATCTGGGGAAAGAACATTTTAGGCAAGTGTGAAGGCCCTGAGGTGGGAACATGCCTGGTGTGTTCGGGGAACTTGAAGGAGGCTAGCATGAGCCGGAGGGGGGCTGGTGGGACGTGAGGTCAGAGAGGTGGGAGGAGTGGCAGACTGACAGTTCAGGTGTTTCTGTGTCATTGGGAGGACTTTGGCTTTTATTCTGAGTGAGATGGGGAGCCGTGGCAGGGTTTGAGCAGAGCAGTAACACGATTTCGCTCAGTATTTCAGTAGGTTCACTCTGTCTGCACTAGAGGGGCAAGGACAGAAGTAGGGAGAACAGTTAAGAGTCTGTGTTGTGATTGTAGGAGAGGCAGATTTGTTTTTCAGTTAAGGTTTTGCTTGAGTGACAGTAAAATTTGTTTTTATTCCGTACACTTTAGCTATATGGAAGGAAGTGTCTCAGGTGCATAACAAAATGTCAGGAAGGCGACAATTTGATCATTACTTATATGCAAACCTTCAGAAGCTGGCAGTGGTCTAGGCCCTGGAGCAGCATGGGCATGATATTCCGGTTTTCCCTGAATATTTGGCCTCAGTGAAAACTCTAAGATAGATCAGGCTTGCCTCCGGTCTGTCCCTTCCGCATTACTTTCCCTCGAGTGGTGCCTCCTCTCTTTTCCTTTTCACCTGGGGAGCAGGCGCTCCTGTTCCCTTCCTCTCCCCTGCCATAAACATTTCTCCCAAAACACAAAAACAAACAAAAAACTCCCAAACATTTGTGGCTTTAGGAAGAATCTGATGAACTCATTCATACTGATGTGCTGATGACCAACAAAAGCTTGTCATTGGCAAAGTCTGTTGTTCCTCTTTCTCTTACTCTTTACCTTTTAAGGAAGGTAGCCTTAAGGCAGAGGACTGACTCTAATTGTGAATTCTCAGGTTCCTGGGGAAGGTAGTTTGGAAGGAGCTGGGGGTGCAGTGAGGAGGAGTGTTCCTGGTGTGCCCCTGAAGTAACACAGCGTGGCCAGTTATTCTGCCTTCTCTAAGGCTGGCTACAACTGTTTGCCAGCCAAGTGTACTCTCTCTCTGCCTGGCATCCCATGGCCACTCCGGATTGCACTGCACTTCCAAGGATTTCTAGGTGTGGTTTTCCATTTCTGACAGTGGTTGGAACTAATTCTTCCCAAGGAGTAAAGACAAATGCTGGCTGTAAGAATGCAGGTGGCGTGAGCCCACATGTAGAGTTAGATGGCATTTGGGAGCCCAGGTCTTTTACCACCTGACCTAATTTCTCCAGAGGAGGCAGAAGGGCATAGTGGTTGAGAGTCAAATGCTGTTAGATTCAAGTCCCCGCTCTGCCACTTGCCAGCTGTATGGTCTTCACAGATGGCAGGTGGCTTCCTATCTCTGTCCCAGTTTCCTCATCCATACAATGGGAATAACAATTATACTTACCTTATAGGGTTGCTGTGGGCTTTACACAAGATAATGCATGTAATTAAATCATAGTGCAGCACCTGGAACACAGTGTAAATGTGATAACTGATACTATGTTCATCATTATGATTGTAATTATGGTTTTTGTCCCCCAGAGCCATTGTGTGGCTGGCTGGCTACAATGCCACGACCCAGGAGATCGCAAGGCCTTCCGAGCTGTTGGCAGGAGTCAAAGCATACATCGGTTTCATACAGTCACTGGCACAATTTTTAGGTGCAGATGTGTCCAGAGTCATCCGGAATGCTCTCCTGCAGCAGACACAGCCACTGGACTCGTGTGGGGAACAGACTATCACCACTCTCTACACAAATTGGTCCGTGTTGCTTCTCCTCTTGCCTCACCTCTCTCTTGGTTAGCACTTTCCCCTTTATGCAGTGGGACCTCAGGACCAGGCATTTTAGCTTCTCGGGTCATAGACCCCCAAACAGAGGTTTGTTTCCGCTTGAGGACTGGAGCAGTAAGCTGGGGCAAACTCAGGTCCCCTTCTGTCCACCATGATGTTTCTTTCTAACCTTCCATGTAACGTCCGTCGACCTACTCTGTAGCAATTTGACATTTTCCCTCTTAATCTCCAGTTCCTAACCTTCCTTTTCTGGGTTCTTACTGTTTTAATTTCTCTCTTCCTTTTTCTGAAGTTCTCTTATTTTTCTTTTCACTCAGCTTCTCCCTTTGAAGGCCATTCTGTCTAACACCATCTCTCTGGAGCACTGTTTCCTCACCTCCCGACATGACCATGTTGAATCTAGTAGATTATTCTTCGTAGGGAGAGGGGGCTTCCTCCCCAAAACTGAAAGAGGCAGAAATCAGCAATAGTTCCTTCGCGATGGAAAGGAGGTGGATTCCTATCTCCCTAGGCCACTGGGTGGCGCTCTTCGTCCAGTCTTAGCTCCGCAGGAGCCAGGCTGCAAAGAACCCCCTGAAGAGGGGGAAGGACTGAGACAAGGTTTGCGGTACAAATGCCAACAGGGACAAATTAAAAGGAAAAAAACCCCACGCCTGAGAGCTGGGTTTGACCTCCCTATGGTTAGCTTGTGACTTCTGTAAGACGTAGGCCCAGAGCCAGTGCCTGGGTAAGTGACAGGGTTTGGCCAAGCCCTCTGCTGACACTGGCTGGAGGCCTTCTCAGCTTTCCCAGAGGTTAGGAGGGAATATTTGTAGACTGGATGACAAGTGTTCGTGGGGCTTCTCTCTGTCCGGGAGGTTTGACTTGAGACCCACTTCCAGGATCCTAGGCCCTGGGTCCAACACTCTCATTGGAGAGGTTGGGGCTAAGTATATTTCAGAGAAGCCCAGTCAGGAGGAGTCTTTTCCGTGTCAGCTTGGGCTTGTCTTACCTGACAGAGAAAGGTCAAGGGCGAGGGGAGCGCAATACTTGGAGTAGAGGGGTTTGGTGGGGGAAGTGCACACCATTACATTTGGCAGCACAGTGAAATTCTCTGTAGGTTAGAGGCAAAGCGGAATGACGTTACTGCCAGTCATTTTTGAGCCAGCAGCTTGGAGTGTTAATTAGGGTGTTGTGCTGTCTTCTTCGAGTCTCTTCTCCCTACCTCAGCCTTTGGTGGAGTTTCTCTTCCTGAGCCCAGTGGTGGTAGGGAGAAGGGGTTGAACACTAATCTTCTGTGCTTTCTTTGCCAACCCTGTAGGTACCTAGAAAGTCTGCTTAGACAGGCGAGCAGTGGGACCATCATCCTCTCCCCAGCCATGCAGGCCTTCGTCAGCCTCCCCAGAGAAGGGGAGCAGAACTTCAGTGCAGAAGAATTCTCTGACATCTCTGGTGAGCCCACAGCCTGGTCTCCCGGTCAGGGAGCTGAGCCTTTTCCTTTAATACACTTACACAGCCTGAGGACCCCATCTAGATTCTTTTACCTTCCCAGAGGCTCATTCTGTACTCTCCTCAGCTTCTCTGTTAGATTCCACTGTAGGGACAATAAAAAGAAGTTCTAGGTGAGACCCAGCATTGAGGAGTGGCTTGAGAGTTGAAAGTGGAGAGGGAAAATTATGGGAGTTAGGAGCTAGGCAGGGGCACTCAAGTCACTGAAAGGATTTATTCTTCAAAGGGTAGTAAATGGTTATTTTCCATTTCCACAAAGAGTAAAGAGTAGGACATAATGAAGGGTAAAGAGTAAATATAAGGAGGACATTCTAATGTTCGGAATCATTGAACAGTGGTCTGGTATCATCTCCTTCTTTAGGGATACACTTTAGAGACGTAGCTGGTGCTTGGACTGCTGAAGTTTAATAATGATGATGAGATGGTGGATGACACTTAGTGAGGGCTGGGTTCTAGGTGCTCGCATGTAATAACTCTTTTAATCCTCCCAACAGTCTTGAGATAGATACTCTTATTACCCCATTTTACAGATGAGGACACGGAGACACAGAGAGGTTAAGGAGCTTGATGAAGGGTGCACATTCATAAATGGTAGGGCAGGGATCTCAACTCAAGAACTTGGGTGCTTAATCACTATGTCATGCTGCTTCCCCGTGTATAGAAGTGCTTTTATGTCTTAAGGCAGGAGGATAAGGAGTGTGTAGTGAATGAGCTGGGAAGTTGTTCTCTTTTTAAAGAGGGCTTGAAGCCATGAAGATCCTTTTAAATAGATTTGTTTTACTGACTGTCTGATTCATGACTATCCCACTGCCTCCTCCTTCCTCTCACCTCCCTTTAAATCATGGATCCCGCATGGCATCTGAGACAGGTAGGAGATGTTTCAGTGACCCTGCCCTCTCCGTTCTTCCCCTTCCTTCGGGGGTGTTATGAAAGTCAGAGTACACAGCTCTGTTTTCCAGCTCTACCTTCTTCCTCCCCTCATACTGACTCCGTCAGTAAGCTGACCCTACTCTTTACCTGCTGGAGGCTTCAGATGTCCCTTTCTCATCAACTCCACCCACAGACTGTAGGCAGCATCTAAAATCAGCTTTAGGTCTTACTGACAACTGACAAGCAGCAGGAGGTAATGCTGATTCCCCCTTCTCCCACCACCACCCCAATTTCCCTGGGTTACCATGGTGATGGGCCAATGCTGCTGCAAAAATAGATGGATGGAAAGAGAAGGATGCCCTAGGGTTACTAGCCTAGAGTAGAGAAGACTAGAGTAAGGAAGGTTGGCAGATCCAAACTGGTAGATGAGCGTGTCTTCTCTCCAGAGAAGGCAGTACAGTCCCTCTCTCTGTCAGCTGTTTTAGCAGGGTCTGAGATGACCAGCTGGGAAATCCTTTCCTGGTTCTCAGCTCAGTTGTTCTTATTGTAAATAGGTGACTCTAAAAATATCTAGTATTTACTCCACATGAGGCTCTGTGTTGGCTGCCGTGACCGGTTCCACTTCCCCTGTCAGTGGTGAGGTGGAGATGAACTGGTCCTGCCTGTAAACACTGGAGTGTGGAGTCTTGATTTCCTTTTCCCTTCATCTCTTATTAACCATGTTAAATGCACCTTTCCTCTACTGGCCTCTTGTTACTTCTGGTCTTTATGGTTTGCCCTGCTGGGACAGCCCAGAGCCAAAGATCATAGCTGGAGCTCTTCTCTGTCTGAATTTGTCACTGGTGTTTCTCACATGGGATTTCCCCAGCCAGGTTTTATTTAATTCACAAAGGGCCAGAAGCAGGCTGGGTAGGGAGGGATAAGGAAGTGGGCAGACTGGAGAGAAGAAGGCTTTAGAGGGAGAAAACAGCTGGGACTCTGGGGATGTGTGTTGATTATGAAAGAAGAAAAGGTAGCTCAAGGAGAGGAAAACTTCAACTGTGAGGCATTAAATAAGGGAAATGGAGGGAGGAACATGGAAAAAGCCAGACCTCAGGTCAGGAGCTAGTTGTGGCATCTGCTGGGATGCAGTAAGGGGCAGTAAAGCATTGCACAAGCCAGGTTCTTGGTACCAGTCCTTGGCTTGGTTAAGTGACTTGGATAAGCACTTAATCCCCCATGTGTGTAATGAGGGTGATTTGCCACATACCTCAGAGGACCATTAATAATGATCATAATAATTCCTCATTCATACACATATGTTTATAGTTTTCTAAGGTTTTATAATATAGTATCTTACTTGCTCTCGTATCAACTCTGTGAAGTATTCAGGGCAGATACTAATTTCTTCATTTTACAGAGGAGTAAACTGAGGCTCAGAGAGGGTCAGTGAGTTATTTAAGGTCTTATATCAGATAAAGCTAGTGCAGCTAGTCCAGCTAGCGTAAAGCCCAGGTGCCATGTAAAGGGACTTGGGAAAGGACAGATTCTAATAATGTTAAGTAGATAGTTATCATCTGTGGTATGTCTTGGTGTGAGTAGCAGTGGGGAGAGGGTAAACTGTCCCGCAGGCAGGCCAGACCTATCGCCTCAATGTGGGATTTCTGGCCACTTTTGCTTCCCGACTTCCCACTTTCCTGTCCTTGCTGAGAAACGTGCGAAATGTTGAGGTTGCCCTATAGCTATCGCGCAGATGCGCCGGTGCCCTCCGAGTCCCGCCTGGCACTGCTGTGACTCTATTCCAGAGATGCGGGCCTTGGCTGAACTTTTGGGCCCCTACGGCATGAAGTTCCTGAGTGAAAACCTGATGTGGCATGTGACCTCTCAGATTGTGGAGCTGAAGGTACTGTGGGAAGCAAGGCCCCGGGAAGAAGGTCCAGCCTCGGGGGAAGAGGGGAGGAGTGGGAGGCTGGGGGGAAGAGGTACCGTGGGTCTCATCTTCCTGCTGAATGGCCCTGTGTCCCGGCTGCAGAAGCTGGTGGTGGAAAACATGGATATACTTGTTCAGATCAGATCCAACTTCAGCAAGGCGGACTTGATGGCTTCTCTGCTGCCCCAACTGATGGGTGAGCACCTCCCCTAAAGGGAGGAGGAACTGTGGGAAAAGCATTGAGGATGACAGGGGTTTTCAGAGATCTGGGAGCTGGGCTGGGTCTGAAGATGCAAAAGCATCGCTATTCTCCTAAGTTCTCTTCTCTAACACTCTTCTTTCTCCTCAGGGGCCGAAAATGTGCTGAAGCGCATGACCATCATTGGAGTTATCCTCACTTTCAGGGCCATGGCCCAGGAGGGACTTCGGGAGGTGATTTGGGGGAGAGGGGACTGCCACAGAATAAACACACACCTCCCTGGGTAGGGCTTGTGTGAGAAGTTGCGGAAAGGGTTTGTGAGCACTGAGGAGAAAGGAATGTAATTCACTAGAGGTCCTGGAAGAGCTCTGGAGATTCATGAGCTGAGAAGACCTACAGGCCTGAGGAGAAGGGTAGCAGGGGAAGCTGGCTACATTCTCTTCTAAGCTGAGGCCCTTTTTTTGTTTTTTGTGTCCACCCATGTTTGAAGGCACTGGCCACTGTCCTGGGGACTCATTTATCCTCTCTTTCCTCCAGGTTTTCTCCTCCCACTGCCCATTTCTTATGGGTCCCATCGAGTGCCTGAAGGAGTTTGTCACTCCAGACACAGATATCAAGGTATGGGCGAGTGCAGAGTGGAATCCAATTAGGAGATTTTTTGTTGTTGTAAAAGGATGGAGCTAGGCTCTTGTAAGGGAGAGAGGGCTCTGAAGAATACTGCAGGGAGAAGAGCCAGGATTTGAGTAGAAACATACTAGGGGAGATCTTGTGCAGGGAGGGGCATCGGTCAGACGTATTCTTGGAGAGGGGGCAGAGTGGGGAGACCCCAGGGAATGGAGAGAAGTGGGAGCCTGGGAGACCATGTTGGGGCTGGGAAACATTATTGGAGGGAGAAAAGTAAGGTCTAGAATAGTATCTGTAGGTTTTCTCCTAAGATGTGTAAATGAGATGCTGAATTATGTGCAGACAAGTCCCTTCTTTAGTCAGGGGGCTGGGTCCTTTTTGTAAAATTTTTTCCTTCCATTCTCACCCACCCTGCCTGCCCTTAAGAGTTTTCCTTTCTTTTTCTGGCCTTTTCTTCCTTCCTCCTAGTTTTGAAACTTTCTGGTTCCTCTATGTCTTTGTCATTTGCGTCAGGCCCCATTTCCTACAGAGTTGGAGAAAGGAAGAGGGGCGTCTGTAGGCACCCCAAGTTAAACATCCTCCCTCCCCTCCCGCACCTTGTGTCAGCTTGCCTTTTGAATCACCTGGAACAGATGAGTATGTTTTGCAGGAAATACAGCTGAAGGCTGGGAACAAAGGCCTTCAAATCTATAGGGCAGGGTACTTCTCTTATAATTGATTACCTTAATGGAGGGAGGTCTGTGAGAAGAGGAAACTGGTTAATAGGAAGTATTAAAGTTCGATGTTAAGAAAATAAAAAACTTCCTTACTTTGAGGTCAAAGGAGTTATGAAATTTTCCCCTCTGTCTGCAATCAGGTGAGGGTCAAGTGGGCACAGGCCATGAGGGGGCGCTGTTTCACAGGGATGGCCACCACGTTAGACTGGTCTGGGACTTCACTGTGAGCCTGGGTTTCTGGCAGCTGTTGACGCTGGGGCTGGATGCTCCAGCCTGTCAGGAGCATGTCTAGCTGATATCTCATCGGCAGCTCTGGGCTGTAGGCTCTGCCTGCTTGTGAAAATAAGCAGGTGGGGTGGAGAGGGGGATGACCTGTCCACTAGAGATTCTGTTACTGCCTCAGAGGGGTGAGAAGATTAGGGGAAGAGAAAAGAAGGCTTCCTTCAGTCATCCCTCTCTTCCTCCAGAAAACCACAGGTCGTGGACCAGATCCCTGATCTCCTAGGTCCTAATCAGGGTTAATTAATTAGTAGGGAATTTAAATAAAGGGCAGAGCAGAATGTGGCTAAGGTTTGTCTTCCGTGTCCAGTACCACAGGCAAAATGTGTTTACTGTTACATCTGTGGGGTTCTTTGTATAAGGTACTCCACTTAGTTGTCTACAGTTGAAACACTTCTCCTGTTCTCTAGAACATATTGAAGTCTTTTTTTTTTTTTTTAACCTCAAACGGGGCCTAAATACTTGGTATGGGTTTGGGGCTACATCTTGGGAACCTGATTCTGGGTACAATGGGAGATTCAGGAATCAATAAATATTAATGGAATGCCTTCTATGTGCTTAGCATTGTGTTAAAGCCTAGAGAGGAGAAAAAGAAATGCAAAATGCCTGGCTTTGAGAGAAAGGAAGCAAAGCGAGAGGAGTAATGTTTATTAGTCTCTTAGTGACTCCGTGAGTCGCTAGGTGGATGCTTTGCACACATGGTCTGATTTAATCTTCACAGCAACTCTGTGAGGTAGGTAGTATTATCCCAGTTTTATAGATGAGAAAGCAGAGGCTCAAAGAGGCTAAGGAACTTTTAGCCAAGGTCCCACATTTAATAAGTGGTGGTGCTATGATTTCAACCCAGATCTTCTCACTCCAAAGACTTTCTCTCCCCTCTCAATGCCATGAGGTTAAACAAAAAAATGTTACCTAGTTGGTGAGATAAGCCATACGTCTCACCTCCTACCTGAAAAGATAACGGATGGTGCCAGGTGCTGTGTGTGGTCAGTGCTAAGTAAGTGGTACCAATTTAAGGGGGGAGAGATGAGCTTGGGAATTTGAGTTAGGCCTCAGGGTGGGTGTCACTTAGATATAAGTAGAGGAGAGGTGAATAGGAAAAACTCCAGTCTTTTTTCCTTCCTATGTAGGGAAAACTCCAGTTCTTCCCCACTGTGTGTTTCTCTCCTGTGAGTCTCCTTTACTCTCACCCAGAACACTTCATGTCTGACACTTCTGGTCACCAAATGTGTGGAGGTTTTTCCCTACACCGATTCTCTGTGATACCAGCTGGGTGTTCTACAGTTTAACTCAATTCTGACACTGTCTACCTGGAGATAGTATCAGATCACACAGGTTAAGGGCTCAGTCCCACAAGCCTGCCCCCGTCACCTCAGAAGCCAGTTGCAAGCCTGGGTTGTCACCTGTACTTCTGACCAACCAGCTATAGATCAGAGGTTCCAATATCCCCCTCCTTAGGTTCCATTAATTTGCTAGAGCAGCTCACAGAACTCAGGGAAACACATCTACCAGTTTAGTAAAGGATATGATAAAGGATACAGATGAACAGCCAGATGGAGAGATACATAGGGCGAGGTCTGGGAGGGCCCTGATGGTGGAGCTTCTGTCCCTGTGGAGTTGGGGTGCGTCATCCTCCCAGTGTGTGGATGTGTTCCCCACTTGGAAGCTCTCTGAACCCTGTCCTACTGGGATTTTATGGAGGCCTCCTCAAGTAGGCATGAGCTATTATTAACTCCATTTCCAGGCCCTCTTCCCTCTCTGAAGAAGTGAGGGGTCGGGCTGACAAGTTCCCAGCCTCTGACCAAGGCTTGGTCTTTCTGGTGACCAGGAGCCATCCAGGAGCCCACCCAGAGTTGCCTCATATGAACAAAAAATGCTTCTAGTGTTTTTATCATTTAGGAAGTTATAAGAGTTTTAGGAGCCCTGTGTCAGGAACCAGGGCAGGGACCAATATATATATATATATGTATTTTCTATTATCTCTCAAGAAAAAAGGACATGCTAGAAGAGGGAAGCACATGAACGAAAGTGTGGAAGTAAGAACGTAAGCTGTAGTTTGGAGACAGTGAATAAATGACCCTGGCTGCGTTGAGTGTAGGAAGCATTTAGGGATGTAAGGTTGAGAAAGTGAATTTGCACTGTGGAGTATGTGAATGCCACGCTAAAGTGCTAAAGCTTTTGGGGTTTTTTCCCCCCTGTAGGTTAGGGAAATCTATGAAAGGAATACTAGAAAAGATGGTGGTACACCAAAAGTTTAGAATCTGTGATCCAGGACTCTTGACCACCTATAACTTCTGTTTAGTACTTCTCTCCTAGGAACCCTCTCCAGAATGTTGTTTTCTTCTCTACCAGGTGACCCTGAGTGTCTTTGAGCTGGCATCTGCTGCAGGGGTGGGCTGTGACATTGACCCAGCCCTGGTGGCCGCCATCGCCAATCTGAAGACTGGTAAGATTGGGGAAGGGGGTGACGGAGGGCTTGGGCCCTATTCTGGGTAGGATTGTCAATGTCAGTGTCAGAGAAGTCTTTTTTTTTTGGATTGTGCATTCAGAGGATATAAACTGGGAGCTAAGAAAAGACTTAAAATGCAGTCCCTAATCCCCAGAAAATACTTCCACAGGCAATTTAGATGTCTAGTCAGGTTCCAACCAGTTGATCTGTCAATCAGGTAAAAAGTATTAAGTGAGAGTCTGATACTCGGCAAGTGCTCAAAGGAACCTACAGTCTGGCTGGGGAAAGAAGATGAATGCAAATGAAACAGTGAGTGAAGAGTACACAGTAGACATGACTTCACGCCAAGTTGTGTGGCATAGCATCCAAGTTCCCCAGAATGATCTTGTGCTCTTCCCCACCCCTATAATCACCTTGACACCATTCACTTCTTCCCCCGGTCCCACACTTGTCTCTTACATTTCCATTACACATCTCCTCTGATTAGCACATTCATACTCGTACACACTCAGAATAGGATGGAACCAATGGGCTGGTATCAAGCCCTTTCAAAAATGCCAGCCTTGCTCTAACTCTTCTGAATTCTTGGCTTTGGTGAGACTCTTGCCTCTCCTTGCTGCCTCTCCACCCCATTAGGCAGCTGACAGAGTGTCCTCAGACTGCATGTCAGCAGAGCCCCTTGCCAGGAGCTCTGCTCCGTCACCAGGGGATGCCTCCAGCGCTCAGGGCCCTGTGTAAGTGGAGGCTGGCCACATCCCCTGCAGCGGTAACAACTTGCCCCTAGTGCTCTGTGAGGTGTTTCCATAGATGTTCCCTCATGTGATCCTCCCAGGCATTCTGTGAAGCAGGGCCCCAGAGAAGAAAACTCCTGTCACTGACCTTACTCTCTTTCCCACTTTCCAGATTCGTCATCCTCTGAGGAAGAATATAAGGTGGCCTGCCTGCTCTTGATCTTTCTCGCCGTTTCCCTGCCCCTCCTTGCCACGGACCCTTCCTCCTTCTATAGCATTGAGAAGGATGGTAAGTAAGGAGGAGGTTTGAGGGACCAGTACAGTTTAGGTAAGTGTCCCGGGGTAGGGAGATGGGACAGACATTTTTCTGGAAAATACAGACCTCTGATTCAGGCGTAAAGTTCTGTTTCAAAGAACACTTGAGAATGAATTATCCATAAAATTCAATTCCAGTGAAATTTCATAGGACTAGTCTTGTCCTGACTCCCAGATGCCTTCCAGCCCCTGCTGGGGTCACCTGGGGGGGAGGCTCACTTTCCTTTTCTTCCTCCCCCCTCTGTCAATAATAACCCAGGTTACAGCAACAATATTCACTGCTTGACCAAAGCCATCATCCAGGTGCCTGCTGCCCTCTTCACGGTCTACAACAAGAACGTTGAAACGCACCTCAAGGAATTTCTGGTGGTGAGTGGGTCTCAGGTATAAGGAATGGAAGACTGCAAAGTCTAGTGGGAGTCGGCTTACTTAAATCCATAGACAGTTATTGTCGAGCAGGCCTGGGAGTCTAAACTCCTATCCTATGTGTTTAGTAAGTAGTGAGAGGCCACTTCGTGAAAGGCAGGGTTTCTTCTGAATTCCCTAACAGCCGGCACTTCAGCCTCTGCCCAAATACTTAGGATGAGCACTGGGCGAAGGGTCAGTAAATCTAAGTTCTAGTTCTGGATCTGCCACCAAGAAGTTGTGTGATCTCTGAAGGGCCAAACTTCAGGGGCCTCAGTTTTCCCCATTTATTAAATGGATTAAAATGAATCCATGGTTCACTACCTTGGTGTGTCTTAGAACACCCCAAGGAGCTTGTTAAAACAGATTCCTGATCCTTACACCAGACCTATGAATTAGAGTATCCTAGGGTGAGTCCAGGCCTCTGTTTTTAATAAGGTCTCCAGGAGACCTCATGTACAATGAAGTTGGAGAGACACTGAGTTTTATAACCCTTCCCCAGTCTAATGCTGATAAAAAGTTAAACTTTTTTCAAATTTTCAAACTTCATTGTAAGTCAGAATCATCTGGAGAATTTCTGATTCAGCAAATTAGAGGTGGGGCTAGAAGATTTGCATTTCCGACAAGTTCCAGGGTAATGCTGGTGCTGCTCATCCTGGGATCTCACTTTGAGAACCACTGGTCTAGATTTCTAGAGACTGGAACGTACACCCAGGCAGCCGATTCTACTGTAGGTTGTGTCCGATTTGTTTGAAAAAAAATTTTTTCTGGCCGAAGTTGGACTCCCGGTAACTATCACCATTGATCTTAGTTTTGCCTCTGGAAAAACAGAATAAGTAATCTCTTTCTGTTGTTGAAAGAGGCCCCCAAGTCTTCCATTCTAAATCCTCTGTGGAGGAATCCTACCCATCACTTCTGTTACATGGTCCATTACCCAGTGCCTGCTTGAGCATTCTCAGCAACAGGGAGATTATTCCTTTTTAAAGCACGGTCCCGATTTAAAAACTAGGACCTCATCTGTCTCCTTTTGGGAGGAAGCACAGTAGATCATATTCTCTAGGGAGTCATACTTTTATCCTGAGAAGTACATGTCAGAGCTTGGAAGCTTAGTGAGAGGGTCTCTGTTTAAACTGGGACAGCAGGCCAGACCGAATGGGCTCTGAGCATCTTCGATATAAAGAGGATTCACACCAGGTCTCTAAGATGGGTGAGAAGGGACTCCTCCCCCGCCCCCCGCTTTCCCCTCCTACCCTCTTTGCTAAATGCAGGTAACCTGGGCCTGGAATACCATTAATCACCTTTCTTCCTCCCTCTTTGATCTGTTGGGGACCTGGAAGTGAACTGAGAGGACAGCCATCTGGGAGCTGACAGGGGGAGAATACCAAGAGCGCTGTCTGAATCAGAGGCCCAGCTCTGTCTCTGGTCGGGTGGGGAGTCAGCTGTGAACAGCCTGATGACAGTGGTGTCTGGGAGCTGCCTAGGAAAGACATTAATCTCCTGGCATATACAGTATTACCTACCTTTGTTTCAGGTTCTTTCTTTGTCCCTTGCAACCTCTCCTCCATCCCGCCAACCTCCTGTTGTCTGCACTGGCTGTTTTAGAAGCAATGTGCGTCTCTGAAACGTAGCAGATTTGCCATTTTCCACCCTGAGCCTCCAGGAACATCCCAGCACTTCTTAACTCTCCTCCTTGATCTTTTAACTTCCTGTAGCCCGAGGCTGTCCTACTCTGACCTCCATAAAAATCTGCTTCCTTATGAATTCTTCCCCTACAGGTGGCTTCTGTCAGCCTCCTACAGCTGGGCCAGGAGACTGACAAGCTTAAAACCAGAAATCGGGAATCCATTTCTCTGCTCATGCGCTTGGTATGTATCTGGTGTAAGCTGGTCTTAGAGGAAGGGCCAGAGGGAGACTCATCTTTAGGGTCTTCGGGTCCCAGCCATTGTAATCACCCAAAAGCACTAACTAAGCTTAGTTCTGCCTGAAGCGGTCTAGTCCTCACATTCTGGCTAGCATTCTGGCCTTGTCCTGCAATCCCAAGGAAGAGTCTCTGAGAACTTTTCTGCAGGACAGGGTCTCCCTGGCCCCTTCCCCTGCAGTGTTCTGGAGCCTGATCTGGTGGGGCAGCTAAGTCCCTCAGGCATAACTGCCTGCCTAGTACATGCTTGGTTTTACCTGACCACTGCCTAGCGCTGTGTTTCTTGTCCTTCTGCCGTGGATCAGGCAGCTCCTGCTTTCTCTTCTGTCTTCCCAAGCTGTGGGCTTTCCTCTGCTTTGGCAGAAAGTTCTGGGAACTCTGACTCAGTGAACTTTGAAAAGAATCTCTTCCTTGTGACCTTGTGTCCCTCGTCAACACACTTTTGCTCTAAAGTTTGATTCCCCAGGTTAGTACTGCACTTAGATGCGGACAGGAGGGGCACCCGCCCTGGGCCCTGGGTTTAAGCGGCCCTCTGGCCTCCTGGGAGAGGACATGCCCGCCCGGAGCCTGAGCCCCACCTCCACGCCCACACGGAAGGTCTCTGGGATCTCAGAGTTCTCTGCTGAGCAGCTCCAGCGCACTTGGAGAGCTTGTGCTGAGCCTCCCCAAGTCCATCCTGTTGAGACAGACTGTGCTGCTGGCAGATACACCTCGAGAGCCCACGGAATGTACGGCTGGAGTTTGGATGTGCAGATAGTTTATGTGTGTGTATAAATCCCCCAAACTGGGGGTGGGAGGAGAAGGGGGGCCAGGCTGGAGGCTGCCTCCCTCTCTCCACCCTTTTCTGGTGCAGAACTCTGAGGAGTCTAAGAATTCTTAATTCAAACCTGCCTCCCCTGAAATTGTAAAGGTGCACTCAGTCCTCCATATCTGTGGGTTCCACAGTCATGAATTCAACCAACCGTGGATTGAAAATGTTAAAAAAAAAAAAAAAAAGTCCAGAAAGTTCCAAAAAGCAAAACTTCAATTTGGCCACACCAACAACTATTTACATAGAATTTACATTGTACTAGTTATTATAAGTTATCTAGAGATGATTTACAGTGTATAGGAGGATGTTGTAGGTTATATGCAAATACTATGCCATTTTTTGTAATGAACTTGGGGATCCACGGATTTTGGTATCTGTGGAGTGGGGTGGTCCTGGAACCAATCCCCTACCAGTCCCTCATGAATACCGAGGGACGACTATTTTTGCGAAGGTTGAAAGAAAGAATGTAATAGTTTATCTGGTTTATTTAGTCATACGGTATGTGGGCTTCCATTTGTGCTCTTGGCCAGGCCTGAGACTCCCTTTGGGTTTCTTTCTTTAAATACACAGACACCAAGTGGTATCTGTGTCTCAGTTTCTCCAGCTAGAAAAAGGCGTAGGTTGCGCTGATTAAGGTTTATGATGAGAAGAGAAAAGCATGGACATGAGAGTGTGTGTGTGTGTGTGTCTGTCTGTCTGTATAGGGTGTGGCAAGGGCAGAGGGAAGGCAAATGTAGTGTGCTAGATAGAGCACGGACTTCAGAGCAGCACGACCTAGGGCAAGTTAATTAACCTTTCTGAGACCGATTCTTTAGCCATGAAAGTGGGCAATTATCCTATGACAGAGTGGTGAGGATTCACGAGCTAGTATATATGAAAGTGCACAGCACATACTAGATGCTAAACAAATGTTAGTTCCCTCTGTCTGCTGCTCACTTTAGTTTCTGGGTGATTTAGGCATGCTTGTTCACTTCTTTGGGTTCACTTCCTCTGACCTTCGTAGGGTTGGAGGTGATTCTGTATTACCACTCAGCACTGCCTCCTCCCTCTGCTTTGCGTGCCCACCTCCTCCCCCAACCCGTCCCCAAAGTGTGGGAAGGTGTCTGCGCCTTGTGGCATCACAGTGAGGCATGCAGGGTGGCTGGAACAGAGCTAGGGCCGAGGCACTTTCTGAAGGAGGGAAGAGACAGAGGGACTAGCTGCTGCAAAGCAATTTAAATGCAAATGTTTCCACGGAGAAATTGGAAATGACTGAAGGGAAGGAGCTGTATTCTGAGTTAAGAGGCTACTCATGTAGCCCCAGATCCTGGCCAGGCACCTCTCTCCCTGGGGTCTTTCTGTCTTGGCTGTCAAGTGTCGGCAGTGCCCACCCCCACTACTGCTAGACTGTTCCTGGTGTGAGTTTCACTGGGGAAGGAATGACTGTCTCCAAGAATCATGGAGCCTAAATGTCAGAATCAGATCAGATGCTGGCAGTTAGTCCAGTCCTTACAATTCCTCAGTGAGGAAACTGAGCAGAGGGAGGGAAAGATGACATCCAGGTCTCCCCCAAAATATATTGGCAGATTTAGGACTAGAACCCATTTCTTCGCCTTCACTCTAGGGCTATTTCCATTGTGAATTTTCTCCAGTTAGGAGCCCTGGGGTTTTCTGTGCTTAATAGAGCAAAGATTAGAAAGTTTTGGACCAGTGGATCCTTCTTAAAGCCATCACTCATTTGTCTGTACCCAAGGGTCATAGCCTGGAAAAGAGATCTTATCTCTCCCCTAGCTTCAGGTTTAAAAGCCTCGCCTAGCAAGAAATTCATCCAACCTGAGATCAGAGCTGCGGTGTTACGGGCAGATTTCCTTTCCTTCAGCCTGTGTTGTCTGCTCTTCTGAGGCTGTTGTGTGTATTGTGTGTAGGTTTGAGAATAGCAGTATCTTACAAATTCTAAAACCTGAAAGGACTTTAGAGAAAGAAACACGTTAGAGTGCAGGTGGCAGATTCTCTTCCCTGAGTGAATTTTTAGGACTTGAAACACCAGACACGTTGGGAAGGCCCGTCTGGGTGAGCTGCCAGAGCATATGGGACACCTCTCTCCAGGGTGTGGTTCTTAGGCCCACACCTCTTGGACGAGGATAGTACGGAAGGAAACACACCCTGCCCCTTCTTTAGGGAAGGGGACCCTCCAGCCCAGGGCTAGGCTGCGCTGCTCCTCGCTGCTCCCCTCCCCCCTCAGTCTTACCCAAGCATCTTGATCTGTCTTTCTGCTTGGCGTGGGGGCTGCTGGGATAACCACCTCACACAGGCTTCTAATTAAACTAATTAATCATGCCTGCTCCTTTATGCAGCATCCTTACTGTTCCCCAAGCACTGTGCTAAGGGAGGGAGGAGACTGAGGCCCAGCACAAGAGGACCCATGTGGATTCCAGGCCCGTCTTTCTGGGCCTGCAGTGGTGATTGTTCCCTTCTCTGCAAAGCTTTGTCGTTAGTGCTTCCATCCATCCTTACCTGCATCTGTGCCGCCCACCCACGTATGATTTAACATCCAGAGTGGGAGAGAACGGGAGTTTTTCTGCCACTGGAGAAGTGATTCTTTCCAGTCTTCTGCTTCTGAGCCCTTCGTATAAGCCTGAGGAGGGCACAGAGGTCATTACAGTGGAGCTGAAGAGGCCACATTGCTTTCCTAGAGTTAAACGAAGTGAGGGAGGGAGCAGTGTGGCCTTGCAAGGGGGAGAGTGACTTGGAACTCTGCTTGCTTGTGACTCTAAGGCCTGAGAGGGCCCAGGGAACTGAGTGAAGAGGAACAGCATCAGAGGTCCGCCCTCCCCTCGCCTTCTCATCTCTCTCGGTCCCTTCTCTTCTAGGTGGTGGAGGAGTCCTCCTTCCTGACCCTGGACATGCTGGAGTCCTGTTTCCCTTATGTCCTGCTTCGAAATGCCTACCGGGAGGTGTCCCGGGCCTTCCACCTGAACCGAGTGCCGGCCAGTACCCACTGAAGGGCCCTTCGGACCTACCTAAACCCGTGCCATCCTGGAAGCTGTGGCCGTTTTCTCAAGGGGTGGGAATGGGGTGGGGTCTCTAGGGAGAGGATCAGCCAGAGCTGGTGAAGGGGGATGTGAAGGGGCAGCCCAGGGCTGAGAAATCATAGAGAAGTGGGGCTGGCTGAGGGGACAGAGGACTTTTTTATGGAACAAAGTTAGGGGATTGGGGCCACATGTGTGAATTTTTACAATGAAAGAAATGTAACATACAAGTATGTTTTCTGTCTTCTGGGGACTGGAGCTTGAGCTCTGACTGGCACGGGTCTCTCCGACCTTCATCACTATTCCAGGATATGCTGGCGGGCAGAGATGATCAATCATCATATTAAACCATAATGAGCTTACAATTCTCCCGCTGGAGCTGCTATTGTCTCCTGCACATTCATTAGGACGATTATCTCCTCTCTTCTTTTTGCAGATGTGTTCAGCAAACATTCAGCCTGCTCCTACTGCAAAGGAGTAGCAAAGGAACCCCTTTTTTCCTTTGTGGGGGCTCTTTTAGGAGTCATAGGTCTCTGCAGCCTGCGGGGCAGTGAGGAAGTGCTCGTGAGGGATTTCCACTGCCCCAAAGCCCCTCACCTGCCCTGTCACACCTTGTAGGTAACTAGTAAGTGCTCTCATCTGTTTGACTTCAACCCTTCCTGGTTTCCCCGAAATTGCCACAATCAGAGCCGAGGGTCAGTCTGGATTAATATTAATTCTGGGTCACATGACGATGAACTGGACCAGAGTCACGTGAGATTCCGTCACACACCATTTGGGGGTATTCTCCCTCCTATTTGAAAGGACTAATTTAACCCAAATCCTCTTGTCTTCCTGGGTACAGCTGTTGCTCCAGGCAGGGATTTCTCTTCTAGCTCTTAAATTTCATAGACCTCATTAGGTTACAGGGCCCTGAGACTGGGTATACTTGAGGGAGTACAAGCTGTTTCAACTTAGCCCCTTTCTGCGCTAATTAGAATTTCAAGTGTCACAGAGCCTGGGGCACTCAAGATAGCACTAAACTAGGTTTAGTTAGTTCCATGGCAGGAAATAGCTGCCCTCATCCATCACTTCTGTGCACCCAGTGCCAGGGAGAACTGGAGCAACAGATCATATGTGTCACAGGTCTAGAGTGGTTGGCATGAGCAAAGATAATTGACTGGTTAATTACTTAGGGTCATGTCTATACTTCCATGATAAAAAGGAAGCAGTTTTTGGTTTTTAGCAAAACCATCCGGCATCCATTAAAACTATTTGATAGCTGTTGTTAGATTTTTGTATTTGCGTTTGATCTTTATTTCTTAAGACTCAGGCATAATCAATACTTTTTAAACTTGGCACCCATAACCAATACACAAGTTTTTCTTAGCAACAATTGTCTCCTCTTTAGGATAGAAGCATCAGAGGGTTCTGCTTCCTGTGTCAGCTAATTGTCCTTCCTTGCTATGGAAAGGACGTTATGTTCTAAGGAGTGATTTAGGGTCAGGCCTACTGAGACTGAGGGCAAAGTTGAAGAGGAAGAGAAAGCTCAAAAGTGTCTGAACAACTGCCCTCATACTCTCATATTTCTGCCGGGATCTTCTTGAGGAGACCGGAGATGCCTTTTCCATTTGCACATGGAATTGCTTAAGAGGAACCTCCCAGAGGGTGGCAAGACAAGTTGCTGCAGGGGAATAGAGGGGAGATATGATACTTTTTTTAAATTAAAATTTTTGTTGATGTAGTTAATCCACATGCACTTGTAAGAAATAATGCAGAGATCCGGTGTACCTTTACCAGTTTTCCTCAAAGGTAACATCTTGCAAAACTGTAGTACACCATCATAATCAGGATACTGATATTGATACAATCCACTGATCTTATTTAGATTTCTCCGGTTTTACTTATACTCATTTCACTGTGTGTATTTAGTTCTGTACAGCTTTATCACGTGTACGTTCAGGCGTCTGCCTCCATGGTCAAGATACAGAATGATTCCATCACTACAGGGACCCCTCATGTTGTTCTTTTATGTCCTTCCCACAACCTGGTTCCCCTTCCCTAGCCCCTAGCAACCCAAATCTGTTCTCCTTTTCAAAAATTTTGTCATGTGACATACATCTTTTTATAAACATATAATCACACACATTTCTCTCACATATGCTTTTTCAAAATGCTATCACATCCTTAAGACAATTCTGCAAGGTAGCCAGGGAAGGCTTCCCTATTTCAGACCAGTAAGCAGATTCAGAGATGTTAAATAACTTAATGAAGGTCACATGTTTAGCAGTACATCTGGAACTGGGACCCGAGTCTGACATTCAGTCCTAAACCTTTTCTGCCTGCCCGAACTGCCTTTTCATCTAGGAAGACTTCGTTGCTAGAATCCAGAGACCCTAGAATGAACAAAAATAGGAGAAGGTGAAGACATACGGTCTTTACCACCTGAAACAAAAGGTGAATGTGTAGAGGTGAAGGACAGACGAAGTAACAGGACCCATCGGCATTTTGGCAGTTTGCTGCCTTGGCCAGGAGGGTCTCTGACCTCTTACAGTCTGGGATGCCATCAACTATGAACTGCTTCCTGCTCTCAGATCCCCAGCTCGCTTTATTTAGGCCTAAAAGGAACTGAGGAATGAATATCAGAAATTCTGACCCTGATTATTTTGTCTCAGGCAGAGAGTAGGTTCTAGTCTCAGCATTTTCATTAGTGCAGTGTTTTCATTAAAATCTCCATTAACTTGTTTGCAGCAATGAGATGGAATTATCCCTCCCACCAGACCTGGGGCGAGATGCTTGCAGAGGAGCTCCCGCTCCTTTGGGCAGTAAAAACAGTGCTTCCCCCACTATGATGTTCAGTCCAGTGGGCAGGTGAGGACAGCCTCCATGTGCAGGCAGGCCAGGGCCGGCCTGAGGGTATCTCACCCTTTGGCACCTGGCCTGAGAAGAAAAGAACAAGTGTGAGTTAAGCACAGGGACCCGGGGGGAAGGAGGTCCCCGACTGGGACCAGATTTCCCTAACCTGCGTCCCCATGCCTAGATCAGTTCTTCTCCAACAAAGTTTGACTTGGCGAAGAAGCTGGCACATGGCTGAAAGGCACTCACGCGGTTGGGGGAAGACTGTTCTTCCAGTCCTCCGCCCCACAGGGCCTCCTGCTCCTCCTAAGTACCTGTCATCAAAGCAGATGAAGATGAACCCCCCCCCCTCAGCCCCCACACCTCAGTGAGTTGTCAAGTCCTCTCCCTCCCACCTGAATAGGAAGCAGGAGCAGCAGGCCAGGGTGCAGGTTGAGGAAGTCAGAAGTGAACTTGAGCTGAGTTTGCAGCTCTGGGGAGATTGAGGAGCAGGCTTTTCTCTTGTCACTCTGGAAGGCAAGGATTGCGAGGCCGCCCCTTTAAATAGCATTCCCGTGGGAGGCAGATCACATCCAGCCGTCACCCGCTGCCAAAGCATCATTTTTGGTCTCTATCAAACTCACAGCTTGTCGGAAGAGGTTGTGGGGTTGAGGGAGTGAGGAGACAGGGTCTCCGAGGGACAGGGGCAGTTTGGAAGCTGGCAAGGAGAGGGACGAGATTGGGCAGAAGGAGCCTGGGAAAGCTGGGGGTGGGGGACAAGGGGAAAAGACAGAGAAGAATAGTGGTCTTTTGAGCCCATGAATGGAGCAGCACACCCTGTTCTCTCCCTAGAGGTAGGTAAGGCAGAAATGGAATTGGACTGGAACAAGAGGGATGATGTTGAGGTTAAACGCAAGGACTGGTGACTAAAGAAAGAAAGAGCCACAGAACGGAAAAGCACTCGAAAAAGGTTAGGAGACTTGGTCCTGGCTTTGTCACTGACTCTATGTGGGACCACATCATTTTTCTGGGCTTAGCTTTCCCATTTGTTAAATGAGTGAGGTTAGACTAGATGGTCTCTGAGGTATATTCCATGAATTATTTTGTATGTGTGTGTGTTTGTGTGAATTTTCCTTTTCTTAAAATGGGTTAGGAATTGGGGGGCTGGGAGAGCAAGGGTGGGATATGCCACTGTGTTGAGAAGAAATATTGAGAGATCCCTCTGGAAGTACATCTCCCACCCCTTCCTTTCCCACCTCTTCTAGTTGAAATACCTGCCTAGTTTGGGAAGTTCCTTAGCTCTAATCCTAATTTCCTAATTAGAGCTCTTTAACTCTAATCTTATTTTGCAATTCTTTTGTAGTTTACAGCCCATTCTTTTTCAGTTGGTAAGGGAGGCATTTGCTCTCAAGTTTTGAGAATTGAATTGTGTAGGAGTCTGACTTGGGTCTCAGAGGCAGCAATGTCTTGGCTGGAACAGTTCCACTGGCCAAGAGGGAAAAAGGGTGTGCCCTTAAGTTAGATGGACAGAGGCTGAAGTCCCAGTATTCCTTCTGCTTTTTTTCTTTACCTCTGACTCTGTCATCTCCTGCCTCCATACTTCTTGGGAGCTGGTTCGGCTGATATGTCTCTGTTTTGCCAGATGGAAGGCCTGATCTACCTAGTTGCCTAAAAGGCAATCCTTCCATGTTGGGAATCTTTACTCTGCCACTTTACTTCTGTTCTTTTCTCCTCCACCACTTGGGAAGAGGGGAGCTTCCACTCGATACTTGGCGTGGAGTAAATACCTTCTTCTCCTGATCACCCTTCCTTCCAACCTCCAGAGTTCTTGAAATTAAAACTCACATCTGGGATCATGGATTAGTGAATACAGCTCCACTTTCTGTTTACATAGGATTTCCCTCCATGTCAAAGCAGGGGGTCATTAAGGAGGAGGAGTTCTAAGGAATCCTAAGGTGGTTCTTGCCAGAGTCCCACGTAGGATTCAAGTTGATGGAGGAGACTCTGCCCTGCTACAAGCCTTGAGTTTAAATTCCAGATCATTCATTCTACAAATGTTTTAAGCAGCTAAGATATTTTGTGCTGGGCCCTTAGCCATTAAATTTCTTTCGCAGAAGACAGAATAAGAGGAAATAAACTGGAAAGACTACAGGAGGGGTTGCAATGAGATAGGAATGATTTCCTGGCCCTCATAGAGTTATATACAGTCAAATGAAAACAGGGTGCTGCCTGCTCTGGTGGATTCTCTCTGGAAAGTTTTAAGCTTAGGAGAAACTTTCACCTCCGTGGGTAGTTAGAGGCAACCGCGGAAAGCCACAGGATGGAGACAGGTCGGGAAGACCAAACTAAGGAAACTGGGGAGAGGAGTGGGATACCATGGCCACTCGAAGCAGACCGTGGACTTTTCCCTTCAAAGGCAGGAGCACAACTGTGAGGGTCTGGTCTGGGGCTGGGTTCTGGCGGTGGTGGCTTCACTCTCCCAGAGTGTCCAGGACCCCAGGCAGAGAGATGTGGACTCATCCCTGATCCCTTCCTCACGCCTGGGACGCACCGGCGGCGAGGCACACGTGGATACATGAAATGACAGACACAAACTCAAAGCACACAGCCAGGGATGCCGCACAGCCGCCCACAGTGAGGTCCTGCCGCCCGCCGCTTGCGCTGCACTCTGTAAACAGGCGTTCACATCCACCCGCGCGGGGCACACGCAGCCTCCCGCACCCGGCGCCTGTGTGCGTGCGCTCGCCCTTGGGCGCTGCTGTGTGAGTGTGCCCCCGGCTTCCAAGCGTTCCTCTGGGAGGGGCAGGAGAGGCTGCAAGGAGTGAGAGACGAGCGGGCTGGCAGAGGAGAAGGGAGGGGGGGAAAGGGAGGGGAAGCCGGCCCGGGGAGGAGGAAAGAGGCGAGGAGGCGGCTCTGGCAGCGCGCGGCGGCGGCGGCGGCGGCGGCGGGGCGGAGAGCTTGGACTGGGAGCCCAGAGCTCGGCTGGGCAGCGGGAGAGGAGGCGCCGCAGGAACTGCAGCTCTGCCAGCTTGGGCCGAGCCTAGAGACACCGGCCTGGCTGGTCTCCGCCAGCCGCAGGTGGGAAGGGGCTGGGATGGGGGGCGCGGGTCCCCGGACTAGGAGCTGAGGCTGAGCCGCGGTGCTGTCTCCTCCCTCTGTTCCGTAGACAGAGGCTGAGCATGGAGCTGTCCCCTCGCAGCCCTCCCGAGATGCTGGAGTCGGATTGCCCGTCACCCCTGGAGCTGAAGTCAGCCCCCAGCAAGAAGATGTGGATTAAGCTTCGGTCTCTGTGAGTCCCCGGGCCAGGGGGTGGGGGGAAGGGATTTTAGGGTGCCTGGAAAGGTGGGGGTGTAGCTGGAGCCGGGCCGGTGGATTCTTTCGGGCACACATGTTGGCAGGTGCGAGGAAATAAACTGCCCTGACACGCGTGGCGAGGCCACATGTGCAAGGCATGTGCGGGGCAAGCCGGCCGGTTGCAGCGGGTTTAGGAGTTGCAGGGCTAACGATGTGCTTGCGGACCCCCCTGGTAACACACGCAGCGCAGCGCAGCACAGAGGCAGCACAGTATTTGCCGTGTGGCAGGGCTGCAGACGGGCAGCATTCAGGAGGTGCCAGGCTGACTCACACGTATCCATGTGCAGGGTTGTGCAGATGTAAGACACATCACATGTGTGTACATGAGTGTCCCAGGGTCACAGAGATGTGTGTAAGGTGCTTGCCCACAGCTGCAGATTTAGTGCATAGGGATACTTGTGCCAACCTGTGGGTCATATTGAGCTTGGCTGGGATTGGTGGTTTCTGCCTCCTGCAGCCTATGGGGTGGGGGTGGGGGTGGGGGGCACTCCATACCTGAGCTGCTTATCTCTCTTAGGGCCTGGAAATCCACCCTGCATGTTAACAATGGGGAACCCACCGAGGACCTAGAGAAGGGGTGGGATACTGACCTGAGGTCTGGAGAGGGGGAGGTGGATCCCCTACCTGGAAGATGGGGTGGTGGTGAAGAGAGATTGATTGACAGGGGCAAGGTAACTGTCAAAGCCTTTTTGTTGCTGTAGAGTCTTCCAAGATCTCCAAGCATTTAGGCATCTTTTCTTACTGTTGCAGGAAGAGGGCATGTGGGGAGGAATAAATGGGAAAAGGAAGGAATCAGGTGTCCCAGACTCCCATTCCAGGGAAGGAAAGGAACTTTTCTTCCTGCTCCTTAGAGGAGAGAGATTGGGTCAGAGATGAGCCATGCACCATGTTTATCTCCCAGTCAGCTGCCATTGGGTAATCTCCGCAGTCTGTTGATTCTTAACCAGAGAACAAGGGAAGGAGCCCCTCTCCCTGATATGACTCCCCATGGCCCTGGGGGAAAGGCTGCAGGTGTTTGGTGAAGAAATACAGGAAACAGAGCCTCTAAATCCAGTTCCTCCCCAGTACCCTCAATAGTGAGCAGTGAAGCTTTTCATTTCTGGGCTCTGGCAGAGGAAGAGATAGGGGTAGAATATGGATAGATGCTTATGATTGTGTTGTTTTAAAAATACATCACCTGTGGCGATAAGATGACACCTTTCTGTTGGGCCGGTGGGTCTGATTTACACACTAGCTGCTTAGAGAGGCCGTAGGGAGAAGGGAGGCACAGTGGGCAACAGGGCTTGGAGTCCAAATGTGCTTCTCAGTCCCCTCCTTTGCTGCCTCTGGCCAATGCAATTTGCAGGCTCCATGAAGCACAGCCTTAGAATGAGGTTCTGGGATGAAGCAATGGAAAACCGGATTGAACTGATTTTTGTTGGGAGGAGCACTGGGTGATTCTTGATAGAAAATGCTGCTCTGTTAATGGTAACTAAGCTAGAAAGAGGTATAGGTGAGAAAGCAGTTGAAAGGCAAAGAAGGGACCTCAGGGTCTATAAATGGGAGAATTCAAGGTGTCCCAGGATGCTTCCTCATAGCACGAATGGCTCATCATATACTTCCTTTGCCTTCATCCCAGGTAACAGGCCCTGCAAAAGAGCAGGTTCTGCCTATTTCACTATCTCCCACACCTTTCTAACCAAAAGTCTTTCCTGGAAGCAAATTGCTCTTTCTTCCCTTAGTGTGAGAAGTGCTCAACAACGAGAGAAGGGGACCCTCAGAAGGAAGCACTGAAACCTGGGGAAAGAAGGGAGTAGAGGCAGCTGCCCCTACAGAGTGTGTTCGCTGAGATGTCCTTACAGGAGGTCACAGTGGACAAGGATCACTAATCTTATTGATGAGATTGTTCCGGTTTTCACTCACTTCAGCAATCTGGTCCTTAAGAATGCTAGCTACGTGTAATAACTCACCCGGAAAAGCACCATCTCTTCAATGTTAATCACCAGGAATAGACTCCCAGGCTCACTTTTTCAAAGTGGAGGAAGATCTTGATATTATGATAGATCCCAAGTTGATGGCTTACTGGAATTGGCCCTGTTTGATTACTGGGGAGGCTTTGCCAATCAGGTGAAGGGAAATAAAAGGATTTTAGGACTTTTTCTGGGTAGTAGAGAGAAATAACTCTTAGGGTCCAGTGGTTTCTGAAGAGGTGAACAAAGGGGGCATTCCCTCCTTTGAATAGAAATAGAATTCCTACTCCTCTCCCCAGTTACCACCTGTCCCCAGACAGGCCTTAGGTGGGAAGGGACTGTTTAGTCTGGGAATAGGAGGGTGGACATGATTATCTCAGGACTAGATACTGAATAAAAATGAATACAAATGGAAAAAATATATGTATGTTGATTCCCCTACTCAACGTACCCTATCCCCTCCACCCCAACTACTCTTTTAATTTCTAATCTGGGATATCTAGATTTTTTTTCAGGGAATCTGGGTCTGGTGTTTTTCTTCTGGTTAAAAAAGCCCATACTAATATAATTGTGCAGGGCAACTTCCCCTTGGGAAGGGCATCCAGGAATTCTGTTTCCCATACTAGGACTCTGCCAAAGATAAATTCAGAATCTGGAGCATGAGAGCTCAGGAGAGTCTCTAACTGTGGGATTTCACCTCTACCTGGCAGGAGAATTTTCCTAACTAAGCAGACTCTCTGGCTAAGGCATAGAGAGGCTGAGACAGGCAGCCTGGGGATGATGGGTTGACCAGGATGAGTTTCAGCACCTCTAACCTTAAACAGAAGGATCTGACCTGCCTGCCCACCCATCTCTGAGACCAGAGGACCTTGAGGAATATAGGGGAGGGTGGGTAGAAGTTGAAGGGGTTCTCTGTATCTTTTGTGAAATAAGAAAAACTATGAGCAGAGATTGGTTTGCCATCCTTGGCTCATTGATTGATTGATTCATTCATTCAACAACTATTAATTGAGTGCCTCCTATGGGCCAGGTGATGTGCTGGATGCTGGGGATATAGTGGTGGACAGAATGGACACAGTCTCAGATTCTGTGGAGTTTATAATATGGTTCAACTCCATCAAATGGAGTGGAGAGTAGAGAAGGTATCCTGTTCCTCGTTTTGCTATGCCACCCAAGTGGTAGAATTCAAGCTCTCTAGTTTCTGCCTCATCTTTCCCTTTGGTGGGGTGGTGGTAACACACACAGGAAAAGCACGTATATGAATTCTTTCTCTCTCCCGGGTAGTACAAGCATCACTCTCTTCTCTCTGCTCCAGTTTCTCCTGGAATTTTACAGACAGAACTTCCCTCTTCCTTGGGATAGTCTAGACACAATCCCTTTCTCTTCTCCTTTCTCCACAGACTCAGGCTCCCATGGTCTAGGCTCAATGTCCTAAGCTGTGGTTCAAGGTCATTACAGGGGAGCTGGAGCAAGGACTCAGCTGGGGCTTGTTTTTGCCCATCTTTATTTCATCGGAGTCTAGTGTGGTACCTGGAACATAATAGGCACTCAGTAATTGCTGTTAAATGAAGGAATGAACAAATGAAGGAATGAACAAATGAAGTAATGAATATACGTGTATATGTCACAGAGCCAGGTTCTCTCTTATGCTGTGGTGCATGTGTTCCTGTGTGTGGAGGGGGCAGGGGAGGGGAGCGGGAATGGGGATGGAAGAAAGGCAGAGGTTATTACTGTTGTTTTTTGAGAGGGTGATGTTCAAAGGTATGGGGTTTGAGGACCTCAGGACAGAACCTGGAACTGAAGGAGTTACAGAGGATACAGGAACAATCTGGTTTTGTGAACGAGATGTATCAGGATGAAATTGTGAATGCCTGACGTGTATATGTATGTGTCTGGGTAAAGGGTAATGTACGTGATGGGGACAGCTGGTGGAGTCAGAGCTCCATGATGATGTCTCTTTGTTTTTATGTTTATAAATGGCAATAAATAATAAATATGTGTGATAATAAATTTGTCGGGAAGATATACACTTACCTGAATACCTGAAATAGTCCTCTGTATGAATGAGATGACATATACGTGTGTGGGAGTGTATGTGTTAGTAACGGGATAATATGTATGTGTGATCTGGTGTATGTGTTTGTGACACACTCACACTTTTTGACAATCCTGGGGAGATCAGATGGGCAGGAGGAGGAAGCCGTGGGACTGGACTGGGTACCTTGCTGATTTATCCCACCTTTTGTCCTCATCTTGAATATGCCCCATGGAGTGATCATCTGTGGCTCTTACCAGTTCGAAAACTGTGCTGCCGACCTCCTTTCTCTGCATATGGCTGTGGAGTTGCTGTGAAGATTGCAGGACAGACTGTGGCTCTCTGGACCTCTGGAGAAAGAGGAGCATCATTTCTCCCAGGCCTTTGTAGAAATGATCTTTAGTGCCTTCCTCCCTGGATCAGCCCTCCCTCCTCTGTTTCCATCCATGGCAAAGGGCGTCTCTCCTCCCCGGGTTTTATACCCACAGCTCCCATCAGCTGTCGCTATTTCCTCCATCAGCTTTGTCTTGAATGAGGCTTCTCTCAACGGTAGAGTGGAAAACTCCTGCTGTAAGGTGAAGGGGAGGTGCAGAGATAGGGGAAATCAAGTTCAGATCAAAGGAAGAACTTCACAAACCTCTGGTCAGAGTGAATGGCTGGAGGGATTCAGAGAGGCAGGGTGGTGGAAACAAAAGAGCATAGGGAATATTGGGAAACTTGAGTTTGAGTTCATGTTCCCACTCTGCCAAATACTAGCTGCATGATCTTGAAGTCACATACTCTCTCTGCATCTTAGTTCTTTCTTTGATGTCATCCATGGGAAAGTGGCTTTTAAATGATAAATTCTGCAGTTCTTTCAGCATGGGAGAGCTTGCTGTGAAGAGGCAGGGGAATGGGAATAAATGGGTGGACATTGTCTTAGATGGGGAGAAAATAAAGAGTCAAGAGGCAGGAATCTGAATGACTTAATAGGTTTGGGTCCTGGTGTCTGGGGCATGATTTGGAAGAGTCTTGTTAATGAGTGGTTCTTGGAGGGGGTGAGGCAGGTGTCTGAGCTTAGAGACCAGAAGGCTGGGTGGGGCTGGAAGAGGGCTATCCCACCAAGGGTGTGGGCCACTGAGGTCAAAAGCAAAGAGAGGGACTTACTCCCTGTCATCTCTTTTCGAGTGGTTAACTAGAAGTGGATGGAGCAATTGCAGTTCTAAGACATGGTGGGTGTGGGGAGCCCAGGGACCGGCATTGGTGAGCTCTGGCATTCATCCTAAGTCTCAAGGCCTGGGGGTGACATGACCAGTTATGACACATCCTATTTTAGAGAATCTCTAAAGTCCCTTAGAACCCAAATATCGCTCTGCTTGCCCAGGAACCCCAGGAAGATGGTTAAAAAGACAGAGAGGAGATCCCACGTTTGAGGTTGCATTTATCACTTTTGTCAGGAGGGGGTGAAGTAGGTTCGAGATGATGCTACAGGACTGGAAGGCTGGGTGAGAGATTCTATACGAGAGAAGCCTGGATGTCTCTAGACCCCATCCACCTGCTCCCTGTCCACTGAGCTCCTGAAATCAACTCCTGTGTTCTGCAAGGCCTTTCTTGTGCCTTCTCAGTGACCTCATCCTCCTAGCTCCTCTGGGGAGGAAGCCAAGTAATTGCCTTTGGGTCTCAGGGGGCTGATTTTCACAGGTACGGAGTAGCTATTTTCCAGATCTCTTCAGGACAGCACAGAGAAAGGGGGACAAAACCAGGGCAGCAGGTGGGGTGCAGGTGAGACCACAGGGAGACTGAAGTTGTTTCATAATGAGATTGTCCCCTAAGGGAGGAAGACTTAATGGTCCGTGAGAACTGGGAGAGAAGCCTGGGAATAGTGAGCGGGGCACAGATGGGACTTGAAGGGGAAGAAGGGCCACTGGAAGGGAAAAGGAGGAAAGTGAGTTGTGATCCATTCACTGCAGTGAGGTCCCTAGTGCCAGTGCTCTTGCCCCTCTGTCCCTCACATCCCCAGTCCTGCAGCTGCCCTTCTCCCCTCTTGCATCTTCTCCCTGTCTGGGAAGAAAACAGCAGGCCAGGATTCTACTTCGGCACTCCAGACCTGGCATCCTCCAGTGAGGGAGCTGTGCTGGGGTTTTGGTGGAGAAGCAGGCTTGGGGGGAAAAGGGCATCTCCAGGGAGAGGCTTGGGGGCTTAGGGCTGGGAGAAAAACTAGAAAGAGGTGCTTCAGGTGGTACTGTTGGATCCAGCCAGGCCCCCAGGTCGGTTGATGCCACAGCTGCAATGAGAAGTCAGATTTGCAAATAATTACAGTGGCTGCAGTGGGATGATTAGGCTGCCAGCTGGTGTTGGCACCATTTAGGTTGGGAAGGGAGCTTGGCTTTCAGGGGGCTTAGTGATTCTCCGGCAGGCAGGACCTGGGGCTAGAGAAGGTTTTGTTCCTTCTTACTCTTGGCTTCCCCGCTCCCCTGTTAATCAGCTCTTGTATATCTAACTTGGCACCACCCGCTTAGTTCTCTTCTCCGTGCCCACCTTGTTTGGAAACTTCTTGGGGCCCGGGTAGAGTAAGCACACATGCCAGCAGTGTTGCCAAGCTCCCTAAACCCCAACTGTCTCTCTACAAGCAGTGGCTTTAGAAATTCCAACCTGAAAGAAATATAATAAATCAAATTGCACCAGCCTCACCCCAAAGACTTCTATGTCCTGCCTCTTCTCTTCCTTCCTATTCTTCTTTGAAATGCCAAGAACATTTGCTGTTGTTTTCATTGCATCGAGATGGTTTGAAGAGAGATACGTGGGAGAACTTCTGGGAAAGTTCCTGGAGGTTAGAATGTGATGAAGATAAAAGCCACCCTCCTCCTTTAAAGCATCAGGTGAGGGCTGAGCTGGGGGAAGCAGTGAGCCAGTCAGAAAAGATAAACTCCAACCAGGGAATCCTATTTCCCTAGTGCCGCCAATCCAAGTGCTGAGCTTTACAGAGGGGGAAGCTAATGCCCAGAAATAGTTGGTAAGGCTGGGGGCCAGGCTAGGACCAGACCCATATTCCACTGATGCACAGTCTAGAGCGGCTCTCATCACACCAGCGGTCATTCCCTTGCCAAGTTTCCAACTTACTTTCCCGTCCCAAGCCTCCTTCAACATCTGTTAAGTCCCCTGGAAACAGGGCATCTGCTGGGAACATCTGCTGGGATGTGGTTTGGCAGGCCGGTGGGGTGGTCCATGTGGAGGTGGTTAATAAGCAGAATTAAATAGTGCAGGGAAGGAGGAGAGGGTTGCACAAGTGAACCAAGACAGAGTTCTCCTGGACTGGGTCCTGGGAGCCTCCTCTCTGATTAGCTTTCCTCTGACCTTTTTGCCCACCCCTCCCATTTCCTCCCTGTTTCCGGGGCTGAAGCCTAAGGGCGAGGTGACGCATCTGTGTGCTGGGCAGGGAGCTGGGCTACCTGGGTTCCTACTAGTCTGGGCTAAGGCTTACACTGCTTAGGTTACCCGCCTCTGCCGCTGATCTGAGCCGAGCTGGGCTGTTGCTAGGAACACCTGTTAGAAACGGCTTCTGGTCAGGAGGCGGAGGGGGACTTGTCTTCAGACACACTCACAAGGGTGTGAGCTGACTCCTCCCCCTCTTCTGCAGTGTTTCCCAGACCTTCTTCTCCAGTACTTTTCAAATCTCCCTTTCTTCACTCCCTGCCCCCTTGGTACCTCCTGCCTCTCTCCCTCATCTCCCTCCGCTGCCTGGTGTCTGTCCTTCCCCGCCTACCCGCCAGTCTTCCCCAGGCCCCGCCCCATTTCCCCCCAACCCCCCCATCCCTCCAGCTCCTCTGTCCAGTGCCTGGAGATCTCTCACCACCGCTGCCATGTCAACCTGAGGCCTGCAGCCTCCCAGGATGGCACCCCAGCTCTGCCACTGTGGAGGGGGGGCTATTTTTATCTGTGAAGCCACCCCCGCCACTGTGCCCAGCCAGCTGCCAGAACCAGGGCTGCTTGTATAGCAATGGGAAGCCAGGGGAGTGAGTGGAGCAGCAGAGCTTGGATGAGGTGGGGATCTGGTTGTTCCTGGTTTCTGGAACTCCGTGCTCTGCATGTCTGCAGTTTTGGCTTCCACTACTTCCCTGGCCCCTTTAAAATTAGGAGCTAGGGAAGAGCCCTTGACATCTGGAATGGTGGGGAGACACGGCTTTTCCACATCAGGGGCCCTGGGTGCACAGGCACAGGGGACTTTGTTCATGGAGAACTCTTTAATTTATTTATTTTTAATTCTTATTTTTTACTGAAGTGTAGTCAGTTTACAACATTAGTTTCAGGTGTGCAGCAAAGTGATTCAGTTATACACATACATACATATATATATTCAGTCTCTTAATGAATATTTGCTGAACTAACTAAATAGAAACTAGATAATAATCTTGTGGATTTATGTATCACTTTAGAGTTTCCAAGGTGCTCTCATATGATGTCATTTGATCCTTATGAGAAGCATGTATTCACCCATTTTACAGACAAGGAAACTGGAGCTCAGAGTGTCTTATCCAAAGTCACACATAGTGACCAAGGCAAGGCAAAAGTCTCCTGATTTTAGTTCATATCCTATTTCTATTAGATTTAGATGATTTCCTTGGTTCTTTCAATTTCTGAGATTTTGGAGATCAGCCAGTTAATCCCTTCCCCAGCACCCACCTCCATACCCACACCCACTCGTCCTTACACCCCTCTTCTCTCACTGGAGGCAAAGTCTCCTATCCTTTGTTGAGCCCCTGTTCCAACTCCTGTTCTTCAGTGCAGATAGGGAATGGTGGGGATGGACTAGGGAGGGAGGCATTATAGTAGGGCTCCTTGCTCTTTTAAAAAGGAAAACTTATACTGGAGTCATCACATCTATGTCCAGCCCATAGGACAGCCTCCTTGGCCCAGGCAGAGGTGTAGTGTGGCCTGTGAGTACATGTGTGGGTGAGTGGATATGTGTGAATTTTTTTCCCCAGGGGATAGTGGTTGACCAATATCCTTTCTAATTAGCAATAGTGAATAAAAGGCTGGGATGAGCATGTATGAGCTGCACGCTGGGATGAAGCAGCATGCATGTATGTGGGGTGATGTCATAAGCCATTATTTGTCCAACCAGCTTTGGCTCTATTGGGCAAGAGTGAAGGGGGATGGACAAGATATCCTCTCTAAAGCTTTTCTAGTCTAAGAAATCTCTGCCTTTCACTAGGAGGGTTGAAGTTAGTGCCTATTTGGCTCAGATGGTAGGGGCTGGAGTCAGGTGAGGGAGCAGAGCCGGCTTGGTTTGGTGTTCTTTGGTGTTCCAGGCTGGGTGCAGCTGGCTACCACCTGTCCGTATTTCCACCCCATCTCTATGCCTCCAAGCCAGCTTGTCCACAAAGCAGGCCAAATAGCTTGTCCCTCATCCCTGGGGTTGGCCATTCTAGATCTCTGACTCTAGGTCAAGTCCTTTCTCTCTAAAAACACTAACCAGCTCAGCAGCCCTACTTCATGGCTACCAAGAGTTCACTAGAACACAACTTGTAGACATTTAACCTCGATTCCTCTCCTTGCTGTTGAAGCCCACTTCAACTTGTCCCAGTAGTTTCTCAAACTTCATTTATTTATAATTCTTCGAGGCCTTGGCACAGTGATTAAGTATTTTAAATTCTCCCAGCTTTGGGGAGGTAAGGGTGCAGGGGTCGGGGGCTGGGGTGGATGGTGGTGTATGTAAGACTTGCCGTCATAAAATCCTAATCCTGGCTCGTGGCCCGTTTCTTCTCTTTTCTCTTTCTCCTGTCAAACGCACCCCTACTAGTTCCTCTTCTTCATCCCCACATTACCCCCGGCCCTAAACTCCACATTAAGAAGACCGTAGTCCCGCGGAACTCTTCCTTGACCCCGTTTGGGGGCATCTAGGGCGCTCCTCCTTAGCCCCGCCCAGTCCCTCAACTGACCAATCGCAGCCCCAAAGTACTTGTATTGGTGACGTCATCCCACAGCCAATCCGGAGGCGGGCCGGGGCCGTCTGCGCACGTCCACTTCGCGCCGCAGAGGCTGCCTTCTTTCTCCTCCAACCTGAGCGAGGGCAAAACCTGCAGGCGGAAGACGGGGTTCTGGCCCCCAGGTCCCTCTAGGACTAACCCATAACTTCTCTTCTCCCTCTGGGCTGGATTGACCTCTCTCCAGTTAATTCACGGTTATTCCCCAGCCCCGGTTTTACAGATGAGAAAACTGGGCGGGGAGTGTTAAAGTAACTTGCCCAGCCTCTCGGTTTCTGTGAGCAAGTCCTTCAGACTTTCAGTCACTGCTTGGGCGGGGGCTTCCCTCCCTGTTGAGCGGGTCTTTGAGTAAGGGTCCCCGGATGCCTAGTTTCAGCAGGCCCCTGCCCTGCAGTTTCTAGTTCTCTTTCATGCTTCCATCCTGTCAGGTGGGTTAAAGCTCATTTTGAAGAACGGCCCCAGAAGACGACCCTGGGAGGGAGCTGAATCTGCCTTAGCCCCGCTGAGGGGCTCTTGCAGGGCCTCTTCCCCACCGCTGCAGACTTCCTCTCCAGGACAGGTTCAGGATGTTTCCCTGTCCCTGCACCCTTAAGCCTCCCGCTAACCCTTTACTTCTTCCCAAAGAGGAGCCCCACCTCCTCAGAGCAAGGGGCTGGCCTGTGCTATTTCTGTCCTTTCTGGGATTCTTCTGAGAACAGATTCTTGTTTTCAGTCTGATTCAGATGTGAAACTTTTCCCTCAGCCTCTCACCCAGTTGCTGGGGGATGGGTCTCTGCCTCATCCACTCCTTCCTCTAGCCAGGCTCTTCCTGTTCCCCTCCTCAAAATTCTCCTGTCAATCACTCAGTTTTGCTGAGACCTGGAGGAGGAAGTCAGGGGCTTAAGAGGGAGCCTTCCCCTCAGGGGCCTGGGGCCCCAGGGGCAGCACTTTGATACTTTGAAGTAGGAAACTTTGATTCCCATGGCCAGCCCTGTTCCTGTGCAGAGGAGTCACCTCCATGGCCCCATCCTCAGGTAGGCGCCAGGGATGAGGAAGGGAGAGGGGAGGAGGAGGACAGGCTGCTATGGGTCCACCAGTTGTAGTGTGGTGGAGGGGAGGGGTCAAGACCTGACAGTCTCCTATGTTTTGTGTGTGTGTATGTGAATGTGGTTGTGACTTAGCAATGACAGGTGACTTAGCAGTGTTTCCCCTCTTTCCTTCCTGACCTCCAGCAGTCCCAGCATCCTTAGGACCTCACATTCCTCCAATATCTCCTCATGTGGTCTTAAGAGCCTGAAAGGGAAATAAAATTCTTCTCTCAACTCCCAACCCCTTAGCTTGAGGCTGCCCTGTCCCATGCTCCCCACTTATAGTGGTATTTTGGGGAGGGTAGTGGTGGAAGTAGTGGCAGGGGGCTTTGGAAATCGCCAGGTCCTCTGATGGGGACTGGGGGAGCTGCAGTCTTCTGGAGTGTTGGGATTCCTACTGCCCGGAGCCACCTTTGCCAGCTGGCTGCCTATAGCTGGGAGAGACTGGGGCCTCCAGTGGTCAGGATCTGAGGCTCTCCCTTGGGGCAGGGACTGATGGTAGAGGAGGAAGAAGTTGTGGTGGTGAACCAAAACTAGGGATGGAGTGGAAGGGCTGTTGGGAAGCTTCAAGTTTTCCTTAAGTCTGGATGAAGACTGGACAGGGGTGAACATCCTGTTCTGCAGGGAAAGGGACCTGTACCAGATACTCCGAGGACTGAACCAGAGGGGCTAGAGGAAAACTGATGTGAATGGGGAAGTAGGACTTCCTGCAGAAGCATGGCGAGGTGAGGACTTTGGGTGGGTCTGAGGAGATCCTAACTCTGAAGGACGTTAGAATCAGAGAGGCCCTGCCAGGCCAGGAAGTTTTGTGCAGGAGAGTTATGTAACTTCAGGAGGGGGAAGTGCAGCACCTGGATCCCTCCAGCTGCCCAAGTCCAGGTCCCCTCCTTGGACTCCCCATTTGTCAGATTTATCCTTTTCCTCCCTCCTCTTCCTTCTGGTGTCTGGATCATGTTGGGTTCAGATTTTAACAGGAGCTATGAAAGAGCTCCTGGACAAGATCAAGACGGGGAGGGGGAGGAACTTGGAGGGCAGGGTGTGTTGAAAGCCAGCCCAGGACCTCACTCTTCTCCCCTGACTCTCCATTGGAGTTTCAGAAACCCTGCTTCTGAGATGACAATTGTGAGCTCTGGCAGACAGCTTCCCGATTAATCTGCCTCCTTTCCCTTTTATTTCTTTAGTGAACATTTACTGAGCATGTTACTGGGTGCTCTGAGCACAGCTGCCAGGATAGACAAATCACCGTCACTGGCATCAAGACGCCTCCCCAGTCTATTGTGGGCCACCAAGCACCATCACCCCATGAAGGATGGATGACTGAGCCGGAAGGAGCTCTGATGCAATGAGGCCCAGCCTCCCTCCAAGCCAGTTACACGATCAAGCTCCTTCTGCCCCAACACCTTTGGTATCTGGGGCATAGTTAGGCTCCAGTAGAGTGAGTTGTAGGCTTGACAGAGATTGACAGGTTGTGTAACCTTGGACAAGTCACTCAAACTCCCCATAAGATGATTGTGAGGCTCAAGTCAGGTAATTATCAAGGCGAGATTACAGCCATTACCATTCTCCCATTTCCTCTGTTAAGGGGCTTCCTAATTACCAGCCTCCAACCAAACTAGGTGCACTCTTCTCCACCTGGACTTGGGATAGAGCAGGCAGCAGCTTGTAGGATTTGAAGGGAGTGGGGTGTGAGCTGGGTAGGGCTGGCAGGATGCTGGTCAGTTAATTCCAATTCAGATCACATTTATAGAGCCTCATTGTATATGCAAGGCCTTTCGAATACATTATTTCATTTAATCCTCTTATTACAGCCCTTCAAACATGGTTTATTATTATCCTCACTATTTAACAGATGAAGGAACTGAAGCTTGAAGATAAAGGTTCTCAAACTTCAGGGTGTGTGAGAATCACCTGGGATGCTTGTTAAAAATGCAGATCTCTGGACTCATACCTTAGAAATTCTGGTTCAATAGGTATGCAGTGAGGCCTAGAATCGAACAGTTTCACAAGTATCGCAGGTGATTCTGATACCGGTGATCTACGGGCCTCACTTTGGCGGGCACTGGTGAAGAATTAGACTTGCCCAGGGGCTCAGAGCCAGGAAGTGAAAAGTTTGAATCCAGGATTCCTGCCTCCTGGAGCTGCCTTGGAAGCCTGGGTTTCTACATTAGACAAATGGGTGTCTTCCCCGCCTCCCTCCCTCTCTAGGCCCATTGTGAGGATAAAAGGAGATAATGTAGGAGACAGCGCTTTTTAAAATGTAGAGCTGGCAGCATTGTTAGAGATTATGCGAATCCATGCAAATGAGCACCCGTGGGTTTGGCTGGCTGTTCACTTTGGGAGCCTGTGCTGGGCTGTGTGTTTCCTCGAGGTGGCTCAGGAAAGAAGGAAGAACTTCGGCGGTGGGCATTTACCCCTAGTGGGCAGAGTTTTTGGCTGTAAAAGGGCTGATGGAAGTGGAAGATTAGGGCTGGGATGGGAATCTGGGGGAGAGGTGGGACCAGCAGCCTTTCTTTCTTCCTGAGTTGTGTGTCTCCAGATTCAAGGGTCCCTGGCCACGGGGACTGACCAGCTTGTGCCTGGGCCCCAGAGGCAGAGCACACTGTAATCTTTGCTCTGTGACCTCTGGGTCTGCACTCAGGGAGATGCTGGCTCAGTCACCCCTTGCTAGCTCATTGGCCGGAAAGCCTTTTGTGCTCTTCAGCCTCTATTCCTCCTCCCTGGTGGAGCCTAAGCTGGGGCTGAGCTTTACTGAACCCTGGGCTCTTTCTTGTTGAACAACTTGCTGTCTCCATGTGGAGACGGGGCAGCAGGAAGGCTGGAAGTGGGACTTGAAGATAGCCCACCAGGAGGCTCTAGTGTCACCCTTCAACGTCTTTCCCCGCTTTTCCCCTTTCCCTTTTGCCCCGTTTGCATTCAGACCTGTCTTCGTCCAGGACTGCTGGTCTCTTAGGTGAGAGCTGGCCAGTGATGCTTCCCGGGGCAGGCTATTTTGGGTGCCCTATTCCAAAGCTTGCTGGGACCCCGGGATTCTAGAGCTGCTTCTGTTCAGGAACGCCATTGTTCTCCCTCCCCCGGCAACCCTGGGAACTGATGCTAATTTCAGCCTCTGGTCCCTGACTCATTCTCTTCTCTTTCCTGACTCATAGGGTGACCTCGGGTTTCTGAAGCCCCTTTCAGTGGGAAATTGTGCTGGCCACCATCTCACCCCACCTTGGTTTTAGGTGGGGTGGGGCAGGGCTGGGGGAAGGAGCCAGAAAGGAATATTTAATTGCTTACTTTAAAATCACCATCTAAAGTCAGAGAGCTTTGTTTGCTTTGTGACTGCCTGGGCCGGACTCAGGCAGTCACAAACCAGACTTTTAAGAAGCCTCCCTGTTAATCACTGTCCCTCAGAATTGGTGAGTGTAAAATATGAGGGATTGTCTCTTCAGGCAAAGCGTCTAGTAAGTGAGAACCCTGACCCTACCTTCACTACTCTGGATGCCGCAGGGCAGGGACGGGATGGGTACATCCACCCTTTGCCAGAGGTTCTCTCTGGAGCAACCCGGGGAGGCACGGGTTAATCCTGCTTTGTCCCGGTTGATGGATTCTGGAATCATAATCCATTAGCTCTGCCTGGATGGAGGGAAGCCAGGCGAAAGCATTCAGATTGGTCTTTGTTCTGTGTCTTTGCCATCCTTGCCAGGGACAGAGGAGCTGTGGACATGTTCCCCTAACCTGCCAAGACCAAGAGACATAATGAAAGAATCCTGGGGGCTCTTTTGATGGCTGTTGATCCCAGAGCCCCGTTTCAGGGGGAAAAAGGCAGTTTCAGCTTTCGGTTATTCAGACTATGAAACAGATCATCCCTGAAACATCACCCCAGGGGCTTGTACCTGCCTGATTCTTCTGAGCCTGGGCAATCTAAACAAGAGTTTTCAGGGAAAACTGACTAAAATAGGGTGTTAATGGTCAGAGGGGGATGGGGTCTGTGGAGTCAGGAAAAGCCTGGGGTTTAACTTTAGGGGGGTGGATAAACTTAGTACAAGCCCCGGCAACAGCCTGTGATGAAACACGTCAGCTGCTGTTATTCTATTAGAAAGATGAATGGCTTTTGGAAGACTGAGGCTGTTTCTGTAAAATGCATCCTGTTAGAGGGTATCCTGCTCTCCTGACAAGGAAGCAGCACCTGAGCAGGTTGTCTGTCCCCGCCCCCGCAGGCTGCGCTGCATGGTGAAGCAGTTGGAGAACGGGGAGGTGAACATTGAGGAGCTGAAGAAAAACCTGGAGTACACAGCTTCCCTGCTGGAGGCCGTCTATATAGATGAGACGCGGTGAGAGGGGTGACCCTGGGCTGCGGGAGAGACGTACACACGGGCGAGAAAGCTACCAGACAGACACAGTCATCCAGGCTGGGGAGTCAGACAGAAAGCTGGAGATCGACATGTGTGACATGGCCAGAGCAGGGAGGAGGAGGGGCAGGGCAGGTAGATCTATAGGTAGAGATTTTGACAGAGATACAGAGGGACAGACAGAGAGTTGTGGAAATAGCACCAAACACAAGAAGAGGAGAAGACTGTTCCAGAGCTGGAAAGGCCTTAGAGCTCATCTGGTCCTAACCTTCTTGCCAGTGGGGAAGCCTTCCAGACTGTTGCTGCCCAGGATGGGAGCCACTGGTCACACATGGCTATTGGGGCTTGAAACGTGGCAAGTGTGAATTGAGACGTGTGTGTATATATAAAATCCATGCTGGATTTCAAAGATTTAGAGAAAAGAATGTAAAATATCTCAATCATGTATTTTATATTGATTCCATGTTAATGATAATACTGTGGGTACATTAGGTTAAAGAAAATTCATTATTAAAATGAATTTCACCTGGTTCTTTTTAACCTTTGAAGGTGGCTACCAGAAAACTTTAAGTTACTTATGTATGGTTTGCATTTTATTTCTGCTGGACAGTGCTGCTGGTCTGTAGCACCCTCCATGGGTGGTACCCATTCCACTGTCTGCTTGAACACTTCCAGAGTTGGGCTGCTCACTACCTCACATAGTGACCAGTTTCATTATTGGAGACATCAGAAAGAGAAACAGAAATAAAAAAGACTTAGTGAAAGAAAGGAAAGCGCGGGTCAGAGGAGGGAGAGAGCCGCTGTGAGAGTTTCCAAGGCGTGGGGTGTGGCTGGGCCCAGGGTCTCTAGGCTGTGGAAGCACCTGCTGTCTTTGCTCTGTGACTCCTCTTCTGGGGCCTCAGGCAAATCTTGGACACGGAGGACGAGCTGCAGGAGCTGCGGTCGGACGCGGTGCCTTCGGAGGTGCGGGACTGGCTGGCTTCCACCTTCACCCAGCAGACTCGGGCCAAGGGCCGCCGCGCGGAGGAGAAGCCCAAGTTCCGGAGCATCGTGCATGCGGTGCAGGCTGGGATCTTCGTGGAACGGTGAGGCTCGCCCATGCCCTGCCTTGCTCTGCCTCTAGCTGTGTCTCTCTCTCCCAGCCACCTTGGTCTTCCCGGACCCCACCTGATCAGACCCCACCCCCAGACCTCACACCTGAGCTTCTTTTCTTCTTCTCCCTCAGGATGTTCCGGAGAACGTACACCTCTGTGGGCCCCACCTACTCCACTGCGGTCCTCAACTGTCTCAAGGTGATCCCTGGGTTTTCAGGCAAGAGGAGGAGTTGGGGGATGGAAGAGTCATTGGGGCAGTCATACTCTTTATGGGGTGATTTTTGCCTTCCCTTTTAACTGTTGTTTCCATGTTCCTCAAAACAACTTTTGCCCACCCCAGAGGCCAACTCCTGACTTCTTGTCACTCCATATGAAGAGATATCTGGGAAGAAAGAGGGCCATTTCACCACTTCTTTGTTTTCCTGCTTCCCAAGCCTCTGTAATCATCGGGAAGTCCCCCTTGAAGTCTAACTGCAGCCCTTGCTGCTGCTGGGATGCCCCCCCTTGGGAGTCTCTCTGTCTAGTTCCTTGTTTCTCCACAGAACCTGGACCTCTGGTGCTTTGATGTCTTTTCCTTGAACCGGGCAGCAGATGACCATGCCTTGAGGACCATTGTTTTTGAGCTGCTGACTCGGCACAACCTCATCAGCCGCTTTAAGGTTGGGAGCGTCCTAGCCCTGCCTCCGGGCAGGATTCTCCACTCCCATTGCTCCTGTTCTCAAAGAGTCCAAACGGGCAGATTCCACAGGCTCCTTCCCTCCCTCCGTCTCACTGTCAGGGACGTCTCCCCATGCCCATCCTAGTCTACCTTTTCCTTCACTCCCTGCAGTCCCAGCCTCTGACTTGATTTATTGCTTTCTAGGGGAAGATTCTAGCCCTGCAACTGTCCAGCCTAGGAGCCTGCCCTTTCCCCATTCACTTTGTCCCCTCACTTGCCCTCCCTGGGCTGGCTGCAAGTCCAGCTCCCTGTTTCAGCCCTCCTGCCCCCTGCCCGTGCACACGGTCAGCCTGGAGTCCAGATGCTGTCAGCCGTGCCCTGCGGGACTAGCACCTCTCCGTTTGTTTTGGGGTGGGGCCTCTCCCTCCCTTCCCGCTCCAGCTCTTGCCTCTGTCCAAGGAATTTTATGGAGAGGATCAGCTCTTGGCAGGGCTAGATAGGGCTGTAGGTGCGGAGGGAGGGTGTGAACTCATTTGCTCTTGGCTGGCCAGGAAGAATATGGGATTAAAGTCCTCTTCAGATCCCTGTGCCAGAAGGTTCTTTTGGGAACAGGAGCTGGAAAAGAATCACTTCCATGTGGGAAAACCATCCTTGGAGGTGGAGGGTGAGGCGGGGCTGAAGAATCACAAAGGGGATATTTGTTCAGCACTCACGTGGGGCTGACAATAGACGTTAGGGTGGAGGAAAACGCATGTGTTCTGAGGGGCATGGGGGCATCAAAGGAGTCCAGTCGGAGGGCCCCTCCCAGAGGGCTTCGGGGAGTCACTGGGTCACCCTCTGCCTCCACTTCACTACAACAGACTATTGGTGTGTGAGAGCCTTTCTTTGACTCAGCCTTTTACAACAGCTCCCCAGAGGGTTTCCAGAACTTTCCTGAGATGCTCAGCTGGAAGTTTCCCCAGTGCCTCCCTGAGGCCTGTTCCTCTGCAGTTTCATTTTCTTCTTTCCAATCCTGCCCTCTCCAGGACAGAGAACAGCAAGGTCCTCTTTTTCCTAAGACTTTTCCCAGCTCTTGTTTCCCAGCTCCAGACTGGTTCTCAGACTTCCTCCAGACACCAAATTCTCCTACTGGTGCTCCCTCACTTGGAAGGGGACCCCAAGAGTAACTGCGTCAGGTTGGGTTTGGCCCAACCCCAGCCTGTCGGAGAGGGCCCTTCTCGCTCTAGTCCTCTCTCCTGGTAGAGACCCCTTGTCAAGCTCCATATTCCTTTCCTGGGCACCCGGCCCCTCCCCTGCTCCTCCCCTTCCCTTCCCTTCCTCCAGGGACGCCATGGCAACAGAAAAGCCAGGGCAGTTGTCATGGAAACGGTCCTTTAAAATTCCCTGAATTTGGGGCACAGCCCTCCAGAGGTGGGGGCCGGGGATGTTAGGGTCTGACTGACTAGTGGCACATCTCCTGTGCCTCACCCCTACTGCTCATCTTTGTAAGTCCTAAACCCTACTCTCCTCCCAGCCTCAGAGGAGCCTTGGGTCTATGAAGGAGGCAGTTGTACCCTCGGGGCGTATGCAGAGACCGAGTGCTTGAGAGTGTGTGGGAAGGCTTCTCAGAGGAGGGGGTGATCCACATCTGGCTAGAAGACTGCTCTCCAGGCCATCTGATTCTTTCCCTTGCTTCTGAGCCCCTCTCCATGGCTCTGGGGATGGGGTAGGGTAGTTGGAAGCCAGGAGGGAAGTTTTCTTTCCTTTTCTAAAAAATCTTCAGGGAAATAATAATTATAGCTACTCTTTAGAGAACACTTAAGTGCCTTGTACTTATCTCATTAAACTTAAGGTAGGTGGTATTCATTCTGCAATTAAGCATCTGAGGCACAGAGAGGCACGTGACTTGCCCACGGTCACACAGCCAACAGGTGTAGAGCCAGGATGTGAGCCAGGTTCACCGATTGAGAGGCCATCACCTCCCCTGCCATGTTGCCTTCTAAAGAAAGAGGGCCTTGCTGACCTTCATCCTCGGCCACCCCCCTCCCCAACTCCCGCACACCCTCCACGTGTCTCGGTTTCCTCCTCCTCCTGCAGATTCCCACTGTGTTTTTGATGACTTTCCTGGATGCCTTGGAGACAGGCTATGGGAAGTACAAGAATCCTTACCACAACCAGATCCACGCAGCTGATGTTACCCAGACGGTCCATTGCTTCTTGCTCCGCACAGGGATGGTGGTAGGTGCCCCGGAGATCGCTCTTCTGTGATTCAAGGTTTTATGGCAGCAGCACTGGGCAGTCTAGACTGTACTCTCATTCCCCTTTTTCTCTCTTTGATTCCTCTCCTTTGGCATCCCAAAGCCTTTACAGAGTCAGATGGGACTTACTCACTCTAGAGAATTCCTGGCTGGACTGTGACTTCATGGGCAGTGCTGGGGACGCGTGCTGGGATGCAGTGGGAATGTTGCCAGTCGGGATGGAGGAGGGTCTTTGGCCATTCTAGGAGCTGAGAAACATGGGTGCATTAGCTCAAGAGCTGGCCTTGAGGAATGGAAGGGCTGGGCTGAGCGGTCCAGCCTGTGTGTGGAGGTCTCCGGGCAGCGACTGGCAGAGGCCAGCCTCCTCTCATCCTCTGTCTCTTTCTCCCAGCACTGCCTGTCGGAGATCGAGGTCCTGGCCATCGTGTTTGCTGCAGCCATCCACGACTATGAGCACACAGGCACTACCAACAGCTTCCACATCCAGACCAAGTGAGGGGTGGGGACGAAGCAGGGGTGGGAGGGGCCCAGTGGAGGTACAGAGGGCTGGACACCGTGACCTTGGGCTTTGCAGGTCAGAATGTGCCATCCTGTACAATGATCGCTCAGTGCTGGAGAATCACCACATCAGCTCTGTTTTCCGGTTGATGCAGGATGATGAGATGAACATTTTCATCAACCTCACCAAGGATGAGTTTGTGTGAGCAGAAGCCAGGAGTGGGCATCCCTGAGAGACCCCTCACCCCCAAGCCCTCCCTTCCCTCTTTCCGGACCGCCCACCTAGCAGTGCTGATCCCTGCTTGGGTTCTGTCCATTCAGAGAGTTGCGGGCCCTGGTCATCGAGATGGTGTTGGCCACAGACATGTCCTGCCATTTCCAGCAAGTGAAGACCATGAAGACGGCATTGCAGCAGCTGGAGAGGTGACATCTGGTGGGGCGTGGCTGGGGACAGGCCAGAGTGAGGGGTGTGTGAAATGTGGGCGTCCACATGGGTCATAGGTGTGCCAGGTCTTGACATCTCATATATGTGACGTGTGCGCCCGTGGCCCGGGCTCGTGTGCGGCCCAGGCAGCCTGTCTGCTGGAGAGCACTTGGGCTGGGGGTCTGAGATGGGCGTTCTCATGGCAGCTTCAGGACAGGCTTCTTCTGGAAAGTTGCGAAAATCATTCAGCCTTCTGGACTCGTTTCCCTACCTGTGAAATGTGAAAATGATATGCCTCCCTCCACTACAGCTTGCCACCAGTTTCTACTCCAAGCGGGCCATTGGGAGAGTCGTGTGAGGTTAAATGAAAAAGCACAGAACAAATGCCATAATTACATCTAATGTTGCTGCAGAGTGGGTGGGAGTATACAAATGTAAGAGAGAGTAGGCTGTGTTTGTGTGTGGGCTAAAGGTGTGTGTTATTGTATGGTGTCCATGTGGGGGAGAGTGTGCATTGTCAGAGCGTGGCGTTGTTGGGAAATAACAATAATCATTATAATAAAAATAATTACAGACAACATCTACTGAGCACTTATTAGGTGCCAGACACTCTTCTAAATACTTTTATGTTGTATGTCATTTAATTTTCAGAACAACTCTGTGTGGCAGATTCTGTTATTATTTCCACTTAGGACTGAGGAAAATGAAATATGGACATTTTAAGTCACTTGTTCTGTGCCACATAGCTAGAGTGTGTTAGGTATAGTGGGGATTTGAACCCAGCCCTTTGATTCTGAGAAGCTGGGCTGCTTCCTATACATCTATGGGTGTGTGTGTGAGTGTGTGTGTGTGTGTGTGTGTGGAGCCTCAGAAGGTGTTTGAAGTTAGGTCTGAGAGAGGGCGTGTGATGAGAAGTTAGGCGTGGTCCGGGCTTCCCTTTCCTAAAAGATCAGTCTCCCTTCCCTTGTCACCTGCCCCGACAGGATTGACAAGTCCAAGGCCCTGTCCCTGCTGCTCCACACCGCTGACATCAGCCACCCAACCAAGCAGTGGGCGGTTCACAGCCGCTGGACCAAGGCCCTCATGGAGGAATTCTTCCGCCAGGTCTGGGGCAGCTTTGCCCGCCCTGCCCACGGGGACTCTCCCCTTTGTTCTCCGAGTTCCCTGTTCCTACTCCAGCTCTCCATTCAGCTGCCTGCAGCTGCCGACCTGATCCCGAACCCGTGGGATCAAATGTATCTCTGCAAAGCCTAACAGTCATTGCCAACAGAGGCATTCCGTTGGCATGCCACCCATTTTTAGGTCAAAGGCACAGAGATCCCTCTTCTCCCCCAACAGCCCCTACCGCCCCAGCTGCACCCCAGGCTGGTAGACTGAGGTGCTTCCCTGCCTCGTCTGCTCCCGCAGGGTGACAAGGAGGCAGAGCTGGGCCTGCCGTTTTCTCCGCTCTGTGACCGAACCTCCACGCTCGTGGCGCAGTCCCAGATTGGTGAGTGTCCCTTCTGGCAGGGAGGAGAGGGTGGGGAAGGGGAGAGGGTGCCTTCTGGGCCTGCATCAGGACTGCTCCTTGTCCCCATCCCTCAAAACCATAATTCCAGTCAAGGTGAGCCTCCTGTGTTAGAGCATGAGGTCCTGGGGTGGAGCGCCAGGGTGGGCAATGGTGGACAACGATGGGGAGGAGTTGACTGGGTCACAAAGACATCGTCCCAAAGGCTGCCCCCCTGGGGAACTTCTCAGCCCCGGGTGCCCCTGTTTTACACGCAGCTGGGGGCCACAGCCGCGCCCGCCATAGCCCAGCCCTCCAGGGCACACGTCATGTCCCCCTGCCCTGCAGGTTTCATCGACTTCATCGTGGAGCCCACATTCTCTGTGCTGACGGATGTGGCTGAGAAGAGTGTCCAGCCCATGGGGGATGAGGACTCCAAGTCTAAAAACCAGCCCAGGTGAGGGTGGCCAGGGTAGCCAGGAGACCCCATAGAGGACCGACTCCCAGGGAGGAGGCTCAGGCCTGGCAGGGGTGTGGAGAGGCAGATGACTCCCAACCAGGGAGCCCCTCTGCTACGGGTCACACGTGGGGCCAGGAGGCTGGGGGCAGGGGGTGTGGCCTGCCCGTGTTCCCTCTGCCAGATTTGCTTTCTTCCATTAGCTCTGTCTTTCTGTGAATCTGCTTTTATTTTCCTTCTAGTAGGAGGGAAGGTGTGGAGAGGGCTGGGGGCCGGGGGCCGCCTAGCAGAAGGAAGAGGGGACAGGTCTCCCTGATGCTCCCGGTCCTCCATCCCTCCCGCTCTGAGGGCTGTGGAGGCCGTCCTGGAGGAGGCAGGGTCTCATCTCTGCCATGTGGCGGGTCCTGCTTCTAGTTTCCAGTGGCGTCAGCCTTCTCTGGATGTGGAAGTGGGAGACCCCAACCCTGACGTGGTCAGCTTCCGCTCTACCTGGACCAAATACATTCAGGAGAACAAGCAGAAATGGAAGGAACGGGCAGCAAGCGGTGGGTCCTGTGGGAGGTTGAGGCCTTGTGGGCAGGATGGCTAATGGAGCAGCAGCGGGTCCATTTTCCTTAAGCCCCATGAGCAAACCTTTGTCAGACTCCTCCCCAGAGTTGGGAAGGGACTGATCAGGCTGCATTAGATCATGGGAAGGACGGACTGACTGGCCTGGACTGTTCTAGAAGAGGGACTGGAGAGAGGAGGAGGGGAGAGCCAGAGCCCACAGCTGGAGGGACCTGGTGCACACTGCGGTCTCTAAGTGGTGCCCTGTGCATGCGGGTAACCTGGTGGCCCTGGCTGAGACATCTCTTCCCTAATGTGCGAGTTGAGGGGCATGAATTTCAGCAAGGCTGGAGAGGCTGTCTCCAAGTGTGCCTGGGTTGAATGGAGCTTAGCTTGAAGAAGGGGGATGTGTGAGAACCCCTTATTTTTCTCCACATATTCCTTGGGTTTGGGGGAAAAACACTGCTTGGTCTGGTCCCAACTTCCCTCATGTCCCTCCGCAGGCATCACCAACCAGATGTCCATTGATGAGCTGCCCCCCTGTGGGGAAGAGGCCCCGGCCTCCCCTGCCGAAGATGAACACAACCAGAACGGGAATCTGGACTAGCGTGGGGCTGGCCCAGGTGAGCTTGCGGTGGTGGACAGGGAGGGGCCTGAGGTTCTGCAGGGAGGAGGGAGGGCTGGGTGTCTAACAGGCATCTTTGAAGGGTCGTCTCTGTGGTTCAGTGGATGTGAGATTCTCCCTCCCTCTTTCCAGGCAGGATAAACACATAGAACTGAGCCAGGGCGTGAGTGGGAGGCAGGGAAGTCCTCCCGCCTCTTCTGTCCTAGCCTCTGCGGGGAGAGAGGAGGTAGCTCCTCAGACTGGGGTGAGGCCTGTGTGGCTCCTTTGTGCAGGTCCGGGAGAGGAAGCAGCCAGGGCGTGAGGCTCTGGGAGGTCAGCTGGGCATGACTTCCATTCCAGCCCCCGCTCACATCCTCGCTGAGCACATTCTGTGGGGCACTTTTTGCACAACTAGATGTGAAACTGAGTGGGGATCCAGTGGGTCGTTGGGAAGGTAAGTCAGGCTGGAGATGAAGGTGGAGATCAGAGCACTGAGGTGTCTCCCTCTTCCCCTAGGCCCTCACCGAGTCCAGAGTGTTCAACGTCATCAGCACCATCCATCAGGACTGGCTCCCCCATCTGCTCCAAGGGAGCACGGCGGTCACAGAACAGACAGCCCACCCGAAGGACAAATGCCAGAGACTGTGGGGTTGGGGGAAGGGCCCCTCCCCACCCGACACCCACTGGGGCATGCTTTAATCTCCCGTCAGCAAGACTGGGGAACTTCAGGCTCCCAGTGGTCACTGTGTCCATCCCCCCACCTCTGGACTCTCCCCGTGGCCAGATGACTGGCTGGACGAGAGCTTCCTGGAGGCTTCCCAGGGCCAGGGGGGAGGGTCAGAGATGCCAGCCCCCTGGGCCCTCCCCTATTCTTTTTGCCTCCAAGTTTCTAAGCAATACATTTTGGGGGTTTCCTCAGCCCCCTACCCCAGATCTTAGCTGGCAGGTCTGGGTCCCCCTTTTCCTCCCCTCGGAGGGCTGGAATAGGACAGAGAGATGGGGGTTTTCAGAGCCCTATGCATGGGGAGGGGAGTGGGCTTCTTCAGGGTGTGGTACCTTTCTAGGGCCTGGGGGTGGGGTGCACCGTGTTTACCCCAGGCTTGCACTGCTTCAGCCCCATCCCCAGACTGGCCCCCTGCAGTCTTCCCTCTCCGAAGTGGTGACTGGGGGAAGAGGAGCCACTGGGACCAGGAGCTGAGAGGAGGTCTTTCCTGGGGTCCCCAGGGACTCGGGACTGGTCTAGGCCCCTGGGGCTTGTCACCTGCTCTGGCCAAATCCTGAACCCTTTGCCTCCTTCCTCTCCCCTGGGGCCAGGAGGTTCCTATCCGACCAATGTCTGTAAAGTGCTCTGAGGTCTCCCCAGCAAAGCACCTTTAGGATGCATCCTATGAGCACAGGTGGGAGGGACCAGCTGGGCTGGGGTCAAGGGTGCATGGGGAGGGCGAGGTATAACCCAGTAACCCTGTGTTGCAAACAGAGAGGGTCCCTCTCCTCCCTCCCAGCACTGGCCCACTTACAGGTGCCAAGAGGCCCCTCTCTGGGGCAAATGGGGAGTGGAGGGGGGCAGATGGGGAAGGGCTCAGGTCTGCTGCTGTCAAAAATGTCCTCTGAAGAGAGCCCAGCCAGGCCTCTGCCCCTTCCTCTCCTCAGGCTCCTCTCTCCCCGCTTTGTCCCCAGAAAGTTCCAGGTCCAGGCGACTGCCCCTCCTCCTTTCTTGTAAATACCAACCATGCATTTGTACAGTGGGCCTGTTCATGTGAAGTCATATCCACGGTCTCTTAGACCTGCCACCTGCCACTTGTCCCTTCTGCCCCACCCCTAGTGGGGCAGAGACGCATGTGACTCACCCCTGCCCTTGGACTCCCAGCACCCTGCTATCACCAGAGGTCAATAAAGAGGAGAGACCAGGCCTGGCCGTGAGTGTCGTTTACTGGATATCTTCACGCACACTGTCTCTTCACGCCCAATAAAATCCTGGTGCGGTGTTCGCCCTGTTTCATGTGGGGAGGGGTGAACGGAGGCCCAGAGAGGCGAGGTCTTGCCCGAGGGCGCACAGCAGCACAAGAACTTCTGAAGTTCTTTTTTCTCTCCATCATACCACTTCAGTAAACAGGGGCAAAACTTGCCTTCCCTCCTCCCTGCTCCCCTCCACTGTTGGGAAAAATCAAAAGCAGTGGGTAGGAGAGGCCTGGCTATGGGGTCTGAGGAAGTTTCTTCTCTGCTCAGCTTCTGTCGTTGACCCTGTGTCCTCAGTGTCTAGGACAAAGGGGAGAGCTGACCTTTCCAGTTCCTAGCAAGGGCCTCTTTGTGAATAGCCACTGTCTTCTCCATCCAGCTTTGCTAATGGGTTGGAACCGGGGTGGTGGTCTCCTCACAGCTGGAGGAGGGAACACATCCTGAAGCCTGGGACTCACTGAGCCTTGCAGGACAGGCAGGGAGGCATCCACACAACACAACACCTGCTCTTTCCCATGGGTGGTGCCCAGGTGCAGTTCCTAGCTGTTTCCAGCAGATGGCGCCTACAGCACAGCCGCAGCCGGACTGGCCTTAGGGCTCCTAGTCTCCCAGCTGCGGGATGGTGATATATTTTCCTCAATATGAAGAGAACCTGGGGCCATCCTTCCTTCTTGGTGCCCTGGGAGTCAGTCCTCCCACCTGTCTGACCCCCAGCAAGTAAGCATAGGGTTGGGAAAAAACTCCTTTCCCAAGGCTCCTGCCCAGCTTCCGTATTTCCTCCTTTCCAGAGGCAGCTGGGCAGAAGAGAAGGGGGCTATGTAGAGGGCAGGACAAGAGGGGAGGGAGAAAAGATGCTCCAAGTCTGGAAAGAAGGAAAGTGCCAAGGACTTAACACCAACTTTATCACTTTTTAAAAACAAGAAATTTTCCCCAAAAGTGAAGAAATAAGAAACAATTCCAGTGTCCATGCATTCCCAACTGCAGTCTTGATTCCAAGATACCTCCTTTACTCTCAGACCTGTTGTGAGGAAGCGGGCAGAAAGAGAAGGTGAGTGAGAGGCCGGGGGTCCTACTGCCCATCCAACCATCCCGTTAGTCTCGAACTTCTGCTGTCTGACCCCAGTGGCTGCCCTCCTTGTCCAGTCTACATAGGGGAGGGGAGACTGTAAAATCAAAGCTCACGAGGTTATTCCATCAGACTCTCTACTGCGGGCAGGACCACTGCTCTCTCAGCCTACACAGGTGAAGCTCTCCCGTTGGGTTCCAAAGGCCCTTTATCAGAAACTCCGTGGTTTTCTTCTATCACCCATTTCAGGAGCTGGAAATCCTGAGACAGAGTCTAACCTCAATCCCTCCTGCTGCAGCTTAATCCCACTTCTCTGTTGGTCTGTCAGGGGAGAGGCCAGTCCTCTGGCCATAGAGAATAGCCTTTCAGTGACTGAAGCTGGTCCTTGGTTCCCCTTCTTCCCGACTCCAGATCTTCGCCCTTGCCCTCTCCACACAGCCTGCTGTCCTGCGGCCCACAGCCCCGCCCTGGGCTCTTACCGAGTTGGCTCCCTGGGAATCCAGTGGTGGTATATGGGTTGAGGGGTCTTCTGTGCTGGGTTTCTCACTGCCCCTCTCCTGAGTTTTCGGGATGGATTCTGCAGGTTCTGGAGAGGGAGAACGGGTGGTGGGAGGGAGGGGTGGTTATTCATGAGGGCTTGGAGAGGGGGTGCTGCTTCTGTTCACCCTGTCCTGTGCTCCAGTGACCCCTGAGAGGAGCCCAGGACCAGCAAGGTTTTCTCTGGTCACAATTGTTACTTAGGTTCACTGTTTTTTGTTTTTTTTTTTTTAAATCTGCAATCAGGAAAAAAAAAAAAAACCCTCTAAAAAAAGCTTAAAAATTTGGGTAAGGTCTCAATGTGTGGTTACACCTGACCTGAAAGGAGATGAGGCTTTTTATAGTCTATTTATTCCACTGAGTGGGACCATTCATTTCACTGCAGAAATATTAATGTGTTTCTGCTCGGGGTAGGAGGTAACATACAATATATATAAGCTTCACCTTCATAAAACTGGAAAAATTCTGAATTCTGGCCTACATCTGGGATAAGGGCCCGTGGGCACTCAGCTCCCACTGATTGCACGCATCGTGTGTGTCCGCCGCTGGACTCAGGACTGGTCTCATGTAATTTTCACAAACAATCCAAGGCGTCATCATGATCGCTTTACAGGCTGAGGTTAAGTAAGTTGTTCAAGGCCTCTGGGCTGGTAAAGAGGCAGAGCCAGGATTCTAGCCCCAGTGCTGCTCCCATTATGGTGGGCTCCCCCCATACAACAGGGAGCTCTGAAGTCCCAGCTGGGAGTGGATGGTGTCATCCGGAAGGAAAGGTGAAGAGATGCAAAACACAGCCACTGCCTCGTACATACAAAGAATCCATATTCTCCAGACAGTTTCTGGCTCTCCCTGGGCCCCTCTCTGCAGTGACTGGGCAAGGCTGGCCTCCCCCTGGGTTGGCCCCTCCCCAGCCTGAACGTACTGTGTGCTTTCCCAGAGGTGCCCGGCCTTGACTCCGCTTCTGTGTCTGTGATCCCAGCTGGGCGGGACTCCTGGGTCCCTGTGCTCTCAGTGGCTCCTTCAGACTCCTCTCCCTGCTCCTGTTGCCCCAGGTGATGTTCAACCATCATCTGGAGCTCTGGGGGCACAGAGAAAGGGAGAGAGCATGACTGCCCAGACTCCTCCGTGGGCCCTCAAACTCGACAGCCCCACTACAGGGCCGGCACTCACTGCCTTGTGTGGTTTGACTTTTCTGTCCCGAAATCCAGTGAAGAGGGATGTTCTCTGTGCAATAAGGAGGGACTAAAGCTAGACAATAAAACCTACTTCTTTCAAAGGTAGGGGAGGGGAAGGGAAGAGGCTTAAGAACAAAAGAGCCTCCTGACTAGCTGGGATACATGGTCCCCCTTGGGGTCAGGAGAAAAGACTCAATTTAGATTCAAGAAATATTAGAGCGCCTCCTATGTGCTGTGCCCTCTGTGGGTGAGTTCACACACTTGATTTAACTGCCAAAGGGAGGCAGTATGCAGGGCCCTGGAGGTCAAGCAGGTTTTCCCAGGCTACCAGGCTAGTTGGTGTCAGGGCTAGAATCCAGCCCTGGTTGGTCCAGCAACAACCCTCCTTTAATAAAGGCAGATTTAACAACTTCCCAAGGATTCCTTCCAAAGGGGTCAATGTGGCTGCTGCTCAGCATCAGGTGTGGCGGGGAAGGGTCTTCCGCACCTTTCATTGTGGGTGTGGTCCTCGTCACCTTCTTCCGTTGCCGTGGAGACATGGACAAAGCCGGCTGTGAAGGGTGCAGAGCACAGGTGGGCGCTGGCCCTTCTCACCCTCCCCCTCTGGACTAGCTGTGGGCTTCAGAAAGTGGGGGAAGAAAACTCCTGCCCCCCACCCCTCATGATGAGCACAGAGTCTGTGTGTGAGGGACACAGGGGTGTGTGTGTATGCATCCACTCAAGCCCATGCTAGGGGCACAGGGAAGAGGGAGCCAAAACGTCCTACAGATTGGTGGGGAGTTGAGGGATAATCCCCTAATGAGTCTGGGGGTTCTCTGTGCTGGGCTGAGCGGGAGGGACCAGCTCACCTTAAGAAGCGGGTTGGGGATCCGGTCTTCATCTATCTCTGAGGGAAAGATGGAAAGAAGAAAGTGATGAGAATGGGAAATCCAGGCTCCTCCCACCCCTGCCGCCAAGCGGACTTCCAAGGGGAGGAGCCTCTGCAGTCACCTCCTTCTTGATCCATCCCTCACATCTGCCCCCAGGAAGCTGGCCCTGGTGGCTGTCCCCAGCCTCCATCCTCCAGCTCCCTCCTGCCTTCCTGCCCGGTTTTATCTGCTGCTTCCTGTACTGTCCTGGACTCTGTGGTCGTCGGCATCTCTATTCTTGCCTCAGACCTGGAGGTTCCTGAAGGCAGAGTTTGTGGTCCTTTTCCTTTTTTCCTTCTTCTGAAGTATCCATCTCTTTCCCCTTCAAACTATTCCCCCTGCCCAGATCCAGGACTGAACCACACCTAGGAGGGAACACCAGGTAAAGAACAGCAAATGCGTCCTCCACCGGGCCGGGAGGTTATAGTCTTTTTTAGTAGTTGGAGGAAAGTTGGAGACTCAGGCATCCTGAGTTCCAGTCTGGCTTATTAGCATCACCGCCTCTCTGCCACTCGCCCACCAGCGCCCCTGACATTTTCTGAGACCTTGTTCTCTCCCCAGACCTTGATGGGGACACGGGTGACCAGAATGCCAGCTGCTCCCTGAGCTGTTTCTAACCTTCCCCTTCCCCTCTGGGGGCCAGGAAAAGAGCTGATGGAGGCGGTCCCTCCCCTTCACAGCTGTCACCGCCTCTGGGGGTGGGGGCAGCAGCCTTTCAGTTGCTGGAGAAACCTGGAAAGCTGTTGCCACAGCAACCGGTACTCTGTTGACCACCCCAACTCCTGGGGGGCTTGGGAACCAGGTGGTCTCCCTCCTCTCCCTAGCACTGCTCCATCTTTCTGAAGGAAATCCTCCTGCTAATCTAGCCACCACTTTCCTGTCTCTGGGTCAGAGATCTCTGGCTCCTCAGATCTGCCCTTCTCCCTAGCACCCACCCTCTCTCACTGGGACCCAGCTGTCTTCAGCAGCCCCTGCTCCCTTCAGCGATCCATCTGGGGTTACCTGGGGATGACTGGTCACTGGTCAGCACGAGGGTCGCAGGGGTGGGGCGGCGCCTCCGGATCTGAGGGAAGAGGTCAGGTATGTGTGGAAGCATCAAAGCCCTACTCACTCAGCAACAAAATCCCAGCTGCCCACTTAACACACCTCAAAAAGTGCCGTGGTACACTGACCCTGTGGTCTCAGGGTGGACATTCCTGGGCTCCTCCCTCTCCCCTGGGGACCCAGAGCCACCCACTCCCTGCTTCCCCCAACCCCCTTTCTGTCACTGCATCTCACCGGGCCCTAGCCCCAGCTCTCCATCTCAGCAGCTATATCTGTGCTAAGGCATCGATCTCCGGCCCACTGTCTTTCCGTCCATCCTGGATCAATGCTCAGAAATAACCGGAGAGGGCACAACGCTTTCTTCCCCTCAGTCCCCCAGCCCGCTCCCCACACGGACTGGAACCTGTTGTGGGCAGCACCTCAGTCCCCGCCCAGCCTGGGAGGACAGCACAGGGAAGGAAGGGCTGACTGGGCATTTCCTTGGCCCAGGCTCCTCACTGCATCATCCCCTCCCTATCCTTGGACACACCACCTTTCTGACTTGTCAGGAAATACAGTCTGGAGAAATCCTTGTCATGGTAAATACAATATGAGGAGGAGCCTGAGGCAGGCAGGACTCTGGCTGGGGACTAACACTCAGCTGAAAAATCATCCTGGGCTCCAGGGTCCCATTCTAAGAAATTAACATATAAGAGCTGATTGACTGCTGGGCCTCTGAGCCCCCTTTCCCTGCCTCTGTCCTTTTGTAATGCTGCCAATAAAGTTGATTGTTGTTGAAGTCAGTCCAAGGACTCTTGGGACACGTAGTTTTCCCCTTTTCTCCGGAGCCGTGGAAATGAAGAGAACTGTGGGGTTGGAGTCCCTGCAGCTCCCTCCCGGGCAGAAGAGGGGAGGGAAGACAAATGGGGCTGGGAAAGAGGCTAAAAACCTCCCAAGGTTGAGAGGAATAGGCTGAGGACACTGAATGATCAGATTCCTATCTCTGTGTGTCCATCATTTAGAGTCATTACCATGGGGGTGGGGGTGGTAAGACATGAGCCCTTCTCTATGCCCAGAAAGTGGGTACCAGCCATGGCAAGAGGGGCAGGGTTGGTGTGAGAGAGGGACTCCCTGTAGAAGAAACAGGTGCATAGTATGGGGGTAGCTTGGGGTAGGGATTGTTTTCTCAGGAGAATCCAGTGCTATCTGGTTTTTTTGGTGACATTTCAAGGTCCCTGGCAGCAGTATTAGTGGTGTGTGCGTGTGTGCATGCACATGTGCATACATGCATGCACTGCACAGACTTAAGTGTGAGCACACCTCTGGCTCTTCCTGGTGCAAATGTACTGGGGGCCAGCAGGCCGGTGTGTGTGCTTCATGCATGTGGGGAGAGGCCAGCCTTCTCCTAGGAGAGGACTCCTCTCCATTTCTTTCCTGTCCTGGGGGAGGGGAGCTGAAGACAGGGAGAGGGTGGGCTGTGGAGCCCGAGGAAGAGACTAAAAGTGTGACAGAAAGGGCAGCAGGGCTCTGGACAGGTCCCTTCCTTAACCAATATCCTTGCCTTGGACAACATTTCTAAGCACTCAGTGTCCTTGAGAATTTTGATGTCCTACAGCAGGAGGGAGTAAAATTAGACTCCCTGAAGCACCTCCAGGCACCTGAACTACTAGGAAACGAGTCTCTTTTTTTTTCTCCTTGCCCCTATCTCAAATCCTAGCTCTCAAGGACACCTGGTGCTTTTGCTTCTGATTTATTTCCAAACCAGTCATGCCAGAGATCTGGTAGCTATGGGCACCCCTCCATCCCCAGCCACTCTGTGCTCCATAACTCAGAGTTTCCAACCCCTGCTGCCCTCTCATGTCGGTCTGGGTTGGGTGCTCCTGCCAAGCCTGGAGATTTTTGCCCACACACTTGGGTAACACAGCAAGAGGGGCTGAGGTGAGGCTGCAGGTCGAATTTTGCACCAAGCAGACACAGATTTCTGAAGATGGGAGAAAAGCAGGCCTAAGTCTCTGCTCTCTTTTTCTCTCTGGTTCCTGAGCGCTGCTTCATGGTCCTCCCCTGACCCCCTAGACCCCTGGTCCAGCTGGCCTCCCACTCTCCTCTTCCTCCTCCCAACACACACCTACACCTGCCTCCTCTAACACCAAACAGATGCAGGTGTCAGGTAGCGAGCCTTGTCTATGCCTGTGGAAGGTAGTTCTGCTTAGAACTTCGCTCCTAAGCCCACAGCCAACACTCTTGGGCCCTTTCCCCTGTGTCTGAGGTTATCTTGGCCAGTCCCCTGCCTCCAGGAGTAGCAGCCTTTTTCCCAGTTCCAAGGGAAGGCTCCCTGTGCTCATGGCTCGTTCCCATCCCCATCCTCAGGCTGTCTGTGGTCTCACCAACCTCCCTCCTACTATCACATCTTGAGGTCTGGAGATGCAGCTCCCCCCAGGCCAGGGAGAGGCTGGAGACACAGTCCCTAACCCCTCCCTACACTCTGGGAAGCTCAAGATGTAAGAGAGGTGTGTGTACCGGGCCTTTCCCTTCACATCCAGCCCTTATCCTACCAAAGAGCTGGAGCAACAGAAAGAACACTGTCTCCAGCCCATCTCAAGAGATCAGAGTTTTCCAGGTGGGGAGGCCCAGCCAGAGCCCTGGAAGCTGGCAGCCAGTTGGGGGAAATAGAGGCACGTCCTTGTGGGAAGTGGGTATTCTTTAGGAATGGGGGTGTCTAGGTGAAGGGACAGAGAACACGAAAGGAGATGGAGCAATGAGCAAATGAGCAAATATTTAAAAAATGGGCGGTAGTAGCGACCACGGGTGGTCACCCTCCCCACACACATGCTCACTCTCCCGGAGACACACACTTGCTCACACACTCTCATACACCGCCGCCTCTGCCAGGCTGCTCTGAGCTAAAAATAGGCCTGGCCGGGAGGCTGGGCCAGGGCCCCGGACTCCCACCCCTTGAGCCCAGGCCAGGGCAGGGCTTCTCCCTCGCGGACGCTGGGCTTGGACCACAGCCCCTAGTAAGCCCCCACCTCTGGCTTCCCGGAGCCATTCTCTCCACGCCCTCCCCGGCCCCCTCCCCCTACCAATCCAAAGGGCAAGAGTTGGGAATAAGGGCCCACGTGTCCAGACTGGCAGAGAGGGGCGCCTCAGCCTGCAGACCCGACCACTCCTCTCCCGCAAAGCCGCAGCCCTCGCAGATTCACTCAACCCCTTCTCGTCCTCACTCTCTGGAGTCTGGCAGGGTCGCCCCCAGTTAGGAGAGGGCTGGGGGCTCTTGCTCCTCTCTCAACTCCCGCCCTCGCCTGCCCTCTCCCTCACCCCCTCCCGAACGCTGCCGACACCCTTGGGCGCCCCCGCCGAGCTCAGAAACTCTGGCGGGCGTTGACTGGGTGGGGGATGCGAGACCGGCGAAGGGGGGAGGGGTCGTGTCCTCAGGGAGGCCCCCTTCCCCAGGGCTGGGGAGGCAGAGAGCGATTATCGCGGGGAACCGCTTCGAGTGCGGGCGCTCATCCGTCAGTCTGTCTCGAAGAAGCACGGACAGGGCGATGGGGCTCCCACGGTGGGGGAGGGAAGAGAAGACCCCCAAACGGCGCGCCGGCCCTGGCAGGGGCGCCTGACTCAGGGAGGGCTGAGCAGGGGTCTCGGATTGCACGGTCCCGGGGTCTCTCGTCCTCTGCCGGGCGAGTCCCTGGCCGCCCCGCCCCGCTCCGCACCTGCTCCGCCGCCTCGGGGTCAAGGTGCGGCTCCAGCAGAGGCACGGTGAACTGGATCTTCCGGGGGCTGTGGTCTTGCTCCATGGCTGGGACGGCGGCTGCCCGGCAGGGGGCGGCGGGAGGGCAGGCGACGGACTGGGGCTGGGGCGGGCGCGCTCCTTCTCCGCTCCGCTCCTGCCCGGCCCCAGCCCGGCGCGCTCGGCTCCCGGCTCCCGGCTCAGCGCTCCCGGCTCGCTGCCCCGGGGACTCCGCGGCCGCCGATTGGCTCCGCACTCGCCCCTCCCGGCCCCCTCCCCCTCCCCCAGCCCCGAGCCTTAACCCCGTCGTGGCTGCAACGCCAGCTGCCGCGGGGGTAACCGCCCCGCCGGTGGGCCACCGGGCGTGGCCGGGTCCTGGTCGTAGTGAACACAGCCCGGGAGGGCACCCAGGGATCCTCAGAGTTCTGGGCAGGGAGGGGATGGGCCGCGATGAACTTCTCCAAGCTGGGGCGGAATTGAGGGGCTGGGAAGGTGGAGGGGCGCTGTGAGAGAGGGGGCAGCAAACGCGACAGGAAGATTTCCTTTACAGTCTTAAAGGGGTCGCCGCATAGTGAAAAGAAAGGGGATTTAGGCTTACAGCAGGGAGGATTCAAGTTAGATCAGGAGAGGGACTTTTCATTGAGAGGAAAACACTAGAGCGGAGGTAGAAACTTGGACGGGAGGCGTCGGGTCTGGGCACAGGTCTTGGGTTCACTCTGCAGCAGGGAGCGGGGACTGAGGTCTAAGAGGGTCTCCAGAGCCTCTCCCTTGAAGTGCTGATGACAATGGGTGGAGGGCTAGGGGAGTGAGGACCATGGGGGTGGGGAACTGGTAAAGCTTGTGAAATAAGTTTCTCTTTCTGCTTGCTAAATCTGGGGGATATAAAGCAGGTGAAAGGCCTGCCAGGGGAGAATGCCCCTGCGGGTGGAGAGGGAAACTCCTCTAGTGGGGTGGCTTGCTTACAGATGGGGTTGGTTTCCAGTTCTACTGCTGGCAGAATAATGAAAATGATCTGCTGTCCCAAAGGGATGGAGGTGAGACTATGTGAAGAACTTACTAGGTTGGTGTAGGACCAAGATGTCAGTACTAGTGAGGGAGATAGGACGTTCACAGGAGCTGGTGGGCACTCTGCCAGGGGCTGGGGGTCACTCGATAGAGGGAAGAGAGGTGCTGAGCACTGGGGAGGCTGGATGAATCTTTGAGGGAGAAGAACTGGGCTTGGGGAGAAGGCACGAGAGTTTTGAGGGAGTGGCTGGGTAGGGGCCGGAGCCAGAGATCTGTTTCTTTAGTCTTAAACGGAGCAACTGGCAAGTTCTAGTCAAATGAATGCCTGGTTCTCTGGGGGCCCTGGGATCATCCTCTTCTCTAAGGGGTCAGCCTCAGTCCTCAGTTGCCTCCTCTCCCCGGCAGCCCTTCCCTGATCTGGATTTCACATTGCCCTTTCCTCTCTTACCTCCCAAAATAACCTCCCCTGCCCTCCCCCCTAGCCATATCCCTTTACATACAGCAGGCCAGGCCAGGCTCAGTTTCCTCAGGACAAGGCTGGGGTTATAGGGGCCCAGGGGGCCAGTTCTATCTGCTGTTAACTGGCTCCTGTTTTGCTGTCACTTGGAGTCCAGGAATGACCCCCCTACACCCAGCCTACATCTGCGTGGTCCCTTTGCTCTCTTTGATATACCAGGGCCAGCCCGGGGGGATCCCCAGATCTCTCCCCTTCCCAAGTGACAGTGGAGGGAGGGAATGTGAAGGCATGAAGCCAAAAGGATAAGGATATGATGGGGACACCAGGACCCAGTAGGACCCAGCACTTGCTCCGGCTTTCCCTCCACTCGCCCATCTCCTAACCACACATACACAGGGCCAGGTCGGAGGTGCCCTTTAAATAGGTGACTTGTCCCCATTTCACCAGGCCCCTGGGAGCTGGAACTTGAAGCCAGGATTCCCACACCCCTATCTCTGGGGCCTCAGACTCCCCTCACTGAGCCTCAATCTCCACATTTATAAAATGGGCAGAATAGTGCCTCACTGAGAGGGCTGAGTACCATATGAGGTGAGGTCCCTGGCACATGGCAGGCCCTTGATTAACTGAGAGATGTTATTGTTGTCATGTCCTCTCCTGGCAGGACAGCAGAGTTAGGAGGATCACCTCTTCAGGTTTTCAGAAGACCCTCTGCACCCACCCCTGGTCACCCAGTTTGCCTGCACCTCTTCCGTATTTCCTTCTTTCCTTGAAACTTCGGTTTGGTCATGGAAACTCCCCCCCCCCCCCCGGAGCCTCACATCCACCCTTCACGTTACCTTCTCAAGCTCCAGATTCTCAGACTCCCTTCCCCTGAAACCTTCGGGTCAGGAGAGGGCCCAGAGCGCTCAGGCTTTGGAGAGATGGATGATGGGGGGCTGCGTGGGATGAGGGGTCCTGGGAGCAGCCGGTGCTGGGGTGGAGGCAGAGGAGGCGAGAGCAGGGAGAGAGAGGAGAGGCAGCTCCTGGTTCTGGCTTCAGAGGAGGCTGGGGGTGGGTGAGCAAAGCGTTTGTGGGTACCAGGGAGGGGAGTGCGGATGACTGCAGCCTTTGGCGCCAGGGTCTCCACGTGGGTTGGAAGAGGTCTGCGAAGGTGTGTGTATGTCGTTTTGACCTTTTCGACGCCCAGAGCTGGGTGAGCAACTGTGGGTGTCTGTTGGGCTTGTGGGTGGAAGAAGACGTGGGTCGCCCTCTTGCAGGGCAGGGAGTTGCGATGCCTGCTCTTAGAGCCCTTCCTAGAATGTCTCAGCCAGCCCCATCCTAGCCCTTCCCTGGCTTGCACGTGTCTGTGCAAGGTGTGCTTGTTTGTGTGCAAGCGTTCACGCCCCTGCTTCAGTCCCAGCCCCACAGGAGGAGCAGCAGCTCTTCCACGTGGTGCACTTCTGGGTCCATGAAATATTTAAGGTTACAGGGATGTGACTGGGTGATGCAATTACTGAACAGCTCCCACCTGCCCCTGCTCTTGGTGCTGGGCTCTGGCTTAATGGGCTGCTCTTTGTGGCTCTCAGCACTTTCCAGTTTTATTTGTCCACCCTCCTTATCCCCCACCAGCCTTCTCATGCATTGATTCACTGACCCCCTCAACCAAGCAGGAAGGAGAGAAGTATTTTGCGCTTTGCTTTCCAAGGGCAGGGGTGTTTAGAGAGGTGATGCTGGGCTGGGCCACCTGGGTTGGGATTTGGGAGGTTGGAGTTCAGTTCCTTCCTCTGCTGCCAACTCTCTTGGCCACTCTGGGGCAATCACTCTCTGCTCTGCCCCAAGCACACTGATCTCAGTTTCCTCATCTGTAAAATGAGGAGACTCAGGTGACTGTGCAGGTTTCTTCCTGTTCTAATATTTGTCATTCCAAGTTAGGGATGCTCCCATCATATAGGCAGGCAGTCTCGAAACCAGAGTCAGAACCCGGGATGCCGGGCCCTTACCTCTATCTTTGCATCTCCCTGCTGGCCAGTGTGGCGGGGCTAAATTCCTGCCTGTTAAATACATGATGAACGTGCGCTTTTCACACACTCGGCTCTGAGAATTTTATAAACCCAAAGGAGCAGCGACCCTATCCAAGTGGTTTCCCCCTGGGAAGCCATATGCTTGCACCAATTTGCTGCAGTTTCTCAAACATGGAACACCTTTGGAATCCTCTCAGAACTTGTGGCATATGCTCTGAAAATCCTTCCTGGGGCATGAGTCTCTCCTTTGAGGAGGCTCTGCTCTTCTGGAAATAAGTAGGAATCTTTAGGGGTCATGCCTGGTGAAGGAGGGAGGTCAGTTGGGGAGCAGAACTTCATCTGGGACGCAGGTGTGGGGACCCTGCAGGGAGGCTGCCTGCCCCCTGGGGCTCCAAAGCCCATCTGGAAGGTATCTCTGCAAGAGAATTTTCCAGAGCTTCTTGTGAGCCACAGCAGCACCATTAGGTTAGATGTGTGGCCTCTCCGGATGACTTGGAAGGCCCAGCCTCCTCCAACTGCACGAGTCCCAGTTTGCCTGTGAAGAGTGATTTATTTAGTTTTTTGGGGGAAGGAGGAGGTAATTAGGTTTACTTACTTCTTTATTTTTAGAGAGCGTACTTGGGGTTGAACCCAGGACCTTGTGCATGCTAAGCATGAGCTCTACCACTTGAGTTATACCCTCCCCCCGTCCCCCCTCCCCCCCGGCCATTTGCCTGTGAAAAAGCCCGCGGTTGCAAATCTGCCAGGCTTGGGTGCACAGCCTCCTGCAGCTGGCACTCTTGGGAATGGGGCCAGAGCTGGTGATTCAAACCAAGGGGATGCTCGTTTCCAAAATGCTTTGCCTCTTCTTGAACCACAAACTGGTAGAGGTGGAAGAGACTTCAAGATCAGCCAATCCACCGCTCCTGAGCTTGAGAGAGGAATCTGAGGCCAAGAGAAGGGAAGCAGCTCTCCCAAGGACTTGGACCCATGCCAATGCTTTTCCCAGACTTGGTGGCTATGACAGGGCAATGGCTGAAGCCGAAGCAGGGGCATGGACCAGATGACCTCTTGAGATGCACTGTAACCCTATAATCAGCACTCGTCTAGAAGTCCCCAGCTATCCTCTAGCTAGCCCCTTCCACCCCAACTCTCTAACACATTGAATTTCTACTTCCAACCAATCTTTATTGGGTATCCTTATGTGCCAGGCATTGTGCTAAGTGCTAGGTGCTGGAGCACAAAACAAGTTGTCTCTATCCACCGGCATCTCACAGCCTAGCAGGGCTCTGAGGGGACTAGGGTAACTAAGTTGTTATAAATGATAAATATTGCAAAAGGAAAGTACGAGAATGTGGTGCACTGAGGAAGGAGGGAAGTCAGTATGACCCCTGACTGCTCAGATAAGTCTTCTGGTTTCAAATCCCAGCTCTGCCACGTCAGGCAGTTTCTTTACCTGTAAATAACAGGTATCTCTGTTATCATAGTAATGATAATGGCTCGGGGATGAGGTGATGTCCTTAGAGAGCCTAGCCCAGTGCCCGGCACCCACACAGCTCTGGAGAAACTCACGTGAGTACTGAATCGTAGCCTCTGTTTTCTTCTTTAACTCTGGAAAAGATGGGAATGAAGAAATGGGGATTTCAAGCTTTCAGAATTGGGAGGGGGTCTGCAGAACACCCCCCCATTCCTTTCCAGCCAGATCCTGATCCTCCCACCCGTGTCTGATCAGCTGTTCCTGGTGGCCAGCTGCGTCCTCATCAACATGGATGATCACTCTGACCGGCTAATTAGCACCCGTCTGGTTAATGATTATATCTAACGACTTTGACTTGGGGGTGGGATGGAAAATTCCCCAGCCATAGGACAGGATGAGGGTAGGTTACCAGGAGTCGGAGGGAAGGGCCCCCCTGGGCTCGGGACGCCTTGTTGGTGGTAGGTGGCTGAGGGAGCAGATGCCTGGTTTTCTCTCGGGGCCGTTCAGCAGGGGAGTGTGGATGGAGGGGGGTCATTTGAAAGTTACAGTCCATCCTCCTCCCCCACTCTTTCCAGGCTTGGCAGAGGGCACTGGGCGCCAGCCCAAGCCTTGGCGTTCCTCTGGCCAGGGGCTGGCCATTGAATGCTGCTGCAGCTGGAAGGACACGGTGAGACGGAGTACTAGCGCTCAGGGCTGCTGGAACAGAGTACCACGAACTGCAACTGCGTGGCTTAAAACAGCAGGGATCGACTCTCTCACGGTTCTGGAGGCTGGGAGTCGAAACTGAGGTGTCCGCAGGGCTCTGCGCCTTCTGAAGGCTCTAGGGGAGAACCTTCCTTGCCTCTGTCAGCTTCCCACGGCCCCAGAGTTCCTGGGTTTGTGACAGGGTAACTGCATGCTCTGCCCCTGTCTTCATGTGGCCTTCCTTTCTCCTGTGTGTCTCTCTGGGTCCTCTCCTCTTTCTGTAAAGACAATAGTCAGTGGTTTTAGGACCCACCCTAAATCCAGGATAATTTCATTTTAAGATCCTTAATGAATTACATCTCCAAAGACCTTATTTCCAAATATGGTCACATTCTGAGGTTTGGGGTGGACATGCATTATTTTGGACACACTGTGCAACCCACTACAGATAGAGTACCTGGGGTCAGGGAGGTGGTGAGTACCCCAGGAGGCTGTGCTGGAGCTGATATGGGAGATGAAGGCATGTGTCTCTCTCCCACTCCCCAAGTCGGGGAAGTGCTCAGGACCCTAGGGTGGAGTTGGACTGTGTCTCAAGAGCCTACTGGTGGTACAGAGGCAAAGGGATGGGAGTATGGATGTTCTAGATTAAGGAAAGAAGGCTGAGGAGACTTTGAAGGGAAAATCCTGGGTCCCTGTAATTTAGTCCCATTGGAGGGGCGAGTGTAACCTGCATTATATTATATATTGTATATTGTACATATTGTTGTGTATCTTACACGTTACATTTTATACTATTATTTTATGACAACCACAACTTGTCATGAAATAAAAGCTTAAAGTTGCATTTTGATTACCTGATGAGTTTGATTTCATGATGCAATCCTTGTCTTTATTGGGCTAGTCTGCAGGGATAATTTATTCCCTTACTCCTGGGAGGAAACCCAGGAAAGTCTATTCTGCTCCCTCTCAGATAAGAGACAGGCTTCATTCAGAAATGAGGATGACCAGGCCAATATATGAATCAAAACCTGAAACTATTTTTTTGGCCTGATATTCTTAGTTTCTTAAATTGAAATATAGCTGATTTACAATATTGCATGAGTTTCAGTTATACAGTATAGTGATTCAGTATTTTTTTTTTTTGCAGATTACATTCCATTATAGGTTATTATAAGATACTGGGTATAATTTTGTGAGCTATACAGTACATCCCTGTTGCTTATCTATTTTATGTAGTTTGTACCTATTAATCCCATAACTTCCAATTTATCCCTCCCTCACCCTCCACCTCCTGTTTGGTAACCATGAGTTTGTTTTCTAGATCTGTGAGTCTGTTTCTGTTTTTTATACACATTCACTTGTATTATTTTTTAGATTTCACATATGAGTGAGATTGTATAGTATTTGTCTTTCTCGGTCTGACTTATTTCATTAAGCATAATATTCTATTAAGGTCACTTTTCTGCAGCCTGCTGGGCCCTACTTCAGTTGGAGCTGGGAAAGGGGCGAGCGGTGGGCTTCTCTTTTCCTCAGCCCTGGACATTCCCCCCTCCCCCTGAACTCTCACTAGCAGCTGTTTCTGAGGAGGCGGGGGTGGTGTGGAGCAGACAGGAGGGGCGGTGAGTTTTCTCATCCTTTGGCACAGCAGCTGCTCCATCAGCTGGTAGTGTCCTCGCCCTTCCTCTCCCATGTTCTCTACTGACTGTTCTCTCATGGTGCTTTGCTGGATACTCAGAGCTTTGCCATCAGTCCCACTCACCTGTCTTTCCTTATCCAGGAATCTGAACCTCCTTCCTCAGCTGCTGGGGTCTCTTAGTCCCTTGAGGCAGCCCTATTGGACAGCACTGAAGATGGATGCATGAGGATACACCTGTTTCTCTCCCAGGACCCATGGTGGCTTTTCCTTTGCGGGGCAAACTCTGGGAGCACATCGCAGAGCACCAGCTCAGCCGGCCTGCCCACAGGCTGCTCCCTGGTCCTTGTTTCTCTTTCTGAACTTCTGGGAGGCATCCAGGTCCTGGCATACTCTGCTCCCCACCCTGAGGGCCACGTATTCAGCTCTTGGGGTAACCCATGCCAGCATCTTCTAGGTTTACATGATAGGGGATAAGGTTCACAGCACAGCTTCCTCCAGGCATTTCCTCCTGCAAAATCCTCCCTTTGTTGATGCAGTGAGTCGGTTGCTTGGGGTGCATAGCCAGTGAACACACAAAGTACTTTCGATTAAAGCAGAAGCATTTATTATTATCTGTGACAAGTAAGGGGATAGGGTGATAGCCTTCAAAGCACTGTCTTTCTGAACAGCAAGATCAGGAAAGTTTTAAGCTAAGGGTACATACATATTCATGAAAGGACAAGTGTGATCTTCCATGGGGAGGTGGAGTTCTAAATGCGCTTGCGCAGTGTGTCAACATGCTCAAACAGACGATGCAGGTTCAAAAGCGGTGGCCATCCCTGCCCTTGGGGTGGAGATATTAGCATTTAAATGAGTCAAAGATCACTCAAGATTGAAAAAATCTGGGCGCCCAGCTGAGTGAGGTCAGGAGAGTCCGCAAACTTCATCATCACCATTCCCTAGGCTTCAGTTAATCTGGTAGTTGAGTGGTTGAGGGGGTTTGGATCCTGCAGAACAGCTCAAGAATGTGCTTCCAGCTGATCTTTACCTTTGAAAGAGACCTGGGAGTCTTTATGACTAATTTATTACCTTTGCTATAACTATGTCTTTTGCCTGATGATAGTTGTTTGTTTCTACATTCTTTGTTCTTTTTAAAATCATTAATTACTGAGACCTATTCTTTTCACTTAAAGATGTAGGGAGCCATAGTTCACCTTTCTCCCAATCATCAGTAAAGAGAACACAGAAAATTTCTGAAATTTATGCTCTGGTTCTTAACTTATGCTTGTCCAGTGCGTGTTATAATTTCTCTTACTGCTTAGTATTCTGCTCCGCAAGATAAGAAAAACTGTGGTTTAACCCCTTCCCTTCCTTATTACTGTCTTGCTAGAACCTTCTCTCCATACAATGACCCCTTTTTGTATCCTTGATATGGCTGAGGGGGTCAGAAACTAGTTGTTAAACATTTCTTTTGAAATTCTCCATATGATGATTTGGCACCTCACTTTGAAATTTCAACTATTGTACCTTGGTGCCCAGGTGAAATTCCAGTTGTAATATTCTGCTACAAAAGCATCTGGGACAGTTAAGATTGTGCTGGGAGATCGGGGCATCAGGTTCTAAATTCATACCAGCATCTTCTCTGTCAGAAAGGACAGGATGCCAAATGAATGGTCCTGAGGTAGAATGGCCACCAGAGGGCAGCGGATCCTGCTTCAACCCTGTTTCCTTTCTTGGGTTCATAGCAGCTAGATTATTTCATTCAACCCCCAGAGACCAGGCGGTGCCCAGGTGCTGAGCTAGGTGGATGTGCTCAGCTCTCCCTGTATCTCAACCGGCTTCTCGATGTTGACCCTGATTTTCTGACTTTCTGCAGAACAACCACTATTCTTCCAGTTGAAGAATCAAAAGTGTCAGTCCGTGTTCGACAGTACCAGCTAGTTACCAAACACCTACATCGTAATGAGCCTAGAGAGTAAAGCCACACTCGATACCCTGGAGAAGCCTAGCCAGGGCTGCGAACAGGTGATGAAATGCAAAATAGCAACTACTGTTGTAGAGACAGAAATAAGGGCTTTGTACTGAACCCATAGAAACAGAGCGGGGTGATGGTTGCCAGAGGTGGGGGTGGGGGAAATGAGTGCAGGAGGTCAAAAGGTACGACTTCCAGGAACAAGATAAATAAGTTCTGGGGATGTAACACACAGCATGGTGACCATAGTTCTACTGGATTTTATATTTGAGAGTTGCTAAGAGAATTGATCTTAGAAGTTCTCACCAACACACACACACACACACACACACACACACACACACACACACACACACAATTGTAACTATATGAGGTGATGGATGTGCTAACTATGCTTATTGTGGTAATCATTTCACAATGTATACAACTGTCAAATCATTACATTGTAGAATTAAATTTATACAATATTATATGTCAATTATATCTCAATAAAGTTGAAAAAAAAAAAAGAAATAAGGCTTTGGGAGCACTGAGGAAGGAGCAGGAGCTGGAGAAGACTTCATGGAGGAAGGGGACTTGGAGTTGGTTTTTTTCCAGAGTGAGTAGGACTTTGGGGGAGAAGAGGCGTGAGGTAAGGGGGAGGCAGACTGACAAATCCTGGGGGACAAGGGGGTTGACAGGTGATGAGGGAGGTGGAGGGGAGAATTTGGTGGATCATCAGGACTGTGTCTGAGGACTGCGGGGAGATGGGGGCCCAGTGGGGGAACCCTGGGGAGACCCCATATCTTGTTGTCATAGAAGCAAGCGTCATTTCCCATGTTCCAGTCTCCAGGAAGAGGGGCTGAGGCTAGATGACTGCAAGGATTTTATTGAACTTGGAAATTATTACAGAAAATGAGGGATGGGCACCTTGAGTTTCTCAGAGAAGGAATGCTTGAAGGATTTGGTGGTGTTGACCCAGGATTAAAGAAGACTCACTTAGGGGTGCAGTGATCTTGCGTAGCAGGAGAAGCAAGGCTTTGGATGGAGTCAGAGGGGCCTTGGAACAAATCCTGCTTATTCCAATACCCAAATAACCCTGGGTTGATTGCCTTAACTTCTCGAGTTTATTTCCTACTCTACAGGATGGTAATAATAACTTCTACACACTAAGGATGCTGCAAGGATTGAGTGAGATAATACATGTAAAATGCTGAGCACAGTGCCTGGTAAGTGTTCATTAAATGGTAGCATGTATTATTAGAATGATAATTACCTTCAGATGTTTCAAAGGTTGTCACATGGAAACGGCTGGCTTCTCTGTGCTGGTTCACCGGGCTGAATTTGCGATGCAGGTGAGAGGGAGACAGATTCAGGCTGGCTGCGAGGAAGGACCTCTTTCAGTCAGAACTGCCCGGGCCTGGAAGGGCCTGTCTTGCGTGTAGGGAGATTGCTGTCTCTGGAAATACCCAGAGGCTATCTGGGGAAGCTTACAATTAGGCCCAGAGCTGGACCACTAGGGACTCTTTCTAACTCAAATCTTTGGGATCTTGGGTTGTTCTGAAACTGTGCCTCAGTCTATGAGTGGGAGATTCTATGATCCCCCTTGGAGGAGAAGGGCCCCTGGGACAGGGAAGATGGAGGCAGCCATGGAGAGAATCAGTGTCTGTCCTGGTCCACAGCCAGATCGCCTGAGGCCTTGGCTCTCCTGTCTCCTCACGTGGTGGTGGGGGGCCAGGCAGGAGGCTCTGTCCCATCCTTCCTCCTGCTTCCACATGATGGAACTCCCCATTCTGTGTAGGAAGTCTGGGAGTGGTGGGGGATACTCTTTTAAAAGCCCTTCCCTCCCCCTCAGTAAAAGCAGTCCCGATTCTGGGGGCCCCCTACCCGCTCATGTGTTGAGAAGCCCATCCCGAGACATAACCTCAGTCTTCCTCAGTGCGGTGTCCGGACCTCTGATGCTGCACCTTGTTCTCCGGGAATGTGGTCTCCTTATCTCTGTGTTACTCCTGTAGAGGCTGGGGAAGGGAGCCCTGGGCCTGTGAGCAAGGGCTTCTCAGCCCTTCCCAGGATCTTTCCTTCCCAACCACTCTGAAGGCGGGAGACCTTTATCTGCTGCCCCCTGCCTGTGCCCCTTTCCAGGAGAGGAGAGGACTTTGCTCCCTTCTTTACCAGCGGGTGAATGCCGGAGTGAACCCTTCTAGTCTCTCTCTGTCCCTTCCGCGCTCCTTCCTAGGAAAAGATTAGCTAATTTCACCGATCACTTCACTCATTCATTCAGTTCACTCATGAATTCAATTCAGATTCATTCATTGAGCTCCAACTGTTGGCCCAATAATTATTGTTCAAAAAAAAAAATTATTGTTCAAGGTCCCAGAGAGAATATGGTGAATATTAATGATTGATAAGTTCCCAGGTTTCATGGAGCTGACATTTTTGTGAGGCAGAAAGCATATAAATAAGTAAAACAAGTGTCCAAATAAGATAATATCAGAGCATGATAAATGCAGTGAGGGAATAAACAGGGTGAGGTGAGAGAAGTAACTGATGGGGGGTAGGCGGGGCTGGGCACTGAATGGGGAGGCCGGGGAAGGGCTCTCTGAGAAGAGACAGTTGAGCTCTGACCTGCAGGATGAGCAGGAGTCAGCTATGCAGAGAGCAAGAGGAACAGCGTTTTAAGCAGAGGGAACAGCAAGGATGAACGCCCTGAGCTGGGAAAGGCACTGTGTGTCCCAGGACGACGAAGGATGCCAGCGTGGCCACCATGTATTGGAGAGGAGAGTGGGACGAGATGAGGTTAGGGGATACAGGTGGGAGCCTGCGGGCCCCAAGACAAGATTTGGACTTTAAATGAAGTGCAGTTGGAAAACACCGAAGGGTTTCAAGCAGCAGAATGCCTGACACGCTTTGATATATATCTTAAAACTCTCACTTGTCTAAGTGCTGAATGGAAGGTGGATTGGAAGGGCGAAGAGTGGAGGCAGAGAGGTTAATCAGGAGGCCCTGCAGACGTCTAAGTGGTAAATCATGGTGGTGGAACTAGGGAGATGGGGAGAGAGGGAGGAAGTCAGGATATATTCTGGAGACAGATATGTATATATATTTTATTTTCAGAGTATTTTCCATTATATGTTATTACAAGACATTGAATGTGGTTCCCTGTGCTCTACAGTAGGTCCTTGTTGTTTATCTATTTCATGTATAGTAATGTGTGTCTATTAATCCCAGTCCCTAATTTATCCCTCCCCGCCCTTTCCCCTTTGTTAACCATAGTTTGTTTTCTCTGTCTATGAGTCTGTTTTGGGGTTTGTGAATAGAATTTGTGTCTTTTTTTTTTTTTAAATATTCCACATATAAGTGGTATCATATGGTATTTGTCTTTCTCTGTCTGACTGACTTCACTCAATATGATAATTTATAGGTCCATCCATGTTGCTGCAACAAATAGTGTATTGTAAATAGTGCTGCTGTGAACATTGTGGTGCACGCATCTTTTCAAATTAGAGTTTTCTCTGGATATATGCCCAAGAGTGGGATTGCTGGGTCATATGTTAAGTCTATTTTTAGTTTTTTAAGAAAACTTCATACTGTCCTCCATAGTGACTGCACCATTTTACATTCCCGCCAGCAGTGTAGGAGGGTTCCCTTTTCTCCACATCGTCTCCTGCATTTATTATGTGTAGACCTTTTAACGATGGCCATTCTGACTAGTGTGAGGTGATACTTTATTGTAGTTTTGATTTGCTTTTCTCTGATAATTAGTGATGTTGAGCATCTTTTCATGTGCCTGTTGACCATCTGGATGTTTTCTTTGGAGAAATGTCAGCTGAGGCCTTCGCTAATTTTTTGATTGGGTTGTTTTTTGGTATTAAGCTGTATGAACTGTTTGTATATTTTGGAAATTAGTCCCTTGTCGGTTGTGTCATTTGCAAATATTTTCTGCCATTCTGTTTGTTGTCTTTTCATTTTGTTTATGGTTTCCTTTGTTGTGAAAAGCGTTTAAGTTTAATTAGTTCCCATTTGTTTATTTTTGCTTTTATTTCCATTACTGTAGGAGCTGGTTCGAAAAAAATATTGCTGAAATTTATGTCAAAGAGTATTCTGCCTGTTTTCCTCTAGGAGTTTTGTAGTATCTGATCTTTCACTTAGATCTTTGATACATTTTGAGTTTATTTTTGTATACAGTGTTAGAGAATGTTCTAATTTCATTTTATACATGTAGCTGTCCAGTTTTCCCAGCACCACTAATTGAAAAGACTGTCTTTTCTCCATTGTATATTTTTGCCTCCTTTGTTGTAGATTAATTGACCGTGGGTTTATTTCTGGACTTTCTATCCTGTTCCATTGATCTATGTGTCTGTTTTTGTGCCAGTACCATACTGTTTTGATTAGTGTTTTTGTCTTGAATAATTGCGTATGGAGGTTCTATTCAATGAGAGACCAAGATGAAGTGGACAAGTGTATTAAGATACTAGTTCAAATGCAGTACGAAGGTCATAACACCACGGCTTTAACAGAAGTTGAACAGGGGTAATACGGTGGCTCTGCAACATTCAAGACTCAGGCTCTTTCTATCTTGTAACTTTTTTTTATATGTGGCTTTTTGTTTAGTGGCCTAATATGGCAGCTGCAGCCCCCACCTTTTCATCTCATTCCAGTCAGTGGGAAGGGGATAAAACAGAAGGGGAAGACACACTCCTCTTCTGTCAAGGACACCAGACATAATTTGCTCTTATCATATTTGCTCATCTCCGACTGGCCGCAGTCTAGTCACATGGCCACATCTAGCTGCAAGGCATCTTGGGCAATGTAGTCACTGGCTACGTGGAAAAATGGCAGAGTCAGTAGATTGGAGGCCTGGATAAGGTGAAAGAGTTGGCATAACTGGACTTCTAGAGTAAGGAGATGGAAGGTCAGGAGGTGGTCGACAGAGGATGGGACTGAGTGGGAGATTTAGGAGGTTCCTGGAGTGAAGTGTAGGCTGAGGCACAAAGGCCAAGGACTGAGAAGCCAGCGTGTATGAGAGGTCCTCCGTGTGAATGGTGAACAGCAGGAATGATGATGGAGCAGGTGCGGAGCGGAAGACCAGGCGCTGAGGTGCTCGGTGAAGGAGGGAGGGGCTGGGGGCAGGGGCAGGGGTAGAAGCAGCGGTGGGAAGCAGAGAGGGTGCCTCTTCCCACCTTCTGGCTCTGGGGTACTTGATGGTAAGCGAGAAAGCGGCTCCCATTTGAGAGTCTTACAGAGGCTGAGGGATCCTTAGTAATTCTTAGGAAATCTTAAAATGTCATTTAAGATTAGGCAACTGAGAGAACACTCAGAGCAAGACATTGGCAGTGTCAAAGAGTCTGCTGATCACAGATCAGGGATTCTAGAGGGCACGGTAACAGGGTTTGGGAGAGGGCAGCCGGGCAGAGGACTGGGCTGGATTAGGGGCAGACAAAGCCAAATGGAGATGGGCATCTGGATAACACGGTCCTGGAGGCTTTGACTTGGTCCTGATGATTACAGAGGAAAATAGAACAGGGGTGACAGGCCCTTGAAGAACAGTTGGGCCAGGTTGTAGACCTGCATACCTAGCTGGATGGTTTGGGGCCTCTGGATGGGGGTAACTGATTCCTGTGGTACCAAGAACCAGGAGGTGTGAGTAGCGGCCAGGTCCATGGGAGCAGGAGACATGTGGTAGCAGAATAATGGCCCCCAAAGTTGTCCGTGTCCTAACCCCCCCGGAACCTGTGAACATGTTAGATTATGTGGCAAAGGGGAAATCAGGATTTGGATGGAATTATGGCTGCTGATTAACTGGCTTTAAAATAGGGAGATTATCCTAGATTTTCTTGGCGGGGGGGGAGTCCAATGAAATCTTGAGGGTCCTTAAATGTGAAAGAGAGATTTAGAAAAGAGAAACAGATTGATAGCAAAGTGAGAACTTGGGTGGATGCTGCTGGGTTTGAAAGGGGGAGAATGGAGCCATTAGTTAAGAAATGTGGGTGACCGCTAGAAGCTGAAAAAAGGCACAAAAGTGGATTCTCCCCTAGAGCCTTCCCGTTGATTTTAGCTTAAGTGAGGCCCCTCTTGGACTCCTGAACTCCAGAACTGCAAGACAATAACTTTGTGTTATTTTAAGCCAGTACATTTGTGGTAATTTAGAATTAGACATTGTAATTAGAAAAATAACACAAGATGAACGGATCTCCTCTTCTGGGCGACTGCAGGGTGGGATGCCTTGGCAGCTGGTGAGGCTGGACCGTGTTTCAGCAGGGAGTGGAGTTAATGCATTAACAGGCATTTCCCTGAATGGCATTGCCTCTCCCTCTGCTGCCCTCTCTTGATGCCAAAACACACACTTGGACAGGGCTTCCCCTCCCCTCCTCTCCCCTGGGGGATGTCTGCTGTTTCCCTCTCTGGTAGCTTGGGGAGGAAGGAAGGAGAGGAGGTCCCTTTGGGACCATGACTCAGTCTCGTTCTGCAGCTCAGCTTGCAGAGAGGTCGGAGGGTTGTCTGGCACTGGTCTGGCCATTCATAAAACAGGTACTTTGCTCTCCTTTTTGCTCTCTGTTCCCTGGGCACTTTCTCCACTGGCCGCACTCAGAGCAGTAGAGGGATGGCATGGGTGGGCCTCCCTGGAGCCTTGACGGTAAAACCAAGGACTGGCTTTGGGGCACCCAGTACAGTGGATTTGAACAGGAAAAGGCTCTGAAGGTGCAGTTGAAGCTGGAATGAATTTACTCCGGTTCTTTGTGGGTACAGAGCACAAGACTGTTAAATTGTGGTTTCAGGTTATTTGTGCTAATCTTTAGTAACTGATGCTCGGTTGGCTGTCCCAGGTCCTAACTGTCTACGTGGTTACGAACTTCATTTAGGGCCACAGAGGGAACCATGGAAGGATTTATTTATGGCCTGTCCGCAGGCTCCTATAAGTATTTTTTAGTACACAGTCCCAAATTTGCTTGGGGCTGTACATTTATTAAGTAAGCCCTGATCCGGGGTACATTTGTCAGACACCCACTGTGGGATTAATACAGGGATGTGGTGGACCTAACATTGATCAAAAGGACCAGGACCCTTTATATAGAGGAAATGCCAACGTGGATGAGAGCGGAGCAAAGCTCAATGGAATGATTACACACCTGAACGGTAAGAAAGAAATGAACACATCTTGTGCCTGGAACATTCTGTTTCTGGAAGTCGGAGTTATTCGGGGGATCAAGGAGGCAGGGGGGTCCACGTGGGATACAAGTTTTGGTCTTGGGGTGAGAAAAGTCAGCAAGAAAAAGAAAGAGAAGGAGAAAAAAGTTCTATTGGTTGAGCTGGGGGAAAAAGTAAGATTTTCTTGGGAGAATGTTTGAGTTTTTAGAGGGCGTGCTTGAGATATATGAAGAGAAAAAGGAGATGTTTCCATACCTAAATGCTTTGAAGGACGGAACTAGGAAAGAACAAAATATGTATTCATTTCTAGATCAGGGTGGATGAGGGGGGGCACAGATTTAACAATGATGCAAGGAGGAGTGAGGCCGCTAGAGGGAGTGAGGACCCAGCCGACTGTACACAGTCGCCTGCCCAGCGGGGGGAAGAAAGGACCAGGGGGTTCAGTGGGAGTTTTGTTAGGTAAATTGTAAAGGGAAATGATTATTTTCGAGGAGAGTGTTGTCCACACCCTGAGGGGACACACCCAGGAATTTGTGGAGTTAGGACCGACCTTCCATGTAGTTACTGAGAAGATGAAACACACACTAAGAAGAACTCACGCAGTAAAGAAATAGATCTGATCACATATGAGTTAAATTGGGACTATATGGAGCATTATTTTAAATTTCTACATATTACAAGATGACAGAAATGTCTTAAATGTCCCTATTTGTGAGAAGAGACAGTAGGCACGCCACCCCCCCACCAACAGTAAACTTGATGCCCCAAATCAAGCTCTCCATGGGAGGTTTATCCCCGTTGAGGTTTAAGATCACGTGTTAGGAAAGAGCTGGCACTGACTGAGAGTATCTTGTGAGGTGAAGTCAGGTTTCCGCCATGGTGTGGTGCTGGCATTGGCAACCTGACTGGCTGAGCTCAGTGTCCCCAGGTGTCACTAAGACTGTCGTGGAGATGCCTGGCCACCACCTGTTTCAGCTGCATTCTTCCCTGGCTAAGCAAGCCAACTTCCTGCCCCCGTCCTGCCCGCTGAAGAGGACACGAAGGGCACGGATGAGGTGGGCTCTTCCTGCAAGCAGCAGCAGCACCGGAGAATCTCTGCGGAGCGGAGTGGAATTCCACAACATCTTTCTTTTTCACCTTGATCCTCATTAAGGGGGTAGAATGATAGAGACCAAGATGGCTCCTGAGTTGGAAAACTTCAGTTTTCCACCTGTGAGTCTTTCTTTGGTCTCACATAAAACACTTCAGTTCTGACACTTTTGGTTACCAAATGTGTGTTTTTTTCCCCCTTACCAGGCAATTCTGTGACACCAGCTGAGTGTCCTACAATTTAACTCAATTCTGTGACTATCTACCTGGAGATGGTGTCAGGTCCCCCAGGTTAAAGGCTCAGGCCCATAAGACTGTTCTCATTCTACCTCAGGTGCTGATCTCAAGTTCAGGTTGTCACCTGTGCTTTTGACCAATGGGCTATAAATTAGAAGTTCCCATGAGCCCCTAGTTGAGTTCAATTAATTTGCTAGAGCGGCTCACAGAACTCAGGGAAACATATTTACCAGTTTTTTCAAGGACAAGATAAAGGATACAGATGAATAGCCTGATGGAGAGATACATAGAGCGAGGTCTGGGAAGGTCCTGATGTCAGGGGCGTCTGTCCCCGTGGAGTCGGGGTGCATCTCCCTCCTATGTGGACGTGTTCCCCATCTGGAAGCTCTCTGAACCCCGTTCTATTGGGAGTTTATGGAGGCTTCCTCAGTTAGGCGTGAGCTATTATTCACCGTCTTCTAGCCCTCTCCCTTCTTTGGGGAAGTGGAGGGCAGGGCTGGAAATTCCAAGCTTCCAAAATTCAGTTATGGCTAATGCTCTTATCACTTAGGAAATCAGGAGCTCTGTGCCAGGAACTAGGGACAGAGACCAAGATGTACATTTTCTAGCATCTCACAGCTCCCTTCCTCCCATCCTATCTGCCCGTGAGTGAACAGTCTTCCCGCCATTTGTAAAGGAAAAAAAAAAAGAAGAATTTTCTTTTTCCATGCTCTTCTCCTCCCATGGAGGCTCCTATGCCTTTTCGGTGAAAACTGGCAGGGGTTGGCACACGTTAGGTAGGCGAGTGTGGCACATGGTGAGCACTTGGTGAAGCTTGTTTAGTGGGTACGTGGAGCCAGCTACCCTGAAGTGAAGTGGAAGTCTTGGCAGATGAGGATGTAGAGGAAGAAGGGTGGGGCGAGGCCAGAAGACAGAGGATGGGGCCCTGGGAGCACAGCATGCAAGTCAGAAAATGTTCAGGGACTGGAACAGGGAGCTTGGAGAACCAGGAGAGTGCAGCATCATGGAAGGCCCTTGAGGAGAATGTTTCTGGAAGGGGCAATTGTGTCCAGGTCTACAGAGAGAGAAGGGAGTCAGGACTGTGAACGAGTCACGGTGTTGGCTGTTGTCAGTGAGCCCTGGGAGAGCAGTTGCTGCGGGCTGGTGGAGGGGAAAGGCAGACTACAGGCAGGTGAGCACCTGGTGGGTTCGGGCGCTGGGGGCTGCGGGCACAGGCAGGCCAGGAGGTGGAGGGGCAGCTGGAGGACGGCCAAGATTTCACAAAGGATATTCTGGAGTGTGGAGAATTGAACGTTTGTAAGCTGAGGAGGAGGAGGGTTTTTAAATCAAAGGGGTAACTAAGGACAGAGTGGGGACCTCCAGCCTTCCTTTCTGGCACAACAAAGCCAACACAGAGCCAGGCTTGGGATGCGATGCTTTAATAAGGAACGTGAGGGGCTGAGAGACGGCGGTGGTCAGGCCAGCGGTGAGGGTGCTGCAGGCACCTGCTGCGGTCCAGCCTGGGACGTGAGCATCCCCGTCACTGGGGCTTCACGACTTCAGAGGCATGAGGGAACAGGCTTTTCAGAAAGTCCATGGTTTCTCTCATGGTGTTTTCCAGATTCTTTATGATTTTATGAGTGAGCTCCACCAGTTTTCCCTCTAAGGTTGTTGCTGGGGAATATTGGGAGAGAAATGTCAGAGCAAAGCTGGCTCCCGACTCTCCCCCTCCCCCCGCTCCAGCAACAATTTTCCACAGTGCTGGCAAAGGCAACTAGTGTGTCCTTTGACCTGCCTTTAATTCCCCCTGCAGCTTCCTTTCTCTTTCTAACCTCAACTCTTCCCCTATCCCCTCGGCCTTTGGCTGCTTAATGTTTTCCCAGCCTCTTCCGCTCTCCCCTGGCTCCTACCAGCCCCAGGAGTGAGTTCTTTGGTCTCTTCTGATTGAGTGGCAGTATTTCTGAAACTGCTCTCCTGTGGCACGGGGTGAAGCAGCTTGGGATTCTGATTCTGGTGTCTCCTGGCAGATTTGATCACAACATCGTCTTTGGAAACCAGATCTTCTCTGGAGATGGAAGGCTCCATAGAAAGGTCCTCACTGGAGACCTGATGGTTGCTCATGATGACCTGAGCAGCTGGGACCAAGGAGATGTAGGAGGCAAGGGCAGAGAGAGAGCGCATGCTGAGGAGTAGCCAGCCAGTGCGGGGTCATCTCCCGTCACACATGGAGGCTATCAGGGTCGCGTCATTACCCAGTTAGTGTAGACCAAGACTGACGTCCCATGCCAGCATCCAAATCCATGAGCACCTAAAGGGCACACCCTGATTCTGGGTGCCTTTGAATAGAAATTGCACTTCTAGCAAATTTGCCTTTCTAACTAAAAGAGGTTGCCTATGCAAACACCTGTCCCATGGTCTGGTGCGTAGGAGGGGGCTCAATATATATTGGTCCTTTTCCTCTGAATTTTGGGTATGGCTTGAGTCTGCCTTCTCTGGCTTCTCCCAGGTAAATTGGAGGAAGCTAACCTGAGAATAAACCGCAGTAACCATCTCTGGAGTTGACGCTTTGCCCCCTCACACCCCCCCGTTTGATCAGGAGCCTGATCATAATCCACAAAGTGGAATCCTGCAATATTCATGGCTTTGGGGATGTGTGGGTGGGGAGCTCGGGGCAGAGGACCCCCTGCGGCATCCTCACCTTGGGGTGAGCTGAAACTCCTTACCCGCTAGCATTTGGGTACACGATGTAGTCCCCACTCCCATCTCTAGTGACTATCCAGCATGAAATGCTGTTCATATTGTTTCTGGCCACCAGAACTTGGCCAGTTAGTGAGGCAGGAAGGATTCAAGTCCCACACTGGGAGGGACTGGCTTTGCTTTACTTCTTCCTCAGATGGAGAATTCATCACTTACTCCCTGGACAATGTTTCACCACCACCACCTTGCTCTAAAGGATGCTGACATGAGACTTACAGGTATCTGTGGGCTGAGACTCCATGTAGATTTCATCTTTTGGCTCTGAAAAATAAGGGGTTAAAGTCTCCAGCAATCTTAAGACATTTAACACATGAGATCCTCCTCTGCTGCGCCTCCTGCCCCAGCACTCGCCACCCTCCTTATCCTGCTCTGTTTTCCTCAGTGCTTCTAACACACTCTCATTTATTTCACATGCTTATTGTTTGTTTCTTCCTCCTAGAATGTAATCTCGGTGATGACTGAGGTCTCTGTTTTGAAAGTGTTCCCAGGCACCTAAAACTATGAGTCTGGCACGGAGCAGGTGCTCAGTAGAACGCGATTGAAGGCATGTGTGTGCACGTCTTCCCCTCACAGTACAGAGGGAGGCAGGGAGGTCCACAGAGGGGTAGTGACTCTGCCTGGGGTGTCCAGCACCCTCTGAAGCTGGAATCTAATCTGAATCACTGTTGACCCATAGCCTTCCCTGATTTGGGTCCAGTTCGGCTCCTCTAGCCCCAGCCCCAGGCTTTCTAAGGCACAGGATTCCTGGAGTGATGTGCCCTTGTCCCTTGTCCCCTGTCCCCTGCCCCCCTCCCTATCATCTCAGGTGTGGCTGTTTGGTTCTGCTTCTCCCCACCTCTCCTCACAGCACATTACAAGGATTAAAAAAAGGCCCTCAGAATGCTGAGGTCTCTCTGGCTGACAGCTCAGGGACCCGAGGGGGAGTTTGATGGAAGCCAGACTCACCATTAAGGCTGGCGAGAGAGGCGGAGGTCAAGCTGGCCAGCAGCAGGACGGCGAAGAATTTCATGGTGGGGCTGGAGCAGGATCTGTTTTCCTGGGGAGACTGCTTGGTGTTGCGAGGAGGACGCTTGGCAGGGGCTTTATTTATTTCGGGGTACGGATGGGCTCTGGGAACCTGGTTCATGGTTGGACCTGGGGACATTCCAGGTTCCCCCTCCCAAGTTCCCTATTCTGAATACATTTGATTTTGGGAACTGGAGCTTCTGGGAAACCAATTAACAGGAAAGCAAGGCCATTAGTATTCCCTCGGGCTCGGATGTGCCTGGGGCGCCTGCCCCAGGCTCCACAGTGACTTGGCACTTATTACTGGTAGAATTTTACTTTTATTTGTGTGATGATTTAATTAATAGCTATCTTCCCCAGGAGAATGAGACTTCCACAGTGCCTGGGTTACACCTGCTTTACTTGCATTGTTTATCCAGCGCCTAGGAAAGAGCTCGTGTGTCGTAGGGGCCGGAATAACTTAGCAGAGCGAATGAATGAATAAAGAAGGGCTAGGCTGTCCTCTAGGCTACAGATAAAGCTCCCCACATGTTCAGGAGTGGAAGGGTCAGGCAGTTAAAGGGATTCCAGCCCCCTGCCAGGCATTGTCCTGAGTTTGTTCATATGGGCTCTTTATTTAATTCATGAGGGTTGTGAGGTGTGTGTTATTTATCAAGCAAAGAAACAGATGTTCACGGAGGTGAGGTGTCTTGCATAAAAGATCACACATCTGGGTGGATTTGGACCCAGGTTAGGCTAACTCCCAATCCTAGGTCCTGCATGTGGGTGAGATGGAGCAGCGGGACAAGAGGCCCCCGGAAAGGCCGTGGGGGCTGAGCCCAGGACCTGAGGCCCGGCCCCAGCCTAGGACTGGGCCAGTTGGCCTCCTGCGCTCTGCTGTGGCTGGAGGTTTTGATGACCCCTCTGGAACCTGTTTTTGGATCATCTCCAGGAAGGTGAGGGCTGCTGCCCTGGTGACTGAACCTCCTGACTCAGCAGGGAGCATGGCACCCAGCGCATGTGGGGGTCCCACGGAGGGTAAGGTCCCCCCTGCAGACCGCCCCCTCTGGGCTGTGCCCACTGAGCCGGAGGCAGGAGGGAAGAGCCCTGGGGCTGTTGTCATCTTCCAGTTGCTAAGCGCTGCTCTCTCCTTAGGCGAGCCTGTGAAGGGAAGGAAGTTTATCTTGGGCTGCCTCCTACCTCCCCCTCCTCCCCAGATTTCCCCCGCTGATGGGCAATGTCCCCTCTCACAGCCCAGGGCACTCAGGGACAGAGGAGGGCGTCCTGGAGGATGTGGTTACAGCCCTGCAGGCATATTTCCTTTTTACCCCTAACAATCTGCAAGTTTAGGCCTCCATCACTTCCAGGCTGGGCTGTTTCTCAGTGTTTCTCACTGCTCTTCTGGCCTCCAGTCTGTCTCCACTGTGCAATCCATTCTCCATGCTAATGCTGGAGGAATTCTGGAAGTCCAGGCCGCTTTCACACTCAAAGTCTCTAATGACCATCCACGATCCACAGGATAAAGTCCAAACTCCTTGGCCACGTGTTTGAGGCCCTACACCTTTCTGACTTTATCTCTTGCCCTTTTGAATTCTTCCCTGCTCTCTGAGGTCTTAACCTGTTCACGCTATTCCTGTCAGGAACACTTTTTCTTCTCCGTCTGCCTGCTGTGTTCCTACCTCGTCGTCCACATCGGATGCCACCTCCTCCCTGGGGTGAACCCCACCTTCTCACCATGACGCCTCCTTTGGTTGATCACCTCATCTCTGCAGTCCCATAACACCTTCATATCTTCATCTTTTCAAGATTCCATCCCCATCCCACTATTTGTTTCTTTCTCTCTTTTTTAAAAAAAATAATTTTGTTTGTTTGGGTTTTTTTTTTTTTTGGTAGGGGAAGGTAGTTAGGTATATTTATTCATTTATTTTAGAAGAGGTACTGGGGATTGAATCCAGCACCTCGTGCATGCTAAGCATGTGCTCTGCCACTGAGCCCTCCTCCCTTCTCCCCCGCCCACTACTATTTCTGGAGGGCCTGCCGTGTTGCAAGTTTTGGAGATACGATGGTGAGGAAAATTGCCCAGCCCTGGCCTGATGGCCTACGTTGTCTAGTGTTTATCACATTCAGTTATAACTCTCAGTTTAGGTCGATTGTTCATACTGGTCAATTACAATTTTGTGGACAAGAGCCATAGTTTATCTCTGTATCTTAATTTATTTAGCACAGATCCTAGCACTTGCTAAGTGCTCCAGTCTGGTAAATCGAATGAGTCAATTTGTCCATTCAAAGCTGGCCCTTGGGGGATGTGTTTACCCTTAGTGGGGAGGGAAACTCTGAGAGGCCTTCTTCAACAATTAAATAACCATAATGTGTGGGTGTCTGCTATACACCAGGCATGCTATGGGGACTGAGCTTCAATAGGGAGCAAAACAGACTGGGTCCCTTCTATCCCAGGTAGGGTTGCCAGATAAAATGCAAGTTACTCAGTTAAATGTGAATTTCGATAAGCAGTGAATAATTATTTTAGTACATGTTTCAACTATTGTATGGGACAGACACTAAAAAGTTGCTCATTGCCTATCTGAAATTCACATTTAACTGAATGTTCTGTTTATTTGCCAGGTTTGGCAATCCCACCCCAAGGTTCCAGACCACCCTCCACCATCCGTCTCTTTAGGACCCAGCCTCCTCCTGTGTGCTTAGGGGCTCAGGTGGAGGGGACAGATGGACAGAAGGGGTGTCCAGTGCCACACTTGCAGCTTCCTTTTGAGAAAATAACTCACAGTGGTTCTTTACACTCAAGTTCCCAACTTTGGGTCAGATGACCCTGTTACTCTGGCCACTGCTATTGGGTGAGGAAGTCTGGGTCTCATCCAGAGGGAACCACCAACGGGCTGGACATAAGGAATACCAGTGGCTTCTGAAATGGCCTGGGTGGGAGACGTGTCTGTTTATGACGCTCGTACTGGATGGTCCCCAACCAAGTCAACGAGATCCTGCTCAGTGAATTTTGCATGTGAGACAGAGAGAAGGAAAATGCAATGAGATGTAAAAGCAGTGGGTGCAGTGGAGGCGAGGAGGTGGCAGAGAGATGCCAACAAGGCAGAGAGACGTAATGCATGTGTAACACATGTCCTGGGGCTGACGTTATGGCAAAGTGACTGTGGCCAGAGCAGCTGGAGGGGCTCACGGTCCAGCCACGCTTTCACCCTGCACAGCACTGCACGAGGCCTGCCGAGATGCTTTCCTGATCATCCTTCCTTCCCAGTGTCACTGGATGTAAACTGAGTGAGTCTTATTAACTTGAAAAAGACCACTTTGTTCAAAAGAGCATTCGCTTTGAGTCAGACACCTGCATCCAAGGGTCAGTATGCCATTACCTCACTGTGTGGCCGTGAGCCAGCCACTCCCCCTCTCTGGGCCTCATTCTCCTCCTCAGCAAGGAGAGGAAGGGTCTAGGGGGATCTCCAAGGATCTCTAGGATCCCTGTTCCAGGATCTGGCACCCCCTTGGGTCAGGGGTAGAGGCTTCTTTGGAGACAATCATTTCAAGAAGAGTAACAGCATCAGGCTGGTTAGCCTTGAACTTCAGTGCACACCAGAGCTGGGGACCCTCCCTTCCTCTCCAGTAGTGGTCTGAGATGCAGCCCAGGAATCTGCATCTAAAAGCCAGAGTCCCGGGCAGTTCTGATGTGGAGGCACTAAGGATCTCATGCCTTTTGGCTGACAGAATGGCTTCTAAGCAAAAGCTCAAACTTTTTTTCTGGTAAGGATTTCGGGAGGCAGAGAGTCTATTCTGAGTGTGAGTGAGTGTGTGTGTGTGTGTGTGTGTGTGTGTGTGTGTGTGTGTGTGTGTGTGTGTTTACTAGGGTGGCTTCTGGCCTGGAGCATTGGGGGTTGGAGCGGAGGAGCAGGAGACTAACAGTTTGTGAAGTCTGACCTTGAGCCAGATACAGGATGATTTAATTCCCACAGTAGTTGTCAGGGTAGTATTAATAGCCTCTGACAGATGGGAAAACTGAGGTTTCTGAGCCCGAAATTGAGGCTCAGAGAGATTAAGTAAATGTACTAAGTGACATAGTTGTCAACTGGCATGGCTGAGGTTCGAACCCAGATCTGTTTGATTCCCATGCTCTCCCCATGATGCCCTCCCCACCCCTACCCCAAGCACCACCAGAGCCCACCCCACAGTATAGCAACCAGGATCCCTCAGTTTCCCAGCGGGGCTCTGTTTCACTTATCTGTGCTGTTTCCCACAAATCCATTGACTATCCTGGGAAATCAACGTTTCTGTCTCCAAACCCTTCCCAGACTGTATCTCCTCCCCAGCGGCAGCAGGGAGCCTGTTACTAGAACAGGGAGAAAATAAGGCCTTGGACAGGGGAGTTCAGAGGGTAACAGAGCCAGAGGGAGCCGGTCCACACTGGGGGAGGGGGAGTGCGGGGGGTCAGGTGGGAGTCAGCCAGGGGCAGCCAAGTGCCGAAAGATCCCGCTCCCAGGGGACCCGGAGCAGGTGGGGAGGCGAGAGCAGCTTCTGTCTTACTTCTCAGTCAGGCTCCAGCAGTTCTTCCAGAGTGAGTCTCCAGCTGCCTTCTTCAAGGTCACTGCTGACAAGTCCACTCCAGCCATATCCAGTTTCTCTGCAGGAAGGTCTGAGCCAGACTTGGCTCCATCTGGGACGCCGGTGGAAAATGCTCTCTTTGGGGAGACGGGGCCTCAGGAATGTCACCTACATTGCCTCCTGCTCAGTGTGCCCCTCCGCCTGCTTGCCCCACAGCCTGGTGCGCTGGCTTGGGAGTCTGACCGCTGCGGGTGTGGCAGCTGATGGACCAGCTGCACTGAAAGCTGCAGTTCCTGGGCTGCTTCAGGACCACTCACCCCCTCCTGGGGCTCTGGGCAGGCATTTTCCCTCTTATCTTAAAGCCTTTATGGACCAGGCCTCAGACAACAAACACAGTATCCTAAGTTGAATGTTTTCTGTCAATAGCTCTGATCTGCAAGGTTTTATTTCAACGTGAGTATTGGAGGCTGTGGGAAGGGGCTACCAAGAGTCAGGATGGTTGGAGGTCAGATACCCTGGGGGCCACTTGCACACTGGGAGGTGAAGTGAGAATGACAGAGTGCACGGGGTGGGGAGGGATGGCGGCTGCTCTCGGGGCCGACTGAGGATCGCAAAGTTATGGAATTTGGGATTTGGAAGGAATCATGTCACCTGTGAACCTACAGTGAGGACTCAAGCAAGGAAAAACCCTAATAGGTAGTGGTAGTGGGACACCATGGTCACATCTATGTGTTAGGGGCTCTTCCGTGTGGCTGTTAGCATAACCGATGCCATCTTGGTCCCTTACAGTTCCTCCTGTCTTCCCACTGCCCCTACCCAGGACTGTACTGTGCAGTAAATCACTTCTCCATCATCAATGGCTTTGTAAGTTCATAGATATTGTTCAATTACCATTAGGACCAGGAACGTGGGGAAAATTGCTGAACTCTTGGTGAAAACGAATGAAGTGCTCAAGATCTGTATTTTCTCTCTAGCAAGACAAATACTTTGCGCTGCTCTGTGTTTTTGGTCTTTTCCCACATCCTATCGTGTTGATACTGTGTAGAATTTTAGTTCTATGATAGTATATATTTAGTTCTTTTTAATTTTCCCTAGTAATTCAGACAATTATTTATTGATTTTCACTTCCCATATCTCTTGACACATCTTCCTAGATTGAGTTACTTGAATACTTTTTCCATGATTGTTTTCTAAGTGGAAGTTTTTGTGGCAAAAATTCTGAGTGTAGTTTTATTATCAATATCATTTAAATGATAATATCATCTTTAAAAAACATGACTATTGAATTGTCAAATTCCTCTGCAGGAGTTTTGAAATATAACCATATGCTTTTCTTTTGCTGATCACTGGTTTATAAAATTATATTCATGCATTCCCTAGTATAATACCATTCTTTTGCTCCTGGTGTGAACTCCACTCACTGCTAGATTCTATTGCTTACTTAGGATTCTATTGTATCTCACTTAGGATTTGGTTTCAGTGTTTGCAAGTAAGAGAGATTGATCTATATTTTCTTTCCTTCCTTTTTTTTTTTTTCACCCTTGGGTACTCTTTTGGGTTTTTAAATCACTGTTCTGCTGGCTTCATTTTAGTATTTATGAGGTTTCCTTTTTTCTCTGTGTTCTGGAACAGTTTACATGGAATCAGGTGCCTTACAGGGATGGTAGCACTCACGTGTGAAGTGCTCTGGGCCTGGTGCTTATCTGTGTAACTCTTGATATTTTTAATTTCTTCTACAGTAATTTGTTTATGCAGTTTTTTATTTCTTCTATAGTAATTTGTTTATGTAGTTTCTTCAGTTTTCTTGGCTATTTTTCTAGAAAATAATCCATTTTATTCAGGTTAGAAATATATATTCAGGTGGAAAAATATATATTGAAACTGAATTATCTTTTAATTATTTGAGTTTCTTTTTATCCGTGTTATGCTCCATTCTCATTTCTTATTCTGGTTTCTCTCACCCCATACCCCATCTCTTTTTGTTGTTGTTGTTGTTCTTAAATTAGATAATGGTTTATCTCATTTTCCCCCTAAATAATCAGCTCTTGAATTTTTTCCAGTTTAGGTTTTACAATTTTCTGTTTTCCATTTAATTGATTTCTGATTTTACTTTGACTAATTTCTTCTTTCTATTTTCATTAAATTTAGCTGTTCTTTAGTTTTTTGAGTTAGTTACTCAAGTAATTTATTTTTACCTTTTCTTTAATTAATGTTAATATTTAAGGCTTTGAAATTTCCTGAGAGCACTGTTTCAGTTGTAGCTCAGGTTTGGAGATGCAGTATTTTCGTTACTGTTACATTCTAGATGTTAAGTAACTTTGGTTTCATTTTCCTCTTTAAATCAATAGTTGTTTAACGGGTTTATAAATTCCCATTTGCGTAAGAATTTTTTTGGAAGGGATTATCTAGTTCTGGTCTTAATTTTTAGTTTTTTTTTTTTTTTTATGATCAGAAAATGTCCATTTGCATTATTTCAACATTTTAGAGTTTAAGTATTGGCTAAGAGTGTGGACTCTGGAGCCAGACTGCCTCAGTTCAAATTCTGGTTTTACCAAGTATTAGCTACATGACCTAATTTAACTTCTCCGGCTCAAGTTTCATCATAGAATTGTTATGAAGACTAAAAAAATTGAAATCTGCAAAATGCTTAGAATAGTGCCTGACACATTTTTAAGTTTTATAGGAGTGTTAGCCATAATCATTATTGTGGTTATTTGTCATGATTTGATTTTTGATGCATTTTTTAGAGTTTCTGAAATGAAGAAAGTTTTCTCTTTTCAAGAGTATTAAATTAGCTCTATTTTACTATTTACATTACTTAGATACAGTAATTTTCTGACCTTGACCTTTGTGGACTGAGACAGGTGAATTAGAGCCTCTCCAATTACTAATCTTGAATTTCCTCAAGTTTTGGTGCTATTTTAGAAGGTGCAGAAATATTGGTGTCTGTTGAAATTTTTATTGTGGATTGTACTTTATCCACGTAAATACTTTTCCTGCTTTCACTTAATGTTCTTCCACTGACGTAAGTGTTATCTGATACTAAGATCAATATTCTGCTTTTTAAAATTTGCCTAGTGCTTTTGCCCATCCTTGGACTTTCAATCTTTCTGAGTTACTTTTTTTTTTTCTATTGAATTTTATGTAATTTTGACAAATGAGGGCATCCACATCATAACCTCGATACAACCAGCAAAATCAGGAAGTTACTGTCTGCTACACCATTGATACCTAATACCATCTAAACCACAGGCCCCATTTAAATGCTGCCCGTTGTCCCAGGAATGTCCCCTATGACAAAGGATTCAATCCAAGATTCTGCATAACATTTAGTTGTCACGGTTCCTCAGTCTTTCCTTGATGTTTGTGGCATTTTCACTTTCGAAGATTGTAGGCCAGTGTGTAGAATGTTCCCCAATTTGAGTTCATCTGAATTTTCCTCATAATTAGATTTAGGTTCTGCATTTCTTGTCAGGAATATCAAGACGTGACACTGTATTCTTCGCGTTATGTTCAATTTTGATGTGTCCCATTTTTGTGACATTGACTTTGATCGCTGATTAACGTGATATCTGACAGTTTCCTCCACTGGGGAGTTACTCTTTTTCTTCTTGGTAATTAATAAATATTTTGTGGGAAGGTATTTTGAGGCTGTGTAAATAGGCTTTTCCTCATCAAACTTTTATTGATTGGTTTTCGCACTCATTGATGTTTCTTGGCTGAATTCTTTATTCCTGTAACGGTTGCCATCTAGTGATTTTCCACTTCAGTCATTCCTACTCCACTCATTAGCTGCCATTCTGCTGTAAGGAAAGACTTTCTCGCTTCCCTGTTTGTTTATTCATTTATTTATATCAGCATGGACTAAGGGCTTTCTGTTTAGTCAATGAGTGGTAATGCTGTTGTGTCATTATTTATCGTCATTATTATTATGATGATTATTATAATTGTAATCTTTTATAATACTTTCCCATTGAATTTGGTTAGTCTGAGACAATTTGACAGTAATGAGATTGAGCCAGCCTTCTGGTTAGCTTCTTGTGTTCCTTTGACATGTCTCCATCATTCTTTGAGCACTTCTTAACTTTCTGGCACAACAAGGCTCTCCAGGCTCATTCTGTACTTTGTCTGCCCGAACCCTGCCATGCGCCCTTTCTCCAAGGACTTCTGTTCTCTTAGTAGTATTTAGAGACAAAGTTGTAGGCTCTGGGTGTGCTCCTGTTCTGGGGATGCCACTGCTTCCAGGCCCCTCCCATTAATGAAAGTTAGGGAATGTGCCAGGCCACTCTCCCTCCCCGCCCCCTGTACCCCTGGGCAGACACCCTCCTTGTCTCACTCCAGTTCCGACACCCTGTTCCGGCTTTCCAGCAACCCCCTGCCTTTGCCCATGCACATGCCTGCTTTGCTGGGGTCTACCTATGGGCTTTTGTACTGAATTATTGGGGAGGAGGCAGGAATGCAGGCAAGTGGGAAGGAAGACAAAAAGAATTTGTTATTTTATTATTGATATATCTTTTAATCCATTGTTTAATAGTTTGGTTTTTCTTTGTGATCCAATCTGAGAATCTTTTTCTTTTAATAGATGAATTTGTGCTATTTTTATTTATTCCTATGGAAGGTATGTTTGATACTAGCTTTACCTCCTTAATACTGTCTTTCTGTTTTAACAATTTTTTGTTATTTGTGTTTTGCTAAGTGATCTGTGTTTCTTTTTCCTTTTTTAGGTGTAGCTCTTCTGATAATATAAAAGATTTATAGTTTGTTTATAATCCTGTTGATTATCTTTATAAACTGTAGCTTCAAATGCTACACTCAATTCTTTATATTTAGAGTTGACCCCCTGTACTAGAAATGAATAGAATATTGTACTTTCTGGTATATATGTGTAAACAATGGAATATTACTCAGGCAAAAAAAATTTGCCATTTTCAGCAACATGGATGAACCTAGAGAATATCATACTAAGTGAAGTGAGTCAGAAGAAGACAAATATTATATAATACCATTTAATATGTGGAATTAAAATAATACAAATAAATCTATATACAAAACAGAAACAGACTCATAGACATAGAAAACAGACTTATGATTACTGAAGGGGAAAGGGAGGAAGGAGGGAATAAATTAGGAGTATGGGGTTAACAGATACAAACTAATATACACCAATTGCTATAAAGGATTTATTGTATAGCACAGGGAATTATATTCAATATCAGTATTATATCTACTAATAATGAATAATGGAACATAATCTGAAAAAAACATATAACAGAATCACATTGCTGTACACATGAAACTAACACAATGTTGTAATTCAACTATACTTCAATTAAAAAAAAATAGTGTATTTTCTCCTTTCTCCCCTGTTGTTCACCATCTGATTTTCATGAATCATCATAGTATTTTTTATTAATTATCCTACTAATTTCCTTTATATCTTTAAATGTACTTATATTTAATAGTATATATTAATAATATATTAAATATTACTTGATTTAGCAGTTTAAAAGTTGTTTTCGGTCTTCCAACTATAAAAGTTGTATAAATCTGCCTACTTATATCAGCCCCACTCTGTCTTCTGTCTCTACCACTTCTAGTCTGATCTTTTGTTACATTCTCCTAGTCTATAAGGTTGACCTTCTACTTTGTAACTGTAATTCCCACAGCAGTTTTAGCTTTTGTCTTGTCTTAAAGTAGATTTAACACTCACAGCTAATCCTTTTACTTGGTTTTCTCCATTTATCTCTTGGTTGGCTAGAGTTTCTTGTCTAATAGTTTCTTTGAAAGGGTTCATAGGAATGAAATTCCTTGAATTCTTGCCTGCTGGACATATTTGTCTGTTGCCTTTAGCCTGGTAAAATAGTTTAAGTGCAAAATGCTTTGATCTCACTTTTGTTCTTCCAGAAGAACATGCAGGGATTTCTCCACTGTCCTTTGTTATTGAAATCTGTAGCCAGCCTGAATGTATACATGGCCTCAGTGAGTGTGTTGTTAGTTTTGCCTGAATCCCCAATGATTCTTTTTTTATCTTCAAGAAAGAATCAGTTCAGTCTCAGCCAGTCTCAGCATTGGTCATTTTGAATCAGTTTTTCCTTCAATCTGTGGATTCAAGTTTTTAATGTCAATTTTTAATTGTGGTAAAATATACATAACATAGAATTAAATTTTTGTTTTTAATTTTGGGGGAGATAATTAAGTTTATTTTTTAATGGAGGAACTGAGGATTGAATTCAGAACCTCATGCATGCTAAACATGTGCTCTACCACTGAGCTATAATTTCCCCTCCAATTACATAGAATTTATCGTGTGGACAAAGAATGCCCCCTGCCACATCAGCAGACAAAGAATATCATAGCATCAGGCCATCAGCACTACAGCTGCGCCCCTCCCCACTTCCCCCAAGGTGACAAACAGGCTGCCTGCCACCAAGCCATCAGCCTCTGCAGCGCCCCCAATAGTGTACCCTGAGGAGATTCGTTATAGGCAGGAACCGGATATTGGCCCTAGATAGTTCAGGTGCGTATCAAAGGAATGGTTTCAAAGAGCCCAGACTCTTGCATCTTCCTATACAGAGAAAAGTGCCAAATTCATTAACTTAAGTCCTCAACAAGTTTGCTGAATAAAACATAATTCTCAACTTTCAGGTTGTGCTTTTATTTATTTATTTTTTTAGGTGACAACCATCTAAATCATTTTTTGGTATGCAGTCCAGTTGTGCAACCCACCTCCAGAACTCTCTCATCTTGCAAAACTGAAACTTTATATCCAGGAAACAACAGCTCCCTGTTTTCCCCTCTTCCCAGCCAGATTCAAGTTTTCTTTTTAAGTTTTAAGAAATACTGTCTTCAATTACGTTTTTCTTTTCTAGATTTCAGTTCATTTTTTCAGGAGCAGTCATTATAAATATGGTGGATCTGGTTATAAATAAGGTGTCCTTGATTTTTGCTCCTTTGAGTATATTGTGTACTTCAGAGAAGTTGCCCTTTGCCTGTTCTGCCCATGATCTGTCATTAGAGGACGCTGTGTCAGCATCCTCCCTCAATTTGTTTCCAGATTCACTGGATTTGGCCAAAGTTCTTCATAGAAAGTGTTATTTGGGGGTGTAAGTGCTTTCTGTTTTCACCCGGGATGGAATTCACACATCCGTATTTATTTTTCTTGTTGTAATCAATTCAATTTCTGTCAGAGATAAGAAGTAGGTAGATATATCTTTACTCCCACTCCTTACATTTGGAAGGGTGTTACTGAGTGTTTTATTTTTTTCCATGTCCTTATCTGGATATTAAACTTCCATAACCTCAGAAAGCAGGTGGACAACAGCAAACCCGGAAATAAGCCCATTTTTAATTAAACAATTATTTTTTCATTTCATGAAATTTAGGGTAGGAAGGGAGGTGGAAAGTTGTGCATAGCTTTTTACCTGGACACTGATGTGTTTGTACGCACCTTCAGTGGTCCCGTAGACCACTCTCTGTGCCCTGCACCCCGCCACCCCCCTCAAAGTAACATGTCGCGGTGGACAGACCCTTACCACGAGGGGGAGCTGGCTGCTTCTTTTCTCTTGTACAGTCCTCCCTAGGTATCTGCAGGGGGTTGGTTCCAGGATGGGACCGTCCCGCCAACCCTTTCCCCATACCATCAGAGGCTCAAGTCCTTTATATGAAATGATGTAATACACGATCCTCCCATATACTTGAAATCATCTCTAGATGACTTTTAATACCTAATGCAATGTAAATACTATGTAAATAGTTGTATATTCAATGTAAATAGTTGCCAGCACATAGCAAATTCAAGTTTTGCTTTTTGGAACTATCTGGAAATTTTTTCCTGAATATTTTCAATCTGTGGTGGGTTGAATCTGTGGATGTGGAACCTGTTGATAGGGAGGGTCGACCGTAGTCTGTCTAGGTCATTTGCACTGCTGCCGTTGCCTTCAGGGTTGAAAAAGATTTTACCCCAGCTGGGGTTTCCTCTGAAACAGTATCTGGAGAAGTTGTTCCCCTTCATCCGGCTTTGTCATGATCTCTGTGCCTCTCTCGGCACAGATGCTTGGATGTGAGATGGTTGAAGTTTGCCCCCCTTGGGTGGGGGGAGGACCTGGGATGTGTTGGGGTGCTGGACGTCTCGGGACCCCGGGTGGGTACTGGCAGTGGGGAGGATGAGAGGAGTGCTGTGTGCAGGTATGAGCCCGAGCTGCATGAATCTCCTTCTTTCAATATGGACCACTTGTTAAGCACCTGTTACCCACTGAGTATTAGGGATACTGAGATGACTCTCACACAGACCTGCTTCTAAAGAGTTACCTGTCTGGTGAAGAGGTAGCATACATGCAAGAAACATGTTCTGAGCACAGAGAGGCATAGTGTGAGCCCTGGCAGTTGGGTGTTCTCTTTTTTGTAAAGCAAATGAAATGAAGGGCAGTCATCAGTTTCGATCTCTAAATTATAATTTGCTTAATAAATAATATCCTGTAACCTATCTTCACCGACTAAGCTTGCTTTAATTATTTTTGCAAATTGCATACCCTCTAAGCTTCATGTAACCTAGATAATATATCACAAGACTCCTTAACCACCCCCTGCAGACCACCTCTGACATCTAGGTCACTATGGTAACAGTCGCTTAAGTTGTTTTTCAGGAACTTGAAGTCAGCTCTTGTCCAGTTTGAGCTGGTTAAGGTTGGTTGGAGCCACCTACTCTCAAACTGGCTTTGCACAATTGTCCAATGAATGACCTTTTGACGTCAGAGGGCCAGAAACTCCACCCTCAGATCGTGCTAACATAGCCATTTTCTGAACATGCGTCCCATGAAAAGCATGTAACTTAGATGCTCCTGCACAGAGCACCAATTACCTCACGTTCCCCCTACCTCCAGTCACCTTTCCCGACTCCTAAAACCACCCTGCTACTGTATCCCGCAAGTATTCCAAGCCCCGGACCTTCCGGGAGGTGGATTTGAGATCTGTTCTCCTCACTTGCCTGCCTCATGAATAAATGCTTTCTCTGCTGCTCACCTTGGCATCTCGGCATTTAGCTTACTGCGTGCGGACAAACGAAGCTGATTCCTGCTTTGGTAACACGAGTGCCTGACTTAAGCTTTGATTGCCAGGGCATCCACTTCAGACATGGCTATCTCAATAAACACAATTGCCAGCCACACGACTAGATAAAGAGCCAGGCCGCTCCCCCCCAAGTGAGGCTCCTTTATTTTAGAGATCTTGGCTGGTTTTGATAAGTGACCTTTTGGGTCACTTGTTTTTCTCTTCCCATGCTTTAAATTCTTTCTCTTATGTTTTAAATTCACTAATAAAGAGTGGACCCTGGAAACCCTAGACCTGCCTCCTCAACCTCAATAAAAACAGAACCCCAGGCCTGTGTACTCCCCCCATCCCCCCTCCGCCTCCCCACCATGAATGCCTGTGTGGTCCCAGGTGTGCCATGTAATTTCCAGGTCCTGTAAGAAATGAATTCCCCCCACCCTTTCCATAGTGTCCTGGTAATTATTGCTGAAGGGCATCTTGCAGTCATAATAAAAACCACAAGGGCTGGTCCAGCCATAACACTGGTTATTGATAGGCTGAGATGAGCATCAAACAAGAGGATGGAGAAATTAATTTCACAGGATGAGAATGGAGAGGTGGGCAGAAGTGGTGAAGTCATTCAACACTCACCTAATATTTACTGAGTGCCTCTTTGTTCTAGGCACTGTTTTAGGCCCTAGGGATACATCAGTGAAAGGAACAGAAATCCCTGCCCTCGTGGTGCTTACTTCCTAGTGAAGAAAGCAGACAAATAAGTAAATAACACAGTATATTAGATAATAGTGAGAAATGCTACAAGCTGAAGAAGTTCTAGAAATCTGCTGAACAACATAATGCCAGTAGTTAACAATACGGTGCTGTGCACTTAAAACCTTAAGAGGGTAGATCTCATGCTAAGATGGTAAGTGTTTTTAACACACACACACACGTGGCAAGGAGACACAAGACTCTTGGAGGTGATGGTAACACAGGTGTGTGCTTATGTCCAAACTCCCCAAAACGTATAGATGAAACATGTGCAGTTTTTTTGTACCTTAAATATACATCAAATAGCAGAAAAAAAATGCTAAGGACAACAATAAAGTCGGGACTTTGTAAGGGAAGTTGCAATTTTAGACAGGCTGGTCAGGAAAGGCCTCTCTGAAAAAGTGGCATTTGAACAAAGATCTGATGGAAGTGAGGGAATGAGCCATTACATTATATGCCAGATGTTGATATATATCTTTTGCAATCATTTAAACCGTAAGTAAAAAATTCTAGGTACCTGCTTTAGCACGTGTGAAAGTATATTTAGTTTTAAAAAAATTTTTTAAAACAAAGTTTAGGAAAAAGAAATTAAGAAAGCAATCCCATTTACAATAGTGTCAAAAAGAATAAAGTATAGGAATAAATTTAACCAAGGAGGTGAAAAATCTGTGCAGGGAAAACTGTAAGACCTCTATATACATATCAGCCAGAATGGAATAGTATGCAGCCATGAGAATGAAGGAAATCCTGCCATTTGCATCAGCATGGATAGACCTCAAGGGTATTATGCTCAGTGATATAAATCAGACAGAGAAAGACAAATACTGTAAGATCTCACTTATATGAGGAATCTTAAAAAAAAGAAAAATTGAACTTGTCTAAACAAAGAGTAGATTGGCTGTTGCCAGGGGCTGGGAGGTGGGAGGAATGGGTGATGGTGGTCACAGGGTCTGAACTTCTGGCTATAAGATGAAGCCAGTAGCCTGATGAGAGGATGGATCTGGGAATGGAGTGTGTATCAGCTTCCTAGCTCTGCCATAATACAGTGCCATCAACTGGATGACTTAAAACAACACACATTCATTGTCTCACAGTTCTGGTGGCTAGAAGTCCGAAATCAAGGTGTCAGCAGGGCCATGCTCCCCCTGAAATCTATAGGGGAGACTGCTTTCTTACCACCTTTCTAGCTTCTGGTGTTTGCTGGCGATCCTTGGCCTTCCTTTTCTTACAAATGCATCACTTCATGGCCATCTTCCCTTGTGTGTTTTCACATCATCTTTCCTCTGTGTGTCTCTGTGTCCAGATTTCTCTCTTCTTATAGACAACAGGCATATTGGTTTAGGGGTTCACCCTACTCCAGAGTGACCTTAACTAATTGCATCTGCAATGACCTGATTTCCAAATAAAGTCACATTTTGAGGTACCAGGGGTGAAGACTTCAACAGGTCTTTTTGGGGGGCACACTTCAACCCATGAACAGGGTGGCAGGCTACTTGAGTGTGAAATGCCCTGTGTACCCAGCATTGATCATAATCAGTGCTCCGAGGGGATCTGTTCCTTGGTAGTGTTCTCCGAAATGCAGGATGTGTGGTGGAAAGAAGGCTGAGTAGGAGGATATATTGCTCCATTCATTCAAAACCGGGTCTACGTTGAATGCCTCCCAACCCCAGGATAGAAGGGGAGGGAATCTGATGGGGTGGAAGGAAGGACAGTCTAGAATCAGTGATCTGGGGGTGTTAGAGAGCAGACGTCCTGTGCACCAGGCCTGGGGAGAGGGCTGGTGGGAGAGCTGATGCTTCTGTCTTTCTCTATGGTCATGAGTGTCCTTCCCTGCTCATCTGTGTGCAAAGCACAGCCCTGGCCTGCGGTGGGGGAAAGCGGGGGATACAGGATAAGTACGTGGGTAATTGTAACAGATTCAATTGGTCTCTTTGGTCAAGCACCAGCCGTCACTGCCGTGGTTCATTATTTTACTTCTGTGATCTAACTGGCTGTGGCCATTCACTTTGGCCCAGCGTAGAAAGTATGAATATGGGGTGGCCCAGCATGAGAAAGTGGCTTTAACAACAAGGGCTCAGGCTTTAACTGTTTTTCAAGATGATAAACCCTGCTTCGCTGGAGGTTGATTTACTTTTTGGAAATGCTCAAATGTCCCTGGGAGCCATGTGTGAAGAATAAGGAAGGGAGGGTAGAGCTCAGTGGTAGAGCACGTGCTTAGCATGCACGAGGTCCTGTGTTCAATCCCCAGTCCCTCCATTAAAAAAAAAAAAAAAGAACCTGATTACTTCCCCCTTCTCTCCTGACCCCAAAACAAAAAGGAGGCAGACCAGAAGTGGAGTGGCATTTGGACCAGAGGGAGACCCAGCATGTGTGGCTGTGGCTCAGTGTGGATCCAAGGGCTTGGGAGAGGCTGTGTGTGGCTGAGAGCCTGGGTCAGGCATGGCTTTCCTCCCGCTCTGCTCCAGGGCCCACCCCACAGAGCACAGACAAGCGCAAGCTGAATGCTTTCAGTTTAATCTCTCTAGGCTACAAGCATGTTTAAGGCGGTAAGTCCAGAGACCCCATTCTGTTCAGTTTCTCAGAGTGAAAATATTGGAGAAGTGAATTTTTTCCTCAGGGTTTGTGCAAATTCGGCTGCATCTAGAGTACAGCGGAGAGGAGAATGAGGTTTGAAGGGTGGAGGCACCTTCCTCCTCTGCTCCATCTTCTGCTTCCCAGCCTCACTGAGCCCCTGGAGGGGCCTCGCACCAAAATCAGAGGGATGGCGGTTAGAGTCACCGGAGAACAAGGGACCTGCGCTCTCCCACCACCCGGGCAGGACTGAGAGGAAGACAAGCAGGCCGTGGACAAGAGGAAGGCTGGAGGCCAGACCCCAGGGGAAATCTGGTATCAGGCAACCATGGTGGTTTGCATGTGGACGGGAAATTGGAGACATCGTGAGGGAAGCTTCTGCAGGGAGTGCAGGGACTCAGGTGTGGTGTGCAGGTGGTGGCGTGTGCTGTCCACCTCCCACCCCTGGACTGTGGGTGGTGAGAATTCCCACTCCCACAAGCCTTTGCTTTGGGATGTACTCACCTTTGATTCATTTTTTCCCAACTTTAATTTTTTTCACGTAGTTTTTCTCCCGCTCTTTTGGCTAGCCCGAGACTTTTCTTACCCCGAGACCTAATTTTGGAGCAGAAAAATCACATGGGCAGAAAAGTTGTATCGTTAAAGAGGACGCCCACTTTCCCTCTTTCCCACCTTTCCCCAACCCCATCCCCCACCGGACATTATTATCCTCGGACAAATTCCTCAAGTGGAGAAGTTTTGCCGGTGGCGTGTTCCGTCCACCTCCCACCCCTGGACCGTGGGTGGTGAGAATTCCCACTCCCACGAGCCTTTGCCTTGGGATGTACTCACTTTCGAGAAATTTTCTTCCATCTTCAAGTCTTTCACGTAGTCTTCCTCTCGCTCCTTTGGCTAGCTCGAGACCTTTTTCTACCCCAAGACCTTTTCCTACCCCGAGTCCTAATTTTGGAGCAGAAAAATCACATGGGCAGAAAAGTCATATCTTTAAAGAGAACTCCCACCTTCCCCCGACCCCATCCCCCACTGGACATTATTATTCTTGGACAAATTTCTGAAATGGAGAAGTTTTGCCGGTGGCGTGTTCTGTCCACCTCCCACCCCTGGCCCGTGGGTGGTGAGAATTCCCACTCCCACGAGCCTTTGCCTTGGGATGTACTCACTTTCGAGAAATTTTCTTCCATCTTCAAATTTTTCAAGTAGTTTTTCTCTGGCTCCTTTGGCTAGCTCGAGACCTTTTTCTACCCCAAGACCTTTTCCTACCCCGAGTCCTAATTTTGGAGCAGAAAAATCACATGGGCAGAAAAGTCATATCTTTAAAGAGAACTCCCACCTTCCCCCGACCCCATCCCCCACTGGACATTATTATTCTTGGACAAATTCCTTAAGTGGAGAAGTTTTGCCTAGGGGCCCAGTTTCTTTCTCCTGAAAAGGTGGGTGGAAGGGGAAAGAAACCACGTAAGGTGCAGGCAGCAACATCTGCTGTTGCAGGAACTCTCGGTGGGGGGTGCAGGGTGCACCCCCATTTGTGCCTTTGTGTCCGGGTGAATGGCTCTGCCTGCTCCTCCCTGGGCCTGTCTCTGTGGGTGGAGGCGTCATGCAGGCCTGCCGCCAGACACTTCTCTAGGTTGTTATCTGGCGTAGAGACAGAGACTTACGCAGGGGTTTGAATACTAAGCTGGTTTTCTCCTGAGTCACTGCCGAAGTCTCCTGGGCTGTCTTTTGGGGTGAAGTAGATTCCACTACACATGTCGTCGTCTCATTAGCTTTAGCTACAAACCAACCAATTTGTTGAATTTAGCACAATCAGTGTTTTTTCCTCTTTGGAAGGGGTAAGAGGGCCCCAGGATACCTCTCTGTGCTGGGTGCCAGAAAACAAAAGTGAAAGGGCATGAACCCTGCCCTCTTTAGGGAGGTAACACACAATGTGCCTGCTATGGAACTGAATGTGTGTGTCCCCCTCAAATCATATGCTGAAATCTTAACAGTGGCACCCACCCCCCTGCCCCCGGCAATGTGATGGGAAGGAGGGCCTATGAGATTAGTCACAAGGGTGGTGTTCCCCTGAGTGGGATTAGCGCCCTTATAAAAGAGACCCCGGAGAACTCTGTCTGTCATGTGAGGATACAATGAGAGATTGGCAGTCTGCAACCTGGAAGAGGGCCCTCACCAGAACCTGACCAGGCTGGTGCCCTGATCTCAGATTTCCAGCCTCCAGAGCTGTGAGAAATACATTTCTGCTGTTTAAGCCTAGTTGCTAGTTACAGCAGCCAGATTGGATCAAGACAGTACCTCCTAGAAAGTGGGCAGAGTTGGGGAGGGATTTGGGGTGGGGTCTGGGGAGAATCAGGGGGCATGTCAGAGAGAAGCTGGGTCTTGAAGGCAGGATTCTGGCAGGGAGGATGTTCTAAAGGGGCTTCTTTGGGGGCAGGAAGTGAGTCAGCAAGAGCTCGGGGGAAGGCATGGGTGGGGCAGGTGTGGGGAGTGCAAACACGTTCAGCTGAGCTGATGTGGGTGGTAGTGGAAGGAGAGGCATGGAACACAGGGCTGGAAATGAGGTCTGAGGCTGAATAAGAGGCACCTCGCTGAGGAACTGGGAGTTAGGGGAGGTGTTTGCGGGTGAAGGGATTAATACCGTGAGTGACATTTCCTTTGTCATTTAACCTCATCTTTTCCTCCCTTTTATTCACAACAAATCTTTCCCCCAGACTTCCCATGACCTTAGCCTTAGTTTCCTCCTCAGCCTTGTCCCCCCCCCCCCACGCTCCTCGCATCAAGAGCAGGACCCAAGCCCCCTCCCCCTGGATCCCTCTCCCAGCCCCCACAGACATCCCCAGCTGTTAAATTAAAACCTCCCCCCAGGGCAGGAGGAGGGAGAGAACTCACGGGACACAGGTTCCTGGACCAGAGTAGAATCTTCTGTAACGGAGGAAAGAGATGACAGTGAGCCCTGAGCCTGCCCCGAGAGCCACCCTCCCTCCCTCCCATTCCCAATCCTCGGCTCCTGGAATGGCCTGTGGACGCACGGGAACACACGGCTCTGTAGGTTCAATGTGGCCACATCACTACGTCCCCCTGGGTGTTCTTTCTGATGTTTAATTTTAACTCCTCCTGCAATTTCTTGAAGCAGGCTCTCCTTGGGGAAGTGTCATATGCCTCTGAAAACTGCCCTCCTCCCCGCTTGCTTCTAGCTTGTGAAGGTTCCCTGAGATCCCCGTCAGGGAGATGGCTGTGGTTGGAGGAGCTCTCTGTGATGGAGCAGGACAGTGTGGGGGCCACGGGGCCACACCCCAGTGATTTCTAGGGTTGGACCCCCCATTCTCTTCATTCTTTTAACACAACATTTATACAAAGCTTGCTAATTAAAGGGGGTTCAGTGCTGAAGAAAGTGGACAGACCCTGCCTGACAGAGCTGATAGTCCACGATGTAATTATTTAGTTCCTGATGTGATGATGTGGGGAGGGCAGGTACAGGGTGTGATCAGGGCAAACAGGGACTCATTTATTCTGCATGTTCATGGAAGGGTCCTTTGAGAAGCTCATATCTAAACTGAGATTTGACAGATAAAAAAATGTTGGCCAGGCGATGCTCAGAGCTGGAGGAAGGGACAGGGGAGGAAAAGCATTCCAGGCAGAGGGAAGGACAAGAAGGAATGTCCTGATGTTCGATGTTCAAGGAACGGCAGTGTCGTCCTGGCCCGGACACTACTTTTGTGAGGTTGGAAAAGGCATCCTGAGAGACGTGATCAGAGGCAGGGGGCACCGCTCGGCACGTGGAATGCAGGTAAGATTTCAGCCCCCACCACCCCTGGCCTGGCACTCCTGTGCAGTGGACAACCTGCCCAGCTGTACGCGGTGGCCCAGAGGCCCTACAAGAAGGCCAGGGGGGCAGGAGCGTAATGGGTAGAGGGTGGTGTGTGAGGTGGTGGACCAGGCAGGGCTGGGGGTTCCTGGCTCCCTGACCAGTGGGGTCAGGCCGCGGGCGGAGACCTGGGGGCACGAGCCACTTGCAGAGGCAGGCGGAGCTAGGGCAGCACTGGGAGAGAAAGAGAGGCAGGAAGACAGGAGCGGTGGCTGCCCTGGACCATGAGGGCTCTGGTACGGTGCAGGGGAAGGGCCATACTCACGGGCACAGACCAGGGTCCCAGCCAGAGCTGCCAAGAAGAGGAGAGCCGTGAATCTCATGGCCTTGGGAAGAGGAGTGAATGTAACCACAGAATCCTCTGAGGGTCCGAGAATGCCTGTACTGACACTGCTGGGCCCTTTTAAGGATGTCACTAGCCAATGGGAATCAAGCTTGGAGGGGTGTGACATCCGCATCCTCCTCCCCTTCTTCCCCAAACTGTCACCCTCTAAGTCAACAAGGGCTAGGTGGGGCTGACCGATGCCTGGCATCCGTACAGGGAGGTCCTTTCCCTCCTGACTTCCAGCCATCCCTTTCCCCCTCCCTCCCTTCTCCATCCCTCCTGCCCCCTGGGTCACATCTCTGGGATCACAGGGACCAGAGACAGAGCAGGTTTTGTTTGGGGTGATTCTGGAATGTGTCTGTTGAGGGTCCTGGTAGAACTGGGGTTCTGGCATCTCTCCAGGGGGAGTCTGGGGGCTCAGGAGATCACGTCCGCCTTTTGCCTCCATTCCCACAAGAGCTCAGTGCAACCCTGGCTCCCCAGACTATGTGAGCCTTTCCCGGGGAGGCTTCCCTCAGGACACTTGGGGGCTGAGTTCATGGCTCCCCTCTCCCCTTGAGGGGCTGGATTTGTAGGCACTGTGCCTTCTCTGGAGGGGTCTTCTGTTCTTGAAGTTATCTAACCCCTATGAGGCACTGCCCCAGCTCCATATGGGCCTCTGTCAACCTCTATCTTCAGGCGCAACCAATGGGACTTCGTGTTTCTGAGAGGTTCTCTAAACTTACTGAAGTTGGAACTTGGTTCTCCATTCAAGTGGGGAGCTAATCCATAGTGCGAACAACCCAGAAAAATAGGTAATTCTGAAGAAGCTTCTCTTTGAGTTGGGATTTCTTCCCCTCCCTGAGCTGGGATTCAAGAGCCCTGGATTTTGAGTTCTGGCTTTGTCACATACACAGGACAGTATACTGTCCAACATTGAAAACTGCAGGGTTTTCATTTGTCATCTAGGAGTCTGGGCTCCTCTGTGCAGGACAGTAGTGGAAAGTAAATGAAATAACATATGGCCAAGAGTTCGTTAGATGATCCATTTCTATGGACTGTGTGGGATTCTTGAACCACGCAGAGGGTGGTTGGGTTTGGTTCAGGTTGGTGCTAGAAGCTTAACAGACTGGGGCCAAGGGGAAACAGGAGCCCGTTGAGGGGCTGATGGGTGGGAACAGGGCACTGGATACCAATCTGTGATGCTCTATTTGCTTGGCGTTGCCCCTCAGCAGGACCAGGAGGTCGTGCGTTCTTCTCTGCCTCATGGCTGCTCTGCAGATGAGCATGGGAAAGCAAGTATTGGGGAACTTTTGACATGAGGGTGTTTGGGGTGTCTCGGTTCAGGACATTAATCTCTTTAGGGGATAAAGGAAGAGAAAATTAATGGGGCGGGACATTATAGGCATGAAGAGGGAGAACTTTCAGGCCACTTCATCCATCCTTGGCCTCCAGGTAAGATGACCGTCACATTCAGGCAGCTGATCTGCTCCAGACATAGAGGGTGGGAATGGGGTTAAAGTAGGGGTTCCCCACTAACTCCCTGTGTGATCTGATGTTTAAGGTTTCTCTGGCACCTAACAGTGGCCAGTAGGTGAAGAAGAGGGATTCATTGAACTAATGCGGGGACAGGACCTGACAACTGCCCGCATGCCTGAGGGTCCAGGCCTGGGAGCCTTGGAGGTGGTGGTGGCCTCTACTGGGATGGGAGGGCTGAGTTACAGGAGAAAGTGTTGAGTGCATCAGTGCCCTGGGGTGTGTGTGTGTGTGTGTGTGTGTGTGTGTGTGTGTGTCCCCCCGTGTCCGTGTGTACACTGCAGGAGAAGCTCTGCCTCTAGACCCCAAGCAACCTCAATGAGCACATCAGAAAAGCCAACAGGAGCAAACTACATTATTTGCACAAGTTTTTTCGAACAGGAAATTAGAATTTTGGCATCAACATTAGAGCTGTCACAGAACAGGTCTTTCCAAATGTCACTGCTCAGCCCTTTTCCTCCCCCAATCCTCCTCCTGGCCTCAGGAATTAAAGAGGCAGGTACTGACATCAAGAGGAATGAGATGGAAGGGAGGGACATTTGTTCTATAGAAAATTTTCATTACCTTATAAATGTGCCCAGGTTCAATGTTATCCCACATTGTACAGCCCAGGAAAGAATGGGCTTAGAGAAGAGAGATGCACCCCATATGTCTGGGTGAGGGGTTCTCAGTGATGTCTTATCTTCTAGGGTACCTGATCTCCATGATGACTGTTTGTCAGTTTGTGTCTTTTCTCACATCCTGGTTATTCTCCATCCATCATCCCTCCCCCTCCTCCCTCCCTCAGGTCTATTCCCTGCCCATCTCTGTACTGATCTGGGATGATGCACTTTGTGGGCTGCATCGCTTGGACTCCCTTACCCTCTAGCTGCCACCTGAGTTTGGCTAATGGGGGAGATGGGAGGTCAGAGGATGGGAAGAGAGAGGTCGGGGCATTTGTTCCACCTGCTCCCTCCTTGCTTTGGCATACGTTTTAAGATGGTTCCCAATGGTCCCCACTTCCTGGCACTCATGCCCTTGTGTAATTCCCTCTGCACGAGCATGGGCTGGACCTAGTGATTCACTTCTAACAACGAGAGAACCTTGAGTAATACAGGTACTGATTAATTAAGACTGGAAAAACTTAATGTTGCAGAGGCCCAACATTTATTATAAAATGTTATAAACATTTATTATAAAATTTATAATTATAATTAAAAAATTTATAAAATATAAAATATTGAGGAATTAAAATTAATATTTATAAATTTATAAACTATTTAAAAATATTTTACAAATATATTTATGTATAAATTTATAAATAAATTATATAAATATATAAAACATTTGTATATATATATATTTATTTATTTTAAGAAATTGGCGCACAAGATCATAGAGGCTGGAAAGTCGAAAATCTGTAGTTCAAGTCTGAAGGCTTTTGGGCTAAAGACTGAGGGAAGAGCTGTCAATCCAAAGGCCATTTGCTGGCAGAGTTCCTTCTCCCTCCGAGGACGTCAGTCTTTTGTTCTATTCTGGCTTTCGACTGATTGGATGAGGCCCACCCACTGTATGGAGGACAATCTGTTCTAGTCAAAGTTCACTGATTTAAATGTTAATCTCATATAAAAATACCTTCCAAGAAACAGCCAGAATAATATTTGAGTAAATATCTGAGCACTGTGGCCCAGCCAAGTTGACACATAAAATGAACCATTACAGTAACCTTCAATATTTTGCTTTTGGAAGGGTTAGTGGACATTGGGTGGGGCCCAGAGGGAAAAAGACATGTTATGTGCAACTTCAGAAAGCTTTTTCCAGACTTAAAGTGAAAGACTCTTTTTCTATTCCTGGTTTCACGGGTGAAGTGGTGAGATCCAGGGAGGTGCAGGACAAGTCCACAAAGAAGACCAAACAGCTGGCCCTCCTGCTGTGGTCTTATTAAAAGGAACTCTCAGAGCTCCCATGTGGTCCAGCTACTTCGGTTGGCAAAGTCCAGATGGGGACTTGGAATCAAAGGGTAGAGGTAGAGGGTTGCGAATTTCAATGCCTACAGGAGTTAAGCAGGTTATATAAACAAGACAGGCAGGCCAGGTGTAAGGCAGACAACAGCAGAGATGCAATGATAAATGTCCCTCAACCTCAGGGTTAGGGAGTCGGGAGGAAGTGGTAGAGCCGGAGCAAACTGTAGTGTGCCTGTCCTGTCCACAGTGGTCGGCTGCCCCTCCCTTGGGCTGATTCTTGCCAGACATTCTAATTCTTCAGGAAAAATTAGAAATCTGCATTCCCATGTGAAATCTGATTTGCTTTCTTCTTATTTTTTAAAAAAAATACATTTTATGTATTATTTTTACTTTTTATTTTGAGATAACTTCAGACTTACAGGGAATTTGCAAAAATAGTACCAAGAATCTCCATGTATGCTCCCCAGGTTCACTGGGGACTGGAGTCCTCACATGCTAACATTTATTCATGCTTGATCCGTCATCTTTGGCTTTTGTCTCTTATCTCTTCTTCGGTGTTTTCCTGAACATTCTGAGAATTAGAGCTGAATTTTTAGCAGACATGAGGGAAGACCCCTTCAGAGCTGGGCACTAAGTTCTTGACTAATCTTCATGAAGGCAGATCCTGGTCCTTGTGGTTTAATTTTATCTTTGGAAACAACAGTTTATGGCTCAGTCAGGATTTGGTGGAGTTTTCTTTTTCTGCAAACGGTGCTTCCAACTATGCCCTGTCCAATCTCCCTTTCCCAGTTTTAGTGACATATTGAGTAGATTCCACAGTTTTTAGTTCCTTTTTGGTTATTAAGAAAGAATTCATCTGAAATTGAGCAGGACCCTGTGGGGCTCTCCTGGGCACAAAAGCCCCACTGTGTCCCTCGTTTCTTGTTTGTAGAAATAGGCTTTGGTTTCCTAGGCCTTCCATGAGTTCCAAAGAGCAGATGTAGGTGGTTACTAACTAGGAAAGTGAAGGAATGCAGAAACAAAGGAAAAGCAGTCAAGAAACAATAGTTTAGAGTCCTAGTTCCTTCTCAAGGGATATACATAACAATCTGACACAGAGCTTTGAGTTGTTCTGCAGGAACTAAGGCCCCCACTCAGGCAGAGGATGGTGACTACACGCTGACCACAAGCACGTAGACCCCAGACTGGTTAGAACCAGCAGGTTGGTGATTAAGGTCCCTGAAACATCACCCAGTTACCTCACCACCAACCAATCAGAAAAAAGTCATGTACCCTGCAGCCCTCACCCCAAATGTTGCCTTTAAAAGCCCTTCCCTGAAAAGGAAGCCACTGGGGAGTTTGGGTCTTTCGAGCATGAGCACCCGTTCTCCTTGATGAGCCCTGCGGTAAGCGCTGTTCCTTCACCATAACCTGGTGTCAGGAAATTGGCTTTGCTGTGCACCGGATGAGCCAACCCAAGTTTGATTCAGTAACACATCCAGTTTAAGATCTTACCCCTTTTCCTCTCCCAGCAGACGCTTAACTAGAGAGACCTGCGAGGGGGCAGGGTCTGGTTCTGGATCTCAAGGGAGGTGGGGCAGGATGGCAGAGATCTTCTAAGGTCGCTGGTCAGCGGCAATGAGAGGAGAAGTCCTGACCTCCTTCTGGCTTGGTCTCCCTTCATCTGCTCCTCTGAGGGCCTCTACTGATGCAGGGTGGTCTCCGGGTGGATGGGGTTCAGCTTCACCCAGTCCCCTTCATTGCTGTGCAGTCCTTCAAGAGGGGCAGTTCCTTGGGCCCTGCCAGGGGCCACACCTCGCCCCTCCTTCCACGTGCTGCCTCTTCTGATCTGGTTAGGAAATCCCCAGTGCAGCCTTGGCCTTTGACTCCTCTTCTAACGCATTCATGGGAATGATGGGAAATTCTGGGTTCTCTTCCTTGCCCTCCAAAGACTTCAGGAGACTGAGGCAGGAGGGTCTTCTTGCATCTTTTCCTTGCACTACCATGGAAAGCTTCCTCCTGAAATTTCAGATGACAAGCAGGTGCTAGTTTCTTTGTTCACTCTGCCCTGAGGCAGAAGTTGCTACAGGGACACCAACATTCATTCTGATCATCTCCCTGCCAGCCATTCCCCAGCCCTTGCAGTTAGGTGTGGCCATGAGGCTGAGTTCTTCCACCAACACGTATCACTTGCTGGTCCAGAAGAACCAGCCCCAGTAAACCTCCAAGCCATCTGTTCCTTGCACCTTCTGCACTTCTGTTGTTGGAATAGTGACGAAGATGAGAGAATAACCTCGATGCCGGGTATTGAGGATGGCAGAGCCATTGGCGGCCCGAACCCCTAAATGACTAGATGGAGAGATCCTCTTCCAGATCTGAGACATGAGAAAGACAAAACTCCCACTGTGTTTGAGCCACTATATGCTGGGATGTTGTTTACAGTAGTTTAACCTTCCCTAACTCATATATTTCTGATGCCTGGGGACACAGGCTCTCCCAAGAGCTGTCGTGCTCCAGGCTGGGCAGCTCCCTGTCAGTCTGGAGATGGCATCCATCTGGGGGAGGGAGATTAGTCTCCTCTTGGACTGGAACCTCCAATCTGTGAGCGATGCCCACATCCCCTCACTTGACTTGGATGGGAGAAGCTTTTGAGGGCCTGTGATTTCCTGCCGTGGGCCCAATGCCAATGCCAGGGCCATGGGGAAAGTCTCACTCAACACTGTGATGCACAGCAAAACAGCACTGGGCAGGGGAAGTGAGGAATGCGGCAGCCAGGCTCAGCCCCTGCAGACCTGGGTGATGGGTGGCTGTGAGTCAAAGAACTTGCTGGGACCCTTGCTCTCTGGGAAGGCTGAGTCTGGACGCTGTGGTTCAGGGTGAAGGCCCTGCTGATGCTTCACGGGGCTGTTCCATCCTGTGGGCTCCTGGCCAGGCTTTTCACCCCACCTTTCCTCCAGGGAAACGCACACATACTCCAAGTTTGATGATTTCAATGTAATAACATTTGAAGCCCCCTCCTCACTAAGGCCCGGAGATGCTGGGATCATCCCTGGGGATCTCCACACTGTAACTGGTTTTCCAGCCTCTGGAGATCCTGACTAAGGTGTTCAGTCTCAGCTAATGATTCTCAGCTCTGGAAAAATCTCCTAGTAAAGTAGCCAGGGATGTAGTCAGTTCCCAGCTGGCCCTTCTGATGCAGATGGTGGCCAGCAGTGGGATAATCCAGGAGAGTGGAAAATCCAAAAGTGCTCTGGCTGCTTCAGAATCCCTTCCTGTGGACTTGTGTTTGCTTTGGGACGACAGAACCAGCCCTGGAGAGATGGCTTAGTGACTCAACTTTGTAATTTACTAGCTAGCTATGTGGCCTTGGGAGAGGCAACTCATTGCCCCACTTCAATTGTTTTTCATGATGATTGGAAATTATAGTCTTTATCCTACAGGTTTATTGAGGAATACATATGTTAAGATGGGCCCTCTCCCTCCTCCCTCCATTCCAGGCCCAAGGTGGGGGAGCTGAGGATAACCTGAAACTTTGCTTTCTGCTCCTGATAAAACCAGTGACTTCTCTGAGACGTCTTCTCTGCTTGGAGTGGATTCTGCCCTGGCCCATTTCCTGGGGCCATGGTGAGAATGGATTGAGTTTTATTTCTTGAGGTGCTTTCTTGGTGCCGGGCACCATGCTGGGCCCAGGCAGATGCAGAAACAGTTGGTACATGGTGGGAACAGCAGCAGATGTCGCATCCAGGAAGAAAAAGCTCACCCGTCCTAGTTCACAGGGTTAGGGGCGAAGTTCTGCCCCGACACTTAGTAGCAGGGTGATTTTGGCCATGTCACACAATCTCTCTGACTCTTTGCCTCTGTCTCCAGTGCACTTGTGAAGGTCCAATGGGTCATCTTTCCTGCTTGGATGGTTGTGAGCCTCTCTTGGCTTGCTCCCTTCAACACAGAGACATCTTAAAAATAAGCTGTTTCCTTTACATTATTCCTTTCTAGCTTCTTTCCAATTCTTTCACAACCAACCTTTTTTTTTTTTTTTAGAAAAAACTACTTTTTTTAAAAGTTTTTTTTTGCCTCAAAATCCTCCTTTTAATTTATGTTGTTACCACCCCGTAATGTTCCCACCACCATCCCTGGAATAGAAACAGTCTTTGCCAAGGTACCCAAACACAATCTCCACTTTCTAGCCTGTTGATTTGTGACCCTGCTAAGCACTCATCTTTTGAAATGTTGGGATGTGTTCTCTCTCTCTCCTCTCCCGTTTTTGGTCACCCTTCACCCCTCTTTGACTCTCCTTTCTCTGCCGCTTCAATGTTCTCCACTGTTCTATTCTTAGCCCTTTTCTTCTTTCCTCTTTAAAGACTTTCTTGTGTGACTCATCCTTGGAGTCACACTTAGGACTCCCACATCTTCATTCCAGCCCAGATTCCTCTCCTGAACATTAACATCCACCAGCTGATGGGGAATCACAGGATGTACCACAAACCCATCAAACCCCACAAGCTGAAAACTGGCCTCATCCCGCTTCCCCATCATCTGTGCATCCTCCTCCACTGTTTTCTGTTCTGCAGCATCAACATTCACCAGTAATCTAAATTGAGAGCTGAGAGTAGTTTTATGGTTTTCCATCTCCCTAAACAGCTACATTACAAGGACCTGGAGGCCTGTCAAGTCTCCCTCTTTACATGCTGCCCTTCTGTCTTTTCCAGGGCCTCCACATTTTTCTTTCTTTCTTTCTTTCTTTCTTTCTTTCTTTCTTTCTTTCTTTCTTTCTTTCTTTCTTTCTTTCTTTCTTTCTTTCTTTCTTTCTTTCTTTCTTTCTTTCTTTCTTTCTTTCTTTCTTTCTTTCTTTCTTTCTTTCTTTCTTTCTTTCTTTCTTTCTTTCTTTCTTTCTTTCTTTCTTTCTTTCTTTCTTTCTTTCCTTCTTTCTTTCCTTCTTTCTTTCCTTCTTTCCTTCTTTCTTTCCTTCTTTCTTTCCTTCTTTCCTTCTTTCTTTCTTTTCTTTCTCTCATCTGGCTACTAATGCTTTATTTTTTTCTTTTTTAAAAATGGAAGTATAGTTGATTTACAATGTTGTGTTTGTTTCAGGTGTACAATAATGTGACTCAGTTATACATACACATATACATAAATCTATTCCTTTTCAGATTCTTTTTCATTATTGGTTATTATAAGATATTGAATATAGTTCCCTGTGCTGTACAGTAGGCCCTTGTTAGTTATCTTTTTTATATATGTTAATCCCAAACTCTTAATTTATCCCTCCCTCTCTTCCCCCTTTGGTAACCATAAGTTTGTTTTCTATGTCTGTGAGTCTACTTCTGTTTTGTAAATAAGTTCGTTGTTGTCACTTTTTAGATTCCACGTGGAAGAGATGTCATGTATTTGTCTTTCTCAGTCTGACTGAGTTACCTTAGTATGATAATCTCTAGGTCCATCTATGTTGCTGCAAATGGCATTATTTCATTCTTTTTTATGGCTAAGTAATATTCCATTGTATATATACATTTTCTTTATCCATTCATCTATCAATGGACATTTAGGTTGCTTCCATGTCTTGGCTATTGTAAATGTGCTATGAACACTGGGGTGTATGTACATTTTCAAATTATGGTTTTCTGTGGATATATGCCCAGGAGTATGATTCCTAGATCATATGGTAATTCTATTTTCAGTATTTTTGTGTGGTGGGGTGGGAGGAAATTAGATTTATTTATTATTTTTTTAGAGGAGGTGCTGGGGATTGAACCCAGGATCTTGTGCATGCTAAGCATGTGCTCTACCACTTGAGCTATACCCTCCCCACTATTTTTAGTTTTTTTTTTTTTTTGAGGAATCTCCATACTGTCCTCCATAGTGGCTGCAGCAATTTGCATTGCCACCAACAGTGTAGGAGCGTTCCTTTTTTCTCCACATCCTCTCCAGCATTGATTATTTGTGAACTTTTTAATAATGGCCATTCTGACCCATGTGAGGTGATACCTCATTGTAGTTTTGATTTGTAATTCTTGATATTGAGTATCTTTTCATATGCCTATTGGCCATCTGAATGTCTTCTTTGGAGAAATGTCTATTTAGAGCTTCTGCAAGGCCTCCCCATTTCTTATCTCCATGCAAGAAACAGACTCATTGTTGATCTTCCTTCTCAGCGTCTTGGCTTCCATCTACCCATTAAAGTGATTTCTCAAACACAAACTCTGTGGCAGAGCACATGTGTCCTTGTACTAATGGGCTCCTGTCTGTCCCTTCAATTTCAACCCCTCCTCACTCCTTCATCTGAACCCTCCCTCAAACATTAAGTTTTTTTCAATTTCTTGCATAGGTTTTATTTTTCCTTGCCTCTGCTTCTTCATGTATTTCCCCCATGTAATGTCTACAATGCCCTCCTCCACTTTGAGATGCCCAACACACAGCGAGAAGGCAGCATATTTTGATGGAATGAGAATAAATGAGTGGAACTACGTGTCTTCAGAATCTGGGCCGAAGGGATGTGGAATGGGTGGACTAAACTTAGATTAATTAGCAACATGAATGTGTTGGAAACCAGGAGTTCCTCTTACATACCGAGCCACTTGTTCTGATGTGCACTTTGCTGGACTGTCTGTGAGGTTTCTTCAGTGAACCTAGCCTGATAACCCCTCTCTCTGAACTTCTAGGTGGGCTTGTGCTGCAGAAACCTGGTGATCCAGGCCATAGAAGCTTCCTTGAGTCTGGAAAGAGAGCCGGCAGGTTCTCAAAGGCTCGGAGAGTCTCTTTGGGGTTTCGTGGTGAAGAGGGCTGGCACTGGGCTTTGAATTCCTAAGTAGTCTAGAATGAGACTCCCCAGGAAGGGCCCTGGGGACAGGTGAAGGTCCGGGGGACAAGTGGCTTGGGAGAGAATGGGGCTGCTTGGCTTCACTGATGGCTTCCAGTAGGGTCTTCGGGAGGAAGGGTCAGGGAGTTCCTGTGGTCCAGGATAGGAATAAAGTTGGCGTCGGGGGTGAATCAGTTCTCATGTCAAAGGTAGATGAGGAGGCCCCTGTGGGGAAGAGTGGGCAGAATTCAGAGGAAGGTGGGCTGGGGCTCCGGTCCCTCCGTAAACACTGGGCACTGGCAGCAGAGAGATCAGTGTGATGGGGTTTCTACCTCATGGCACTCACCTTGCAGGCTTGGTAATAAAATAAATGAAAGAATTTTCTATTAACACTGCCTGCTGTGGGGAGTACCCAGAAGAGGGAAAAATGAAGGTCTGAAGTAGCTCAGGGCTGTTGCAGGGAGAAGAGCTGAAATGTTAGATGAAGTGTCAGAGGCCTTTTGGGCAGGAGAGTGAGAGAGGACCTGCTGCCTTCTGGAGATCAGAAGCCAAGGGTGTAACCACTATATATAAAAATAGATAAAAACCAAATTTCTTCTGTATAGCACAGGGAGCTGTACTCAACATCTTGTAAAGCTTTTAATGAAAGAGAATATGAAAATGAATATATGTATGTATATATATGACTGGGACATTGTGCTGTGCACCAGAAATTGACACGTTGTAACTGACTGTATTTCAATTTAAAAAAAAAAAAAAAGCCAAGAGTGGAGAGGGTCTGGGGAGGGTGTGGGGTGGGGTGAAGTTTCCAGCTACAGGAGAGCACAGGGATCTGTATGTGTGTGGGGGGTGTGTGTGTGTGTGTGGTGTGTGTCTGTATGTGGCTGTGTGGGTGGTGTGTATGTTGTGTGTATGTGGTGTGTGTGGTGTGTGCAGTGTGTGTATGTGTGGTGTGTATGTGGTGTGTGTGGTGTGTGCAGTGTGTGTATGTGTGGTGTGTATGTGGTGTGTGTGGTGTGTGCAGTGTGTGTATGTGTGGTGTGTATGTGGTGTGTGTGGTGTGTATGTGATGTGTGCCTGTGTATGTGACGTGTGTATATGTGGTACGTGTGTGTGTGTGTGGTGTGTATATGGTGAGTGTGGTGTGGTATATGTGGTGTCTTTATGTGGTGTGTGTGTAGTGTACAGTGTGTGGTGTGTGTGTTTGTGGTGTGTGTGTGTGTTTGAGTGGGAAGTATGTGTAGACAGAGGAAGACACTCTCTTCTCAATCCAAAAGTCATCTTGGACAGATCATTACACAGCAAACAGGAACAGTTCTTGCTATTTGCACAAGTCTTTTCCAGGAGGAAGTCAGCCCTCAGGGGGCTGGAGTCAGCGCTGCCAACCGCAGCCTCTGCAGCAGCCTTTCCCCTTGACTCCCTCCACTTTTCTGCACCTTAGGAATTAAAGGGGCAGGTGCTCCCAGGAGTGGTGGGCGAGGGGTCAGAGATCTGTGTGGTAAAGACTTTTTCATTAACTTAAAACAAGATGTTTTTCATAAATTTAAAACAGGTCCTTAATGATCCATTACCAAGCTTAGGTTGTTACCCAGAATGGAGAGGGAGGGGAGGCACCGGATGGGAGCAGGGGCAGGGACGATGCCTGAAAGACAGCGGCTCATTTTCCCTTGGATGTGGTTAAAGAAAAGCACACTCTGGTCACCTGGGTTATGTGGGGGAGCGATTGTCCCTGAATGCCTGGCTGGACATCCTTCTGATTGCGGGGCTGCTGATGGCTCTCCTCCTATCCTGTATCTTCTTTTCCATTCTTCTCTACCTCGGTGCGGAGCCCTGTTCTCGACAGGAGGGTAGGACATGTGGAATCCAGAGGGAGGAGGTGGCCCTTCTGTTAAGAGGATGGAGTGATACTTTCTGCATCTAAGACACGGACAGAAGATGCCTTTACCTGGTTGCCCTGACCGCCCGGACTTTGCTGGTCTTCCTGTCAAGCACCCCCCGGCACTGCAATAACGAGTTGTCTCCCTGAGCTGGTAGAAGCTGACTAGTCACCTTGGTCAAGGGCACTAGGTAAAACCAGAAGGTAAACTGGCTGAATTTTAGATATGCTTGCCGGAAAAATGTCCTCCAAGTCAACGTCCCAGGCTTTGAACAATCTCAGAGTGACACATCATGTACCTCTGAAAGGTGAGTTAATATTTGGAAATGATCAACTATCACTAAGGATCAACGATAAGGAAAAACGAGGACAGAGATTTGGGTTGAAAACTGAACTTGGTGACTTTATCACAAGGCTCCCTTTTTGCCTGGCTCCTGAACTCATTCTAAAAGTCAGTTCAAAAGGGGAGACAATTTCGGAGCAATGGAAATCTGCCTAGGATGAGAATGTCTTCCCAAGGTGATGCGTTTGAAGAATGTGGTGCTCATTTAGAGGGAGAAGTTCTCGTTTATTTGAGACAAAGAAGTTCTCTCTTTATTCCCATCAAGTTGGGACTTGGCCTTAGCCAGGTTTTTGGCACACTCAGTACATTCTTAATTCCTTTATCCTGATGGGCTGGAAAGTTGAGAAGTCATCAGACTTTGGGAAGTTTCAGGGCTGGGAATCAATCTGGGGAAACTTCCTGGACAAGAAGCTGGAGGAGAGGAGATGGAAGTATGTGCCTTCAGTGTTGAAGACTTGTTAGTTTAAGGCTTGGATGCAGGACTGGGGCTTGTAAACTGAGTGGAGTTCACTGTGGAATCTTAAAACTAGGGAATAACAGAGTTGAGAGGGGGGCTGTTGGTAGAAAGCCAAGGTAGGGCTTCACAATGGAGCTTTAAATGGGAAGGAAGGGAGGCCATCTCGGTGGCATGCCATTCTCTGCCTTTGCGTAATTGGAGCTAAGCCTAAAGTGTTCCATGCGGCCTGAAGAGGGCCTGGGTCCTCTCCACGCCCCGGTCCTTATCACACACCTCCTTAATCCCCAGAGGTGCCAGGGGTCAGGCCCCGCTGCACAGAGAGCCAATTTCCTCGAGGAGATGACTTGGACAAACGAATTTTACGTTCTCACTTGCTCATGTGTGAGCCTGGGGCACTGCGGGGCTGGAGGCGGAGGAAAGGAGTTGCCTGAGGTTTGGAGGAGGCAACTTGCCTGTTCTCTGCTGAGATTCTAGGAACTGCAGGAGGCTGCTGTCCTGAAGAGTCCCCAGTTGGCCTCAAGTCCTGACTCCCTCTGGTCCCCTGGCACTCTCCCGGGTAGAATTCCAACCTCTTCCCTGCTTCCTGTTCTGAGTTAAGGACAAGTCTAAGTGGGAACATTTAACCTCCTTAGACACTTAGATGAGGAGGGTCTTAGGGAGAAGTCATTCTGTCCATATCCATCCGACTAGCAGAGAGAAGGGGGCAAATGCGCCAAGCTGAGGGGATAAAGGAGAGAGAATCCTTCCCTTAGGCTTTGAAATGTACTGTGGATGTATAATTTCTGCCGTCTCCAGTGCTCTCTGTTTCACGCACTTCATCCAGCTTTCTCCATGCGGGGGCAGTGGAGGAAGGCTCCGGCTCCGCTTTTCTCTATCACTTACTTTTCATACACAATGAATAGACTTGACCCTCCTTCCCACTGGGAGAAATGCAGCTTTCTTGTCAATATCTCTGTGGAGTCCCAGGAGCTTCTGCCCTTTTGATCCCCACAACGTCCTCTTCCTGCTGAACTGTGTGTCATTTGTCTTAATTCCTTGAGCTGTTCTTTGAGCCTTGAATACCATCAGCCCCTCAAAATGGGACACAACCCCTTTCTCTGAATTTCTCTGAGCACCACCAACAGAAGGTTTTGACTTTGCTGAAAATTTGGGGTTAAATTCTAGCACAAAAACAGTGTAATAGTGACTATTAATCATCCTTGTTGCAAATTTCAGTGGCCCTGACTACCTCGGGGAGCTCCACACCATCTCCCTGTCCTTGGAACTTCACTCTCCCCCAGACATCCTCTTTCCCTTTGCCACCTTCTATCCATTGACCTAACTATTCTTCATCTGTTCACTCAGTAAATGTTTGCTGATATTTACCATGCGCACTGCTCACTGATCAGCTTAAGTGGTTTAGTTCTCCTCTCTCTTACCACCCAGCGGAACCCCACCTCTCTCCACTGAGAACACAGAACTGGCACCAGGCCATGCCACCATTTTGACCAAGCGTGCACATCACATCACATGCCTCAGTCGGAGAGAAATCTTTGTATGTCGTGATGAACCACGACACACCACAGCTCTGTCAAGCACTTTATCTTGACCCTCTATCCTATGAGTTGCTGACTCACTAGTGAGAAGAAACGCATCTCTGCCTTTACAGCACTGATGGCTGCAGACCACATAATGACCCCTGTAGGTACGCTCATCATGTGGGGAACTGCTGTTTTTCTGCCAGTGAAATAAGGAACAGACCAGCTGTTACTTTGCTGTTTTCCTTTACCGTCTATGTGTCTTCAGAGAGCCCAATTCTTCTAAAGGAATTCCTTGTACATGGTGCAAATAAAAATACTTTATTTTAAATGTTGAAATCGGCCTCTGAGTCTTCTATTTGCTTTTGACATCACCCAAAGTTCCTTCCTTTCTTTTCTTTTCTTTTCTTTTTTTGGAGGGGGAGAGGGAGGTATTTTGATTGATTTATTTATTTTAATGGAGTTGCTGGGGATTGAACCCAGGACCTTGTGCATGCTAAGCATGTGCTCTACCACTGAGCTGTACCCTCCCTTAAGAGGTCCTTTCTTTTGACATTACCCAGATCTCACTGAAATATTCTCTCACAAAAAGATGTATACCTGGATACATTATACCATTACTTCAGAGGGCAGGATGTCTCTAGCCAGGTATTTTTGTTATGAATTATTTTATAGTAAGAATGATGTAATTTGGTTTATATGAGGAGGCCCTGGGGAGAAGGAGGAGGGTCCCACCTGAAGACTGAGGTCTTTCCTTGGGCAACGGTTGACCCTCAGATCCCTGCTGGTCCTGACACACGGACTCTCAGGGTCTCTGCCTCTCCTCCGTCCCACCCCTCCCACAAGCCACTCCAGCTTTCTGGCTGACTGCCACACAGAAACCCGAGCCGGCTAGCCAATTCTGGGTCTCATGGGTTTATGGGAGGCAGCAGTTAGCGACATCATTGATATGTTTCTGGGTGACGGTGTGGAAAAGAGTTCTCTAGAGTGAACACAGACTGGGGACTGGGGAGGATGAGAACTCAGGCGGGGTGCCTGCAGATTCCTGCCAGGCATTTCAGGGGCCCGGGCACAGTCTGGGGAAGCAGAAGGTAGAGGCAGGAGGTGAACCCTGGCAGCGCCCTCCCTGGTAGGGTCAGGACTCTGTTAGCCAGGCCTTTTGAATCCTGGTTTTTGGTTTTAAAATTCTGTTTATTTTCCTTACGTAAAGTCATGCTGAACACTCCAGACTATTTCTGTGGCGCTAAATGAATTAAACAAACGGTATTTTTCCATGTCTGAGCCCAGGAGGATGTCAGGGGCCAGAATGGGGTGGTGTGGCGGGGACATTCTCCAGAACAATCCATGGGGACATATTCTGGCTGCCTGGCCTGGCTCTCTTTCCTTTCTTCCAGCATAAAACTCTGACTTAGCGTTTCCGAGTTTAGAGTTAAGAGGACAATGTCTATATCCAGGGCTCATTTAAGGATAGAGTTTCAAAGAGGGTCGGGGGTTTTGGGAACGGCACGCAAACTAGCCTCATTTGAGTAGAAAATCGGGGTGAGAAATAAGAGTGCTGGGAAGGGACCCACAGGGCAGGGTGGTTTCTGTCAGAACTGTGGATGTGTCCTGCTCCAGAGCCCCAGCCTGGGTTTCCTTACCTGCTAAGCAGAGTCACCTGGTTTCTGCCTCCTTTCCCTTTGTCTTGGAATGTTTTTCACTTTTGCCCAAGCTCATTCCTATAAGCTGTGCATTTCTGGCCCCTGGTTATATCACATCCACGGGAAGCCTCCTGCCACAAGTCTGGCTCACCATTGGTCTGTGAATGCCATGCCCTGGGAACATTTCCACTTGGACTCTTCTTACAGTTTTGCCACTGGCTCACTGGGTGGCTCTGGAAAGCCACCACCTCTGCCCCATCCTGTGTAAAGCGAGCGGGCTTTGCTAGACCCCTCTCAGGCCCCTGCCAGCTCCCCCAGGGCTCCCTGGCTGATGCAAGACAATCTGAGACTCGGGGACTGGATCACTGCCTGCGTGGGACGTTCCCTTTCCAGGGAGGATTCTGCGTTCCTGGTCTGGACTGCCAGCGTTCGCTCCCCTTCACCCTCGCCCCGCAGCCTCTCTTCCCCCAGGCCCAGGACACTTCTGTCTGAGAGAAGCGCTGGATTAAGAAGAGTTTCCTACCAGCTTTGTGTGTTTTCTGCTGCTCCCAGGTCCCGGGGAGGCTGCCCTCCCCTGAAGGAGGATGGAAGTGGATTGGGGGAGGCACATCCCCCCGATCCACTGACCCAACGGCCACAGCAAATGCAGACAGCACAGGGCGCTATGGGAGCAGCCTGTTGGTCCCCACAGCCTTCCATTCCCTCCAGAGGTCATCTCAGGCCATCCCTGCCTTTTAACCAGACTCTCCCTCCTCCAGCCCAGTCCAGCCCCTGCTTGTTTCAATTTTGTAATTTCACAATGCCTTGTACACAGAAGGTACTTGGCGTGTTTGTCAAATGAATGATGGAAAGAAACCAAAATCTCTTCTCAGTTCCCACTTCTCTGGACAAAGGAGAGGCACTCCTACCCCAGCTGGTTACGGGTCTCTCTCCAGCCTGGTGGGGATACTGAGGTCTCACTCTAAGGCCTGTTGCTTCCAAGTGGCGAGACATGGAAGCAGGCAGCGCTGAGCCCTGCGCAGCAGTCTCGAATCACCATTCTGGTTGTGTGCACGCTCTGTTCTTTATTTGACTAAGTCCCAGGAAGCTCCATTCAACTTCAAGAATATCTTTGAGAAGGAGACAGAGGGTCAGTGAGTCTGAGACCAGGACCAGGCACCAGAGGAAGGTGGGGCTGTCCTGCTGTCTCTGGTGGGAGGGTAACCAAGGGACGGAAGTCCTGCAGGACATGGGGTCGTGGGGACACGTCCTCCTCTCCAGGTGGTTCTGGGGCTCAGGCCTGATGTGAAGGAGGGTGGGGTTCTGGCCTGTGCTCTGCGGTCTGCGCCACTCACCCCCAAGGCTGTTTGGGTTATGTATTCTTTTCTTTGAGCACCACGGGGTGTACACCAGTGGACTGTTACCAGCTTTTAGGGAGCTTGCCGGTGAGCAGTGTGGAGGGAAGGTGAAACGATGTCCTTCAGAGGTGGTCTGTGATGTGCTGAGTATAGGCACCAGGCACAAGAAGGAAAAATCAAGAGGAGTGAGGCGGCTTCGTGGACCAGACAGAGGATACAGCTGACTTCAGGGGGAGGCGGCAGGTGATTCCTGCCGTGGGGGCTGAGAGCGGGCTTACTGGGGACTGGTGGTAGAGGTCATGAGAAGGTATTATCTCAAAATACAGAAAGGGTGATGGAGGCCAGTGGGAGGTGAGTCTGGACGGGTAACTGTGTAACTGTGGCTTGATTATTTACAAAGGGATATATTTTTCTTCAATTAAAAAAACCACCTTTTTGTTGCTGTTGTTGGTAGAAATGCCTGAAAATAAAGGGTATACACTTCCTAGGAAGGAACACATGCAAGCAATATGCATGTCATATTGTTGGAGGCACCGACATAGCGATTCTCTAAATTCCATCTCTCGTCATTGTCACTTCCTAAGTCCAGGCTGCTATAACTCTCGTATGTACCACGGCAGTAACCTCCTAACTGATATCCTTGCCTCCAGTCTTTCTCTCCCCCAGGGCTCTGCCAGAAGGAGCTTTTTGAAAAGCATCATCACGCCAGCTTTTACTTTAAAAATCCTTGTCAGCTGATTACATGCAGGATGAAGTCTAAACTCCTTTGTGTGGCATTAAGACTTTTTTTTTTTTTAAACTAACTCCTTTTTAGGAGATTCTGAGACCGTGGAGCATTGGTGGCACAGATTTAGAATTTTTCTGAATTCCCACTTAAAGACAGTAACTAGATGGCAAAATCCCAAGCTCATGAACTTCTTTACAATAGAACGAGGTGACAGTATCCTCATAAACTCCAAAGTACAAGGGGATAGGGCAAGTCACCTTTTTTTTCCCTTAAAGCTAGGAATCCATGCGATTTTAATTCTTATTTGTTTGTTTGTTTGTTTGTTTATATTGATGTATAGTCGATTTACAATGTTGTGCCAATTTCTGGGTTACAGCATAGTGATTCATTTATACATACATAGATTCCTTTTCATATTCTTTTTCATTATAGGCCATTGCAAGGTATTGAGTATCGTTCCCTGTGCTATTCAGAAGCAGGTCACCATCTGACACGAGAGGGTGTTATTGTTGTCTAGAAGGGAGAGAGCAGAGACAAGAGATGGGAAACCCTGCAAACTCAAGAGCAGAAAACCACCCCCAAATACCCAGCAGCTATTCCCTGGAAGGAACTGCAGACCAACCTGAGAACAGCAGCTGACGACGGGAAGGGTTTTCCTCCCTCTGCTCATGGATGGGTACCAGGGGCCCATGGTGAGTCTGAGGGGCTGGCTGGCTGGAGCAAACCCCTTGGATCTGTTGACATGAAATTATCCAGGCTCCCTTCTAGGGAGAAACTCCTGGGAGTGGAATAAAAGTCGAGCAGGATAGGACAAAAAGAGACAAAAGATAGAGAAGAGAAGGTAAGGGTGGCGTAGGGGAATAGAGTTGGGAAATCTCAGAAAATGAGCCGCCATATATATATATTTTTTAACACTATGTGTAGACGACAGAAGACGCCACCATTCCTTATGCATTGAAAATATAATTACTTGTAGAAATGAAACTCAGTGAGAGTTAAAAATAAAGGTATCACATAAAATGGTTATATATCCAGTCAATTAAGATAGAGGGTTACTGGAATGAGGAGCGTGCATAGACAACTTAAAAAACGATTCTGAGTGTTGGAGGTGGTAGCAGTAATATTGTCACTTTCAGACTGTTGTTGTACAATGTAGGATAATATAAATAAGTAATGATGGGGCAGTTCCATCATCCTGTGCTTTTAAGAGCTAGGATTCTTTCTATATTCCTTAAAAAAGAAAGTTGCTGGGGTTTTTATTGGGATAACATTGAATCTACAGATTAATCTGGAGATAACAGAGATCTTTAAAATGGTGAGTCTTTCCATCATGAACATGATCTGTCCCTTCATTTATTAATAATTGTTAATTAGTAATATTATATTAACAATAATGGTTTGTAGCTTCTGTATAGAAAAATTTTTAGATTTATTTCCACAATTTGACTTTTTCATGCTATTGTAAATGCGGTTTTAAAAGTTTCATTTTCTAATTGTTCATTCTTTGTGTGTTGAAATACAACTGATTTTTCTAGTCGACCTTATATCCAGTGACCTTGCTTAAATTACCTAATTGTCTGACTGCAAGTTCTTTGGAGTTTTCTGCACATACAATTTTGTTGTAATCTTGTTGTGTGGGAATAATGACAGTTTCATTTCTAAGTCTTACATTTTTTCCTTGTACTTTTGCAATGGCTAGGACCTCTAGTACAATATAAACCAACATGGGGAAAACAGATAGTCTTGTTTTATTCTTTAAAAATTTTTTTTATTGAAGTATAGTCAATTTACAATGTTGTGTTAATTTCTGGTGTACAGCATAGTGACTCAGTTATTTATATATTCCTTCTCATATTCTCTTTCATTTATAGGCTATTACAAGGTATTGGACATAGCTCCCTGTGCTGTACAGCAGGACCTTGTTGTTTATCTATTGTATATATAGTAGTTAGTATCTGCAAACCCCAAACTCCAAATTTTCCCTCCCCACCCCCTTTCCTCCTGGTAACCATAAGTTTGTTTTCTATGTCTGTGAGTCTGTTTCTGTTTTGTAAATAAATTCATTTGTGTCATTTTTTAAGATTCCACATATGAGTGATATCACATGGCATTTTTCTTTCTCTTTCTAACTTACTTCACTTAAAATGATGATCTCCAGGTCCATCCATGTTGCTGCAAATGGCATTATTTTCTTCTTTTCATGGCTGAATAATATTCCACTATATATATATGTGCCACAGCTCCTTTATCCAGTTGTCTGTTGATGGACATTTAGGTTGCTTCCATGTTTTGGTTATTGTAAATAGTGCTACTATGAACATTGGGGTGCATGCATCTTTTCAAATTAGGGTTCCCTCTGGATATATACCCAGGAGTGAGATTGCTGGATCATATGGTAAGTCTATTTTTAGTTTTTTGAGGAATCTCCATGCTGTTTTCCATAATGGCTGCACCAAACTACATTCCCACCAACAGTGTAGGAAGGTTCCCTTTTCTCCACACCGTCTCCAGCATTTATTGTTTGTGGACTTTTCAATGATGGCCATTCTGACTGGTGTGAGGTGATACCTCATTGTAGTTTTGACTTGAATTTCTCTGACAATTAGTGATGTTAAGCATTTTTTTCATGTGCCTATTTAGGTCTTCTGCCCATTTGTTTGATGGGTTTTTGTTTTGGTTTTGGTTTTTTTTTATGGTCATTGAGTTGTATGAGCTGTTTGTATACTCTGGAAATTAAGCCCTTGTCAGTCACATTGTTTGCAAATATTTTCTACCTTCCGTAGGTTGTCCTTTCGTTTATAGTATCTTTTGCTGTGCAAATCTTATATGTTTAATTGGGCCCCATGTATTTATTTTTGCTTTTATTTCTATTGCTTTGGTAGACGGCCCTAGAACATTGCTATGATTTATATCAGAGAATGTTTGGCATATGTTCTCTTCTAGGAGGTTTATGGTGTCTTGTCTTATGTTTGAGCCTTTAAGCCATTTTGAATTTATTTTTGTGTATGGTGTGAGGGAGTGTTCTTTTTTAATTTTGGGGGGAGGAGGTAATTAGGTTTACTTATTTATTTATTTTTAGAGGCGGTACTGGGGATTGAACCCAGGACCTTGTGTATGTTAAACATGTGCTCCTCCACTGAGCTATAACTGCTAATGTCACACACTCAAAAGAAAGAATCAGATATCATCTGACTCTTGGTGAAACACACAACACCACCTGGATAGTCTTACTAAAAGGGTCCAACATCAGTCTGACCAAGGCTCTGGATTCAATTGTCAGTTTGCTGAAAATACAGAGGAGAGAAATATGTTGGATTGAATCATAAATATGGAATCAACCCAAGTCTAGACCATCAGAAAACTATACAAATATCTATCTACAAGTCAAAGGTTTATCTTCCATACAGACACTGAAAGGAAAATAAAAGGATGAAGGGGGAACCTTTAGATTAAAAGGGACTTAAAAACATTACAAAAATTTTAAAAAGAAGTTTTAAACTTAGAGTGGACAGGGATGCACTCTTGGGTGATAAAATCATAAACAAACACAAGGGAAATATTACTATAAACATCAAGAGAATGGTTACTTTTGTCGGGAGGAAGGCAGTTGTGAATGGGATGGGACACTTAGACAGGCTTCTACAGTGGTTGGTAAAATTCTGTGACGTGGGTGGTGGGGTATATGGGTGTTAAAAATACACATTTAGTTTGAGTGGTTTTCTGTATCTGTATTTTGCAATAAAAAGTTTCAAAGAAAAGTAATCCTTTTCTAGAAAGTTCTGTTTCCCATTCTCCAGGCCCTGGGTACCCTTTTGTATCCCCATTCTGAGCACTGACTGTTCGGTGCTCTTTTTGCCACCATAACTTTGTTTGGCTGCTCCTTTTGCCTAGAATAACCCTCCCAGGTCATCTAGCTAATGAATTACAAAGTTGGCACTAAACCTTAGATTGGCTGATTCTGAGTTCTGGCTCTTTCCACAGTAGTACATCTTTCTTCTTTCATAATCCAAATTGATTCAGAAATCTGCCTGGTCTAGCCATTACCACTTAGGTGATCAGTCTCTTGGGCTCGCTAAGTGAGTGAAACTGGGGTCTTTCGTTACCTGCTTAATTCGTGGAGACCCCCATCTTCTCTGAGGGCCTCTGGCTTTGGAGCTTAGGACTGGGTTCCCTCTACTGATTTCCTTAAGAGTTTGTGGTCTCTGGCACTGCTCTCCTTCCTCTCGGCTCTCTGGGAAGCTCTAAGCTTCTTAGTCTCAACTTCAGGCAAGGACACACCGTATGTAATTTGGCAGTGAGTGTAGAGAACGATGAACAGCCAGCATGACAGCAGTGCCAGGCCCGATCAGGTGCAGAATCATGGCTCTTTCTGTTGACCTCGTGTCCTGTCCTTGTTCCAAAAACCCTGCACCAGGCCAGAGTTCCTGAGTTAATCGACTTTTTTGATCACAGCCACGTGTCGAGCTGGAGCCAGCTCCCCTAACATGCCACCCTGGGCCTGTGTAGTGAACTCCCTTTTGGGGGCCCCTTGTGTCCTTTTCTGTCAACAGACCCCATTGGGATAATCCAGACAACGAGAGGTGTCTGTGTTACTGGTTAGTCCCAAGGGGGACGAGCTCAGAGTCTTGATCCCTTTCCTCTTAGAAGCCTTGTTGGACTCTGTGTATTTCACCCCAGGGATTTTCTCTAGATGTTGAGGATCTTAAATAAACTAGCCTTGTCTGGTCACATATAAAAGGTCTGATGGTACCATTTCCCCAGGAGAGAGGGTACCTACCCACCTTGTAACTGTACGATTAAGGTAACTATTTTGTGCTTCCTACCATAATAATGAAAATCTGCTCAGAGGTGACCCCCTCTCTTTAGATACAGAAGGGACTAGTGAAATCTTAAGTGCTGTGTTCCTAAGCATCCCATTACCTAAGTAATAATCAATTCTAGTATTTGTGTAAGACACATGTAACTTTAGCATAAGCTAATTAGGGTTGGCACATTGATTTTATATAATTAAAAATAAAAGGGGTGATATTTTATGTTTTTCCTGTGTATCCTTATTAGTTGCATGTGTAATGATTATTAGAGTCACTGAAAGACTGCAAATAGTTAGAGGGTCCACATTATCACCCTCATGTCCACTAGGGATCTGGGTAGCCCAGGCAGGGAAACTTTGCCTTGTTTTATATGACATAGGTCTAGAATACACTCCATCTCAGGGCTTCCTGGAAGGATATTCTGCTGGGGCTTAAAGGATGCATGTCCATGCCCGTTCATGTCCATTGTGGGACGGGTGAATCATCCCACTGAGGGTGAGGTGCTGCCTCCCAACCCCCAGGGGGACAGTGCTAGATGGAACAGAACGTGGGTTTAAGAGACACATTTCCCTATTTTTAATAATGGAAGTAAAGACCTTGGTAATTGAAGTGGGTGATGATAGCACCTTCCTTTGGAAGGGTGGTGGTGCTTAAAAATGAATCCTGTGATTTCTCCCTTTTCTCTAGGGTTTCTGAGGAGCAGCTGACAATGATCAGTGCTCACTGTGTATAGAACAGTTACCTGTGTGCCTGTGTGTACCTTACCTGCCTGTGTAACTTGTATCTGAATCTGTGTGTAACACCACTGGCAGACCCGCCTCACATTCCTGGGAGAGACAGACTTACAGGACACAAAACGACTCCGGACTAAAGTATCACTGAGAACCCACAACTCACAGCAACAGCTCAAGGAGCAGTCTTGCTAACGCATCCATGTTTCCCTCTTTTCTCAGTCTACGTAAACTTTCTCTTCCATATGCCGTACCCCTCCTCCCTTTTCTTAGAGCATTTACTTTAGAAAACTTGAAACAGTAAATCCTTTCTCTGCTCCTTTAAGAGGTAAATCTTTCAAAAAGCTTCCTGTAGGCTTTACAGTAACGGGATATCTTTCTCAGGGCCTGGGAGCCATTGCTTTGAAATGTAGTCAAGGACCAGAGCATCCCTACCTGCCGGTCCCAGTGGAGGCTGGGAGTCTAATTCAGGTGCCCGGCTCCCAGTAGCAAAACTACCTCCTGTCATAAAGATAAGACAAGTGTATTTTCCTTTGGATAAAGGCAATTAGCTCACATGCATGACCACTCCAATTACCACATGAATTTAGGCTGAACTACGTGTGACAAGTGGTGCTGTCAAGTCCTCTTACTTGAGGACTGGCTATCATTTATCTGGAGACCATGTATGCAAGTCACGTGTACTTGGCTATGTAAGGGTGAGATTTCTTTTCTGTCTTTGCAGTCTCTTTAGTGAGTGGCCTGTGATATGCACCACATTCTGATTTAATGCTTATTTAATAATACAAGTGTTTCCTTGTCTTCTACTTTTGTGGAAATATTTTCTGGTTTGGCAGGTGATTTTTTTTTAAATTTTTAATTTTAAGTTTTAATTGAAGTATAGTCGATTTCCAGTGTTGTGTTAGTTTCTCGTGTACAGCATGGTGAGTCAGTTATACACACACACACACACATATATATTCCATCTCATATTCTTTTTTCATTATAGGCTATTACAAGATATTAAATATAGTTCCTTGTGCTGTACAGTAAGACCTTGTTGTTTATCTATTTTATATATAGCAGTGTATATCTGCAAATCCCAAACTCCTAATTTATCCCTCCCCTCCCATTTTCCCCCTGTAACCTGTTTTTACTTACATCTCCCAACTCCTCATTTACCAGACTTCTTCTCGGTGCCCTCCTTCACCCTCTCCTGACACCAGATTTTGTCACCAAGAATCTCTTCTACAGCTGAACCTTTCTCTGGAACTTTCTTCCACTTCCCGGCTTTAACTGACACCTGCTACCTTCGGGCGACAGAGCAGGCAGCAGGGGGCGCTGTGTGACCACTTTGGGCTCTGCTGACAGGCTCGGTGTGAGGTCTCCTCTCCTCTGTGACTTAGACCGCGACTTAGCTTCTCTGAGTCTGTTTCTTCATTTCTAAGAGTAAGATGACACACCTTCCTGTCGGAGTGGCTGTGAAAATTAAATGAGAGAAAGCGTCGGGCGTGAGTCTTGGTCCCATCATTCAGTAGACATATGACTGCAGGGAAGTTCTTCATCTCTAAATTTTCATTTCTTTCTCACTCAGGGTAGACAGTGTGGTAGTATCTGCTTCGTGCTTTGTTGTGAGAATGAAGTGAGATAAACCATTTAAGCACTCGGTGACACACCTTGACCATAGGACGTGCCCCCTACCTGTTTGTGGACGCTGATGGTGAAAAATATTTGCTCTATTCCGTCTAAGCCCTCTGGAGATGAAGCCGCTCATCCTCCCCGCACAGTCTCCTGTGTCTTGAGGTCAGGAAACAGGGCTGACACACCCTGTCCTCACCTGTTTGCCCTCTCCCCAGTGCCTCCCGGACCATAGAGCTACAATTTCCCTTCAACAGCCGCCTTCCTTTGGGACTGCCTTACTCCTCTGTCAGTTTCTCAGTTGATCTGGCACATGGTGGGGAGGAGAGGGTGGAATAGGGTGGAATTTATTGTTACCCTTAAATCCAAGTATTATTCAAGACTCCCTGTGTTACAGTCTGTGTGAAAACCTAGGAGCTCATCAGAGGGACCCAGATCCAGCTCAGTACAGTTCTGTTCACTTCAAGTTGGAATTTATTGGATGTCACAGCAGCCAATTAGAGGACAATTGGAGTGGGAGAAATGAACAGGCTGGGAAAACTCCACCAATGGGGACAGAGCCTATTCCATCGGAGTTGTGGTGGAGGACTGGAGCATGAGGTCCTGATCCTTTGCCCAGTCTTATATTTCAGGATATTTTCTGCAGGGTTTTGCTGGGACAGCAGCTAGTCAGTCAGGAAGGAAGGCAGGGCAGGCAGGGCAGAATTCTGGGAACCCCAGTCATGCCTAGGCTGCCCTGCTCACAGCCTTCCTCCCACCCGGAGTATTACTTTCCTGCATCTTGACTTTACTATCTATATGGATGATCAAGTCCACGCTCTCATCTCAGAGATCTTGATCTACTGAACACAGGTCTGTTTCTTCTTTCTCTATTTCAGCTAATGCCAGAGACTGGTAATTAGATTTTTTTTATCCAGCAGAGTCTGGTGTTTTGGAAGGAGGAAGTCATCTGACAAGAGGAGAACACATTTCCAGACCCAACTTCTACCCAGCCATCTGGTGTTCTGGTTAGGACTCAGAGTTCATTTAGCGTTTGAGTTGTTTATCCACCGATTTCTTGGGTTTCTCAGGTTCATCAAAATCTTTGGCATTTTGTTCAGAGTCTTCATCTGTATTCCTCTGAGGTCGTTTCATTATCCATATGATGCCCAAATATTGGGAAATAATGTTTCCCAACTTCCCACACATACGTACATACATCGTGGCATCTGTCCCCATGTTTCCTCTTTCTCCCCCACCTTCAGTCGCAATACCCTTCCCCCTGCCCCACAATCTCAGAGGATAAAGCATTATTCCTAAAGCCTTGATTTTATTTCCACATTTTTCTGCAGCATCTTGACCTTATTCTTCTCCTGGCATTTTCCCCAGCCCACAAATATTATTTTATTCCTTCTTTGTAGAGAAATCTCTCTTTTAATCCTGTGCTCCCCTCTACAGGCTCGGTCACTTTTTAACCTTTTACCCAAACGTCTCCATGTTTTTATTCTATTCCTTACCTCTCCTTTTACTCTTACGTCCATTTATCTGGATTCTGCTCTAACACTCCTTCAGAAAAAAAGCCCTTTAATCCTAATTTATTATTTCTTTTATGACTTTGATTTTGCCGACTAGTTTCCTTTTTAGAAGCAAACGTATTCACTATTTTTCATTATATCAGTTCATTATAATATTTGAAAATTTGGATAAGCAAAGTGAAGAGAACAAAATCCTTGTTAAAAATATTTACTGAGCACTGGAGGAACCATAGGCTGGGAGTGGACTGAAATAATGAGTTTGGTTTCCAGAATGTTGTATTGAGTTGGCTGCGTGTTATCCAAGGTTTTATTAAGCAATTCAATACATAAGTATGGGACTCAGGAGAGATTTTGGGCTGGCAGTATAGTGATGACGAAAGCAATATTAGTATGTATCAGATACTGTGCTGGCAGTTTTAAATTTATTTTCTTATCTTGTCCTGTCAACATCTGTATGTTTTTACAAATAAAGAAATTAAAGCAAGAGCTGTCATGCAATTTGTTCAGATTGGTAAGTGGTGTAGATGGCATTTGAATCTGTTTGCCTGTCTCCAGAGTCCACACTTTAACCTCTCCACTGTGCTTCCTCTCTCAATGTCTGTCTGTCTTATTCTTAATTTGGATACAAGGCTGTTTTGGCTCATTTGCCTTAAAAGATGCTTATATTTTAATGCACATTCTTCTAGCTCCTGCCCAACTATTCAGGGATTAATTCATAGCCTTTAAAAAATTTTTTCATTTAAAAATATTTTATTTGTTACGGTATCATTTAATTATTTTATTTTGGTTGGGGGGAAGTAATTAGGTGTGTTTATTTTGAGAGGAGGTACTGGGGATTGAACCCAGGACCTCATGCTTAGAATGCTAAGCATACGCTCTACCACTGAGCTATACTCTCTCCCCTTAATTCATAGCCTTTTGATTTAACTTGTTCTCCCCACTTTGGACCTTGTGGCTTGACTGTTTCTCCCAATGGATTTTCTGAAAGCAAAACTAATAATCTCAATCTTATGACATTGAAGCAAAAAATTAGTTCTTAGTCCTGATTGAAAGGGTACAGAATTCCCTGACTGAAAGGGTGTATCTGGTGAGGGCAATGTCCTCAGTCACGTTCAGTAGATGGTTTGGCCTCCCTGGACCTCCTCATCTGTGGCTGCAGTAGTCACCGTGAGACGACATCTGACCTATGATGTTTAGCCAAGAAGGGAGATTAGAGGCTGGTTCTCCTGGTGAGGTGATAAAGGGGTCAATGGGAAATGAAGAAGTGAGGACAGAGAGTAGAAATACTTTCAAGAATTTGGCCTGGTTGGTGACAGATCTCAGTGGGCAGGGATATGGTGTTGAGGGAGGGTTTTCTCCAAGATAAGAGAGGTTTGATTTTATTTATTTATTTATATTTGCATTCTTTTTAATTGAAGTATAGTCAGTTTACGACGTCGTGTCAATTTCTGGTATTCAGCATAATGTTTCCGTTTTACATATACATATACATATTCTTTTTCATTACAGGTTACTACAAGATACTGAATTTAGTTCCCTGTACTATACAGTAGAAATTTGTTGTTTATCTATTTTACATATAGTAGTTAGTATCTGCAAATCCCAAACTCTCAATTTATCCCTTCCCACCCCAATGACCCCCTGGTAACCATAAGTTTGTTCTCTACGTCTGTGAGTCTGTTTCTGTTTTGTAAATAAGTTTCTGTCTTTTTTTTTTTTTTAGAGTCCACATATAAGTGATATCATATGATATTTTTATTTCTCTTTCTGGCTTACTTCACTTAGAATGACGATCTCCAGGTCCATCCATGTTGCTGCAAATTATTTTATTCTTTTTTATAGCTTAGTAGTATTCCATTGTACATATATATACCACATCTTCTTTATCCAGTCATCTGCTGATGGACATTTAGGTTGTTTCCATGCCTTGGCTGTTGTAAATAGTGCTGTTGTGAACATTGTGGTGCAGGTGGAGGCTTGACTATATTTAAATGCTGATGAAAAATCCTGAAGATTAACACTGTTAATTTTTCCTTGCTTACACATCCAGGTATGTTTCAGTATAAATTTCTATACATATATATACATCATGGTAATTTTAGAAGAATAAAAAAATATGTATAACAGTCAAAAGGAGAAAAAAGAATAAGAATGAAAAAAATCACTTGTAATGTTACCATTGAGAGATAGCTGTTATTAAACGTCTCACTTTAGGGGGATATATATGCATGTAGATACAGTAGGGTTTTCTCTCCTCTTGTTCTCTTACCACTACCTCAAGGACTAGCTCTGTTTCTCCCCTTCCCCTAGTCCACACTGAAGCAGATGCAAATATTTAAATCTCAGCTTAAATTCAAGCTGAGATACAGTTACATGCTTACTGAGCTAGGGTTTCCTCTGTAGAAGACCAGACAGGGCAGGGCTGGAGGAGAAGGAGGGGGTGAGTGGAGTTGGAGAAGAGGAGGGATCAGAGTCCTTGGATTCCATGTTGAGGACCTGGAAGCAGCCTCAGAACTCAGTGCTGAGCCAGTGCTTCAATGTGGACCTTCCCCTCCACTGATGCTGGAGGCAAGTGTCTACAACCATCCTGGACTCTTCTGAAGCCCCCCCTGGGCAGGCAGTGGTGTACTTACATATGTGTGATGAAGCTGAGCCTGAGGAGGGATCCTCGCCTCGGAACCAAGGGTAACCATGCAGAGCCATATGAGCCAGTGCAGCCGCGGAATCACTGCCAGTGTGTCTATATGTTCTTTAAGTGAGCTGGACTTGGTACGAGGAAAGAAGACAATATTTTTCTTACCACCGTCTTTGGAAACCTGCTCTGTAAAACCATTCTTTCCACCCTTGGATGAAACTGCAAACAGTGTTTATACCTTTTCCAAACACTGTCATTAAATAAAAAGCCGAGTTTAATAAGAAAACTCTAAACCTTAATCCATCTAAAATCTTTCCCTTCCCTTATGGATGATTCTGGCTCGGAAGCACGTAGTCAGGGAGGTGGGCTTGGACCATTTCAGCCTCCTTTACCACCTGTTCTTTTACCCCTTCTCTGTCCATGAGGCTGCAGCTGACTCTCCCAGGGTTGGAATAGAGATGTGGGAAAACAAGTCCCACGCAACTAGCATGGGTGTAGTCTCGTGCTGGTACCCTTAGATGTAGCAGATCCCACATACGGTTTTTTCTTTTTGGGGGCTTTTGCCAAAACAGGATTCAAAAAGGTCCCATTAAAACAGCCAGTTACATACATAGGACACAGATACACTCAAAAGAATATTGTCATGTGATATATATACTGCTTTTCTGAAAGGACACTATATTGTACTATTTTTCAATGTTAATAACTCTACATCCATATGCTTATCTTAATGGAATATATTTTCCATTTTAATTACTTAAAGATTCAAAGGCAGTATATGTTCATATAAAAATTCAGAAAATATGGAGGGGAGGGTATAGCTCGGTGGTAGAGTGTGTGGTTAGCATGCACAAGGTCCCGGGTTCAATCCCCCGTACTGCTATTAAAAAGAAATAAATAAACCTAATTACCACCCCCTGCCCCCCAACATTCAGAAAACATGGAAAAGTGAAAGTTCCTGTTTACCATTGAAATTCTTCTCTCTTCCCTAGACGAAGCCATTTTAATTTTCTATGTATCCTTCCAAATCTTTTACCACCAACTTAAGTATAGATTTAAAAATTAAGAATAGGATCATATTTACAGTTGGGTGTCTTAATGATTTGACTTCTCGTTTTTATATCTTCCTCATGTTATTAGTACATATCACCGTATCTCACTTAAAATAACGGCAGCCTCGTATTTCAAAGAATGAATGTACTCTCTTTTATTTAGCCACTTCCCTGTTGATAGGTTTCTGGGCTTGGTTTTAATTTCCCCCTACATTAATATTGCTGAGGTGTACATGTGTGAATATTTTTGAAGGATAGACTCTTAGAAGTCGAATTGCTGGTTCAAGTGATACGTTCACTTAAAATATTTTCATTACTAACGTTTTGTATACTATATGCTGTTGGAAGAGTGAGCAGTTTTCCTCCATTCAGAATGGTTCTTTCCATGTTAGGAAAACTCCAAGCATAACATACTCATGGTCTCTCTTCACCCCAACAGAAGTGACTTAAAATGAGTGGGGAGTTTGGAAGAAGAGATTGGGTAGGTGTGGTTGGCCGAGCGCCTTGTTCTTGACTTTCCCTTGGGACCCAACCTGCCCTTGGAGAGCACGTGTCCTGCTGTCCTTCTCCAAGCCGGGGGCCTCCTGAGCGGGATGGCCCGTGGTGGCCCCGTGCTGTCTGTGAGCATGTGGGCAACTGTATTTCATTCTGAGATCCAGTGGTAGAAAGTTTCTTTCATGTAGATATGAGCTTTATCCTCCACTACCAGACTTACCAGCAGGAAAGATATTATCTTGATCATCCTTCATCACATTCTTTAAAAAGAGGTCAACTTTTTATTTTGAAATACTTTCAAACTTCAATAAAAGTCACGTAAACAACCAAAAACTGTATACCCTCACCCAGATTTCCCAATTGTTAGTAATTTACCACATTTGCCTTATTCTCTCACTTACTTTTATTATTTTCAGTCATTTGAGACATGAAACCCAATTACTTTTAAATATACAGTGTATATTTCCTAAATATCAAGACATTAATCTAAATAACCACAATATGCCCATCAAAACCAGAAAATTAACACTGACAAAATACTACCATCGAATCCACATTCATATAATGCCAATTGTCCCAATCACACCCCTTGCAGCAAAACAAACAACAAAACAACAGCAACAACAACGACAAAATCTTCTTTTTTCTACTTTGACTTTCTTTCCAGAGTTGAGTCTAGGATCACGCATGATATTTGGTCTTCATATCTCTTTATCCTCCTTCAATCTGGGAAAGTTCCCTGCTGTCTCTCCAGGGCCCAGAAAAGGAACTCAATAAATATTTGTTGAATATTTACTTTATTTACCAAATACTTTTCCAATCAAAAAGCTAAAAGAAAAAGAAAACTTCTGGGACCAAGTGATGGAGGAACTCAAAGTAGAAATAGAAGCAGGACAAGTCTACTGCAGAAACAAGGCCTGCTCTTCCCCCAGGAACCCCGGAGAGCCTTGAACCCAGGCATCAATAGGCTTGAGGAGAAACTGATCAAGGGGGGTAATCACAAAGACAGATAAGCAAATGACGGTTCCCGGAATAGCCGGGCTAGTCATTCCCTTTCCCCTCCTCATGTTTACAGAGTGACTGGCTGAACGGTTTGCCCTGGAGTGAGCAAACAGAGAGGAGTGAACCAGGACCTGCGGTAACTCTGGGCCTTCAGATGGTCACAGAGGAGAAAAGAAAGGGAGGGTTGTTCCTCAGGAGGGACACTGACTTGCCTTTTGACTCTATTTCCATAACATCCACATACCTTAATAAGAAACCTTTCTGTCAACATCCCCATCCTGTAGAGTCACTCACAAAGGAAAGCAAATCAGACTAGCACCCGGGTCCTACCTGCTACCCAGAAAGCTAACGGCCAGTGGGTCAGAGCCTTTCACCATTTTACGCTGGGGTTCGGTAGCCAGTTAGATATTGTGAGGGCAACATAAAGAGCTATGAAAGTATGTCACTCATGCTCCTTTTTTGAAAAACATTGGTCTATAAACAATACAATTTCAAGAAAGGAGAACCTGATATACAAGAAAGATTGGTAAGCAGAGAAACCAACAGAACATATTATCAAATGTAAAAAATTCTTGTAATCACTGCGTTTAATACAATTGTTAAGAGATGATTCCTGAAATATATGGTTTCTATTAGGTGACAATTATTGTATTATTATATATGTATATTTTAAAACATATAATATCTAACTATATAGAATTATATATAAAATAATACATTACTACCTATTATATATTTAACAACAAAAATGTACAATATCTGAAATAAAATTATAGATAATTTAATCAGAATTTTGGAAGACTGAATAGGAAAAAGAGGTAAACTATAAAATTATACATGATGCAGTTCTCAGTTTTTTGGGAGAAGTCATGGATATTAATTGTTGATACTGAAACAAAAATATCTAAATAAGTTTGCTAGAAATGTAAATATTTCACTAGTAGAATGAGAATAGTATGTAGTTGTGGCAGTGTGTTACTTGCCTACTCGGTGTCCATTCTTGGTTTCTTCCTTAGAAATAGAATTTGGAAGTCATTTATGAAGGTGTCGTGCAAAGGTAACATTTCCCAGCCGCTCTTGCGGTAAGTAGTGGTCACATCAGTGTAAATGGAGTGCTGTGTTAAATGTCAGGAAAGGCTTCTCAAAAGGACCTTGTTCAGCTGACCCTTGTCCTTTTTGTGCCTTCCTCTCTTCTCTCTTCCTACTGCTTGGAAATGTACACGATGGCTAAAGCGGGAGCAGCTGCTCTGTGACCTTGAGAAATGGGAGTTATGTTCTAAGCGTGGTGGAGCAGAAAGAGGAAAGGTGGCTGAATTCCGGAAGCCAGTAGAGCCTGGATATTAGTCCTGATGTAACTGGTATAGATCGACTTTCTCTAGATTTCTTTGGCTTTGAAAAAAAAGGCTTGGAAAAAAAAAAGTGCTCGTGTCTTTAAGCTGCTTATTTCAGAGTTTCTATTTCATGCAGCTGAACTGAATCCCAACTGATTTATAGATCTTCCAAACTGGGAGAGGGAAAAGAGGAGCAACAACAAAAATTTTGATCCATCCAGTGAAGGTTAAGAGGGCAAGGCAAAAAAAAAAAAAAAAAAAAACCAGCAACAAGAAAACAAAATAAATGGCAGGGTTAGAAGGTGAACTTAAGTCAGAGATTTCTTTTGTGAGAGACACACCAAGAATAAAATAACACACGAAAGTTGAAAATAAACAGATGGTGAGAGAAAATTTAGGTAAATGGACAGCAGTATTAATATACAGCAAAAGAGAATTCAAGGCTAAAATAATTAAAGGAAATGTAAAGCACTATTTAAATAGCACAGATAGAAAAAGGTGAAATTTGCCAAGAGAATAAAATAGTCACCAACCATCATGCACTGAACTTGGCATTGAAAGAAAGCAAAGACCGTTACAAATATGAAAAATATCTGACAAAACCACACTCTTTGTAGAAAGTCTTGGGAAGTGATGCTTTATGTGGGCCAAATAGAATTTTGTATATAGAGGGTTTGAATAACACAATAGACATGCTTGCTTTGAATGTTACGGCCAATGAAAAGGGAATAAACATTCTTTTCAACACCCACAGGGCTTTGATTAAATACTACACACCCAAGAAACTCTGAATTAATTTTCCAAAGAAGAAATTATAAAGGCCACATTCCGTTACCATAGTAGAATATAAGTTAGAAATTAAAAATGAAAGAAGATTGACAATAATTTAAAAAACTAACCACAGGGGTGAAAGAATAATCTTCTTAATTTTGGGGTCAAAAAGAAAACTGAACCTTAAATTATGATTGGAAAAGGGGGTATGTGAACACAAAGACGTATACGTCTTTCCCTGGGCTGAAGCAGCGGAGTTTTTAGAAGTTCCCTGGTATCTAGTGCTTTGATGAGAAAGAAATACCTAGCTGAAATACAGTCAGGTTTAATGACTAGAAAATGGCGAAACAGTTGCTCTGAAAAAAAAAGGAGAGGAGGGAATTAACAGATATAAACACGAGATTATTCAACTAAGTTTCAGAAGAAGCAATCCCAGCTCTCCCCTGGCATCTCCCTTTCCCTCTGATGTGTGTTAGCTGTGGACTGTGGTGACATGGGGACCAGTTAGGACTCTGCAGCAGTGTCCAGACGTATCACTAACACCACCTCCTTTGAGGAGTTCTGAGGCTTACAGGGGTCCTTCATGATCTGGTCTCTTCCATGGGCTTTTTTTTTTTTTTTTTTAAACCCTTCTCACCGCTCCGTCTGTGTCCTAAGCCAGGTAGATTTTCTTTCAGTTCCTCGAGCATGCCTTGTCTCATGTACTCCTGGGGTTTTGCACATGCTGTTCAGTTCTTCCTGAAATGTCACCTTTCCCTTGATTTCCAATCCCAATATTTGAGTAATGCTTTTTACATTTTTCATCTTATTTCGCTTTTTCTGGGAAATTCTCTCCTATCCTTTAAGTTTTGATTAGGCACAGTTCTAATAGACTTTACCTGCTCCCTATAGTTACCCTTTCATAGCATTTGTCATTTTAAAGTATACGAAGAGATTTACTTTCCTGAACTTCTCTACTCTTGCTTCCTCCAACAAGACCAGGACTGTCTTATTCAATGTTGAATTCCTGGCATCTGGAACATGTCTGGCATATAAGAATCACTCAGTATGTTTTTTGTTGGACTGAGTCAATCATTTGACTGAATCTTTGGCCTCAAGGCAAAGTGCAGAACTTTAGGAAGCTTAATTGAACCATATGGGAAATGCATTTTGTGTGGTTTAGTGTCATAAATGGTGCCATGTGTTAAGCCCAAATTTAAATCTTTGAATTTTCCACCCAGGAGAGATGAAATCCACAGTCATCAATGTCAAAGGAAAATGAGCCAGAGAGAGCATTTCACTGTACACAGATATGTATCCTCCCTGACGCCCACCACCCCAGCTAGAAAATATGGCCCAGTGTGGGTCTGCAATCTGCTCTGGCCACCAAGCATTTCCTCTCCTTCAGAAAGAGTGAAGAGGGACCTTGACCTTCTCCCCCTAGAGACCAATACAAGGATATCCTTCAGTGGAGAAGTTTAATCAGTGACGCTGAGAAATAAGTTTGAGCTCTATTAGTGCAATGCTACTTGGGCATCTTCCTCAGTTTGGGCATATTCTTAACAAATACCCCTTATTTGAAGTTTTCTTTTAAATTGAGGAATTTGATTATTGCTGTGGAATGTTACATTTTCTGTGGAGGAAGCAGACAGTATAAAATACATGAAGTGGGTACTGAGTAGGGTGGCCATACGTTCTACTTTGCCTGGGACAGTCCCAGTCTAGAACTTTTTTTTCTCCCAGTGTTCAGTCTGGGTTAGCATGTGATTCTGGAATTTTCGTATTTGAAGAAGCTATTAATACGATTGTTAATAGCTACATTACAATAAGCTGAGATAGTCCGGTAGACCGTCACTGTGTATTTCTGCCATGGTCTCCTTGAGAAGTGTGAGGAACCCCTGTTCTCACTTTAACACATGGTTGAATCTGAAAGGCAGAGGGTGATAACCTTTCCTTCTTATCTTTTACAGATGCAATTTGACTAACACCTCCCTTTCAAGGACCGCTCGCAGGGCACTTCCTGATAAAAAATAATGCACCCACTTGGAAGCATTAGGGACAATTACTTCCTTCAGGTCTTGGGTAGTGGTGGTAGAAATTTTTGACACCGTTCTTCCTCCGGGCCATTTGGTGTGTCAGCCAGTTGTTCAATGGCCTGTGAAGTGACCTGTGAAGTGCAACAAAAAAATCAGGGCACAAGGTGACAGAGTCAATTGGACAGAGAAAATTGGAAAGTTATGAGACATTTGTGGGGGACAGAGGCTGATCAGTTCTGCGAAAGACGTACAGTAAATAGCCTGACTTCCCCTGCTTGGTGGTTTTTGTCATTTATTTTATGGTACAAATCTCATTTACTTATTTTATTGTTTGGCACTGCTTTTTAATTTTTGAACATTTTTGGCAGCAATGAACTAAAACAAAAGACACAAAAATTAAGTACTTGATATTTATTTCTTAGAGAAAGTTGTTGATGAACATGAGACTTGTTCCAAATGTTTTGTTGCCATTTACTATCCATTTTAGGGACCACAGTGCTACAGTTTGAATGTTCGTGTCCCCCTAAAATTCTTAGGGAGACCCCATGAAGTTTCCTTGCCCCTTCCACCATGTGAGGACACAGTGAGCAGGCAGCTGCGAATGAGGAAGAGGGCCCTCACTGGAATTTGACCACGCTGGTGCCTTGATCTTGGAATTCTCAGCATCCAGAACTCTCAGAAATAAATTTCTGTTGTTTGTAAACTACCTAACTTATGGTATTTTTCTTTTAGCAGCCTAAACGGACTAAGACACATTTGTCTTATCACTGACCACATGAAAGCCAGGAAATACGTCTGCTGAAGATGCAGGATTATCTTCTTCAAGTTACTAGTTGTTTAAGAAGACTGGGCTCAAAGACAATGATTTACTGCCCACTGCTGCAGAAGGCACATACTTGTATTACTCTGTGGAATCATGACTTTTCACTGAGATCAAACAGTGTCCTAAACTAATTTTGCTAATTTTGAATTCCAAGTTTTCTTGCGCATGTGTGAAAAGTGAACTTGTAGCTGTTACTTTATTAGCACTATTAACAAGAGAAATTTGCAAACATTTAAAAGATGCAGATTTTATATCAGTGTCTTTGGATATTTCAAGTACAAAATCAATTAAGTCCAATAATTCGATTTTGTTCCCATCTAGTGCATGGAATCAAAATAAGGTTTTGGGAATCCATTTGCCATTATTGTGAATGCTATCATAAACTTAGTTAAACAGTTTAAGTTTGAAGATAAAATTATTTGTTTTTGTGGTGATAATGTGAATACAAGTTTTGGTAGATCTCATGTTGTGGTAAAAATATTTCAAAATTAAAAAAAAACAACTATGAAGTAGAAATGTGCCTGTGGTGCATGTATAATTTATAATATTGAGGCCAAACAAGTGACAATATTCTACCAATCCAAAGAGAGCTATACTTGTAAAAATTTACAAATACATAAATTTACAAATTTGTACAAATATTTAAATTGCAAACTTATACATAATTTATATGTGTAAACATACATGTATGTATAGTAAACATGCATACATAAGTATACATTTATAAGCTGTATATGTATGAACAAAGATGATTTATAAGAAAACTGAGTCATCAACCTAAATGTTTTACAATGATATTAAAGCTTTTTAAAAATAGGCAGAATAATTATTATTGGTATACATTCATGAACACTAACCTGCGAATGTGAGTGCATTTTGTTTAACGTTCATTGGAAATCTTTAATCAAAATATTCATTAAATGAAATGCCAACAACGTCAGCACTTGAAGCTTTCAGTAAATTGCAGTAATGGAAAATAAGGCTCGCAAGCAGAAAGACATTGAAATTTATTTATCTCCACAGAAGCAAATGAAAACCAAACAAATCAAATGATGAGCACTCAAACAGTCTGGAAGGTTTAATTTTGAGATTTTTAGAATATCTCAACTTTGTGGGAAGAATGTTTTGATAGAGTTTCTATATTTAAACAAACAAGTTGATTTTCTCTTCTGGAACTAGATGGAATTGAGAAGACCTATGATAGTGCAGAATCTCAGTCTGGTGAAACATTTGAGGAACACTTGCCAATTCTTTTTGTCTTCTAAAAATATTTGCCGAGTAACGCTACTCTGAACAGGTTAGAAGATAGTTACTTGTGAACATTTCTGGGCTGAAATATTTACACATTTCAAAAAGAAAAAAAAATTAGGATAGAATATTCTATTTGGCAGAATTTTCTGAGTTTGTCAGGCACTCCAGCAATTGTGGAGAGAGTGTTTTCTCACTTAAAACATTACGGTCTACAGAAAAGAATTAAAGACGTCAACAATTTCAAATTTGAAGGCCAGACATCTGGGTGATAAAGACCTTCTTATTAATTTTTAAAAAGTGGCCCAAGTTTAATGTTCATTCTAAATGCGCTCAGAGTAGGAAGGCATAGGATGGTAGAGGTTACTCCAGAAAGGGTGATTATTATTATTTTTTCCTCCTGAGATGGTTAATAAACATACTGTGTTGAGTTTGGATGGCTTGAGAGGCTGTCCTCCCTGGACCTCCTGTGGAAGGTCCTAATGATTGTATGTCTGACTGTCTTCATGTCCAGCATGTTCTTTTTCTAGTCCTTGTACCTGGGTGCAGAGCCCTGTCCCAGGGAGTCGGGGATGGAGAACACAGAACCCAGTGGGAAAGGATGACCCAGATCCCTTCAGGAGCTCCCAGCACAATGGCGGAGGCACGTGCATCTCCAAGCCCCAAGTATAAACTTTACCCTGACCACTTTGACTTCCCTGGTCCTTCTGCCAAGCCCCTGTGAGCACTACAGTGACGAGTTGTTGCCCTGAGTAGATGCAAGCTGACCAGTCACCTTGGTCCAGTGCATCAGGTATGACCAGAAGGCAAAGAGGTTGTCTTACCAGAAAAACACTTCAGAATAAATGTCCCAGGCTTTGAATACTCTCATGTGATACATCACAGTCTTATGAAGGCTGAACTGATGTTTGGAAAAAGTCAAATGTTATTAAGTTCCAACAGTGAGACATATGAGTAGACAGATTTAGGTTGAAAACAGGACTCGATGACACCAAAACAAGGCTTTCTGGTTTGCATAGGTTGCAAAAGCGCTTCCAAAGGTCATTTTACAAGGGAAGTTTCCACAGGCATTTTTTTGAGCAATGAATGCTCTAGCCCCTCTTCACTTGATTGAAATACAATTGACATGTAACATCATGTAAGTTTGAGGTGGTTTAAGGTGTGAAGGTATTGCTTTGACACGCATATGTATTACAAAGCGATTACCACCGTTGCGTTAACTGCCACCTCAATCTTATCACATCGTTTTCCATTTCTTTTTTTGTGGTGAGAACATTCAGGATCTACTCTATTAGCAACAGTCAAGGATATGATACAGTTTAATTAGTTATAATCACCATGCTGGACATTAGATCCTCAAACTTGTTAATCTTCTAACTGGAAATTATACGTTTTGACCAACATCGCCCCATTTCCCCCAGCGCCTGCTAACAGGACCCTAGTCTCTGTTTCTCTGAGTTTGACTTTTTAAAATTCCACTTGTAAGTGATAATTGGATGCTCTTTTGGAATAAGTCCTTTGCCTCTCAGAGTGACCAGTCTAAAGGGGGTAATTAATGGCCACTTCGATGGAGAAGTTCTGAATTGTTTGTGACAAACCTGTACTTCTCAACTTGCCATCACGTATCTCAGACTTGGTCTTACTCAGCAAGGCCACTGAGATATTTAGTGAAGGCTACGTTCCTTTGCCCCAAAGGGACGGAGAGCTGAGGCATCACTGGACTCTGGGAAACTGCGGGGGAGGGATTGCATCTCGGGGGACTTCCTGAAGGAGGAAACCTATGAGGCAGAGTTAGAAAGGAGGGCAGGTGGACATCAGGGCCGTCAAGCTAGAAACTGCTTATTGTGGGTTTTGGATATAGAAAGTAAAACCAGGACAAATCAGCTATATGGAACTGACTTTGGGAACCCCTATAAATGAAGGGTGACATAAATGTGAGGTGAAGGGAGTTGCTTGAAGACTGGGATGTTTTTATGGGAGGCTGTGATAAGACGGAGTTGTAAACAGGAGGAAAGGGGCTACCAGCTTACTCTCTGACTTTCACTACTTTTGGTACTTGGAGCCAGGTCTAAAATACTAATGGGACCTGAACTGGATCTGGGTCCTCGCCAAACTGGAGTTCTCCTGACCCATCCCTTTAATCTCTGGAGGCACCAGGGAGGCAAGCCCAGGTACATGATGTACCAATTAACTCATAGGAATGACTTGGACAAATAGAATTTTTATGTTCTGGTTAGTTCACGTGTGCGCAGAGGGTGGGGGAGAAGGAGCTGCCCAGTGGAGTATGAAGGACACAGGCGTTCCTGTTCTCTGCTGAGATTCCAGGAACCATGGGAGGCCATAGTGTCCTGAAATGCCCCACGTGGCCACAGTCCCTGGTTCCCTCTGGTTCTGTGTTGGGAAGAAGTCCACGCTATCTCTTCCTGTTCTGAGTTGGCAACGAGGACAGGGTGGTTGGATACACGGAGGGCTTTAGTTTCCTCAACGACCCAGAGATGCTCAGAGGGGAAGGGGCTTAGGCATCGGCCAGACCGGCAGGGAGGAGGGAAACAGACATGCCATATCTTGTGCACGGTGGAGCTGGGATGAGGGGTCATTCTTTATCTGAGTTTACCTTTTGCTGTGTGTGTGTGTAACCTTGCTCTCTGGCTGTGTGCTATGGTTGGATACTTAGAAATGCATCTATCTAAAGGCTGCGAGCCTCCTTGCTCTCAACCTTCTTTAATAGCTTCTGTTACTGCACGAAAGATAACAGATGGGCGAGGTCGAGCTCCTGCCTCCAAGTATCAGTGGATCCCAGTGTCACAATCAGTGTCCCTGTGATTTCCTTTTCCTGCAGAACTGCCGTCTCACTGGTTTCTTGTTCTCAGAAGCTGTTCTATCAGCTCTGACTCTCCCCAAACACAAGACTTGGTCCCCTTTCTCTGAATTCCCCCCAGCACCACCGACATGAAGCTATTGTGTGAGACAGACTCTGGCTGAAGGTTTGGATGGACATCACGGCTGACAATTTTATGTTGAGGATGAATCACCCACACCATATGTTCACGGGCTGCGGTGGACGCAGACTTTCCCAGCATCCGGCCTCCTCTTCAGGTCTCTCGTCTTCCCACAGCGCTTGCCTTCCTGGACCTCCACTGCCCCTGGCTATTGTGTCTCTCCTGAGGCCACCCTGTCCCCTCCTGCCCCCAATTATTTTCACAGCTTTTTTTCTCACTCATTCATGGAACAAGTGTTTGTCGAGTGTTGCCACGTGCCAGGCACCGGTCTGCACACTGGTGAGTCTTGTTCTCTTTGTCTTATTGTTGAGGAGATCCTCACCTTTCTGAAAAAAGACCTCTCAGAGGTCCTCAGATATGTTTTTCATCTATTTAAAAGAAGACAAACAAAAGCATCTGCTCCTGGATGAAAGTTGTCACTCTTCTCTAAGACAGGAGGCGATAATTATTTTTGTTGTAGAGTTTTCTCACTCTCTGGGGTCCATATTAGTGTGTGTGTGTGTGTGTGTGTGTGTGTGTGTGTGTGTGTGTGTGTGTGTAGGGCTGGGTGGGGAGAGCAGGGAGGGGTGATCCTTCTGGGTAGTGGCAGACAACATACATTCACAGCCAGGGTCTGATGCTCAGCCTCAGAGCCTCTCCCTCCCTGTCTCCCAGGGTCCCCAGGAGTTTCCTGACCTCTGATCGACTTTCTCACAAGGACCAGTGCTACAGAGCTGAGCCGGTGTGGGGGGCAAGGGTCTCTTGGCAGTTGGAGGGGAGTAGACTGTGTCACTGACAAGCTCCTGGGTGGGTGGGGGAGAGTTCCCAGGATAGGGGGCGGGGGATTTCTGCCCATCCTTTCAGGGCAGCTTGGGCTCAGCCATTTAGGGAGGCAGGAGGTGGAACTGGACGGCCTGTGAGCGGTGGCTTCGAGCTTACCACGGGAAGGAGAGTTTATGAGGCCACAAAGCACAGGTTCGAGGCTTAGGGCGGCTGGGCTTGAGTCCCAGCTCTGCCCCTTGTTTGCTAGTGACCTTGAAGACATCCTGGGCTGTAGTGTCTGAGAGATGGGTACCGCAGGGTTCTCACCCTCCAGGCCTGATTAAAGTTCCATCGAGAATTGGAGGTGACTTTAGCCTGGAACGTGCATGAGGAGGGAGAGACGAAGGGTCTGCTATGGTCTGAGGACAGCGGGAGTGAGCAGAGGGGGTGCGTTAGATAGCGCGGCGGTGTCCACGCGGGGAGACGGGGGAAAGTGTCAGCCTGAGGGCCTGAGGGTTTGGTGCGAGGAGGGTGGTGGGGTGTGTGTGTGTGTGTGTTGTGTCTGAGGATGTGTGTGCATCTTATATGTTTGTGAGTGTTGTGCGTGTGTGTGTATTGTGAGTGTGTGTGGGGGATGGTATCTCTGTGTGTGGTATGTGTTTATCTGTTGTCTCTGAGTTTGTGCACTAATTGTATGTTTGATTTAATTTAATTTAAACTTCCCAGGGCGAGTCTTAGGGGAAGGAGTGCCTCAGGCAGCAGGGCAAGTGATCAGACCTGAAGGAGGTCCGTAAACAGCCCCTGGGCCCAGGAGAACCTGCAGGGAGGACCAGGGACTGAGTCCAGAGGAAGCCCATCCTCGTGGTTTCCCAGCTACCTCCCGATATCCCAGCATTCCGGGCTTAGGGCCTGGGGCCATGTGGGTGCTCTACGGAGGAGATGGGCCCCCAAGTGACCTGGGAAAACCTTCTCAAACGATGTCCAGTCTCTGCCACTGCCCCTGCCCCTCCCCAGCCAGCTTGCACCGTGACCTTGGGAGAGTGAACTGCAGGGCAGCAGCAATGCCAAAGTAAATACCAAGCTGGTGCTGGCAGGGACCTTGGGGAACACTTGACAAAGTGCAGAGTCAACACCCTTGGGCAGCAGAAGGTGGACCAGTGGATTTGGGGGCGGGGAAGGGTGGAGGAGGAAGGGCACTGAGGGAGGGTTCTTTCTGCCAGGGGGTCTGAGCCCTGTCAGGGTGATGAGGAAGTTCTCCCTGAATTTCACTGCTGAGGCCCTGGGGTCGGACTCTCAGGTTTCTGGGTGAAGGTTTTGGAACAACCAGTACATGCTCATAGCAGGAACGTTTGAATGAATCAGGGGAGAGAGAAGAACAGGGGTTAGCGGGTGGCGGGCACAGGCGCACAAGGGCTGAGACAGATGCTTGCAGCGGAAGGTGGGAAGGAAGAGCCAGCAGGGAGAGGGGGCGATCTGGAGAGACAGTTGAGAGACGTAAAGTGAGAGACTCAGACAGAGAAAGAGACAATAAAAACTCTGTCCTTAGAGCACGAGGGGAATAAGTGTGCAAAGGAATTTTCTCGGAGTCACATTGCAAAGTGACAGCATCCCCACGCCGTGGCAGTGTTCATTAGGACTTCTGTCACTCGGTGAATGGCAGCATCAAACGTCCTATCCTTTTCCCAGACAGACCCGTTTGAAGTTGTCCTCTGATGCTGATTATTTATTGTCTTCGTGGCACTAACATCCTAATTTCAAAGGCATCTCCTTGCCTGTCTCTGACTATGATTTATTGTTAATGATACTGACGATTGAACTTGTTCATCACTTTGAACTTCAAATCAGCAATGGAATATTTTATACTCAGATAACACATTTATTTTCCCCTTCTGAGAATATAAATTGCATCATTCAAGACATCATGAAATAAACCCATCACCACCACCCCCCCCCACATACACACACAAACACACATGTCTGTCCTGAGAAACTCCCTCCTCTTCACGTTTGGGTTCGTGGACGGAAGACTGGGGTCAACCTTGGTGGCTGCAGCTTGGAAAAGCTTCTCAAGCTCCCTGGGAATTAGGCTAGAACTGGGTCTCAGTAGACAACCTACCAAAGGCAGTGGGCTTTACCTGGCCAGAGGAGAGAATGTAGGGTGGGGACGGCGTGAGGCATTCTTCCCAGGGGTGTGACCCAGCCTCTGTCCCCAGGAGGGAAGAGTTTGAGGTTTCAGGGAGATTCCTCCCTACTCTGATGACAGGGAAGTACAGATCCAGGGCAGCCATGAAGCCATCTTCCCTGGCTGGGGTGGAGGTTGGAATGGAGCCTCAGATGGTTTCCATGTCTCGGAGGGTTAGTGAGGGATGGCTGAGAAATGACCACTGGTAGCTGTGAGATGGACGGTGTCTGGGCACACCTGTCCCTGTCTGTGTGATCTGGAGCTGACACTCTGAGTGTGGCTCCCTCAGCAGGCTCTCTCTGGATTTGAGAGAGACACACACACTGTGGAAGGACCTGAGCAACTCTGCTGATGCTCCTTGGAAGCCTGAGGGCGGATGGCTCCTCCGAGGGCTTGCTGCCCGGTTCCCCAAACTGCCTCCCTCTCTGGGAGCCATGGATGAAGCCCGGGGCAAACTCGCTGACACTCACCCATCAAGTATCTTCACCTTCTTCTCTCCCTTTCATTGTTCTGTGGGTGGTTTCTCAACCTCTTTCTCATCTGAGTGATTATTCCCTGCTTTGAATTCCCTCTTTTAAATAATCAGATTGATTTTTCTTTTCCTAGGTGAGCCCTGACTGGGAGAGAGTAGTGATCAGACAGACGAGGTGCTTGTAGTCAAGGAGTTTGTTTCCTTGTTGAGGGGGAGCGGGGCACAAAATAAACAAACACACACAATATACGAGAAGTACTGATACCTGTGATGGAGATAGGTGACAGAGAAGTACCTGCTGGGGGCAGGTGGTAAGGGAGGACCTCTTTGACAAGTGACATTTGCCTGCAGGAAGTGAGGGAGCACAGGTGGCAGAAGAGGGTGAAGAGAAGAGCTTGCCGGGCAGAGGCCCCGAGGCTGGCGCCTCCTGGCGCACTGGGGACCAGTAAGAAGCAGAACAGCGGAGTCGAGGGAGCACGTGGGCAATAAGAGTGGGAAATGCATCCAGAGAAGCAGCAGGTGGGGTGCAGATCCTTTGTAGTCTTGCAGGCCATTGTGGGGACTTCGGTTTCACTCTGAGTGACAAGGAATGCCACAGGAGGATTTCAAATGTGGAAGTGATATGATCTGACTTAGATTATAAGAGGATCACCTTGACTGCTGAGGGGAGAACAGGTTATAAAAGCAGAGAGAGCACTTTAACAACCACGCTTGCTGTGTTACAGAAAACCTAAAATGGGTTTATTTTTTTCATATTAAAAAACTCCAGAAGCACACAGTTGAGGGCTGGTAAGGCACCTCCAAGAAGCCGTCAAGGATTCAAGCTTCTTCTGTGTTTTTGCTCCACTGTCCTGAGTGCCTGGCTTCCATCCTCACAGACGCATCATGTTCTATAATGAACGCTGAAGCCGCAGCCGCTGGGCACTCCGCAGGCAGCAGAAGGATGAGGACAAGGAAGGGCTGGCTTATTCTCTTTTCATAAGTCTTCTCAGGAGTACCACGCAGCACCTCTGATTGTGTGGCCAGGACTGCACCACACGGCCACACCTAGCTGCAAGGGAAGCTGGGAAATAGAGCTTACCTGTTGCACGTAGAGTTCGGGTTTTTGTCACCGAGGAAGAAAGGGAGGATGGAAATTGGATGCTCATTAATCTCCCCTCCCACACAGTTAAGAGGCTGTTGCAATAATCCAGGGGAGAAATAATGTTGGCTTGTAGCAGGTGGTCGTGAAGGAAATGGTTGGAGGTGTTCAGATTCTATCCTATTTTCATGGTAAATCTGACAAAATTTGCTGGAAAATTATTTGTTGTGCTTGTGCAAGAGAGAAGTCCAGGGTGATGCCAAATTTTTTGGCTTGAGCATCGATAAGCGCGGGAGTATCTATGGACAGAATTGAGAAAGACTTTTGAGGGAGCCCAGATGGTGAGGGTGATGTTGAAAATCGTGAGTGCTGTCTTGGCCGTTTTAAATTTGAGAGGACTGTTAGAGATGCTGGTGGGGCTTTTAAGCAGGCGGTTTGATATATAAGTTCAGGGGGTATCTCTGGGTTGGATGATATTTGAAGCTGACAGACTGGATGAGATCACCTTCAACGTGTACAGAGAGAGAAGAGGATGAGGTCAGAAAGATGGGAGGAATTAACAAAGGAGTCGGGGCAACAGTGTCCAGTGAGGAGGCAGGAGAACCAAGAGTGAGGTGGCCTGGGAGCCTCGGGGATGCAGGGTGTCAGAGAGGCTGTGATGAACTGTGTCATATGCTGCTGATGGGTCAAGCAAGACAAAGTGGGGATGAATCAATCAAAAGGTGACGGATGATCTTGACAAGAGCCTTCCCAGGGTATTCACTGGGGGACTAGAGTGAACTCAAAGAAGAATGGGGGACAATATTATAGAGCAGATATTCTGAACGCTCCCCCCTGACAAAACAAGCAGAGCCTGCACAGATCATATGTATAATTTTTATTGCATTATTGGACTAGCAAAAATCAAGGAATTCTCCAAAAGGCCAAACTCCTCAAACAAACCATGAGCTAAGACCAGAGTGATGAGCAGGAAGCTGCTCTTATTTGACAAGGAGATTCAGGGAGATCTGAAGGTTCAAAGTTCTTGGTCTTAACCATGCGTACTCAACCATCCTCATACCAAGATCCCACCTCTAACTTTAGCATCAGAGACCTGGCAGGGTTGACCTTTCAACTACTGTTGCAGCTTTGAAACCTTTCCAACCAGACCCTTGTCGTGGTCCTCGGCCCAGTTTTCCCTGGGACTCCAGGAAGTGGGAGACTCCTTCAATGCTGAAATCCTTCACTTCTCCACCTGTTTTCCCAGTTGCAGATTCATAACATCTCTGTCTCTGTCTCTCTGTCTCTCCCACGCTCTCCTAAGTACCCATTCTAACACTGCAAGAAGAAACCAGGTGACTCTGTGATGTTTATAAAACATCATTACGATGCAGCTAAGTGCCAAAGCCACTTGATCCCTGATGCCTTCCTTGCTCTCCACCTGCTCCCCTTCCCATGTTACCACTCGTGATGACTTCAGTAATACGATGCAGTGAGCTAAAAACGTGTCTTACCAGTGTCTCGGCTCCTCACAGCAGGGGAACCGTCCTGCCTTCTGTTGAGAAAACCACCAGCCCTGCCTGAGCAACTTTGCCAGGCTGGATGCACAAAATGTCAAAAGAGTAATAAACAGACAACCGGTAGTTGGAATTCAGTGCGTGAAATAATCACATAATAAATGACATAATAATGCCATATACATATGATGTCATATATTTCATGTCATAAATAAAAGTATGGTTGGCTTTTTGACTAGAAGAAAGTAGTTTTTAACCTTGCTTTAGCTGTAAGGTACATTCCACATTGTCTGAAAATCTAAAAGCAAAAACAGGGGAGAGTGTTGCTCAGTGGTAGAGGGTGGTAGAGGGTGTGCTTAGCATGCACAAGGTCGTAGGTTCAATCCCCAGTACCTCCATTAAAGATAAATAAATAAACCTACTTACCTCCCTGGCCAAAAATAAATGAATAAATAAATAAATAAATACCAAAAACAAATCAAAAAGACAAACATTTATGAGAATATGAAAATACCTTAGTGGAGGGTGGAAAAAATCTTATACAAGAGATAAAACCAAGAGAAACAAAAAAAGAAAACAAGCATTGATGATTATGCACAGATTTAAAAGTTATGTCAGAAGATACTACAAATATCAAAAGACAGAGGAACCTGGGTAAATTTTTAAGTCAGGCATCAGAAAGGGCAGGGAGGAGGATCTCCCCATCCTTATAACCCACAGGGGTGTTTTAAGGGTAATTCAGCAAATAAGAGTCCTTGGGACAGCCAGATCTCTCCTCTTCCTCCCCTCACTTGTCTATGGAGTGGCTGGTTCAAGGGTTGCTCCCAGGCCGATGTAAAGGGAACAGCTGGCGAGAGAGGGCAGAGAAAGGCAGACACGCTCTGATGTAACTCTGGGTCTTCAAGGTGGTCACAGAGGGAAAAACGGCTGTGTTATAGAGGAACAAGATATACTAAAGCCAGCCCCTTAGAGCAAAACTGTCCCCGAGTTGTCTGCTAGCTCTCCATCCACACACAGCTGGTCAGACAGTCCTCCTGTACGAATGCTGAAGGATCCGATACCCGGGCACTGTACATGCAATTTAGCACTTCCCTTGAAGCTAAGCATCAGCAAACATGTGAGGAAAATTGACATCATTAAAAGGAAAGGCCAAGAAGAATTGATGTGATAACCAGCTAAGAAGAAAGAAATAGGGAAAAAACCTTCAAAAATGATAATTACGATCATCAGAGAATGTTGAGAGGATGTTATGCTCATAAATCAATCATAGACAAAAAAGTTCTTTCATGTTAGAACAACAGCTTATCAAAAGAAAGTTTTAAATATTAGAAGGATGCAATAAAATAAATCACTGACTTGGAAATCAGGGTATGCTCCCATAATGTGGGCCCAAAAGACAAGAGGATAGAAATTATGAAAATGAAGGTAAGAGACATGAGGGTCCAGGAGATCAGATCTGTATTCAAGAGGAAGTTAGATTAACAGATCAGAATATGACAGAGTTGGGGGAAGGTATAGCTCAGTGGTAGGGCGCGTGCTTAGCATGCATGAGGTCCTGGGTTCAATCCCCAGTCCCTCCATTTAAAAAAAACAAACAAAAAACCTAATTACCTCTTCCATCCAAAAAAACCTAACAAATAAACAAATAAAATTAACTTTAAAAAATAACATGAAGAAGGAAAAGGAGGAGGAGAAGAAAAATTTCAGAAGAGAAGATACACTTCATACTTTTGATCAAAACTGCCTACTCAGGGTAGGAAGAAAGAGGTAAAACCTCTGAATTCTGAATTTTAGGGCTAAAAATAATCATTTACAGGTTTCCAGAAAAAAGAAAAAAACTACGTAAAGGAAAATGAACTGGAATGGAATAAGCTTTGTTGTCTACAAGATTAAATGCCAGTGGATAAGTAGGCAGAGGCCACTTGGTTTTGAGGAAAAAGAATCAAGAAACTGAATTTCTGTGCTTAGATAATATCATACAGGAATTAGGTAAAAATACTGGCCACATATACCACTTCTGAAAAAATGACTAACAGGTGAAAAATTCACGAAAGAAGGTAATGTAGATCACAGTCACAGTTGGTAAACAAGGAAACTACTGTAACTTATAGTTAAATTTAATAATTATGGTTACTATTGTATTTCATACATTTATTAAGAATTGATTCCTGTAATGTAGTATAATAATTGATTATAATATAGAAATAATACTTCACTATTGTTTGGGAGGAATGATTGGGAAAGACATAATGTTAAAGACATAATACATATCTTATTTTGAGGGGAGATCATAGTGATTTATCAATATTTATAGAGAACTGCTTGTTTAAATAGCTTGGTAAAAAGTTAAATGTAATGGCTAACAGAATGGCGAGAGTACATAGATTTTGGCAGAGATTTCTGTTGCCTACCTAGTACCTTTATCCCCTTCTTTGGAATAGAATAAAGTGCTATTATGTTCAGCTGAAAGGCCACATTTTCTAGCCACCCTTGCAGCTGGGTATATACCAAGTATATACTAAATAGGTGAGTCACATCTGCATGACTCTGTTCTGGCTGATTATAGGTAAGTGCTGTGTGAAACTTCAGGGAAGTTTTCTCTAATAGAGCTGATTCAGCTGAGACATGCCCTTTTTGGCCCTTCCCTTCTTTTCCTTCTTGCTGCATGGAACTTGAACATGATGGTGGGAGCCCCAGCAGCCACTTTATGACTTGGAGAATGAGAATTACTCTGTGTGAATAGTGGAATGGAAAGAGTAGGAGCCTGGGTTCCTGAGGTGGTGGAGCCTCCATCTCAGCTCTAGACTGCCTCCCTGCAGGCTTCTCTTACAAGTGAGAATAGATGTTCTTAAGCTTTTCTTATTTTAGGGTTTCTGCTTTACTCACTGGAATCAAGTACTAATTGATGCAGACATCCTTGAAGCTACTGGAAGAAAAATAGAAACGTCAACAGCAACAATGTTCAATTGATCTTGTCATGGTCAATATGGAAAAAAAAAGAAAAATACAAAAAAGGAAGGGAAAAATGCTACAAAAGATAGATGGCAGAGTTGAAAAGTAAAATCCAGTTGAATGTTTTCTACGAGAAATGCTCCGTAAATAAATGAACACAGCAAAGTTGAACAATAAATGGGTGGATAAATATATGTGAGGTAAATGCTATCCAAAAGAAAACAAGGTTAGCCATGTAAGTATAAGACAAAGTGGAATCAAGGCCAAGATTGTTAAGTGGAACAAAGAATGCTTTTTATATACGGGGGAAAATAAAAGGCCCCATTCACCAAGAAGCTAGAACAGTCACAAACTTTTATATATCAAAACTACTGTGCGCCAAGACAAATAAAACATGTCAGAAATATAAGGAAAAAACACAACAATCATAGCAGGAGACATTTAAAATGCTTTTCTCAAAAAACTTCAACAACGTGGAAGATTTAAGAATGAGGACGAAGAAGCTTTATTATGGCTTTGCACACAAGGATCAAAGAATGAAGATTATTTTCAATTCCCATGGGGCCTTAAATATGGGACACTGATCAATATTAGGCACTAAAGAAAATCTCAATAAATCCAGAGGGTTGAAAACATACAGGTTCTATTTTCCAAAATAATTCAGTACAATGTGGTTCTCAGAGAATCTTCATTTTTGGTAATTTTTATTGCAAAGTGAGATGAATGGAAAGTAAAGGAACAAAACATTTAACTTTAGAGACTAGAATGTAACAGCAGAATAAGCCAAAAAGGAGGAAATTAATAGATATAAAAGCAGAAGCCATTTAAACAGAAATTCAAACAGAACACAAGGTTCTCAGGACCCCATCTTCCCTGAGAGACAATATCCTCAGCTGACTTGTTGCAAACTAAGATTTTAAGTCCTAAGGAATCATTGGGAGCCCAGAGGAATCGTCAGACTTTCGAGAGTGTGGGGATAGTCTGGGAAAGCTTCATGGAGGAAGAGGCCTGAGGAAAGATTGATGAGGAGCTTGTCAGCAGGAGTAAGAGAGGCAGAGTGGGGTGGGAATGCCACAGGGAGCCCTGAGAAGAGAAAGAGTGGGCCAAAATGTCATGGTGGTCCCATCAGGATCGTGGGGATAAAGCACAGATGAAGCAACTTCTTCTGATGCCTTTTATGATTCCTGAAACTCTAGGTGGCAACTGAGTCCAGAAATCCTCCCACCATGCCATGTAGCCTGGGTCCCGCTTGTCTCCTGCCCTTCTCCATGCAGCGTTCCACCTCCAATTCCGAAGAAGTAATTAACAAAGAAAGTGACAAGCTCCAAAATAGATATAGGCCCAGTTAGAGGGAGGGGGACTCAGGGAAGCCATCCTACCCACACTCTGCTCAGGTAGGGAGAGACCAAAGCGGCCCGAGTGGCCTGGGGCGGGGGCCTCGTCTACCAAGGGCAGAGCAGGAATCCCTTCCTGAAATTGCAGTCAGTCCTCTCCTGTCTTGAGAAGCCCCCCGCGCCAGGCTTCAGCATAAGAAGGAGGAGTGAGGAAATACAGAGACAGCAGAAGTCAGGACACCCACTCAGATCGACAGCCAAGGCTGTCACAGCCCAAGTCAGACTTCATTTTCGCCTCGTTTCCCACCCTTCTCTCCACTGAGTGTTCAACTACTCCTGAACCTTCCAAGGATGTTCCCATCTCCTCACCCTGACTTGTTCTACCACGTCTCTCGGGGATGCTCTTTCCTCTTTCTTCTTTTATCAAAGTACTAGCCATTCTCAAGGTCCTGCGTAACAGCCGTCTCCTCTGGGTTTTCTCCAAGCCTTGCAGGCTCAGGTAATTATTCCTTCCTGGGACTCCAGTACCTCTTCAGTGCAGCACTGAGCTCTGAAATTGGACTGTGTGTGTGTGTGTGTGTGTGTGTGAAAGAGAGAGAGAGGAAGGACTGAGATCAGGGAGGGTTAAGGGGGAGACCATGAGTTGAGCTCTGCTTTTCTTCAAGGCAGCACTGGCTGTGACTGAGTGTGAATGCTTCCCTTCTTCCCATATGTCCCCATCTTAATCCCCAGAACCCGTGAATATATTACATTACATGGCAAGGAGGAATGAAGGTTGCAGGTGGAATTAAGTGTGCTACCCAACTGATACTGAGATGGGGAGGTTATCCTAGAGTAGCTGGGTGGGTCCAGTGTAATCATAAGGGTCCATACGAGTGAAAGAGGGAGGGGAGGATTTGGAGTCAAAGAAGGAGATGTGAAGCAGAGGTTGGAGTGATTGCTGGCTTTGAAGAAGGAAGGGGGCCCCGAGCTAAGGAGTGTGGGCAGCCTTTGGAAGCTGGCAAAGGCAAGGGTATGGACGCTCCTCTAGCCTTCAGAAGGAATACAGCCCTGCAGGTGCCTTGATTTTAGTCCGGTGAGACCTGTTTCAGACATCAGATCTCCAGAACTGGAAGATTTGTGTGATTTTGAGCCACTCAATTTGCAGTAATTTGTTACAGCAGCAATAGGAAATGCACACAAGGCAAGCCCTTCCGCAGGCTTGTCCGCCCAGCTGCCTCTGCCTGGGGAGGTTGTCCCCCCAGTGCAAAACCCTAAGCAGTTTTGAGCTTTGACCTAGTAAGGGAGGACACCTCTGTTCTAGCCCCCTGACGCACTAGAGGTGGCGGATGGTGAAGACGGCGGGGGAGGGGAGCAGGTGAACTGGGCTTGAGGGCAGCGTCCATGGAAATAATCAGGGAGCTTGATTAGGGCTCTTGCATGAAGACGGAGCAACACCATGTGCCTGGTCCCTACTTGCCCTGGAAGCCCTTCTTCATGTGGCTCCAAGTCACTGGGCGACTTTGGAAGAGAGATTCTTCCTCTTTGAAACTCGAACTCGTCACTGGGAAGAAAATGCTTGAATCCGATTTCTCTCAGGCCACTGGCCACTCAGATCTTGGCCTTGATCTTCATCCAGTCCTGCCCCTCTCTGCCCCACTCCCTCCTCTGCATTCTCTTACCTTAGACACACCGACACACAGAGGTCCCGGACAGGCTTCTCTCCAGGTGTGTGCCCTGCGGGTAACTGTCTTCAAGCTACTGGCTCCTCATTTGCCTGGGAGAACCCCCTTGCAGAGAATAATTTCCAAAAACTGTATGTTTTTTGCCACATTCTCTGGATTCCTTAAACATGATATTTCTGGTGCACAAGTTGTTTCCTGCGAGAGTGGAAGAAAGTGTGTGGGAGACGTTTCTGGCTTTAGCGTTGATTTTGCCCTGTAAATTGTTGGCCATAGCCTATTTGGAGCAGCAGAGGGCGCTGTTAGTCGGCTAGATGTTCACGTGTGAAATGCGTGGCTGGGAGGATTTCATTTTTGACAGGAAATCAGAAATTTAGTTTTGGATAATTTTATTAGAAGTGTCTTTTAGAAGTTTGGACTTGAATAGTTTGATTAAAGATGTTGATCCGATGTCAAGGAAGTAGCTGAATATATATACTGGAATCTGTTTTTTTGCTTAACCTGTGTCCAGAATAAGTAACTCCTTTGAGGAGTTTTTTGTAAAGGGGAGGAAAGAAATGGAGTGAATATATTATTTTCTTCCCTCCTTATTAATTAATTAATTAATTAATTAAAATTATTAATATATTGGCTCCTTCCCTAGCTTATTATTATTAAGTCAATAATAAACTTTAACAATGTATTTGATTTTTTAAAATTCCCATTATCTCCTGTATCATACTCATGCATTTATTTCTTTTCATTTGACTATTCCCTCTACGGATGTTTTCTTTATGGATCTTTGTGTAACAGTCTTCTGATGCCATGTTGCCTGAATTTTTTTAAAATTTTCTTTAAAATTTATTTATTTTTTTTATTGAGGTATAGTCAGTTTACAATGTTGTGTTAATTTCTGGCATACAGCATAGTGATGCCTGAAAATGTGTTTATGTACTTTTATTATGGTTCCTGCAACAACATGCTGGATAAAATTCTAAGTTCAAACTCCTTTTCTTTCAGTCCTGGACTGTGGCTCTGTCAACTCTCCAGCTGCTGTAAGAAAATGTCAGAGAACAGCTCTCCCTGAAGAGAGCACGGGTTCTCTGCTCCAGTCCCGTGTCAGAATTCTGACGGGCAGTCGTGTGGGTGGTGGGATAATTAGTGATGGGTCTAAATCTGGGGTTATTCTCATTGCTTGCTCAAAAATGCAAGCTATATCTCCAATTTATCACTGACAAAAGTGAAATTGGATTTCCAGGTGCCCTCCTTTTTTGTCTTGTTTCTCATTTGTTTCAGCAGTTGAGAATGATGAAGCATGTTCCTGTGATGATAATCTGCCTATGGAGAAGGACGAGAAAGCGTCGACCAATATGGCCCCAGTGTTCCTCTCGGCCTGACTAGACATGACAGCTCCTCTCCCCACCCACAAGCAGATCTGAACTCAGGCTGAGTTCTGGCCTCCCTCCTCTATCGCAAGAGTCTTGAATGAAGTCTTTCTTGCCTATTTAACTTTGCCCAGTGTGATTTTCCAGTTGGTTACTTTTGAATAAATAATGACCAAAGAAAAACTGTATGATAGCCTATTTGTGTGAAATCATACATACATGTATGTGAACAGGTGCATAAAAACATATGAAACATGGCTGTAAAAATGAAAATAATGGCAATCCTAAAATGGTGGAACTGGGATTCCTGTCGATCTTTAATTTCTTCCCTACTTTTGCTTCTATTGCTTGAAATTTTCACAATGAACATCCCATTGTTTATGCTGTGTTGAAAATGGGTCAAATAAATAGTACTGTTTTTTTTTAATAGGCTCAGATTCTGAACCAGTTAGAGAAAGATAAGGTTAGACATATGGAGAGGAAATTATTAGCTTTATTATCGATAAAGTTGCTGTGAGCATGTGACACATGTGTTGGCAAGTGGGCTTTCCAGTTTTGGTCTCCAGGGTGAGTCCCAGATCTACACACAGTCTTAGACAGCGCTGAGCTCTCATGGCTCTCCAGGTCGGAAAATATCTCCACAAAATTTGGAACACGAAGGAGCAGAGTGCATTGTGCATTTTCTGCAAGCAACTTACTTTCAAGAGAGAGGTGAGGGCAGGACTTAGGTTCGGCATGCCCAGTTATGTATGGCAGAGCAGCAGGACCAAAGGACAAACGGTTTTATCTCTCAATGAGTTGTTCTTCCTAGAATAAACTTTGTTTGCTCCCCCCGCTAAAAAAAATTAAACTCAAGGGTGGATGTAAATAGTAGATAGCATTAACTAAGGAGTTAAAAATCAAATAATAAATGTAAACACACTCAATATAGATCCTTGCACATAACAAGGGCTTGATTAATATAATTTTCCACAAATCCTTCTAAAGGTAAATTAATTCCTTTCCTCCTTAGAGTCTCTGTTATCAACTTTTTTCTGATTTTTTTGAATGTATATTCACCCTCATAGCTAGATTCTACCATTAAAATAGCTCTATATCAGCGCCCCACCCCACCCCCCGCAAGAACCCCAGGTCCCTTATGATGATGGATTGGTCATGGCAACTACAGACTTTCCGAGAGAGGGGGAAGAGGGAGAGAGAGATATTTATCATGTTTAAGCCACTGTTTATTTATTTGTTTATTTCCTGCTGGATCCAACCCTAACTAATTTGTATCTTGGTACCCAGAAATGGGAAGATGCATCAGACAGAAACGAAAAATATAACCTTGGTTTGGTGACTGACCAGTGGGCAGCAAGGACTCGATTTTGCAGGGGGAAGTCTGATGACCGTTGTCATTCAGTGGCAACACATTTGCAAAAAGGAAACTGCCAGAGTCGGAAAGCTAACCGCCTGCCCACTGTGGGTGTGCGGCATTAGCGAAAATGACGGGAAAATGCAGCATCGGTGTGGGTTGGCTGTTTCTTGACACTTTCGTCAAAGTCCTGGAGGAGAGATGAATTCAGGCAAGAGCTTATCAGTCTGCGAGCAGCGATAGGAGAAGGTGTTCTGGGAGATGCTCTCTGCCTGAGGCCTTCGATTTAAATTGAGTGAAAGTCTGGAATTTGCAGTCTTGAAGTTTGGAAAAGATCATCAGCAGAATATCTTGAAATAAAGCAGTTATATCAGAGGCTGTGGAGAAACAGCCAAAGCTGCAAATAAAACTGTGGCCCCAAGCCTTTTTTTAGCATCCTCTAGAAAGAGTTTTCTGCCAGACAATAGGAGCCCAGCGCAACAGCAGAGATCAGAATAAGGATGCTGCCTTTATGCTAAAACTACTTTTTCCTTTCTGAGCACTTCTAGCTAGTGGCCGTTTACTTAATAGACAGAGGACTGGAAGAGGAGAAAGACCAGTCAGTACAGACCAGTCTTCAGATTTAAAAGCTCTTTGATTGTGGGTTATTTGCAGGTGGGATATCTGGAACTTCCCAGGTACAAACAGATCAGGTCTCTACCAAATTTTTAAGGAATTATACTGATAAAGAAACCGTGAGCCTGGCTGTAAAAGCCCATGATTGTTCCACCTGGAAAATCTACAAACAGCGGGAAGTTGTGCAGCCCCTAAGAAGGTGGCGCTTTCTAAAGTTTCTAAAGTTGCTTTTGGCGAAGGTAGATGATGAGTGAGGAAGGACAGACTGAATGGGACAGTGGACAAGGGAGTTACTGCCCAGGACCAGACCCAGAGGAAATTAGAGAGTCAAAACTAGGACTTACTCTATAGGGAAACAACAAGGACCTAGTTTATAGCACAGGGAACTGTATTCAATATCTTGTAATAACCTATAGTGGAAAAGAATCTGAAAAAGAATAGATACCTTTGTGTATGTATAACTGAGCCACTTCCTGTTCACTTGAAACTAACACAATATTGGAAATCAACTATACTGCAATAAAAATAAAATTTAAAAAAGGGCTTTACTACCGAAGAACGATGGAATTAATGAATTGTTATGGACTAGCAACTGCTATGTATTTTCCCTGCTCCTCTTTACTAAATTGTAGATTTAATCTGTTTCTTACTCCTCCATCGCATCTTGGGTGTGTTTGGAGCGGATGAAGTCCTGCAGTTATCGGTCGCCACCTCTGGACTGGACTGTGAAAGAGTTCATCACCCAGACTCTGATTGGAGGCTGTGCCTGGTGGGGACTTGGCTGCTGTCTTTTTTGAAGAGCGGGTGTATGTGTCCTTTAGGGAGAGGAAGGATGTACACAGATAATGTGGTGGCCAAAAAGACAGACGGTGGTAGAGACTGCAAGTTAGTCCCAGTATCCATTCTTCTCTTCTTCCTCAGTCCCAGTACCTCCATATGTTAGCTGGATACTTGGCTGCTGGACCTAGAGATGATTTTCCACCTCCCACCGGGGCTATTACGGCTGCAGGACAATGTTCTGGCCAAGAGGATGTACACAGAAGAGGCTGATGCATCGTCCGGGGAGGGGAGCATGGGCGTGCCCTTCTTTTTTTCATTTCTCCCTCCCACGGCCAGAATGAAAGCATGTGAGCTGGAAGTAGACGAGGCATCTTCATCCAGGAGGTAGTGTGGAAGCCACAGAATGGGGATAGTAGCGTAACTAGACAGAAGGCAGCTGGGTTACTGGGACCTGTGGGGCCCCAGTACTGCCGTGGTTTACCTATGCTTATGTGAGAGAAAAAAAATGTATTTGTGGATCTAACCTTGACATTTCCTCCCCAGTTTATACAATCATTAAAAAACCCACTGCAGCAGTTTTTTAAATGACCAACCAGCCAACCAACAGCAACATCCAAAGGAAACAACTTGAAGAGAAGGCAGTATATAGAGAAGATGAAAGTGTGGATTTGAGTAATGGTTTGTATTCAATTTGACTGTCAAGAGACATAATAAGCAAACAAAGCTGTGTTTTCTTTCCTCTGGGAGACCATCTTATTTGAGTAAAAGCCCATGATAGATTCCTTAGGATTTGGGGATGGGGCTGCTTTGCAACTTGACTGGCAGTTACACAGCCATGTCCCTGACACTGGCTTAATTTGTCCCCAGTGATGTCCGGTTTCTCCAGTGTTCTGTGTTTGTGATGAGCAAGCTTCTCTTCAACATCAGGCATATACTGCATTTATAAATGGGCAGAAGAGGTGAATTCGGTGTTTCAGTGTTCCGTGGCAGTACATAAACAATGCATTTAAACAAGTTGTTAGTCCAGTTATGATACTAAATAACAGTAGATCTGATAACAGCAATACGGTGCTGGCCATTTTAATTAGAGATGTGTCTGTATTCCATGTAGATTAAAAATCCTCTATACAGAATGCATTAGTCAAATGGAATTATTATACCACATTGAAAAATCTCATAGAAAGTAATATTTGAAGCATTTAAATGTCATAAACATTTCAAATATATATGGAAATAAAGCCCCATCATATCCTTTGTTTCAAATTAAATCTGACTCAGAAGTGCGGTATTTGAAGAAGTTGACAGTTGAGCTCCTCTGACGCAAGCCCCGGTGGGTGAGGACCCAGAGCCCCCTCACACAGCCCTCGCCCCAGTCCGGCCTCCGCTCCTGCAGGGGGCGCAGGGGAACGCCCAGGGCGCAGTTAGGCAAAGCCTCTCTAGTTAGATGCCTCATTTGACACAGGAGGTAACTGCAGCCCAGAGGGGACGTCCCGCCTTTAGGATTACGCCGCGTGCTTTCTTCTTGCTCCGTTAGGCACGGAGAATCCTTCCTGTGAGAGTAAGGTCTCAAGAGCTCCGTAGCGTTGCAGCAGGAAGTGCCTTTGTATTACTCTTCAATTTGTCTGATGGATTTACTAGGGAAGGCCTGCAGACTGGAGGAGAGATGGAAAGGGAGAAGGGACGAGGTGAGGGGGGAGGAAGGTGTCCGGGTTACTTGTTACTGAGAGTAACTGGATAAGGAAATTCCTTTCTTCCTTCTTTCCTTCCACCAAACTATATCTTTAAAAAAGTCAAACAAACAAAAAAACCCAAAACATGACCCTCATACGATATAGTATGAGAACACATAAATGATTTACTTAACTCGTCAATGAGGGAAACAGCAAGATAGGAAGGACTAGAATATTTGTTACATTAAAGAAAAAATGGTACCATCAGATTGCAAAATTAGATACAAAACTGGTTAATGTCCAGGACTCAGTCTTTGGGTTATATTTTCTATGGGATAGAAAATCATTCACAATTTACCAATCTTCTCCAAATTAACATCTAACTGTACAGAGACCCATAACAAATAGTAAGCCTGAAACACTATCCTCCCTAATGATCATATGGTCCTGAAGTGGGCTTGTTAGACAATGTCCCAGTAAGACCTTGTATAGGTACACAGTGATCCTTTGGTTTTATTTCCATGTTTTGTATAATTTTTCTTAATTCTTATTTCCTAACTTCCAGACAAGAGGTGAGGAGAGTCTACTGTCTGCCTGATTCTCCAGTGCTACCCTCCCAAGGTTTAGTCTCCGCTGTTCGTCTGGCAGGGATGTTCTGGCAGCTCTTGGTAAGCTTAGTATCTGCTGTCACTTGTAGAACGTCCTGTGGGAGAGGGGGCGGGCGTGTTACCTGCTGCCAGTGAGACAGACCCACGATCAGTGAGTGGAGTTCACGGGCGTCACATAAACATATCCAAGTATTTACATGGTTTCTTCCTCCTCTACGTTTGTAAGGCATCTCAGAATCCACGTATCCAATATTGTGTTCTTCATTCACCCTTCCTCTGCCCTTTACTTTTCCACCTCCACTGAGTTAGTCCTGGCTCTTTTAAGAACAAATAATAGCCGTTTGCCATTTTGTTTGAACATAATTACATGACAAAGAACTTCTAAAGTATCTCCTATGACAGACACAAAAATGGTGAAGAGTGGCTCATTATTTCTCGGTTTTCAGCCAGTAATTGTGTTAATTACACTGTGCTTTACTACTTTCTGAACAAACAACAGGAGGGCATGAACCAAGCCTGATGGTTCCAGTTGCATAAGTTTCCTTATTGCTTTTACACTTGAAAACTGTTTATGCAACTAACTTCACTGATAGCTGCGTGAGACCCAGACATGTCTCTGAAGGCAACTGAAGGACAGCAAGATGAATTTATCACCGACCCACCTTGCTGTCCAGGTGTCGGATGCATCAGATACTGAAGCAGAACACTGATTAGCACCAGGAAAATATAATCCAGTGGCATATTTTCTAGAAGGAACATCTTATCCAGGATTAAGTTTGAGAAAAATCTAAAAAATCCTTCTTCGGGGGAGCGTATAGCTCAGTTCCGGCTTAGCATGCATGGGGTCCTGGGTTCAATTCCCAGTACCTCCATTAAAAATTAATTAATTAATTAAAAAAATTTTAACAACTGCAAATGGTCATCAGCCCACAGTAATCATTTCAGCAGGTTTGTTAAAATTTTTGACTTAGACTCAAAACTATAAGGCAGCATCTTCTGAAATTATTCTTGTAAAGCCTTGGTTTGAAGTTTGATTATTGAGAACATTATGTGTTTTTTTCCAATGCTTCTCAAAGGATTCCTGTATCATTTCCCTAGTTTATTCATACTCCTTTTATTCTTTATTATAACTTGATTGGTGATTAAAAAAAAAAAGCGCCCCTGATATACATCAGGTACATACCTCTCCTAGAATATTTAAAATAACTTCTCTGTCTTTTAGATCAGTTCACCTTTTGGAATGGTGAAACAATGAGGTTATTAAGATGCAATTATGCGAGGAAGACCAGCAAAGCCAGAATCCTATGTCAATCCAGTCACTCCTCCAGTCCTTGGAGATACTACGGGGTTATCTGTACACAAGAGAAGAAAAACAAATGCAAAAGCTAGGTCAAGTCAAAATCAAAACCCAGATCAAAGCAATTCTTCATAATGAACCAGGGTTTGGTGGCCAACTCCAGGACAGAACTCCAGTGAGTTGGGCAGAATCTCATGGAGAACTCTTTCTCCCATAGCTTATGCCTTCAACAAACTTTCATTGAGTGTAACTCTGTACCCTAAGCTGTTTTACATGATGGAGATATAGGAGGTGTCGTCAACAGCAGCCAGATCAGTAAGGAGACTGAGTCCATTCATGCTGTGGCAAGGAGCACACCCAGACTTTAAGGTCAGAGTGTCTCAGCAGGGTGGTCTCGCTCTAGCTCTTATCAGGAGGGGGAGATGAGTTGCAGATGGGGCAATTTACAGTTGAAGACATTGTGAAGGAAGGGGGAATCCAGTCAGTTATCTGAACAGGAAATGTTTTCCTCTGTGGTTGGATACTTTTAGGGGCACATGGTTCTAATCGTAGCTCATCAGTTAGGAGGCAGAAATGAGAAGTTGGTGGTTGTGAGTCTGGCTTTGTCAGCAGGTTCGGGCAAAACAGGAAAGGTCTGTGTTTGGCTTTGTTTGAATGAACAGAACATCCAGCTCCTGCCCTCATGGAGGTCCCAGTCTAGTGGAGGAAGACAGACAATCAAACAAGTAAATATGTAAGTCTAGAGTAGGCCAGATGGCTGAAGAAAGGCAGGTCAGATGGAAGGTGATGTTTTCTGTTATGCTGGTGTCCTTAGGGCAGAATTCTCTGAGTGATTATCTGTGGGAAGTGAGGGAGGAGCCTTGTGGATATCCTGGGAGGAGCGATCTGGTCCTGTGGCTGGGGAGAGGTGAGGGAGGGGCAGAGGGAATGGATAAGATCAGAGGAGTAGCCGGACGCCACATCATGTGAGGCTTGTGAGAAAGAGAAGCTGTTGCAGGTTTTAAAACTGGGTCCTCCACAGCCCGAAGCTATGTAGTAGGACCCTGATGATGTAAAACCACACTGAGATAATCAGTAGAAATGGCACTAGTGGCATGTAATAGTAGAAGCTTGTTTATACGCTAATTTTCTGTCTTCTGGATAACGGATCTAGTTAGTGTCCTAAAATCTGACCAATGCTAACCATATCCCTCTTTTTCTGGGCAAGAGTGAAGAGTGATGTGGAGATTGTTCACCTCCATCTTTTCTTTTGAGTTGAACAAACCTATGACCAGCCTCTTGGAGAAGTCATAGTTAACATGCATTGATCACTTATGCCCCAGACACTGTTCTAAACAATTTACATTTATGAATTAACTTGATTCTTAAACTTACCCTTTAAATTATTAATGCTATTATTAACCTCATTCTTTAGATGTGGAAAACTGAGATCAAGAGAAATTAAGATCTCCTAGGGCCCAAGATGAGATTCAAATGCAGGCAGCCTGGCTTTGACGGTGAGGTTGCTAATGTTGTGGAAGATCAGTGCTAGATCACATATATACCACCTGAGACCAAAGCACTGACCATAAGCTTCTTTGATGTTGCCAGAGAAGCTTATGAACTGTGTAGAACTTAATTCGGTTGGTTCCAATGCAATGCAATAAGAATTTGCCTCTGCTTCCACCCGCCCTCTTCCAGTTTTTACCTTGGGAGGCAGTGTCTGCGTGGTCACTGCACAGTTTTAAAATGACCACCAGATGGCAGTATAAACCAAATTTAATACCATGCCAGTGATTCCGACAATTTTGGTTTCCTTCCATTTTCATGCCTCCTTACAAAAAAAAAAAAAAAAAGTCTCTAAATTGAATATTCTGCCCTTGGTCCCACAGAGAAATTGACTGTCAAGAATATTCCTTTTCTGCTTCTCACCTGCAGCCACCTGACTCTTTCCCAGGGCCTGGCTGGAACCTGGTGCCTTCCTCTGCAGCTGTGCCCAGCCTGGGCCTCTACTGGTTATAGTTTCACTTTCAGCATCTACATCAAAATTACTGTTTAAACACATCTAATTATTAGGAGAATAAAATGTTTCATTTTTCAAAGAATTGCATCCGAGGTACTAACATGGTTATCTTGCATCCCCAGGGGTTTTTTCCTGAGGCCTTCCTCTTCCCCCTTAAGGCCCATAGAGGAGACCTAAAATTCTGGCTTTTCTCCTTCCCTTGGGCTCCAGGAGTCCAGGCATTTGGGTGCCCAGGTTGGTGTGGGTGCCATCGACCGACACCACTGCCATCTCAAGCTGCCCATAGCCTGTCCTGCTCATTCTGCTTCTCCATTTCCTGAAAGCCCTTGAGGATTTTTAAGCTGGTCCTGTCATTTATGGCAGCTGCTGTAGCCTCTAAGGAGAAGGATTTTTTATGCCAGAGAAACTCAAGAATATTCTGCCTTGGTCAAGCCACCTTTCTTCAAACAGAGCTCCGTAGGGAGGTAAATCTATAAAGAAATCAAGAAAAGCAAAAGCCACAAGGGGTTTGGTAAGTGGTTAAGAAATGCCTTTGTGTTTAACGCCAGTTTCCCTCCTTTCTTGCCTAACCTGAGACCTGGCTCTCTCTTCTGGCGGCTTATTCTCGTGGCCTCCCCAGGTGGAGGCTGTTCATGATTCCATGATTCATGTTCAAACTCAGCATCCTCATCTACCTGTACCCGCCTTCACCGTCCTCGTTTTCAGACTTCCCCGTCACACGCTGAGGACTTGGGTACTCGCTCACAGTCCTCTCGGTTTCAATCTCTGACACCATCACCCAATGATCTTACCTCTATTTGTCCTTTGACAGCTTTTTAACTACCTCACTCTGGAGGGGCCCAAACTAGATCCTTCTTATTCTTCGTTGTCCATTTTTTACAACCTGCTAATTAGTGGTCAGCTAGTAAGCAATTATTGAATTAGATCAATTGAGCTGACTATTATCTAGTTTTTCTTTCCTAAATTAGGGCCATCTAGTAAATTGGGTTAGATTAATAATCCCGTCACCATACCTTAGAAATATACAGATAGTTTCAAGGGAATAAATTTCCAGATTCTCAATTTCCACAATTCTTCCCAAAAATGTATTTGCCTGAGAACCAGCTTGTGGTCAAGGAATCCTGAAGGCTTGCCTTTTCCCACCTTCTTTTTCACAATGACCCTTCTACTTGAAAAAGAAAATCTTATTTCTCATCCATGCAGAACAGATGCATTAACCTGATGTCTAAAAAAAACCTCTAGGACATTAAACACAGGGATATCTGAAATATGATGCCAGTGCTAAGAAAGTGAATGACTCTAATAACTGAACGGCCAATCATTTTCCAAGTCAAGTGTTTTCTAAATATTTGTCACATTATTAATTTTTTGATAATAGATGATTATGTGTTTTTAAACATATAACTGAAAAAGAATTCAAAGAACTGGGTGACATTGTTAAAATGAAAGTTTATCCTTTTCCATCAACTAATTTATTTGAAAAAATTTATCAGCACTCACAAATAAAAACAAAAATATAAATAGTATTGCTACTGAACCCTGTAGCATTAAGTAATTTTCATTCTTGGATACATGAACTTATTGGAAAAAAGACCATCTATAGAATGCATTTCCAACGATATAGTTTTACGTTTGGTATTTGTCAAGATTTTGAATTTACAGGTACTATTTTGATCAATGGTAAATAAATTAAAATTGTAACAATAACAAAATTCAGCAGTAAAATTTTAACACATGGAATTTTATGGCTACAGAAAAGATTTAAATAATATACATACGTGTGTTACAGAAGAATATGATAAAGTGATCAATAAAACACTTTCAAGCATAAGAATACATTAGGAAGAAGTTCTGTGGGGGAGTTGGGTATAAATACAGGTTAAGGAGAAAAAGGAATTTTGTAAAGTTTCTAACTTTAAAAATATCTTGTCTTCAAAATGTTTGATAGTGGGTGTCAAATTGCTATGGCATTTAGATTCCATTGGATACCTTTAAAAGAGTGAAATAACAGTGTTATTTAAAATGTCAGCATTTTAATGTGCTGGAAGTTCTATCACTTATGACTATTTAAACTTAAATAATTTCTTTAAAAATTTAAAAAGTTGATTTAAAACTGTGTGAGAGGGTATGTAGTTTTCCCGTAATTTTTTAGGGTGCTTACGAGTGAGATGTTAGTTATCCCTGGGCTAGACCCCTTGGGTATCTTCTTTGACTCCTGGCCAGATGGCCCCCTTTTTCCCTTGCCCAAGACTGAATCCTGGAAATTACTACTCGAGTGGGATGAGGAGTTTACACCTACAAATATTCAAGGAGAAAGAGCCAAGGTGAAGATTTCTCTCTTGCCTTTATTCACACAAAAAAAACATATCTTCCCACTTACTCAAAAATCTGACCAGTTAGAGCAGTGCTCTTTCCTCCCAGAGAAAAAGTGAGGTATCAGTTGTCAGAAGAAACAGAGAGGGGGTTTATTGCATCTCTCAAGTGATACTGTGAAACTGAGGAATAAAATAAATGAATCCGGGATCATCAAATTGAGATCTGCATATAGTATTAAGTCGTGCTTAACCCGTGTTCATAATCTGAATAATTGCCACTGACCTGTAATAATAATCAACTACTACAGTATTATTTTCTATGATTTTTGTGTTTCCCTGACCACCGTTTGCAGGCCTGAACAAATAGTTACTATGTGAAGTGAGGCAAATTGTTTCCAGAGTGAAGGATAGGACAAAATTCCTGAATGTCACGTAGAGATGAAGGACAGTTTCAAGAGCATTAGGGCCACGTGTCAGAGTCAGGTGGGAGATGGGTTTGGGGGCTCAGTGTAAGAAGACGTCTATGTTTAAGTTCCCTGCCGTGCTAGCCACCGCTTCTCTTCGTCCTGGTGCTTGTACCCAGCCCAGTCAGGAGGAGGACGGCCATTGGCAGCCACGGTGGCTGACGGAGACTCCAGTCATTTTGGACTTTTCCCCCTGTGTCTTCAGCGTGCTTGGTGTGTGTGCTGTGCTGGCAGAGATTATAAAATCTCTTCTTCCCTTCCCTATAAAATACCCGGAGGATTGAGAGCACTAGCTCGCACCGTAGACTTCAGGAATGGTGTCAGGTGTCTCACTGCATGAGGGTCCACTTAAAAAAAAAAAATCTTCTCTTTCCCGATGCAGAACCTAAGAGAACGTGGCTCAAGTGTAGGATGTGGGGTTATCTAGAAGGTGAGGGCTTCTTGTTAAGGGTTGCTATGTGCCGCAGTCTCAGTGTAAGATAAAGGGCTTAATGATTGTCACCGATCTTTGACGTGGTTCTGATGAGTTGGGGCGATTGGTGGGCGATTAGTATTTGCTCATAGTACTAATTTCACCATTTCACCATTCTTCTTACATTGCTGAGCAATAAAAGGGATCTCAACCGTTTTAGAAGCTGTCATACATACACATGGCACTGGAAGGAAGGCGAAACTATAACTTGATCTGAGACACACGTCTTTAATCTTTATTTTCTTCCTGCTGTCAGTATCATACTCTGCACAGAATGTGTTACACAAGGGCTTCGGTAGGCTGGTTTGCATCTATGTTAGCCAAGGTGACAGAGAGAATGCGTGAGAGACGTCTGCTTAAGACAGTGGGGGGCTAATTCCTGTTCCATGAAAAGCATCGTAAGTTACACCCTGAGCTTTTCATATTAATTTCTGCAATTTCTGTAGACATCTCCACTGCTGCCAAAACTACCACAACTCTACCTGCTAACACCAGCATTCTGAGTAGGTTTCTTTATGTGGCTCCTGGATGGCCTGGGTTCCCCATTTCACAGTGGGCTATGTCTGCTGAGGCAGGAGAAATATGAGAAATTCCCTGTGTTCTCCTTGCTTTCTGCTTTCTTTCAGTTTCCCACAGCAGTAGACAGAAAGTAGTGGGACCACGGGGTACGTACTTATTGGCTACCACCTTGCCTTACTCTTTCCTTTAGCGTGCAGTCTGTCCAACTTCCTCCTTAGCAGAAGTCATGCTGTAAAGACCATGTACCTAGCCGTGGTAGCTACAACCAGTGAATTCGCTTTTCCTTTGGAGAATTTCCTGAGGAATAGAAGGCATCTTTATAGTGGGTATTCCTCAGGGCAAAAGTCTGGACCAGATAATTTTGAGAGTCTTTCAAGGTACATCGCAAATATTTAAATCTTATTGAAGGTCAAGATTTAGGTCTGCTTTGCAGGTTTACTTTTTCTCTTCCCACCACCATATTGATTTAGTATAAACATTTGTTAATCTCAGACTCCTCCAGGCACCGTGTTCCATATTTCACACAATAAATACAAGTTTAATCTCACACCAGCTTTTTGAAGTAGCAAATTCTGAAGAAGTAGAAATGGATGTACAGAGATGGTGTGTAGTTGTTTTGGACACACGGTGCACACAGCCAATAGAGGCTCTGTATTCAAGTAGTCTGAGTTCTGAGGAGGCTTTTACTAACATTGCTTCATTAATTTTCTTTTTAAAAAATATTTCTTACCGGGGGTAGATAATTAGGTTTATTTATTTTTTAACAGAGGTAGTGGGGATTGAACCCATGTGCTCTACCACTGAGCTATACCCTACCCCCACTGCTTCACTACTTTTCTTGTTTAAAAAATTTTTTTTAAAATTTCTTTTTCTTTTTTTGTGTGTGTGGGGTCATTAGGTTTATTCTTTTGTTTTTATATTTTATTATTATTATTTTTAATGGAGGTACTGGAGATTGAACCCAGGACCTCGTGCATGCTAAGCACACGCTCTACCACTGAGCTATACCCTCCCCAAGAAGATGTTTTGGTGTTTTTTGGAAAGTTTTTTCTTTTTTTCTTTTTCTTTTTTTGGTAGGTGGAGGTAACTAGGTTTATTTATTTATTTTAACGGAGGCACTGGGGATTGAACCCAGGACCTCACGCATGCTAGGCACGCACTCTACCACTGAGCTACACTCTCCCCTGCACTTATCCACCTTTAATACAAGTGGCAATAAGCTTTGAGGAAAAGTAATGATATTAAAGCTTACCAGTAATATTTAAGGAAATAGCTTTAGTTCTCAGAGAACTGGCTAAGCGAATTGGTATGAATTATCCTGTCAACAGTCCTTGAGCTCCAAAGAAGACACCAAGCTGTAGGTGGAAACTGCAACTCTGCTAACATCTTGATTTCAGCCCAGTTAGTCTTGGAGCAGACGATTCATGCCAAGCCTAGACTTCTGACCTACAGAAACTGTGAGATGATAAATTTATGTTGTTGTGTACCATTGAGGTTTTTACTCAGCCATAGAAAACTAATATATCCCTTAGGATGAACAGACACACACTACTATATATAAAATAGATAAACAACAAGAACCTACTGTATAGCACAGGGAACTATATTCAATTTCTTGTAATAACATATAACGGAAAAGAATCTGAAAAGAAAAAATATGTATGTATGCATATGTATAACTGAATCACTTTGCTGTACACCTGAAACTAACATTGTAAATTAACTACTCTTCAATAAAAATTAAAAGAAAAAAAAAAGAAAAAGAATATATCCTTTGAAGACTAATTCTCAACTGAGGGCTTCAGCCACGGTTCACAGGGTGTGGATTCTGACCCAGAGTGTACCTCCCACTACATTAAATGTTGCCAATGGAAGTGATGCTTGAAGGATTTACTCCTTCTGTATTTAATGTCTCAAATTATATTCCAGGCAGAAGGGCCCTCCCCATGTAACCAAAGCAGATCCATCTGGCTGGCAGGTTTGTGCTCCAATGATCCTGCTATAGTTTTAATGGGGCCATCTCTGGATTATAAAGCTGCCGTCCACAGAGTGTCCCTACATTAGCCCATCAGTGTGCTCAGAATCTAGAAGCATTGTGGATGGGGTCCCCACAAAGCTCGGTCACAGACGTCGCCTGCTCCTTTGCAGGGTGCACCCCTGATGAGCGCACACTGAGATCTGCTCAGCGAGCAGTGGTCCCACCCTGAGCCAGGCCACTGGTGTATACGCTCAGAATTTAACACCAGCCAGCCAGCCACTCCTGCCCTTCAGGGGTCTCCATCTGGGAAGGCCTCCCTCCCCCGGGCTGGCCTCCATCACTCCCAAGGACACCAGTGCTTCAGACAACGTCATCCAAGAGCTCATTGTTGGAGATGACTGTGCCTCAGATGGTGATGCCACAACCAGGAGAATGATGAGGAAGACAAAGTTCCCCAGCCCTGCTGGACATTGGCAAGCCCCCCATCCCCACCCCATGGCCTCTGCACCAGGAGGGAAATGACTGGTGACAGTCAGCCTAGAGGCTGTGTTGCTTATATGCCACCAGTTGATGGACCCTCAGGACCCTACAGAACATTATTTTTCTCAAATAGCTAACTGTGTGCTGTACAAATGCTGAAGTGTGGAAGACCTCAACTGCAAAATGGTTGAAAATGGGCAAAAACCTAAACAGGAACTTCTCCAAGAAGAGGTCCACATGGCCAAGAAAGCATATGAAAAAAATGTGCAACGTCATTAGTCATTTGGAACACGCAAATCAAGACCATAGTGAGATAGTACGTCACACACACATGTGTTTTCATTTCTCTTGGGCAGAGACCTGGGAGTGGAGTCGTGGGATGTTACAGTAACTCCATGATAATGGCAAAACTGTAAGTTCCCTGCCAACTGCCTGGCAGCACTGGACATCACGAACACTGTATCCTAAACCACCCTCACCGCAATAAGGCGCTTCCTCCCAGCACCCCAACTTGAGCTGCTTAGACCTCATGGTTAGGGAGCTCTTCCTGCTGTGTTCGCTGCTCAGTGTGCTAGATCACCGCTTCGGCTCCCCCCCGGACAAATCCAAGACAGACTCTGCTCTCCTGTCATTCCCACCACTACAGCCCATGCCTCTTCCATACCTGAAATTGCCAACTGAACCCCCTTCCCCAGAATGAAACAGGGTTGGATCTGTCCCCACACAAGGTCAGACCTACAGCCACAGGTCACTACCTGTACCACAGCTCTTCCCAGTGATTGGCCCCTTGTGTTAATTCCCTTCAAAACACCTTGAGCCTCAATTGAATTAAACCAAATTCTTACCACTCAGGACAAGGTATCTGAGTGGTAAGATAATTAACTGCCTACAGCGGTCCTATCTAAAGGCTACCAACTGTACTAGGACACAAAGGCTCGACCACACCCTGCATTCTCATGACCCTGTAACAGTAAAGAATGCCTCGTTCAGATTCTATTGTGGACCTGACTCAAGGGGCCAGGGGCAAGTGCTCTCGACCCGGCCCTGCCCACAAGCTATCCGAGGAGGTGACCCCTATTATCGCATCATTGTTATTGTCAATATTCCAGCCACCTTTTACTCTCCTGACACCTTTCCAAAAGAGCCATTCTTAGCCCTATCCTTTTGGGACTGGACCAGCAGGCTTTGCAACAGGTGCTAACGCCCCAGCCCAGAAAGATCAAATATTAAAAGCGATCCAGTGATGATCAGCCACCCCGTCCGGCCACGTGCACACACTACGCCATACTTTTGCATCTGATGCAACAGCAGCATGAGTCACTAGCACAAATGGTGATGGATAATCGACTGGCCTTCGATTTCCTATTGGCTGACAGTGTGGAGTCTGTTCTTCACCGGGATCCTTTTGTTGTATGTATATTAACAACTCGGCACACACAGGCCAACCCCCGGAAAATGTCTCAAAATATTCAGGTTGTATGTAATAAAACTCAAATATTTCAACAAATTCCCATACTCCCTATGATACAGGAAAAACGAATGTGGGGCAAGAGGGGGGCCGTGTCCCAGGTCTCAGTTGAGTCCCTGGGATGTGCCCTGCCAAGGGTGGGTCCTTGGCTTTGCGCAGGAAAGAATTCAAGAGTGAGCCACAGTTGAGTAAAGATAGATTTATTTAGAGACATATATACTACGTAGAGTGCAGGCTGTTTCAGAAGGCGAGGGAAAGGCCACCATATGTTGGGTTTGGGTGCTCAGGTTAAAATGAAAGTAGACACACGCTGCATAGACAGAGTGCGGGCCATCTCCGAAGAAGAGGGAGCGAGAGAAGCTGTGAGGCACTGTTGCCAGTTTTTATGGGCTTGGTAGCTTCACAAGCCAACAAGTGGGAGGACTATTCCAACTACCCTGGGGAAGGGGCTGGGATTCCCAGGAATTGGGCCACCACCCACTCTTTGACCTTTTATGGTCAGCCTTGGAACTGTCATGGCGCCTGTGGGCATGTTATTTATCGTGCTAATATATTATAATGAGTGTATAATGAAGCTCAAGGTCTACTGGAAGTCAACTCTCCCGCCATCTTGATCCTCAAGGCCTGCTGGGAGTTGAATCTTCCACCATTTTTGTGTTAATTGCTGTGTCTTCCTTGAATGGCTGCGCCCTGCCTCCCTCCCCCTGTCTCACCTGGGGCTCCTGATTAGTTCTCAGGGCACTCTCCATCCACCTGGGGGAAAAGGCTAAGAACTGGATTTCAAACCATAGCAGGTCTATTCATCTAGGCTTCAACATTATTGCCTTGGTGAAAAGTGGAGAAAGCTTCAGAAAACACTATTTCTGTCTTTTAATGTGTCTGCTACACAAGGGATGGCTATTCCTGGTGCCAGGCATCACAAGGTGGATGGGTGAGAGCCGAGCTAACTACTCCATGTGTGGCCAGGCAGCCTGAGGGTCCTTGAACCTACGTTCACCGCTCCCGCAAACGCACACCTGAGCTAACAGCCACAAGCAAACGTAAGTTCCTGAGGTGGCCCTCCCTGCAGCCCCGCTGAGCAAGGCGCCCCTGCCTCCGAGAGCCCTTCCTTTGGTGTCCCTGTAGAGTTCAGCAAAACCTTGCACTTTTTGATTTGAATTGGCCAGTCTGGCTCTAGTCCAGGGAGCCCAGACTACTCTTCCCACAAATGCAGGTCCTGCAGCCCCCTCTTTGCCTGTATCCTGCCTTGGCCTCCCTGTGTGGCCCCTTGAGGTGTGCTGTGTCCTTCCTCCAGGACCTGTAATAAACTCTATTTCAATTTCCCTTGTGGTCTTTTGTTGAACCACAGCTCCCTATTCCATACCCTGGGGCTCTATTTGACAAACGTTGATTGAACAAAGTCACACCACAGGCTGACGCAAATTGTTCTAGTTCTCTGTTTCTCAAGCTCAAGAAAATCAACACAGACTCAGGGCTTAGAAGAGTTAGAAGCCTGCCCTCCGGCTTCGGGTGACCTTAGGGAACCATTCTGTCCACCAAATTCATACCCAAATTTACCCTAGTTCGTCGCTGCCAGCATCGGGCAACACTAGGAAATATTAGCAGAGCAAACTCTTGACAGTCTGCACGTACACGGATCAAAGTGTGTTACGTGAGGACAAATGGCTGCTGAGGCTTGGAGTCAGTGGAAGGAAGAAAACAGCATGGAAGTCTTTTCCAGATACGCCTTACATTCTCTTCTAGCTCTCTAGAAGCCTTTCTGTATGTCTCCATTTTCTTTATCACCTTCTTAATGATAGGTTATGCTTTCACTGCATTTCTTTGGTTCAATTAATTACTTTTTTTTTTTTAAGAAAGACAAAAACTCTAATTTCTCATTTTCTGGGAGACTCACATTGGCTTACATTCCTTTAAATAATGTAGCAGTTACACTGTGCGTAATGCAATTAACACATCAGTTGGTAGCACAAAGTTTTATTTCCTGGGATTGTAAAATAAAAATGAAAGTAAATTATAGGACAGCATTACAGAAATAAAGAACTTACTCTATTTGACACCATTTGCTTCTTCTATGCATGATGCAATATAGTGTCTGGGAGGCCGTGTTGTTAACTTCCAGAAAGAATTCACTTTGTTTTAATGACAAATACAATCGGAGACCAAAGTTATTTCAACATTTTTACTTCTTTTTCCTACTGGGTCACTTTTAAATTAAAATGGAATGTGATTTAGGTAGGCTTCTTTTATTTATTTATTTTTTAATTTGTGTATCTTTTATTTTATTATTTTTTACTGTAGATAGCCTTATTTAAAAACATTTTTTATTGAAGTATAGTAGATTTACCATGTGTGCTAGTTTCAGGTGTACAGCAAAATGATTCAGTTATACATATATTCTATTTCAGATTCTTTTCCATTATAGGCTATTATAAGATATTGAATATAGTTCCCTGTGCTATACAGTAGGTTCCTGTTGTTTATCTACTTTATATATAGTAGTGTGTATCTGTTAATCTCAAACTCCTAATTTATCCTTCCCTACCTTTGCCTTTTGGTAACCGTAAGTTTATTTTCTATGTCTATGAGTCTAATTCTGTTTTGTAAATAAGTTCATTTCTCTCTCTTTTCTTTAGGTTCCACATATAAGCGATATCATATCGTACTTTTCTTTCTCTGTCTGACTTACTTCACTAAGCATGTGCTCTAGGTCTATCCATGTTGCTGCAAATGGCATTATTTCATTCTTTTTTATAGCTGAGTAATATTCCAGCCGAGTAATATTCCAGCCAAGTAATATACCACATTAGATAGCCTTTGGGCAGTTGCCTCTCTCTGCTTCCCCTCCCTCCTCCTTTTATGTTTCTGTTGCCTTCTTAAGGTCCCCATCTCAAATTGTTAATATATTCTTCTATTCTATCTTCAGAAGCTTTTCTGTTTGCCATCACATTTAAATTTAAAATCTTCCTGAAATTTATTTTTTTGTGAGCAGTGATGTAAAAGCCAGGTTTCATTTTATTCCATATAGATATCCAATTGTCCTAGCATCACTTACTTAAAAACAAACACACAAATGTACATTATTTTCTGACTTCTCTGCATTGCCATCTTTGTGGTAAAAAATGTATAATTCTTCTATTTTATTTGTCTGCCTTATGTTGTGTTTTCCCATTTGCCTATTCTTGCACAGCGCCACACTGTCTTAGCTGTTAATTAAAGCTTTATATTAACCTTGATATCAGAGCAGGTCCCCCCTGTTCGATTTTCTTTACAAATACCCTAGCTCTTTTTTGTCTTTTGTCTTATAACTTAAATTTTAGAAAAAGCTTATCATTTGGTACACACCAAAAAATCTTCAGAGATTTTTGACTAGCTTTGCCTTGAATGTGCAGACTAATTTGGGCAGAACTGGAGAGATGGATCTCTTTTCAATACTGAGCCTTCCAGTTCATGAATATTTCTCTATGTATTTTGGCTTCCTTTATTCATACTCCTTAAGTTGAAGAGTTTCCTTGTAGATGTGTTCCACATGTATTTGTTTTTCCACTTCATTGCCAACTTGGTATTCTCTATCTTTTAATTTTTAGTCATTCGATGAAGTATAGTGTTATCTTATTGTCTTAGTTTACTTTTCTCTGATAACAGTTTGAGCACTTTTTCATATGCTTACTGATTATTTGGATTTTTTTTGTGTGTGAAGTTGTTTTAAAAATTTTTTTTTAGCAACATGTAAAACAATGAAGCTAGAACACTCCCTTACACCATACACAAAAATCAACTCAAAATGGATCGAAGACTTAAACATTAGACAAGATACAATAAACTTCCTAGAGGAAAATATAGGCAAAACATTATCTGACATACATCTCAGAAATTTTCTCCTAGAAGAAATAAAAGCAACAATAAACAAATGGGACCTAGTGAAACTTACTAGCTTCTGCACAGCAAAGGAAACCATAAGTAAAACAAAAAGACAACCTACGGAATGGGAGAAAATTTTTGCAAATGAAACCGACAAAGGCTTGATCTCCAGAATATAGAAGCAGCTCATACGACTCAGTAAGAAGAAAATAAACAACCCAATCCAAAAATGGGCAGAAGACCTAAACAAGCAATTCTCCAAGGAAGACATACAAATGATCAATAGACACATGAAAAAATGCTCAATATCACTAATTATCAGAGAAATGCAAATCAAAACTACAATGAGGTATCACCTCACACCAGTCAGAATGGCCATCATTCAAAAGTCCACAAATGACAAATGCTGGAGAGGCTGTGGAGAAAAGGCAACCCTCCTACACTGCTGGTGGGACTGCAGTTTGGTGCAGCCACTGTGGAAAACAGTATGGAGATTCCTCAAAAGACTAGAAATAGACTTACCATTTGACCCAGGAATCTTGCTCCTGGGCTTATATCCAGAAGGACCCCTACTTCAGGATGACACTTGCACCCCAATGTTCATAGCAGCATTATTTACAAAAGCCAAGACATGGAAACAGCCTAAATGTCCATCAACAGGTGACTGGGTAAAGAAGATGTGGTATATTTATACAATGGAATACTACTCAGCCATAAAAACTGACAACATAACGCCATTTTCAGCAACATGGATGCTCCTAGAGAATGTCATTCTAAGTGAAATAAGCCAGAAAGAGAAAGAAAAATACCATATGAGATAGCTTATATGTGGAATGTAAAAAAACAAAACAAAACAAAACAAAAAAATCCAAACAAAGCATAAATACTGAACAGGAATAGACTCATAGACATAGAATACAGACTTGTGGTTGCCAAGGGGTAGGGGGTGGGAAGAGATAGACTGGGATTTCAAAATTGTAGACTAGATAAACAAGATTATACTGTATAGCACAGGGAAATATATACAAGATCTTATCGTAGCTCACAGAGAAAAAAATGTGACAATGAATATATATATGTTCATGTATAACTGAAAAATTGTGCTCTACACTGGAATTTGACACAACATTGTAAAATGATTATAAATCAATAAAAAATGTAAAAAAATGTTTTTTTTGGTGGGGAAGATAATTAAGTTTATTTATCTAATTTTAATTGGAGGTACTGGGGATTGAACCCAGGATGCTAAGCATGCTAAGTATGTGTTCTACCACTTGAGCTATACCCTCCCCACCCCATGAAGTCTTTTTTTTTTTTTAATTTTTTTTATTGAGGTATAGTCAGTCCATGAAGTCCTATTCTAAGCTTTTCCCAATGTTTCTATTGGATCATCTGTCTTTTTCTTATCATTTTTAATTGAACTATAGTCAATTTACAATGTTGTGTTAATTTCTGGTGTACAGCATGGTGATTCATTTATATATATACATATATTCCGTTTCATATTCTTCTTCATTATAGGCCATTACAAAGTATTGAATATAGATCCCTGTGCTGTACAGTAGGACCTTGTTGCTTATTTATTTGTTTATTCTTACCCATTTTTTAGGAGTACAATTTTATAGCCTAGCTACCAATCCAGATGAGGACCCACTTTATTTGTACGAAGACACGTCCACAAATCTTTCCGAGATAACCCCTTCTCTAGCTTTGGCTTCTGCCGAGATGTCTGAAGGTCAAGGCTCTTAAACTTCCCCTTACAAGGGAAGCTGAGATCTGTGGTGAACATTTTTACTTTCTTAGAAGGATTCTGTGTGACCGAATGTTCCAAACTTCTGGTCCTTCTGAGGTTTCAGCAAAGATTTGTACAGTCACACAATCGGCTTTTTCTCTATGCCTGCTTTGGGAACAATCTCTTAATCTTTGGATCTTTGCTGTCTGGGTAGGCAAGAATTTTCCAACTCATCAATTCCTGGTTTCTTCTTCTTTAATAATTCTTCCCTCAATTTCTCACTCTCCTCTTGCATTTTACTGTAAGCAGCAAGGAGAAACCAGATGTGTCTTTAATACTTTTCTTAGAAATCTCCTCAGCTAAGTATCTGAGTTCATTGTTTACAAATCCTGCTTTCTTCATTACTGAAGGAGACAATTTCGCTAAGCTTTCTGCCTCTCCAGAACGGGGATCCTTCTTCCTCCAGTTTCCAATAACATGTTCCTCACTTTCTTCTAAGTCTTCAACAGCTGCCTCTTCTGCATTCTTGTTTCTAGTGAGTCTCTTTAAGGCAGTTTAGGCTTTTCTTATCATGCTTCTCAAAAACCTCTGAGTGCCCACCCACTGCCCAATTCCAAAATGACTCTAACAGTTCTAGGCACTTGCTCCTGCAGTACCGTTCTTCTAGGTACCTAAATCCATATTCATTTGCTCTCGCTGCATAAAAAATAACCACAAATTTGGCAGCTCATGCAATATGTATTTATCATACCATTGATTTTTAGGTCAGGAGTCTGGGATGGCACAACTGAATCCTCCGTTCAAGGTCTCATAGAACCAAACTCAAGGCATTCGCTGGCTGGGCTCCTACCTAGGAGCTCTCAGGAAGAATCCTGTTCCTTGTGGCTGTGATCGAAGTTCCCTGTTTCCTTGCTGGCTGTCAGCTGCAGGCCACTCAGTTCTCAGGGGAACTGAGAACTACTCACATCCTTTCTTACACGTCCCTTCCATCTGCAGCCCAGCAAAGGCTTATAGCGTACTCCTCTCACTTCCCTTTCTCTTACTTTCTGTTCTGCCATCACCTGGAGAAAGCTCTTTTCAAAGGCTCCTGTGATCAGATCAGGCCCACCCAGATCATCTGCCCATCTTAACTTATTTACAGGTGTGATAGCTCATCAAATTCACAGCCTCTGGGGATGAAGGTGGCCCATCTGTGGAGGCCATTTAAAAAATTTTCCCTACCACACCCTTGAAATTTTACAGTCTACTTGTCAGTTAAAAAAATAACAAGCTGTTCACATTTTGATTGGAATTTCTTCAAATCTATAAATCAATTTGGAGATAATTAATCCTTACAATATTCTATCTTCCAAGCTGTTTTACATGGTTGATTTCTCCACTTCTTGGTCATAATTTCTGTGTGGAAGTCTTGTCCATCTTGCCTTAAGTGGATTAATACATTTTTTAATTTTATTAGTGGTATTAAATGGTATCATATAAGCAGCTCTAGTTTTCTATTGTTAGTACACATAAGTACAACTGATTTTCATTTGTAGGTTTTCTTTTAATTTGTCTTGGGGGGAGGAGGTAATTAGGTTTATTTGTTTATTTACTAATTTTTTAATGGAGGTACTGGAGATTGAACCCAGGACCTCGTGCATGCTAAGCAAATGCTCTACCACTGAGCTATGCCCTCCCCCTAAATACAGTTGATTTTTGTATACTGTCCTGTGTCCAGCAACAATGATACATTTGCTTTTTGATTCTGATAATTTATTGACAGATTTTTTGGGTATGTTTTATAAATTCAGTGATGTCATCTATGAGAAATAACATGTTTCTTGATTACCTTTCCACTCCTAATTTCTTTTATTTCTATTTCTTGCTGAAGTTTTCTCATTTTGGTGGGATGCTTTCAACACCTCATCATTTAGCAGACTTTTGCTAATGGTTAAGACAGTTATTTCCTATTTATATTCTTCTAAATGTTTGAAAACTAATGTTTGATGAATTTGACAAAATTTTCTGCATCTCTTGAGACAATCATATGGTTTTCCTGCTTTACTCTGCTAATTAGATGACTGACATCGATGACTTTCTACGGTTAATCTTATCTCGCATTCCTAAAATGAATTCAATTTGGCTGCATTGTGCTATCATTGTTATTTATTTATAACTGGATTTAGGTTGGCAATACATGATTTAGGATTTTTACATTTATGATCATAAAAATAATTGTCTTGTAATTTACTGTAATATCTTTTTCAGGCTTTAGCTTTTGATATCAAGGATATATTGTTTTCATATACTCCAAGCCATAGTTGAATTCCCAGTCTTACTCAGGGTAGAAGATTAACTTTTATGAGGCCAATTTATGTAGTTTTCCAATAAATACATCTGTTCCCTAAACTTACTATGAAATTATTCTATACTCAGGACTTGGTGCAGTGCAGACTTTCTGCTTAGAGATGTGATCTGGTGCTTCCTAGATAGTTAGGAATGACTTTTGCTTCAAAAGTTGTTCTTAGTGAAACCTGTAATCCTTTCTATGATTTCTGAAGGATCAGCAGTGATGACAGAAAAACAACCTGAATATCTGATGGCACCTGAGGCAGTTTGTAGAAAAATCTTGTCAGGGTGCAGAGTAAACTACCTGTATCCTGCAGCAAACGAGATGATCGAACATTGACAGGCAAAGTGTCAGGGTAGAAGAATTTTAGGAGGAAGGGGGCTTTCTGAAGCGTTCCGGGATGAGCCTGGCACGGTATCAGATGGATGTTGACAAGGAGTCAGAGAGAGTCTTAGAGCATAATTGTCCTGGGCTTTCAAGAAAGAAGCTCTAGAATTCTAAAAACACTTTGCTAACTGCAAAAATTGTATACATGATGCAATGTTAGCAAAGTTTGGAATGGGGTAAGGGATATTGAGATATATGAATATACTTTCTCTTTGACTTTGAAAAATTTTGCAAGACATGCTCAAATCCAGAGAAATCATATAAGTGTTGGGCTCTCTCTCTGTGTGAGTGTCAGCTGACCTTCTCCACATGGGCAGGAGGGAGGCCATAGCTTGGAATGCACAGCTGACTTATAGAAGATGCTTCTTTGGTCTGGCTGCCCTACCCTGGTTATATCCCTTGGAGGTGACACAGGGCTGAGTAAGCTTCGTACGAAAGTCAATGAAAGATACACTGCAGATCAGAGCGAATCAGGAAGGCTGGGTATGGGGCTTCTCCAGCTTGGCAGAAGAGCTGGTAGTCATGGAGCCGCTCTGTCCATAAGGTAAGAGGAAGCCTGGAAGCGATGCTGATGTCTGTGAAATATGTCATATAGGAAACTCTTGATTTAGAGCCTGTGTCAGAATCATGGGATTGAAGTTATGATCTTTCCAAAAGCCTCTGGCTGTGTTGTTGATTCTCCAGTGTTTTCTCTAAGTTCCAACATTCCTGGCATTAACTAACCAGGATTCAGGTCTGGCAGCTTCTGATTGGTGCCCTCTGCCTATATAATGTCAGGATGTGGAACCCTGGGGTCCGAGTCTTGCCTCCTTCTGGGCTCTGAAGCTTTCCCATCTGTGCTCCCTGCTTCAATTTCCCATCATGAAGCTCTTGGCGATCCTGGTGCTGGTGGCAGTTTCCACCTTCCTGGTTTCTGGCCGTAAGTAAAAATTCTTAGCTGACAGTGCAATTTGGAGGACTGTACATCAGGATGTGAACTCGGTGTGGACGTGGGTTTGGGGGAGCCTGGAACGCTGGCACCACCTGTCCCCTAGTCCACTCCCCTGTTCCATCACCATTTTCACTGACCATTCATGATGGAGTTGACTCTATCCTTAGGCTTTTCCCAATTCAGTCAGATCTTTGTTCATTTCTAAACTTGGAACCCAGCTTCATGGTTAGAGTCAGTAAAATCTGTTGAAGAATGTAAATCAGAGTTTATTTCAGGAAAGCCAAAGTAACCACATACTATGTATTTGTGGGGTTTTATACTATCTCTGCATCTTTTCTCCCTCGACTTGTGCACCAAAGACTAAAGTTATTCAGCTGTGGAAGTTTGCATCATTGTGCATATTCTTCTTCCCCCTCACATCCAAAACTGGTGTTCACCTTACATCCTGCTTTTTTCTCTTTCAGAGGATACAACAAATGCTCCACCTGACACCCCTGCTGGTGAGTCTGTACTTGTGCTTTATTTCCTTCCTGCAAAGACCGTTTTCAATCCCAGCTTCGTGTTAAAGCTTCCATAATGGATAGCTTATAACGAATTCTAAGCACAAGCCTCGGAAAGCGGTATTCCAGATTTATGTATCTGCTTATTTCATACAGGTTATGAGAGAACATGAATCTCCAGCCGTGGATTTATGTAAATTGTGGGTCAATCATTTATTTTCCTCCAGCAAGAAGAATAAGAGAATGTGGTCTGATGTGGCTTGAGAATTTACAGGGAGACGCCTGTAAAGTCTCTCTGGTTACCCTAAATTGAAGGGCTGAGTATATGGCCAGTGTTTAAATGAGAAGACAGTTGGCCCCAGACTGAAGGAAGAGAATGTACTTCCTGAAGGTGATGCAGAAATGAGGGCATTAGGACCATACAAGAGGGTGGGATACAGGCTGGGGAATGTGGGGGCCAGCAGGAGAAGGGTTCTCAGCTTTGCTCATTGTAATGGCATCTGTGCCTCATTCCCAGGCTGAAGTTTGTTTTCTTCTTTAACCTGAAACCCAAGTTTGTGGACCAAACCTCCCAGTCAATCCTGGGCTCCTCCACAGCGTCCTGCCCATTCTATGCCGCGTGCGTTGTGTTCATGCAGGCTTTCTGAAGACCTCTCTTTTCAGCCTCCAGAGCTCGAGGACTCGTGTCCTCTGGTCATCAAGGAATTGACTCTGGTCAGACCTCACAGCTGTGCCCTGTGTCCCATCTGCCATGTAGATAAATTTTAAAATATTCTGTTTCCTGTATGAGGCTGAGACAGCATGGCTACAGTGTGGGTGTGGAGACGGTGCTGCCCAGTAGTTGAGGTGGATTTAACTCACAGTTGTGGGGTCTGAGTCTTGCTATTTGCTAGTAGCTCTGCAGGGAGTGATCATTGTCATAAATCTTGCCAAGTTCCCTTTGAATATGGGGTGGTTGATGGAGCATTTGCTTGTTTTTATTATTACCAGAATAGTACCAATCTCTCCCAGTATGTCTAACATGGCTCTGACGGTTCGGCTGTAATAGGAGTCCAGATGGACACTAGAGGGAGACAAATTTGCCTCCTCTCAGGCCAGACCCTGCGGGAAGGGATTTTACTGCGCTCGAAGAAAGGAGATACTAGTGCTGTAAACCTGAGAAGCATCGTCTCATTCTTTCCTCCCCTCTCCTCTCCTCTAGGGTTTGCCCCTCTACTCCCACCCATCCATGCTGCAATGGAAACCATTCCATTCAACGTTATTCAGTAGGAAGTTACCAGAATGTCAGTCCACGAGGGGTTTCCTTGTTGCCTCTGAGCAGTAGCCCCTGTGAAAAGGGATACATGCGGACCTGGTCTTTTGCCTCGGGGAAAGATTTGCCTGTCTCTTGTATCAGTCTCATTATCCTTGCGGGGAGACCCTACATTCTTTCTGCACCGCCAAGCACAGGGCTAGGAAGAATGAGGCCACAGGAGAGTGGGTGGCCAGGGTAAATGTGGGGCAGAACTGATGACATTTGTAGAGGTGAGTTCAGAATGAGGAAGGCACATCCAGGATTGGGTGGGACAAATTTTGTTCCCTGAGGGAGAGTCAAATGTCTTGAGTGGAACAGTTCCTCCTAATTTCAGCTACCGAAGCTCCAGGCACGACTGCTGCCACCTCGACCACTTCCGCTCGCACCACGACTGCTGCCGTGGAAACCGCTGCTGCTCCCACCGTGACTACAGCTGCTCGCACCACCACTCGATTTAGTAAGACCGCCCCATCCAAGCGCTTTCCTTATGGAGATCTGGATTCCCTGTGTCCCCTATCCTCATAGTGGACTACATTCTGGGGGGAGGGAGAGGAAGCCATGAGAAAAGCCATGGTTTTTCTTTTTTCATTATTCTCTAATTCCTTGTGGACTTAATAGTCAAGTCAACAGAGACATCAAAGGAGCCAGGACTTTGCAACATCTTATTTACCAATTTTGCCTGAATGACTCTTGAAATACTGGCACTTAATAGGGAAAATTCATCTTTATTAGAAATGTCACTAAAAAGATCAATGTATGTATAGCCTCCATTTGGCCAGGAACCTGTTTCATTAGTTCTTTTTTTTTTTAACCAGAACATTCTTTGTTCCTTTAAATAATTTTTAAAAAATAGAAAATAGCTTCATAATGACGTTTCCTTGAAGCAGAATGTTTTGAGCGTGATTCAGAATATTTCTGTGAATTTGGAAATCCATTGAGGATCCTGCTACAGTCTTCCTATTACTGGTGCATTTTTCTCTCTCCTTCAACTTTCAGGTAAAATCAATTACAAAAGTTGCTGATTCTGAATATATGACAGGCATCATGGTATAAAATTCACACATATAATGTGATTTAAATCTCATAGTAACTCTATGAAATGAACACTTTTAAGACGAAGAAATGGAAAAATTACTATAGAAACTTTCCCCTGGATGTATAGGGGGTAAGAAAAGCGATGGATTTGACATAAATGACGAAAGGCCTGAGGAATCTTTTGCAATAACGCTTTATTCTCTTTCAGAGTCTGAGCCATGCTTGGCATGGGCTCACGGGTCTGTCCTAAGTGGCCTGTGGGTGAGAAAAGGAAAATTTGTCTCTTCTAAGAAGGCTGGATTGCTTTGTGCCTTAGTATATGGAAAACTAATCCGTATTGGTCTTCTGACTGTTTTCTCTGAGCTTCTAGCCTATCTCGTCTTCCACCCAGGGCTGCACATCCAGTTTCTCACGGACAGGAGTCAGTCATTTATCTTCCAGGGAGATAAATCTCATGGTCTTTTTGACTCCACTGAATCCTGTGTCTGTTGACATTTTTTAGTCTCCTGACAGATTTTGGAGAATGAAGCCACACCCTTAATCCTTTTTTGGAATCCTCTTGATTGTATCTTTCTTCTCTCGCAGATTTGTTCGACTGGCTTAAGCGATTTACCCTCTAAGAGGAATCACTGAGATGGAATCAGCCTCGGCCTTCTGCATTGGATCCTGCTGGGCTGGGCCAGAACGCCCCTTGATTTGATTTAATGCAACTACTTTCCAGATCTGTCATCTCTCGCTTATCTCTAATCAGTTTATCTGCTTTCAAATATAAAATAATAATGAGCAGCATCAAAATAGTGTATTTTTTTAGGGGTTTGGGTGGTGGTTGTCCAGTAATTTAGTCAATTCAAGTGACAGATACTTTGAATTGTACCTAGTTCTTCCTTGTGTTATTGTTAATAAATGAACTTCCTACATGGTTATCCGATTTTTTTAAAAACAAGACAGAATCCTTTGGTATACCACTCATGACATCAGCAAAGTCACTCATGACTAGAACTTTCTCTTATGTGAATGCACTAATCAACATTTCCTAGGTACAAATGTTCAGTTTGATTCCACCAGACTCTACTATTACCTGACCCATAATGATTCTCTTATCAGCAGTGACTTAGCAGGTGAGAAAAACAGAAGCATCTCCTGAGGTCTGGGAACCGGCCGGACACACGTGGGCTTCAGAATTGTTAGGGGTTGTCCTAGGCTCGTAGCTTGGAAGTGGTGCTCTCTTGTGGGACACAACTGATCTCACAAAATACCAACATCACTCAAGGCAGTCTGTGACTTTCAAAATTTTGATCAATTCATATTTTTGTTTCAGTGCAGACAAAAACAAGGTTAGTGCGCAAATCATAACAAATCAAATACCCCCTCTCCCAGACAATGAGCGAGTGCAGTTCACCACCTAGTGCAGCGTTAGCATCGCTCTAGTCCCTTCTCCTTCTAGATAAGGTTAGTTAAGCCGCCCATCACAGCATGACTCCTGCTCCCTGACAGCATCCAATCCAGCGCTGACGACTGTTTCCCTAAAGCATCCCGCAAATTGCTTCACACAGGCCAGATCCTGTAACGAGTCCTGTCTCTCAGCCCGGGACGAAGGCACCACGTCTCTGCGATTCCCTGTGGTTTACTTCTCCCCACTGCAGTGGGTACTAAACCCAGCCTTTTCCACTATTGCTGTCTTCCTCGTGGTTTTGGTTGGAGGGCTTTGACACCTGAACACATGATTCGGATGGACATTATATAAGAACAAGGTGTGGTACCTTTGCACTTCTCACTTTGGACATTTGCTAGGTTCAAATTTGCCCAGTTTTGAAAGTCTTGCTCATTGGGAACCTTTAAAATTGCCTGAGTTCTCACCAGCTGTATACAAAACAGTTCAGAATTCAAGGAGAGCAACATTAATACTCTGATTAAGGAAATGACTGAGGTTGGAATTTGACACTTACTAAATCTTTTTTTTTCCTTTTTTAAAACAATTCTCTTAAATGCCACCTAATCACAGGTAGTGGAGACTATTAAGGCTAAACAAGGAGCGTCCCCCGAATATCTCAGCTGCATTTGATATGACACAGTCTATCTAGGAAGTGCAACAGACCACTACCGAGCCCAAGCTCTCACTGCTCGCTGCACAACAGGCCAGTCAGCGGAGAGATGAGGTGCTGGGGCAAGGAACAGTGACTTATTCTGAAAGCCAGCGGATCGAGGAGATGGCCAACCGAAGTCCTAAAGAGCCATCTTGTCTGGGTTGTGATGCTAGTTTCTGGAGGGGATGTGTCCAAATTCTTCTTTCCTGCAGCCATTCACAGGTAGGCCAGGTCAGGATGTTTGCTCTGAGCAAAACAATGGAATTTTAGCTTCACGGTCAGGCATGGGGGGGGGGGGCAGGGTTCCCTAAGATGGGCCATGATGCCTGCTTTAAGCTATAGGCAGCCTCCCATTAGTGATTAACTTGCAGCAAAGGCAATTTAATACAAAGGTTAAAGTAAAAGAAACAAAGCCAATGTGAAGTTAGACGCTCTTTCTTATGACAGGATTGGCGAACCCTTACAGATTTAGGTAACACCTTCTTTTCCGTAATACTTTCTCAGTCCACACAGGCACAATTTGAATTTTCCTCGAAGGAATTCTACGTCCATTGCTTTGCCACAGGAATATTTGAGTAATTAGCACATTTCCATAATCTAGTCAGACAAGATTTAAAATTACTAACCATTAAGGGCAAATTAGTACATAGCATGATAATTGCTTCCTCAGAGGAATAACTTCAAAATGATTAAGGCCTTTACTATTCATATGATAACTAGAGGGTAGTGGTTTTCAGCTAATATTCAAGGCCTAATTCCACCTGTGAGATTCCTGGGAACCACGTGTGTTGGAAGAACCAGAGTCACTGCCCAAGCTCTGCAGCGTGTGGTCATGCTTTTTAGATCACGCTAGTAAGCGAGAAGGTCAGAGACCAGCAGGACTGTTCTGGTTTTGGCAAAATCATACTCCTGATCTAGGAATCCTGTTAGCCTCTTCGCACAAAATCACCAGGTAGACATTTGAATTTTATTAGGCCCTAATTAGAAACCTTTCAATTTACTGAGAACCGGTCCCAGGCATGAGCCCATAGGATCTGACTGTTCATGTGATAGAAGTTTCTACATTTCTTTTACTTTTTTTCTTGCCTATTGCACTGACTAAGACCCCCAGAAACATATTAGATAGAATTGATAAGAACAGAAATCCTTACTAAATCTAATTCCTGATTTTAAGGGAAGGATTTCAGTTCTTCTCTATTATATATACCTTTAGTTGTACTATTTTGTAGATGACATACAGCAGACTGAAAAAATTATCTTCTGTTCCTGGTTTGCTGAGATTTTTTTCTTTTTTTTCAACATGACTAATATTTAAAAATCTTTTTATTGAAGTATTGTCGACTTACAATATTATTTTAGTTTCAGTTAAAGAACATAGTAATTCAATTATTTTTATAGATTATATGCCATGTAAGTTATTATTCAATATTGGGTATATTTCTTGTGCTGTACATTGGGTCCTTGTATCTCAACTTATTTTGTACTTAGTAGTTTGTACCTTTTAATCTTCTTCATCTGGTTTACTCCTTCCCCTACCTTTCTCCCTAATGGTAACCCCTAGTTTGTTCTCTGTTTCTGTGAGCCTTTTTCTGTTTTGTCATATTTTTCATTTATTTTATTTTTTAGATTGCACATTATAAGTGAAAACATACAGTATTTGCCTTGCTTTGACTCATTTCATTAAGCATAATCCCCTCCAGGCCCATCTATGTATTGCAAATGGCAAAATTTCATTCTTTTTATGGTTGAGTAATATTCCATTGCATAAATATAGCACATTTTCTTTATCCATTCAGCTGTTGATGAACACTTAGGTTCTTTCCGTATGTTTGCTACTGTAAATAATACTGCTATGAATATTGGGATACATAAATCTTTTCAAATTAGTATCTTCATTTTCTTCAGATATATACCCAGGAGTGGAATTCCTGGGTCATATGGTAGTTCTGGTTTTCATTTGTTGAGGAACCTCCATGCTGTTTTCCGTAACGGTTGTACCAAGTTACATTCCCACCAACAGTGTGCTATGGTTTCTTTTCTACACATCCTCGCCAACGCCTGTTATTTCTTGTCTTTTTGTCACTAGCTTTTCTCACAAATGCGAAGTGATGTCTCATTGTGGTTTTGATTTGCATTTCCTTGATAATTACTGATGTTGAGCATTTTCTTCATGTGCTTTTTGGCCATTGGTGTGTCTTCTTTGGGAAAATGTGTATCCAAGTCCTCTGCCCATTTTAAATTGAGTTGTTTGGTTTTTTAAATATTGTGTTGTATGAGTTTTCTTCTCAGACGTATAATTTGCAATTATCTTCTCCTATTCAGTAGATTGCCTTTTGTTTTGTTGATGGCTTCCCTCACTGTCCCAAAGCTTTAAGTTCAATTATGCCCCATTTGTTTATTTTTGTTTTTGTTTCCCTTGCAAGATCCAAAATAATACTGCCTATATCTATGTCAAAGAATGTTCTGCCTATGTTTTCTTCTAGGGGTTTTATGGTTAAAATCTTATATTTAGGTCCTTAATCCATTTTGATTTTATTTTTGTATATGGTATTAGAAAATGTTCTAATTTCATTCTTTTACATGTAGCTGTCCAGTTTTCCCAACGCCCTTTATTGAAGAGACTGTCTTTTCTCCATTGTATATTCTTGCCTCCTTTGTTGTAGATTAATTGAATATACATGTGTGGATTTACTTCTGGGATACTTTTGTGATATCTCTGTCTGGTTTGGTATCAGGGTGATGCTGGCTTCATTGGAAGCATTCCCTCCTCTGCAACTTTTTTGGAGTAGTTTGAGAAGGATAGGTGTTATTCGTATCTGAACGTTTGGTAAAATTCACCTGTGAAGCCATCCGTTCTGGATTTTGTTTGTTGGGAGTTTTAAAATTACTGATTCAACTTCATGATAGGTAATTGGTCTGTTCAAGTTCTCTGTTGCTTCCTGGTTCAGTCTTGGGGGGTTGTACATTTCTAAGAATTTGTCTGTTTCTTCTAGGTTGTCTGAATTGTTGAGTGGCAAGTGACCTAGGTTGAATCAATCAGACTGAAGCCCAAAACTTTTGTACTGAAATAGGGGGAAGAGATCTACTCTTCATGTCATATGTACTCGGGGAAGCATTCAGCCCAGGACTGAGTGGTAGCCATTTTTGGATTATGAAAGGCAAAACTCATTGAAAACAGAACCATCATCAAAGAAGCAGAGACAAGAAATGGAAAGAATAAACTGCTTTGGTCCCATCATTTGAGCTGCAAACTCAAGCCTCGCTTGAAGACACTTCTGCCTCTGTACTTTCTGGGCACACGAGACAATACATTTCCATTAATATTTTAGACAGTTTGAGATTTTTTGATACAATTAAAACCCTTTCTATGGTGTACAATGTTGTACAAACATAAGGCATTAAAAAAGCACTTACCAGCCTGTAGAATAGTGACTGGAATGTGGTAGAGGTATCTGTCTTGAAAATGTTTTTCTATTAGTAATAATAGTTAGTTATTATTATGTGTAACAGTAGTAAACATTACCAATGAAAATGATGATCATTTTTGTCTTCAGGTTGTGGATGAATGTGGGTGTGACCTAGGAGCCTGAGCATGGGTTCGAATGAGACTTAGCTGAGCTTTCTCTTTCCTACCTGCCTACAGCTCACCTCTTAATTGCCAGCACCTGCAAACACACATTTCATGTCTCAATGGAAGACCCCCCGGCTTCTTGACTGTGTCCCCTTTGACATTTAAACAACTGATGCTTCTCTCATGCCCCATAAAACCCTCTCTCATATTTCAGCTCCTGCATAGGCATCCTAAAGGGGTACAGCCACACTGAGGGAGCAAAGGGTTTCAATCAATTTCCTTTCTTGGATAAGACCTGGGAAATCAGTCATCTGGCATTAATTACCCCTTTCCACTTCCAATACTTCTCCCCGCCTACAAGCATCTACGATCTTTAAGGACATTTCTTAATTGCCATGAATCCTTAACGTTTCTCTGAGTTCACAGTCCTTTGAATTCTTTGGAGAATTTTTGTTTGTTTTTGTTTGCAAGGAGTTCCAGAGCAGAAGTTTATTGCAGCATCTTGCTAAGTCATCATTCCTATGTTGCTTTGTGGTTATTACTGACAGTTAGCCCCACCTTGGGTTTAGTCTTAACTTCGTTCTGCTGAAATCTTAGCTCATTTCTCTCCTATTCTTCAGCAGGGAAGAACAATTGGTCCCCATTCTCCACAGGTAGCAACGTGGCTTAGACATGTAAGAAATGACTCAGTTCTCACTCAGTCTTCTCTCTCTTCAGCTGAATCATCCTAATGCCCACTGGACACATTGAAACAGTTCAATTTATTTTAAAGGCACTTTTGGCAACAGGCAATTTAGAAAATTCATCTCACTCATCTCTCTGCATCTGCGCAGGATCACTTCCTGCCTTGAAGAGCAATATTATTTCCTCCTTCTAAAGTATTAGGATCCTCAAGGAGACTTCCCTCATACTGTATCTTTAGATAGCCGCTAAAGTCCTACTTTCAAATTGTTTACCGTTTTCCTTTGCTTGTAGAGATGAAGAGAAGTTCCCAGTGCCTGTCTTCTGGTAGTTTTAACAGACATTGGGAGCCACTTCTGGTGTTAGAGCTAAGGTAGAATTTATTTGAATGTATGAGATGGGCTTTATATCTATCTAACCTGAACCTTCGTTGCTATTGTTAAGTTCATGAGATTGTAGAAATATTTATTACAGTTCATTTGGGGGAGGATGATACAAAGTGGAATGAAACCAAATGGTGAAATATATCATGACTAAGTCAAAGATTCAACAGTTGAGGTTTGCAGTCATTTAATCTGATCTCCTCTTTCCTCATTTTCTTGTTTATTTAAGAAAGAGTGACTCAGAAATCTGTTGCATTTCTATACACTAACAATGACATAGCAGAAAGATAAATAAAGTGAGCAACTTCATTTACCATCACATCAAAGAGAATAAAATACCTCAGAATAAACCTACCCAAGGAGGCAAAAGACCTGTACTCCAAGAACTATAAGATGCTGATGAAAGAAACTGAAGATGGAAAGATATACCGTGTTCTTGTATTGGAAGAATCAATATTATTAAAATGGTCATACTATCAAAGGCCATATACAGATTCAGTGCAATCCTTATCAAATTACCAATGGCATTTTTCACAGAACTGGAACAAAGAATTTTAAAATTTGTATGGAAATGCAAAAGACCCCGAATAGCCAAAAGAATCTTGAGAAAGAAGAATGGAGCTGCGGGAATCTTGCTTCCTGACTTCAGACTTTACTACAAAGCTACAGTAATCAGTAATACCCCCACAAAACAGACATGCAAATCAATGGAACAGGATAGAAAGTCCAGAAATAAACCCACGTACTTATGGTCAATTAACCTACAACAAAGGAGGCAAGAATATACAATGGAGAAAAGACAGTCTCTTCAATTAGTTGTGCCAGGAAAACTAGACAACATTTAAAAGAATGAAATTAGAATGTTCTCTAACACCGTATACAAAAATAAACTCAAAATGGATTAAAGACCTACATGTAAGACCAGATATTATAAAACTCCTAGAGGAAAACACAGGCAGAACACTCTTTGACATAAATCACAGCAATATTTTTTTGGATCCATCTCCTAGAGTAATGGAAATAAAAGCCAAAATAAACAAATGGGACCTAATTAAGCTTATAAGCTTTTGCACAGCAAAGGAAACCATAAACAAAATGAAAAGACAACCTATGGAATGGGAGAAAACATTTGCAAATGATGTGACCGATAAGGGATTAATTTCCAAAATATACAAGCAGCTTATTAAGCTCAATTTCAAAAAACAAACAGTGCAGTAAAAATAAATGGGCAGATGATCTAAATAGACATTTCTCCAAAGAAGACTAACAGATGACCAACAGGCACATGAAAACAAGCTCAATATTGTTAATTATGTGAGAAATGCAAATCAAAACTAAAATGAGGTATCACCTCACACCAGTCAGAATGGCCATCATTCAAAAGTCCACAAATGATAAATGCTGGAGAGGCCATGGAGAACAGGGAACACTTCTACACTGTTGGTGGCAATGCAGTTTCGTGCAGCCATTATGGATAATAGTATGGGGATTCCCCAAAAAACTAAAAATAGATTTACCATATGATCCAGCAATCCCACTTCTGGGTATACATCCAAAGGAAACTCTAATGCAAAAAGATAAATGTACCCCAGTGTTCATAGCAGCACTATATACAATAGCCAAGACATGGAACCAACCTAAATGTCCATTGACAGATGACTGGATAAAGAAGTTGTGGTATATTTATATGATGGAATACTACCCTGCCATAAAAAAGAATAAAATAATGCCATTTGCAGCAACATGGGTGGACCTACAGACCGTCATTCTAAGTGAAGTAAGCCAGAAAGAGAAAGAAAAATACCACATGATATCATTCATATGTGGGATCTGAAAAAAAAAAAAAAAAGGACATTATGAACTCATCTACAAAACAGAAACAGACTCACAGACATAGTAAACAATCTTATGGTTACTGGGGAAAGGGGGTGGCAGGGGATAAATTTGGGAGTTTGAGATTTACAAATGTTAGCCACTATATATAAAAATAGAATTAAAAAATAATTACAGCTGGAACAGATATAAATCAGGATTGACACAGGCCAAGTTGGCCAAGAAAGTGATGAATTATTGCCTGTTCCAAGTGTTACGAGTAGCATAGAGTTTCAAGAAGTGGTACTAGATGGGAAGAGTAATAAAACCTGTCCAGTAAAAAAAAAAAACATACATGCACCCCAATGTTCATAAGCACTTTTTACAATAGCCAACACATGGAAGTAAACTCAATGTCCATCGACAGATGACTAGATAAAGAAAATGTGATATATATATATAATCAAACATTATTCGGCCATAGAAAGGAATGAAATAGTCATTGGCAGCAACATGGATGGATCTAGAGATTATCATACTAAGTGAAGTAAGTCAGACAGAGAAAAACAAATACCATACGATACCACTTATATGTGGAATCTAAAAAAATGACACACATGAACTTATTTACAAAACAGAAAGAGACTCACAGACATAGAAAATAAACTCATGATTACCAGAGGGGGAAGGGAGAAGGAGGGATAAATTGGGAGTTTGGGATTATCAGAAACAAACTACTATGTACAGAATAGATAAACAAGGTCTTATGGTATAGCACAGGGAACTATATTCAATGGCTTAGAGTAACTGGTAATGAAAAAGAATATGTATATATTTATATACATAACTTAATTACTATGCTGTACACCACAGACTCACACAACATTGTAAATCAATTCTACTTCAATTTAAAAAAATGGGAAAAAATAGAGTGATTCTTATTCATCAGATGGTTTTCTAGACCCAAGGACAGCGCAGTGAATGAAACAGATGAAGCATCTTCCTGCATGGAGCTTACACGTTGTTAAGGAAAAAGGGGCATTAAACAAATTAACCAAGTAAATATAGAATGCTAAATAGCATAAGTTCTGTACAGAAAAATTATGGCAGGAAAGGGGGATGTGGATTAAAGCGGCTACTACAGCGGTGATAGGAAGTGGATGAGGATTGTGAGCCTGAGAGGGAAAGAAACTTGTCCAGGGTCAGGCAGCAGCATAAACCTAGGATGAGGCACAAACCAAGGTTTCTCACTCTCAGTCCTGGGCCAAGTCCTCTATTCCCCGTGTGTGTGCCAAGATCAGAAGATACTCTGATAAAGGTTACTGCGTCCTGACTCACACTGATGAGAGTCAGCAGGGAAAAATGCTGAACAATGCACCTTTCTTTAAATACTATAAATACAGTCACCTTGACTTTGAGTATAGTATAAAAGTTGACTTTACAGGTACATTTGGGAAGTGGTAGGATATAAAAAGGGAATAGCTGTGCCTTAAACTGCAACTTATGGAAAGAACTTAGTATATATATGATTTATAGTTTGCAACTGATGCTTTTAATTTTTCACCTGATCTTCACAACAACAACCTGAGAGGAAAGCAGCCTTCACATGATTCCCATTTTTAACAGATGAAGACATTGCGGTCCATAGAGAGTAAATGGTAAAGTTCACACAGCAGTAAGTAGCCTCTGTGGCTGGGACTAAGGAACTCTCCCCTAACCAGTCTGATTGAGGGATGATGCGTGCACAAGGTAATGTGCCCAGGGGAATTGACACCTGCGGCCACGGTGCCCGTCTGCTTTCATGCATAGAAAACATCTGCTTGCATGTGATTGTTAACCAGTGACCAAGAACGGCCATAGTAGCGTGTATGGAGGGAGAAGGTTGTATTGAGGAATGGTAACTATATCATGCACTAAACATCTGAGAAAGAAATGCTCTTAGATTAAAAGATCTTTACAAAACAGTGTCATTGGAATTTTCTGGAGCCATTTGCTATCCAAGCTCAGGTCTCCCATCATAGCCCTGAACGGAAGCACGTCCTCATGGAGACAGGACTGAGGAAGAATGGATGAAGCAGAGGTCTTCCTAGGATACCCTCATCCTACTATTTCCCATCCTCACACTAACAAAGAGGCGGGACTTGGGGAAATGGTGCCAGTCGGCTGATAACACAGCAGTCATTTTGGCTTTGATCTTAATAAGCACTGAACAATAGTCCTCTGCACCCCTAGAAGATTCACGTCACAAATTTGCTTTGGTTTATAAAGACTGTGGAGTCAGTTTATATTTCCCGAGACCTCAGGGCGTGTGCATGTGTTAGAACAGGCAGCAGAATGTGTGCAGACCCAGGGCAGGACAGTGACTGCAGACTGAGCGTTCACCTTGGGAAACTGCCTAAGTATACAAACCGACGCCAAGACTTATGGTTGTTTCATGAAAAAATTTTGTTTTCCTGTATTAAAGTCAGCATGTCCTAAAGAATGAACAAACCTCAGAAACGGAAGACATCTCAGACATCACTTAGAATAGTAATAATTTCAAACCCTTCTCTCATGAGTAATAAGTGAAGGCACTCTGCTCTGCTCTTACAAAGGAAAACTCATTTGATGCTCACAGCAAGCTTATGAAGTGAGCATTATTACTATTATGGAACAAGACGGCCTTAACGTCCCCTTCAGCTTAGCTAAGCTTTGGGCAGGCTTCTTCCTGACTCTAGGCTCCTGACCTCCACTTGGAGCATTTCCTCTAGAAAACTTGCCGTTGTGAATTATTCCTGTACCCCTTTGAGATGTAAATCTTCTCCCAGTCTCTTAGTTTTACAGCTCAGGGCTGTCTTTCACAAGGACCTGGGAGCCATCTCTTGGGAAAGGCTCATCAAAGCATGGAATCCTCAAAGCAGATTAGCACCCTGCCTGCCAGTAGCCTCAGTGGACACTTAGCCCCAAGTTGAAAACCTATCTCCTGTCACAAAGATGTGAGAGGGATTTTTCCTTTGGATAAAGCCAGTCCGGAAATTCAGATGGCCTATGACCACCTCCTGAGGTCGTCAGGTGCTTTTTCATTACCTCACTCCTCTCCTTAAAAACTGTCGATCCTGTTCCAGCAGTGTTGAGCTCAGGCTTAGTTCTGGCCTCTCTCCCCTATTGCAATGGCTACGAATAAAGTCTTTCTTGCCTGTTTAACTTTGATACAGTTTTTACTTTGACATTACCCACAATTTATTGATTAGGAATCTGAGGCACAGAAAAACTGAGTAACTTGTTTAAGGTCACACAGTGAGCGAGTGGCTAGATTCGAGTCCTGCCTCCTCAGGTTACGGCCATTTTGATGCTATGAGTCAGGGCGTTCTGTCTCATCAGACTCCTTCCTAGAATGAACACTGCTGTGTTAAAAACACTTTGATACCATTACTTTCCTTGCTCCAGTCCAATATACCAGACAGGACAGGTATTAGTATTGTAGCTTTAGAACTGGGAACTTAGGGAGGTTAAACTCCTTCACTACATCACATGGCGGCTGGCTAGCGAGTGGACCTAATAGACGAACGTCCCCGCCCTCGCCGTCGGGGAACCGGAGCTCCAGCCTGGGCTGCCAGTGCGTGATCTTGCTCATACATTCAGCTCCTTTTTCTGGGCCTTTTTTTCTTTACCGTCAGACAACTGGACTCATCCTTTCAAGCTGTGATCTTCTGACTCTCAGGCCTCAGTTTTGTCAGTGGGAATGGAGATCTTAACCCCTTTCCTGCTGGGCTCACAGGGCTGGAGCAGCTTGGCCGTCCTGATGAGGGGGGTGGCTTGTAAAGAGGAGTACAGCTGGGATCTGGGAGCACCACTGGGACTTCGATGGCTGTGCTCCATTAATGACCCACTGAATCACCACGAATTGCTACAAATTCCTTTCTCCTAAGTGCTGCGTTGGCTCTGCCCTCCACATCCCACCCCTCTCACCACTGTTTAGAGGCGACAACTGCAGACCAGCCTAGGGACAACTAGCAGGTCCATCTGGCTGCAACAAGCCTAGAAGTGTGAACCCCCGCTCCGCCCCCCGTCACCATCACGGCAGGGACGGCTTGTGGCTGAGGAGGCTGGGAGAGGGGCCTGATTCTCTTGTTTGCCAAAGGCAGGAGCTGGAGCCCAGGCAGACGCGGGAGAGAGCTAAGGCGTGAGAGGAGCAGGGGAAGCTTTGTTCCTGGGGTTAATAATAGAATCTTCCATAAATGATACTGATTCACCTTCCCAGTTCCTCAGAGTCTGCCTGGGAGGGAAAGGGGACGCTTCTCTTCCTCCCTCCGAGGTGTGGCCTGTGTGGATCTGTCAGTTACTCCAAGCTCTTGGGCCGTGTGGCCTGAGGGACCAGAGCCCCACGTGGCTCCAGGGAACAGAGAGGGTTATCCCATCCATACCCTGCCTCCAGAATCCTGTCCCCATGTCCCTCCAGACGAGCTCTCTAGAAGTCTTCAATTATTCATTCCTGATCCTAATGGCAGCTTCTGGCAAAGATGAATGTGAACATTGCCTTCTTCTGCAGCACCCAAGCCATTTCTTCAAGGAGATGGGGTCAAATATGCTTAGTCTCCTAAGCTCTTTAAATGAAATAATCTCAGATCCTTCAGGTCTCTCTCATAATCAAGGGCCTTACTATTCCCCTCAGCTTGATTAAACTTTGGACAGGTGTCTTCCTTCCTTAGGACCTGACCTCTCTTCTTAGGGCATTTATTTTAGAAAGCTTGTTATTGTAAATCTTTCTCTGTCCCCTTTGGGGTGGAAATCTTCTCCCAGCTTCATTCCACTCTCACAACCACATTCTCTATGACCTAAGAACCATTTCTCTGAAATGTCAGTGTCAAGGAAATTAGCACCCACATCTCCCAGGTTCTGTGGGAGGTAGGAGCCCAACTGAGGGGTGAGGAGGAGGAGGGCTGGCTCCAAGTCACAAAGCTACCTCATGTCAAGAAGATACCGGAAAAGTTTACTTTGCCATTGGGTAGGGCCAATTAGCAAATGTAGACGGCCTAAGATGGCTGCCACTCCAGCTCTTAAAAACTCTCCAGCCCTTTGTTTCCACTTGGCGAGGCAATCAGGCTGGCCTAGGCTCTAAGTGCTACTGCTGGCCACAGCAGCGAAATAAAACAGACCTCTGTTCACTCATCATGCCTGGTATGATGTTTTTCTTTAACACTCATGGCTATGCTTTCCCTCTAGTCCTTCTCTCCTGGTGTTGGCTGTTTTGCAATGTGTTAGGCAAGCAAGTTATACATTCCTGTAAATGTGTGTGTGTGTGCAATGTGTGTGTGTGTGAGAGAGAGAGAGAGACTGAGAGACCGCTCCCCCTCTACTGACATTTTCTTGGGGGTGGCATGTGTATAAGATTCTCTACACCACGTACTGCCTGGTAGAGCACTGTAGAGGCTTAAGCCCCACTGGTTAATGGGGCTTAATATTTTAAAAAATATTTTCCATCTGACCCAAATCACAACTGTTCATTCTCTCTTAAAAATGCCAAGGTTTAAAAACATATTTTTATTTGTATTGTTTTCTGCCAGCAGAAAATACTGTGAACTTTTTGCAGTGGCCAAGAGGAGGGACTGAATCCCATGCATCTATTTCACTGTGAAGATACAACATTTGGGACTGAGGGAGAAGCTGGCTTTAATGGGGGGGGGGGTACATGTGAATTTCCTTGGATGAGGCCTCAAGAAGAAAAACAGGACTCTGATGTGGTGGAAGACTTTCTGGAATTTAACGGGAATATGTAGGGATGAGCAGAGGCTCAGAGGGAGTCCCAGGGAGTCCCACTGAGGTTGCACCAAGGTTTCAGAGTCTGAAAGCGGGTTTTGTCCTTTTTCACTTAGCTTGAGCATTTTGAGAATATTCCAGTTCCAAACCTTGTTCCTCAAACTGGATCATCCTTAAATCTTCTAACTGCCCTAGGCAGTGTCAAAGCTGCGGAGAAAATTAAGTCTTTGTTCAGTTTACACCGTCCACATCATGCAGAGCATGGAATCTAATACCCGCATAGTAGAAAAACCAAAGAAAGGAAGTGACTGTTTAAGGTCTGTCTCTGGGCCTGCCGTTCACGACAGCATCAGGACGCAGATTCCCAGTCTCCCACCCTGGTCTTCTGCCCAGTGCGCCACGCTGCTTTTCTCCTACTGAGATCGGGAGTCTGCAGGGCCAGGGAGCCGCAGCTGGATGTTGGAGGCTGTACAACCTCCTGCAAGAAGAGGTGGGAATTAGGCTCTTCTATGAAGCCACTGCTGTCAGAGCAGGTGCTGCTGTGGTGGTGGTGACAGCCTGCAATGGGAATTAGAAAGAACCACATCATGTTTTTTTTTTTTTTTAATTATTGAAGCATAGTTGGTTTACAATGCTGTGTTAGTCTCTAGTGTACAGCATAGTGATTCAGTTATACATACATATATATTATTTTTCTTATTCTCTTTCATTATAGGTTATTATAAGACATTGAATACAGTGCTGTACAGTAGGACCTTGTTGTCTGTCTATTTTATACATAGTAGTTAGTATCTGCAAATCCCAAACTCCCAATTTATCCCTCCCTCCCCAGTTCCCCCCAGTAACCAAAAATTTGTTTTCTATGTCTGTGAGTCTGTTTTTGTTTTGTAAATAAGTTCATTTGTGTAATTTTTTTAAGATCCCACATGTAAGTGATATATGGTATTTGTCTTTCTCTTTCTGGCTTACTTCACTTAGTATGATAATCTCTAGGTCCATCCATGTTGCTGCAAATGGCATCATTTCATTTTTTATGGCTGAGTAGTATTCCACTGTATACATGTACCACTACTTCTTTACCCAGTCATCTGTTGATGGACATTTAGGTTGCTTCCATGTCTTGGCTATTGTAAATAGTGCTGCTATGAACACTGGGGCGCATGGATCTTTTCAAATTAGTGTTTCCTCCAGATATATGCCCAGGAATGGGATTGCTGGATTATATGGCAAGTCTATTTTTAGTTTTTTAAGGAATCTTCATACTATTTTCCGTAGTGGCTGTATCAAACTACTGTGGTAGACTCTTTAATGATTTTCCTTATTCCACTGGCTCCATATTTAGTCCATCTCCCATACTTCTGCTAAAATATTCTTTCTAAAAGATAAATCTAATCATGTCACTTCCTTATAAATTTTTAACTGGTTTCCTATCTTCCTAGACTAAATTAAAACACTTAAAATAACACAGAAGGCTTTGTTTCATATTCTGATTTCTATTTATCTTTCCTATTCTTAATTTTGATCTCCCTTAGATCCCCTTTCTCCCACTAGGCACAAGGTGTAGTTTCTGAGATACAATATTGTGATATTCTGTTCCTCTTTGCCTTTGAACATATTTTCTCTCTACCTGGGATAGCAATGCCCTGTTTCTTCTTCTAAATCCCTCCCACCAGTGCCTTTCCCCTGTTCAACCTTTACTCATCTGTCCAGACTCACCTGGACACATTCTCTGGGAAGTTCATTCTTCTGTCCCCAGGGCATTTAATGAGATTAGATCAAAGTAATTATTGATTTTCCTTTCATGTCTTTCACTAACCTAGGAGCTCTAAGTATCCTGTGAGCATTCCTTCTTAACTGGCACAAAGCTCATCTTGCCAGTGAATTCATAAGAAGGCAAACAAAATTTAGTGGGACAAAGGTAGTCAGGTTATTGGTGCTTAGCTCAAAGGGTTAGGGCACACAGTTAATGATGGTCAGACCCAAGTGCAGGCAATGAGGCTTGCTCTGATCCACAGCTGCAGTCTGAACTTCCGCACACTCAGGGCAGTGTGCTCTGATGAAAAGAGCACTGGTTCAGGAGTCAGGAGACCTAGGCTTTCTTTCTGATTCTGATATTAACTAACTAGTTACATAATCTTGCTAAATAATTTTCCTTCTCTGAGTCTTAAGCATAAAATGGTTTCTGTTATCTGTATGGTTATAAGATGTATATGAGATAGTATCTCTGAAAATGCCATATAATCACTGGAGGTGATATCTACCTGAAGGGCTGGGTAAAATCGTGGGGATGGAGACAGGGACTCTGCTCTGCATATTTCTAGGAGCAATGCTTACCCTACAGTCTACGGGAATGTTGACACCTGAAGCTGTGTGGCTTGACACCCTTGGATATGGCCTTGGTAATCCACTGGAACATTTGAAATTTATAACTCAGAAAATGAACATTATGGGGTGCATATAGAAATTACTTTTCTACTTTCCACAGTGAGTGGAAATGGGCAGTACAGATAAAGGGAACGCAAAGGAAGAGAGACAAAGATACAAAAAAATATAATGGCAAGTACAAATTCAAAAGAAGAAGTTTAAATTTCCCTGTTGAGAAATAGGCTTCACCTCCACCCCCACACTTTCTAAAGCATGTTTGTGTGTGTGTGTGTGTGTGTGTGTGTGTGTGTGTGTGTGTTTAGGGGAGGGTGACAAGAACTCTTAATATTTACTTTCTTAGCAACTTTCAAATTTGCAGTACAATATTATTAACTATAGTACCCATGCTGTACATTATACCCCAATAGCTTATTTATTTTATAAGTGAAGGTTTGTACCTCTTGATCCCCTTCACCCATTGCACTTACGCTCCAATCCCTCCCTACTCTGACCACCACCATCTGTTCTCTGTTTAATCAATTTTGCCTTGTTTTGTTTGCTTTGTTGTTTTGTTTTCAGATTCCACATATAAATGAAATCATATGGTATTTATCTTCTCTGTCAGACTCATTTCACTTAGCATAATAGTCTTGAGATCCATGCATGTTGTTGAAAATGGTAAGATTTCTTTTTTAATGGCTGAATAGTATTCCATTGATATACATATACCACATCTTCTTTATACATTTATTCACTGATGGACACTTACGTTGTTTCCATATCTTGGCTATTGAAAAAAATATTTTTATATATATAAATAATATATATATATATTTTTAAGTTGATAGTAAGTTAAGTTTGAATGCATTCTAAACCCTAAATTAACCCCCATCCACATATTGTGTATGTATGTATATATGTATGTATGTATGTATGTATGTATGTATGTATTTATTTATTTATTTATTTATTTATTTATTTATTTATTTATTATTTTTAGTGGAGGTACTGGGGATTGAATTCAGGACCTTGTGCTTGCTAAGCTCATACTCGCTAAGCTCATACTCTATAGCTCCACTGGGCTATACCTTCTTCTTCAATTTTGTTTCTGATGTCACATTTTACATCTTTTTATTCTGTGTATCTCTTAACTAATTATTTTGACTACTTTTGTCTTTTAAACTTCATACTACCTTTAATACATATTTACCTTTACCAGTGAGATTTTTACTTTCGTCTGTTTTCCTGTTAGTAATTGGTGCCCCTTTTTTCATCTTAAAGAAATTTCTGTAGCATTTATTGCATGGCCAGTTTAGTGGTGATGAACTCCTTTAGCTTTTGTTTGGCTGGAAAGCTCTTTATCTTTTTTTCAATTCTAAATGATTACCTTGCTGGGTAAAGTATTGCTTGGTTGGAAGTTGATTTCTTGGAGCACATGGACTATATCAAGCCTTCCAGTCTGCAAAGTTTTTGCTGAGAAATTGGCTGATAGTCTTATGGGGCTTGCTTATGCCTAACAAGTTGTTTTTCTCTTGCTACTTTTACTCTCTTCATCTTTAACTTTTGACATTTTTATAATAATCTTGGTGTGTGTCTCTTTGGGTTTGTCTTGTTTGGAACACTCTGGGCTTCCTGGATATGGATGTCTGTTTCCTTCCCCAAGTTAGGGATAGTTTCAGCCATTATTTCTTCAAATTCTTCTGTATGTTGTCCCACAGATTCTTTAAGCTATCTTCACTTTTTAAAATTCTTTTTTCTTTTTGCTGCTCTGTTTGGGTGAGTTCCACTGTCATGTCTTCCAGCTCACCGATTCTTTCCTCTGCTTCATCTAGTCTGCTGTTGAGCATTGCCAGTGTACTTTTCAGTGCAGTTATTGTATTTATCATATCTGTGACTTCCTTTTTGTACTTTCTTTTTTTATTTATAACTTTGTTTAAGTTCTCATTGTGTTTATCCATTCTTCTCCTGTGTTTGGTGAACACTTAAAGGACCATTGCTTTGAACTCTTTATCAGGTAAATACCTTATCTCCATTTTATTGTTTTTTATCTCTGAGTCTTTATCTTATTCTTTCATTTGAAACATTCCTTTGTCTCCTCATTTTTGCTTGACCCTCTTTGTTTCTATGTATTAGGTGAAATAGCTGTATCTCCCAATCTTGAAGGAACAGCCTTGTGTAGGAGACGAACCTTATCATTTAACCTTGCCCTAGCTCTTGGTTGTGCCTCAAAACTTTGTGCTTGTCTGGATTTATTCTTGTTAGGTCCCAGTTGTTGAGGGTGTACCACAACCTGTGAGTATTCCAGAGGCAGGGATCTCAGTCAACACCTAATTTGGACTCACTGGAAGTTAGACCCTCAGGCCACAGCTTTCAAGATATGCAAATATATACAGTCCTAAAGGACTGCAATTATAGACACTGCTGGCTTCCAGACCAAGAACCTGGAGGTGTTCCCTTAGTGAATGTTGCAAAATTCTGGGCTCCAGATGATTGTGTAAGTACCTTTCTGGGAGGTATCGGTAGGCTGTAGCAAGGCCAAGTGAGAGTACAAAGACCAGGTAAAGTATGTTTCTATAGAAAACTTGTAAATTCTTTGTCTCTTTGAAATGTATGTAAATCTTTTTTAAAGGCCAAATAAAAACTCTTATCATCTTTACAATTCAGAGATGTTTTTCTCAAGGATATGGAAGCCATTGCTTTGACATGTAATCATCAGGGATCACAGCATCCCTATCTCCCAGTCTCCATGGGAGGGTAGGGATCTAACTTAGGTGCCTGGCTCCAACTGCAAAACTACCATCTGACATAAAAATATGAGAGGTATTTATTATTTCTTTGATAAAGGCAATTAGCTAACACAGTTGGCCACCCCAGTTACCAGGTGAATCTAGGATGAACTTTGTGTGGAAAATGGTGCTGTCAAGTCCTCTTGCCTGAGGACTGGTTATTGTTTATTTTGACAACATGTATGTCAAGGGTTGTATCTCCTTGGCTACATGAGAGGGGATGATTTCTTCCTGCCTTTGCAGTCTCTTTAGTGAATTGCCTGTGACACACATCGTATTCTGTCTTGCTGCTTATTCAAAACCAAAACGGTTTTCTTTCTTATACCTTTCTGGAGAGGTTTTCTGGGGTGGCAGAAGATTTTGGTTTTAATTGTATTTCCCCAACAGACACAAACAACCTTGTTAAGAATTGTAAATGAGGCAGAAAAATAATCATCACATTCTCATCATGTCCTCTTTCCCTCTCCTCCCCCTCCATTTCCTGTCTCACTTCAGAATTTATTTGGTATAAAAATAGTTGTGCCCAGAGTCATCATCTAGAAAATAGGGAACAATAGAACAACTTACATCACAGGATTAAATGATTTAATTCCCATAAAGTGCTAAGGATAGTGTGGGACATGTAATTACCACTATATATAAGTATTTGTTATGGTTAATATTATCATATGGTAAAATCTTTCATTATAGAGCCAGTGTGTAGCTACCTGGCTCACAGAGGTTCCACTAAGTACAAACAGATAGTGTGTTGAGTTACCCACCATGTGGGATTATCTCAGACTAGTTTTCCTCTTTATCTCATGCTCTGCACCAGCCTCCCCACCTAATCTTTCCCATCTCTTCTCCCACTGCTGCCAATAGAGTTGCCCTCCCACTTCTAGATATGATCACTTCACAAATAGGCTACGTATGGGCCTGTGCCACCTCAGGTCTAGTAAAAGATACAACAGCAAAAAATAAAAGCTTTTTTCTTGGCCCTGCTTCTTATAAATGTGGTAAAGTTCAAATGATTTAAATTTCAGCAACAGGACCCCAATAAAAGGCCTGTGAATTTGAAAATCTTAAGCCTGGTGCACATTATGAGGAATGATGAGAGTCATTCTTTCCCAGGACTTTGGAGGAAGATTAAGACTTCTTCTCTGGCAGAGACTAAAATGATAGAGTGAGAGGGAAGAAAGCTCATAGCTGGGGACCAGATACTCTTCTAACAGAAAAGGAACTCTTGTGCTATTTACAGAAAGGCACTCACTTTTTGTAGATAAATTAGGAAAAAAAGAAAAAAAAAAAAAAAGAAACTCCCTTTCAGAAGCCAAAGACCCTTGAGATTTTCGAAGACTGGATTCCAACCTCTATTTTCCTCTTCAGGTGAGGAGTGACTTTGTACATATGAGGACCTTGCAACTAGACGCGGTGGCCGGCTGGGTGATGCGACCACTTTCTGTCTGTGCTTGCACCTCTCCTATACCTGATAACAGGTGACAGGTTAACACCTGGGACTAGACACAGAGACCCCAGGAGACAATGAATCTCTGGGAGATAATTATAGATTCTGGAAGGGGCAGTAGATCTGAAAGACTGTCCCATCTAGTTCTGCCTTTGATGGTGGTGAGTGAGTTTCCCCACCGATGTTTCTCATACAGTCTTTAATCCTGGCCGTACTGAGCTGTTTTCATAGCTATTCCCCACTCCTTGTGATCTCTTAAAGGATGATGGAGGAGTGGATTGAGAGAGGTAGGTAACAGATTTGTGAAAAGATTATTAAACAAACTCATAGAACATTGGAATGATTTGGGAACCACTGTGACCCCCTCTCCCTGCCTCAGCTGAAGGCTGTGCCAGCAAAGAGATCTCATATTTTTCTAAGGAATCAGAAAAGGAAAACCTACAGAATCGCTTCCTCATTTCCCTGAGAGGATAAATGCATCCAATTTCTAAATTATTGTGTTTCATGGAATCTGATAAGCCATTGACTTACAATTATTTTATATTCCACTAAGGAGGCAAATATAAATATATATGTTATGTATACATATACATATATATGCAATTATATTGGCTGACATTGCCAATTGTTATACTAATTCTATTTTACAAATATAAAAATGAACATCTTAGAGTAAGTGAAATATAGCATCTCTAACCACAGTAACTCCTGCTGTAATGAAATCCTGACACCCTGGGAGAAAATGGAATCTAGTTACTTATTTGAAATGTATGACTCCTGGAAACTTCCTCCCTGCAACTCAATTTCAGCCTTTCTGTATACTGACATTTAATCAAAGATGGGACAAATTTGTGAAAGGAAATGGTGTTCTGGGTATTACGTGGATTGTCCAGAAAGATATAATCATATGGATCCTGCACAACCTGCTTTGCTGGACATCCTGGCATTTTCTTGTGTGAGGCTGACATCTGCTGGACAAGTAACACTTGAGCAAAGCTTGGCATTTTAGAGTAAATTAAATTTGGGGGGAGGAAAATCTGGCTGTGGAGTATATACTCCACATTTTCCATTTGAATTTGAAGTCTAGCAGTTAATTTCCTTTCAAATTTTGTATGCTGTGGCTGAGTTTTAGTGAGCTTTAGGATGAGAGCTTACCCTCAAGGCATCTTTAATATGTGAGGATAAATCCCTTTAATTAAACTAGTCGTTCTTAACGCCATGGGGCACCAGAATCACTGTCTGTGATAGACTGTTTATAAAGATGGCCACAACAACCCTTCCTTTCCACATATCTTTTCACAGTGTGGCTTTGCCATTCCTATTACAAAAGTAAAGTTTGTTTTCCTTCCTTTTGAATCTGGGTTGGCTTTGTGACTTGATTTGACCAATAACATGTGGTAGAGGAGACATGTGCAACTTGCAGCGCATCCTTAAACAGAAGCATTGTGACTTGAGTTTTTGCTGAACACCCATGTAAGAAAGCCAAGAATGACTTACCACATGGAGAGAGCGCCCAGCTGACAGTCAGCACCAGGGTCAGCACCCGTAGGGGGAGCCCATTTTTGACCTTCTAGTCCAGCCCAGTCAACTAGCCAAAAGCAGCTGCGTAAGTGAACCCACATGAGACAAGTAGAAGAATCTAAGCAAATCTACAAAATAGTGAGGAATAGTAAATAAATTTCCCTTTAAGCCACTACATTTTGGTTGGTTTACTATGCAGCAATAGGAAACTGATGACACTGGGAAAGCTTTTACAGAAGAATAGATGGTAATATCCAAGTCCAAACCCAAGAGAGTTGTATTTAATTCTATTGGGTGGAGTTCAGGAAGTAGCAATTAAAAAAAAAAAAAAGCTTGCAAGATTGGGAATCACTGATCTAAATATTTTATGCCCATGAATATGCTTTCTAAAGGCAGCAGCAGCAGCATCACAACAGTTATCCCAGTACGTTACATTACCTTCACGTGCTCCCTGGGAGGTTTCACAGGGACAAACAAAAGTGAAGTGATTTCCACAGGATTACTGAGCTAGTATGGGTAGATCATTTGACTTCATATCCTAAACTTTTCAACTACAAATAGTGCTTTGCCGCCTTCTGCTATTTACCTCTTTGGTGAGTGACTGAGACATGCCATCTATGTACTTGAAGATGAGTAAGGTAAGATAGATAAGAGAGAAAGAAGAGTGGTGAGAGCCCTAAAACCACAGATAACTAGAATGAAAGGAGTTAGAATCATAAAGACCTTTGTGATTCTGGACCAGTAACAATGAAATTCTGGTGTTAACCCAAAAGCTGTCAGGCCAGGAAGTACAGTAAATAGTATTAAGACATTTAAAATGGAGGGAACTCCAAGCAAGATGATTTGTTTATTCAAGAGGGATTTCAGTTCTTACTATCTTGCAGAAATTATTGACCCTGACGTCTTCTTCTCTGAGGTCCTGGAGGACAGGTGGTTAAAACACCAGGAGACTAATTTCTGCTTAGTCTAAATAATAAATCTTTAGCTAAAATGTTCAAAAAATAAAGGATACCTCTTAAAGAGTTAATACTCAAAATTCACATCTAGAAGAAAGACATTATAACTGCAGTAACTACCTATGTGAGATTCACTGTGCTTCTCTGAGGAGGGAAGGAGAGCCCTGTACATCAGACCACAGCTGCAGAAAGGAATTCAGAGCCTAAATGAGCATAGCCGGGAGAGACACTGAGACGTCTTCCCGAAGTCCCATGATGTGGGCTGATTAGAAAGTAGCTACAAGCAGGCGCAGGGGTATAAGCCTCCATGGTTGGTCCTCACTTGCTACAAAACTACGTTTCTCAAACTTCAATGTGCAAGTGTGTCACCTAAGGATCTTAATAAAATTATGATTCATCAGGGCAGGGGTGGGGAGGGGCTGGGATTCTGCCTTTCTAACAAAATCCTAAGTGATTGCTAATGTTGCTGGTCTGTAGATTGCATTTTGGAAATTAAAGTTATAGAGAATTTCCCCCAGAACAACAGCTCTCAGACTGTGATCGCCAGACCAGGAGCATGAACATCACCTGGGAACTTTTCAGAAACGCAGACTCTCAGGCCCTGTCCAGACCTCTTCAGGCAGAAACTCTGGGAGTTGTGGCCCAGCCATTTGAAGTTTCATGAGCCCTCCAGGTGATTTTGATACTAAAGTCTGAGAACTACTGATCTAGAGAAGTATTTATCCAGCCATAATAGAATCACCTTAGGAACTTAAAAACAAAATATCAGTCCCTGGTCTCCATGCCATACCAGTTAAAAGGGGGCAAGATGTGGGACTCTTTATTGTGAGTATTTTAAAAAATCTTTCCAGATGCTTATAATGTGCAGCCAGGTTTGAGGAGAGGGAGAGGGAGAGAGACAGAGAGAGAGAGAGAGAGAGAGAGAGAGAGAGAGATGCACTTACTTCTTGAGTCTTTGCCAGCAAAAGTCTGGTAGAGGTGGGGGGACCGGCATCTGCTGGGCCAGTGATTCTCTTCCTCCTCACAGTTGCTGTGCACCTGTAACCAAGACGCCGGCAGAACTCAGTCAGCACCAGTGGTGGGGGAAGGTGCAGGATGGCAGGGAGCTGTAGGAGAAAGAGGCTGAGTGTACTTGAGCGACTTGGCCTCTTCTCTTTGTGGTAGGAACCTGCTAGTGAAAAAGGCAGGAGCAGCTCGACATTCAATGACGGGTGACACACATGCAAATCATATTGCAAATCATCATGCCTGTCTTTGTGGCAAGGATTTGAGAGCTCTTCCTCGAGACACCAGCACTTGGTGGCAGTACTGTCTACAGACCCAGGCAAGAGGACTCCTGAGCTTTAGAGAGTCTGTGAGATAAAGAATTGGTGATGCTAGGGGATGTGTCCTCTTTGATCTTGCACCACCCCTCTAGACCATACCCAGAATCCCCCCAAATGCTATTCAAATGGCCCCAAGACTGCTTCGGGGAGATGTGCTGGCTTTGCCTGGTGTCTGTTCTCTTAAGGGCAGACCTTTCTCCTAGTGTATGCACTCTGAGGCCTGCATGATGACCAACGGATGGTTATTTGTGTGGGTAAGGTGTTACTGGCATTTGGATACACAGGCTGGGGTGTTCACACATGTTTGTGCAAAATCCCTCGTGGTGCAGGACAGATCTGGGCATGGGAAGAGAAGGGGACAGGCCAGGGGCTGGGGAGTGGCTCTGCCCACACTGCCACGTTCTAGCACTGAAGTCCTCTAAGAGTGAGAATTCTAGACCTGAATCTGCACTTCCAAGTCTCTCTGGTTACACACTTGTCAAGGTGGAAAAGATATTTTATTTAATAATGGTTCACTTCGTGTACAACTGACCTCTATCTGTACTCATGTGGATCGCAAAAATGACAGCGTGCTTGATGAGAAACTTCAGTGAAGATCAGGTTGGATGAGGAGTTAAAAAATAATGCTGGAAACCTGGACCTTCTTAAGAAAATGGGCCCATTTCTCTTTCTCTTTCCTTCTATATTAGCCCAGGCCCAAAGTTTTCTGAATGCAGTTAAAAGAGTTGGTATATCTGGAAGGGAAAGGGAGCCTGGATTTCCTTTACGCAAGGGCAAGAGCCCAGAGCCTTTCTCTGCCAGCCTCTCCCTCACCTCCAACCCACTCACCTCCTCCGAGTCAAGTGCGTCCTGAAGCTGCTGGGTGTAAGATCGGTGCAGTTCTGCTCTCCCTTGGCTCTGTTTCCATTTCTGTTGAATGGTGGACAGATCCAATGACTTAACCTTCCTGCCCAGGGGATTCTTCTGAAAGAGACTCTTTCTTGCTTTGCTCTTTCTTTTCCAGAAGATCTCATCCTTGGCTGAATGGGCTTCCTTGTTGGTGGCCTGGAGACCCCACAGCTCTCTCTTTACCTGTGCAGAGTCTGTGCTCCACTGCCGATCTGCTCTGGGCAGAGGATGTGTGCAACAGGGTATCTTGAGGTTAGAATCCGGAGTTTCCAGAGTTTCCAGACTTTGTGATGGTGCCCAGGTAGCCATCCCCTGCTGTGTTTCTTCTTCAGGGCAGAGGACACATGGACAGGAAGAAGTGGGCAGTTTTGTACCCCTGAGAGGGGGCACAGGATATCCGTGTGGGCCTGGCCCAAACCCAGGGTCTTGCTGGAGGACCATCTTCTCTCCTCTCACTCTGTCCATCACTTCCCACACCACTTGGTCTAGACTGTTCCTTTTGGGGGTATCGTTGGGTGGTGACAGCCGATCTCGGGGGCATGTGTACAGGCACATTTTGGAGATGGCTTTCCGGAGGCGCTCTCTGGGTGAGTGAGGGTCAGGTTCAGGGGCCAGAATCTTGATGGATGGCACATCAGATGGGTTGCAATTCCAGAACATGTGGGATGGTGTGAACTTCTGGACAGGTGTCTTGGACACATAGGAGTAGAGACAGAAGAAAGCATCTGCAGTGACGGCCAGTGTTTGCACCTGCTTAAACCTGCCTGTATACAAGGGTTGAAGATGGTGAGTCTAGGGGTCATCAGCAAATTATTTCTTGAATCTTTCCCTTCAGTAGCCTCCCTGAAGCTCAACATTCAGAAAGAAGCTGCAGTGTCTCCACAAGTATTTCTCCCATTTAGATTTCTCCCACCCAGGATTCCCTTCCTTGACTTTTTGACTCCCGATCTCAAGTAGTTCAAACATTAATTCTATACAAGATGAGAAACTTTCCTCTATCTTGGTTTAGCATATCCTTTCTGCTTCCAGTATACAACAGCCTCTCTCATTGTGTTTGCTTTGGGTGACAAACATGCCAAAAAGGGCAAAACTAGCATTATTTTCTTAGAAAGTAAGAGAACTTTAAGGTTACAGGAGCTTCTCATAGCAGCAAATTTGAGGGATGACAATTACTAGGCAATGGACAGGGGTAGAGAAATTTACACGGACTATATCATTTCTACTAGACTTTGCTTCTCAATGTGTGGTCAGTAGTCCAGTAGCATCGGCACCACTTGGGAACTTGCTATAAATGCAGAATCTCAGATTGTGTCCCAAGCATTTTAACGATACCCTTTGGTAATTCTTATGCACATCCATGTTTGAAAAGCACTGTGATAAACCACATGCCCATTAAACTGTAAGCGTCTTAAGGGCAAAAATCATGTTCCTGTTGTTTAGCTGCTGTTTTTTCAGAATGTAACATCTAATCATGTACCTGGCCCATAAAATAAATTCAATAAATCATCCTCAAGCTTTAGTGTGCATAAGATTCATCTAAAGTGCTTGTCAAAATACTCCAACTCAAAATCCTTGTTTCAGCAGGTGAAGCTCAGGAGGGTAGTGTTAACAAACTTTTAAGTTGAACTGATACAAAGAATCTGAAACAACACTGTCAAAAACACCATCATGTTAGGGGGCTGTAAAAGAATATAATTTGAAATATATTCTAACATATAGAATCAAAGAGTCTTTTACCCCCGATCCAGGTAGAGAAGCCTTCCCGTAGCTTTCCTTAGTGTATGGTCTAAGGATGTGGTCTAAGGATTACACATCAGAATCGTGGGTGTGCTTGTTTAAAATAAGTATTCCTGAGCCCCACCTTCTCTGGAAGAAAAGCCTATGAATATGAATGTTTTATAAACTCCTGCACAATTTAACAAACATATTTTTTAATTTTTGAACATTTAACTTATTTTTATTTATTTATTTTTTAAATTTAATTTAATTAAAACAATTTTGTTTGGGGGGAGGTAGTTGGGTTTACTTATTTATTTTAGTGGAGGGACTGGGGATTGAACCCAGGACCTCATGTGTGCTAGGCATGCACTCTACCACTGAGCTATACCCTCCCCAACAACTTAACATGTTTAACTAAGAACCACTGCCCTAAATGGAAATGATTTTAATGTAGTGGCTGTAAGTGGGGGACATTCAGTAATTCCAACTGAGAAACAGCAAATGGGGATAAGATTTAAGGACACAGTTACGATGTGATTCAGCTAAAGGAAAGAAGGCCTAAAAAAAGGTAACAGTGGTATGAGAGAGAGTCTTCAAGAGAGATAAGCAGAAATCAAAGTTCTCGGTCTTTACTGAAGACAACATAGGAAGAAATAGACCCGAGAGAAAGGATCGAGTGAAGCTGACCAAGAGGAGGTACGATTTAGAGCCAATGATCCCTCCCGTGAATGACTGGAGGCTGGGAGAGAGGCAGAGTATGGATCGTGGTAACACTCACTGGCCAGCATGAGGCATGGGTCCTCCATCTCAATCCTCCGCACCTGAGCCTTCAAGAAGAGCTGGAAATCAATGCCTTTGGCCTGAGAAGGGGTGGTGAAAAATCGGGCAGGAATCCGAGAAGTGTCTTTGTGGTCCTCGTGGCCAAAGCCCAGACTGAAGAGGACATCTTCTGCATCTTCTTGCACCTTGTCCAGAATCTCTGAGATGCTGAAAAGAGGGAGTTTGAGTAAACAGGGGCAACTTTGACGCACAGGGTAATCCAGAGTATCTAATCAAAGCGTCAGGAGACTGAGATACCTTTCTGGCCATTTCTCTCCCTTCCACTGTGACAGAGAAAAGCTTTTATTTCTCTGAACCTAAACTCTGTCTGAAACATAAGAATTATAATCTAGCCCTGGTTTAAAAATTGAATGAGAGTCTATCACAGTATTTTGAAAACTGATCACAGCGATTCCAGATGAATGAAAATTTGCTATGAGAGGGATCTGAAAAATCAAAAGCAGTATGAGTGCAAATAAATCTTGTGGTTGTATTATTAACCAGACAGTTCCCATTGGCACATACTATGACATGGCTGGCTTTTGCCAAGTGCTTTTGTAACTTGCTACCTAACTTGCACCAGCAGTTGTGTGGAACAATGAGGCCATGAGTGTGTAAGGGACATAAGCCATATGAAGATTAAAAGACAAAAAAATTGTAAAATCAACTATAACTAAAGTAAACAGTTAATGGGCACATATGAAGATGTAAAACATGACATCAAAAACACAGAATGCAGGGGAGGTAAAAAAATACATATTTTTGGAATGTGTTTGAACTTCAATGACTACCAGTTTAAAACAAGGAAATATAGTTATAGGTCAACATATATGAAGCCATGGTAACCACAAACCAAAAAACCTGTAATAGAGACACAGAAACTAGAGAGAAAGGAACACAAGTATACCACTAAAAAAACAAAAACCAAAAAAAACAAAAAACCATCAAACCAAAAGGGAAGAAACTAAAAGAAGAAGAGAAGTACAGATAAGAACTACAAAAACCACCAGAAAGCAAGCAGCAAAATGGCAACAAGCACATATTTATCGATAATCACTTTAAATGTCAATGGACTAAATTCTCCAATGAAAAGACGTAGGGTGTCTTTTGAATCACCTTGGGGAGCATTAAAAAAATGCAGATATTTGAGTCTCATCTCCATAGGTTCTGTGTTAACTGAACTGAGGTGTGGCCAAGGCTAAGGCTCTGTGAGGACAAACCACTTGAGATAGTTAATAAGCTAATAAGCCTGAGAACAGGTCTCAAATTCAAACTTCGACTCCAAATTCCAAACGATTTTTCTTATATGACACTAGTTTTCATCACTTTCCATCTGGTTTAAAAGTTCTTTCTGTGTGTATTTTGTTCACTTAATAGGATTGTTGAGCTCCCAAGGGCAAGCTCTTTGCTTCACCTTTTCAAATTCCACGTAGTCATTGCCTGGTCTGCATTAGGGGATATAAAATTGATTGCATAAATCAATATTGTATTGTTTCAATCAATCAGTCAATCAATTAATCAATATACTTATTTATTGTTTACTGTGCACTTATTGTAAGTCCAGGAACTGTGATGGTACCAACCAACACTACACTTCCTTGGGTACAAGACTCAGCAGAGGGGACCACCTGTACTTTACATGTGGTATCCAGCTCTGAGCAGTAGATTCCTCTGCATCCCCTACTCTTCTTGAAGCAAATATGGCCATACTTGTCAAATATGTGACTGCATAAAAGCTCTAGTAAGATATCCCAGAAAAAAACCGGCAATGGTCAGTTCCATTCTCTCCTGCCTCTCATCTTCCCCACAATTACTCGATACCTACCTTGAACTAGTTTTGTTGGTCCCACCAGTCATGCTGCTGGAAGCCAAACTGCAGCCAAGATTGAATCGCTGGCCTGGCCGGGCTGTCTCCAGGAAACTCCTGCAGGGATCAGAGGTAAGTCATACTAACCTTGTAAGCAGTGTGCACCCTGGCTCCAAGACATGCCCTGCTGGGCATACGTACTCCCAGCCCGGTACCCTTGAACCATTTACTGTTAAAAACTCAATCTATGGTCTCATTCATGGTTGGAAAATTTCATTCTCTATTGTGACTCTTCAGTTCTCCGTTTTTAATCTCTTTGACCCTGACACCTACCCCAGTTCAGCAGCTCCTGAAGGAGTTATCATTCAGCATGGCTGAACCTACAACACTTACCTGGAGAAGAGTTTGCTGTTGGTGGCCAACAGTGTGGCTGGATAGGGAACAGAAAAGCAAAGGGAACGTTAGAAGGGGAAATGAAAATCATCTCTTTCAAACTTAAAACTCAGCCCCTTCAGTTCCCCCCTGCCAGGTTCCTGAACCCCATGAACTCTGTCCTTTATGGATGTAACTAAAGATGATTAAACACAGACCTGGAAGGGGGACAGATATGGCAGAAAAAAACTGGCCCCGAGCCTCTGAACTTCTGAACCATGCCTGGTGTCTTGGTAAGAGTTTCTCTGTTCTGAGGAAGACAGTCGTTCAGCCCTCCAGGCTAGTGTTCCTGCCTCTCCCACCACACAAGTCTGTACAGGTCCCAGGGACACTGGTAGGTTGGGGCACCTCCATTCTTTATTCCAGCCATGATCTTCCTGCAATGCAGTCTCTCTCTTACACCCCGTACTCAGGCTGCTTTGCGCTTCCTCTTCAGAAAACCATTTCAAGGCTCTCTGGGCAGCCAGTGTTGTGGGGATTTTGTATGATATCTTCCTAGGGGCCAAAGGAAAGCTCCAGTGATGGACCCACAGATACTTTGATAGGCTAGTGAGGAAGTATTCCTAGGTAAGTGATGCTTTCTGAGTTTTACATGAGATCATGTGAGATTGCTCTTTCCCTACAGATAAGACGCTGGGGATAGACTGCCTTTCTGCAGTTCTCCCCTTCCAGTCCATCCTTAATTCATCCAATAGATGGCCTCTTCCTTGATCCTCACCTCACAGAGCTGTGCCACTTACCCTCTGCTCCAAGGGTCAAGTCATCTTCAAAGCTGGTTCCGTGGCTGGGGCACCCTGTCCAATAATAAGGCAAAGATCACAGAAAATCAGGCTTGGACACACACACACACACACACACCCATATGCACATCTACAATTGCACAGTCACATCATACATCCACATGTTTGCAAAACTACCCCCAGCTACACCTATACTACCTCAGAAATCACATTCATATTTTGATTCAGAAATAGTCACATAAACACTCATCTATAATTAGCCCTTCCCCTATATCACACAGTCATGGACACAATCCTCTGCCAAAGAATAAGCACAATGTAAATATGTAAACATACACATATAAACACACACTTTTTATTTATATATATATATTTTTTTTTCTTCCTAGCTAGATTGAGATATAATAGACATATAACACTGTATAACTTTAAGATGCACCAGCATGATGATTTGCTACATGTATATAATGTGCAATGATGACCACAAAGTAAGGTGAGTTAAGACACCTCTGTCACCTCACGTAACTGTCATGTCTTTTGGCAATGGTAAGAACATTTCAGATCTACTCTCTTGGCAACTGCCAAGAATATAATACAGCGTTGCTAAGTATAGATAAACGCACACATTTTATGAAGCCCTTTTGCCACAGCCGTGGTTGTCAGCTGAGCAGCCACTAACAGAAGATACTCTTTGAGGACTAGTCAGCCTGTAGCTCTGAGCCAACGCTTACTCTATCTTCTGGGCCTCCCGGACTGTCTCATGGCCACGAATAAGGTCTTTTGCAGGAAGTTACAAGACAGTCAGCATCCTTATGCATACATACGTGTGTGCACGTACACACACACACACACACACACACACACACACACACGAGTCATATCGCGATCTGAGGTAGAAGAACAATGGAAGAAAGAACAGCGCCTCAACTTACCATTGCAGATCGACTGTCCTGCTTCCTCAAAAAACCCTTCTTCAGAATATCTAAAAACCAAAAATAATGTCATAGGCTTAAATCACTAAATTTCCCAAGGAGCTTTTCTTCAAGTATCTCCCACAAATTCTCATAATTTTTCAGTGAGAGTTGGTAGTCTTTCAATTGCTTTTATGTAGAAGAAAACTAAGTGATGATTTCGACTGACAAGTTCTCAGGTAGTCGGGGGCAGCTGGGACTGGAGTGCACTGTGCTGTAGACGGTGCTGCCTTTGTGCTGACCACACGTCTAAAATCAGCCTAGCAATAAATCTTCAGGAGCTAGATGACAAAGGAAAGAAAAAATATCGAAACAAAATTGGAGAAATATATTTATAAAAGCAGGGGTCTGGGTGCCATAATTTTTACATCACAACTACAAAATATTGAAATTAAAAAAATAAACTTTCAGGAGGTCATCTTATCTATCCACCCCTCCTTCCTTGTCTCTGAGCCACATTCTTGCTGAACATCGTGTCTTTCAGGAAGCAGCAGAAATTGCATCTTGGTTAGAGATTACACTTTTACATTTTGAGATAAGGGCTTATCAAACAGTTACTATATGCTTCAGGAGATCAGGCGGAAATCAGCACAAGTGGTGGTGAGAAACAACTTACACAAGGAAGAAATTCGCTTTCTAAACAGATGAATGACACGGTCTGTGAAGAAGCTTTGAATTGGGGCCAGAGCGCCTGCCTCCCAGTCCTGGCCCCTTGATGCTGCTATGTTCTCAAGCATTAAGTAATGGGATTTAGATGCCTAGGTATTAAATTGTTACCCAAGTTCACTTTAAGCACTGATGTGTTGTGAGTTTTTATACTTTGCTTTCCTGAAAGTTTCAAAAATGGAAGTGGCACTTGATGCTTTTGAGTGTAGTCTCAAATGGAGGTGGGAACAGAGAAGGGATGTTAAAGTGAGTTAACAGGGAGACTGACTAGAGTCCATCCATTGGAGCTGGTCTTAAACGACCCTTCTCCATCAGCCTCCAGCGATCCAGGCAACTCTCACGCTATTGGAGTAGCGCTTCGTGAAATGTTTACTAATGAAAATGGGCTCAATGACTCATCACCTTTAGATCAAGCTGTGTTTAAATTTTACAAAACAAATCACTGCATATATAGACATCTTTTGCTGGTACTTTCCTTTCAATAGTGAAAAAAATTGACCATATTTTCTAAAATCTGGATTTTTACATTTTCTCATGAAAGAAACTGTACATTAATGTATGTTATAAAATGTGAAATGATACTTAAGCTATTTAAGAGTGGGTAACTCTAATAACATGACTAGAACTACAAATATATACTTCTCTTCCTAATGTATAATTAAATAAAATATGTATTATAATACTATGAACATGTGTAAGTAAATATAACATTACAAATACTAGTATAAATCAATATTTCCTATTACTACTAAAAAACACTATGATAGCCGAGACAGTCAACTACTAGATCGCTGAGATCTACTATTGCATTTAATGCTTATGCTGCAGCTACAGTCATGCAACTCCTGAAGCCTACTTGTACTATAAGTACAATAAAACACACTCCTGTTGCACCTCTGGGAAAGCAATCAATGGAAGTGCCTCTATGTTCACCAAAACCAAATAATATTTATAATAACTCAGAATTGGGAGACCCCCCCCAAAACCCTCGTTATTGTAAAATGGATAAATTACATGACCAATAGACGATGCTCCACAACAATGAAAAAGAATGACCTATTGCTGGATGCAAACACATGGATGAATAAATAGCACAAACATAAGACTGAAAAGAAGAAACATACATAAAACAGTGCCTATTGTATGATTATATAAAGTTAAAAAAATACAAAATTTATCTATGATGCAGGTCAGGGTATTGGTTACCCTGGGAAGCAGGGTGGTGAAAGGAAAGGGACAGAAGGGACTTCTGGAGAGCTGGCAGTGCTCCACTTCAGATTTCATCAGTATAGTCCCTTTGAGATAATTTATTGAGCCATATATTTAACACTCTTTCATTTTTCAGTAAATATTTTACACTTCAATACGATTTATAGTGCCATTATTTTAACAGCTTTATTGAAGTATAATTGACATACGAAGAACTGCACATATTTAATGTGTGCAACTTGAGTTTGGACTTATTTAAACACTTACGATACCATCACCAGTCAAGGTAACAGACACATCCAACAACCCCCAGGGTTTCCTTGTTTACCTGTGAGCACTTAACATGAGATTTATCCTCCTAACAGATTTTGGAATTCACGATACCAAATTGCTAACTACAGGCACTGTGCTGTACAGCAGACTGCTGGAACTTACTCATCGAGCATCACTGACACTTACATCCATTGAGTTGTACTACAATTTATATTAAAAAATGCTACTGATATGTATGTGATACTTCAAAACATTTACACTAAAAACTAGCACTGATAAAATTCCTCATTTGTCCAAAGCAGACTTTGGTGCCATTCGTTAGACCGAAGGTTTTGTCAGATGCGCACACTACATTTCTGTTTTCCAGGTGTGCCCCAGCGGGCGTTTCCATAGTCTCTGTATGAGGGAGGACCAGCTCAGGCTGACCCTGGGGACGGTGTGCTTTTCTATGTGTATGTGGGACATACCACAGAAATGTGGACATAGGCCTGGACCTATTGGTGCCTTCACACTGAGTATGATGGTTTGAAACTTCACGGCCCTCACCCAAGCCCCAGGCCTTTCATGGGTTATTGCTTAGGACATAAAATCGATGCCCAGCGACTAGATCCGCAGCTGCTCCTCTCTCTCCACATCGGCACTGAGAGGTCCCTTAGCATCATTTCAAGTCTTACACAGAAGAGCCAAGCTACTGCTCTTCCTGTATACCCAGTTCATAAACCAGAGCAGGGGGGATGATGGGGCTGTGAGAAGCAGCATGTGGCTATTTTTAGCTTCTTCCAGTCCTCTCCATAGATTCTGCCTGCAGAGACTGATGAAATAAAAATTCATATTTTAAGTCAAGATAAACATTTAAACACAAAAATTTTCTCTGCCGTTTTGGCCTGCTCCTTCCCCTCTAGTGTGCATTGTGCATCTGCATTATGAGTTAACCAGGCCTCCCCAGTGGCGGAAATACCCGCTCAACCATGAAGAGCAATTTTTCTCTTCTGGCACCAGTCACGGAACTCCTCAGAGGATGACATTCCTTTATCCAACCTGTAAGAGGTCACGGGGGACCTCCACTTGCCTTGTACGTGCAGACATCTCTGTGAACTTTTCGTACAGTGCCAGAATATCATTTCCCTTAAACACAGCAGTTGGTGCAGAACAGACCTAGGAGATGCTGGGCAGTGCCTAATAGAAGGTCTTAGCTTAAATACTTACTTACGATCTGTTAATGTTACTACTTGTATTCTGCTTCTTTTACAAGATTACTGTTTCTTGCGTCATCAAATGTACGTCTGAGCCTCAGATCAAGTTAATGATGACTAGAGGACTTGAACTGATTGATCTAATATAGAGTTTCTATAAGATCAATGATTGTGATAGTATAACTCTAGATATGGGGAGAAGCAACAAGAGGGAACCATTCCCTGGCCCATAACAGACTAGTAGGACAGGCATTCCAGGGCTTTGGGCTGCTGTTAACAGGGCCCAGGCCAGTAATCGCCCGTTGAGCGGCCTATCAACAAAATCCTTGCCTGGCCTGGGAACTAGCTTTCCTAGTGCCAAGGGACAAATTGATCACGAAAGGCCTCCCAAACCTTGGCTGAAATTAAGACTGAAAGGGAAGGGATTGTAAAATAAAGAGTGTTGCCCACCTTCTAGTCCTACAAGAACCAAGTCATTAGCCAGTGTAGTTGCCGACCTGCCATATACCCTGAAAGGAACTCAGGGCGAAGATCAGCACGAGGCACTTCGTGCTCTGGGAAAACTGACAGAACTGGCCCTCAGATCGTTGGATATTTTTATGAGAAAATTTTATGAAACTGATTCTTGCATCTTCCCATATTTGCGCTTAAAAAAAAAGGGGGGGGGGGGAAGAAGCGCTAAAGCCATTAACTAAGATGTCCGTTCCTCGTGACTGGCAGTAACTTCTATCACGTCTGCTCCATTCTTGTACCTTCTTCTCCAAAATCACACATCTACTGACTGACCTCCCCCTTTACCTTTTTGGAACAGTCCTCAGAGCTCCCTGAGAGACTGTCATGAGGGTTATAGTTCTCAGACTGGCATGAATTCAATTTTCTGTTTCTCCTTAGATTGACTCTTGATTAATTTTTCGTTGACAAGACTTAAGCTAATGTCCACACATGACTTTTGGGTTCCCAACCTTACTTCTGATGATTCACAAATAGCACATTCATGTTCCAGAAATCTTTTAGGAACCTAATAATTCCCTTCCCAGAGACAAATGTTCAAGAAGGCATGTCAACAGGCTTTCTTGTGGCTTTTTTGATATTTAAATATTGAAAAATTTTCAGGACACAGAAACATAAAGACAACATGACAAATAACCCTTGCACTGCCATTCTAGTTTTACACGTGTAAACATTTTGTCATGTTTGCTTCAGATGTCTGTTAATAAAAAAATATTATAAAATAAAATATTAAGGATATAACTAAAGCCTCATTTTGCTCCCATTCCTTCTAACTTCCTTCCTAGAGGTAGCTCTTAGAGTTGATATGTATCATGTCTGAACACACGTTCCTGATAAATGAAGAGATACAGATAGATAAAGCTAGATAAACAGAAATTTTGCGAGAATTTTAAAGTAGCATAAAGCCCATCCATTACAAACCTCACGTAGGGGGGCAAAATTTACCACCCCCAAATGTCTGTCTGGCATGCAGATTATTTCAAGCTGAAAAGCTGAAAAGACTCAAGGCTCAAAAGACTTAGGAAGAAATTTTGACCTCAACTGTCTAAAGATTTTGGGTAGAGGACCTGTTATAGGAAGATACCACTGGAGAAGGTGTACTAGGTGTGGTGCGGGAAATTTAGAGAGCTGAGTCCACTCTGTGTCCCTTTGTCTTTACATGGCCCACCAAACATTTACTTACGAAACATTTGTTTTTCCATCTCCATGTGAATTGCCTTCCTCCCCTCTGAAGTCCCCCCCACCCCCGCCCAATATCCTCTTTGGCCATTAGCCGAGGATGATTTTTAAGGTGAGGATGGCATTTTTGTGAGTTACTTCTCCTGGGTCTCACCCATGGATACATGTTATTAAACTTTTGTTTGACTTCCTCCTGTTAAGGCATCTTGTCAATTTAATTCTTAGACCAGCCAGAAGAATCTAGAAGGGTACAGGAAAATTTCTTCCTCCCTGACACTCACTACTCACGTATTACTACAGAGCATAAAACATTTGTGCACATATCACCTCATTTAATCTCACAAAAAACTGTTGAAACTTTTCCCTATAGTTCTCCACTTTACAGATGAGGAGACTGAGAATTTCAATTGTTTGCTTACAGCTGGCTACACAGACAGCATAAGAATTAGGCTCAAATCTTGGAGACTTTTCACTCATCAGACTACTTTTGCATCATAAATTTTGGTTCAGGGTTTATCTTTGTAGAATATAGGTGGGGAAAGGTGATTTCTGGAATTTACAACCTTGGATTTCTGTGAATTTAATCTTTTCAACTAGAATGTGGTATATTTGAGGTCAGGGAGCATATTTGAAACTACCTGGCATTTAGCCAATCAGACAGTTAGCAAATGCACCGTCAATAATAATTGTTGACTTGAATTGATAAGACTCAAGAGTAGTTAATGGGATAAAGATGGTAACAGAGCCCACTGGTTCTCCTGTATGTATCTGGTGAAGCATTTTAAATCCTAGGACATTTCTCTCACACCCAAACCTGCAGACCTTCCCATTAGCACCATCCCTTTCCTTCCCGATGCTTTGATTACCCTTAATTGATTTTGAAGTCAATAAATTTCAGACCAGATTAGGACGATAATGACAATATGTTTTGTAAATAACAAAAACACAAAATAAATCCTTCCTGGCATTACGTTCCAGCGCAGAGTTAAAATGAACAACCTTGGATGCTATTTATTTCCTACCAAATAAGCCAGGATGGGTTTATTTATGTGTTAATAAATGAGTTTAGATTAAAAGCTATATAAAGCTAGACACACTTCTGCAGGAGAAGTAAAGAGCAGGCAGGAGTTATAAATTCTGGGAATTCATTATCACACAAATGATCACACTTAAATAGGTCACGGAAGCTTTCCCTCTGTGGCTGGGTGGCTAGAGCCTAAAATGGTGCAGGCTGATAGGGTCTCAAATTTTAAAGTGTTTCTCAGGAAAGAGATACTACATTTTGCCTTGAAGTGCCTGCTCCAATTTGAATGACTGAGGTAAACCCATAGCCCCTCTTCCTGTGCTCTGCAGTAAAAATAAACAACATGATGATTCATGGTGATGAATTACTCTGATCCGAAGAACAATTATGTTTCTAACTCCTCTTTGTTGCGAAGTGTAAGACTCCAGTCTGAGGGGAAAAGCAATGCAGAAGGCACCTGGAATTTAGCCCACTCATTCCTTCTAGCTACAGATTTCCCTCATTCTTGGTTATAGACCAGGTCCATTCTATGTTTCCAGACCTTCACCCTAAGGTTTTTTTTTGTTTGTTTTTTTGTTTTTTTTGTTTTGTTTTGTTTTGTTTTTAGCAAAGAAAGGCTTATTCCTGGGCAAAGCAAGGAGGACATGTGGCTCAAGCCCCCCAAACCCCAAACTCCCCAAAGGGTTTTAGGTGAGCCTTTTTAAAGGCCAGACGGGGAAGGGTGTCCCAGGGTATGTGATCAGCTGTGCACAATCCTCTGATTGGTTGATGGTGAGCAACCTTAGGCTCCAGAGGATGCATTTGGTTCACTGGCCCAACTCCCACACTCACCCCGAATCTTTATGGTTCCACTCTCTCTCAACCTCACTTCTAATCAGCAGGCCCTATTCAAATTCATTTCCCTGTCTCTGAGTTCCCAAGAGTCGGTGCCTGTTGGCACATCCAACCATCAACCACGTTCTATCCCCTGGCCCGGCCAGCGCTTACCCACAATCCTGCAGCCAGTCTTCAATCTTGTTGATTGGATTCCCTGGAAAAGTCAGACATCAGATCACCGTGAGACCTGAAGGAGATCAGACTTCGTCCCTGAAACTCACCCCATCCCACAATTTTCTCCTTATAGAGGCCACGTCATGAATCCTTTTTTTTCCATCAAACTTTTCTTTAAAACATAAGAGGAATATATCCATGTTTACAAATAGTGGGTATTTCTTCTCTCTCTACCTCCCTGCCCCCCTTCTCCCAGGAACTTGGAAAATACCCCAAAGTTTGTGAACAGGGGTGGATCCTCATCTTGAAAAAAAAAAAAAGAAAAGAAAAAGTTAAAAAACAAAAAGCAAAAAAAAAGCACAGTTTTACTTTTGTGCATTTTGTTTCCTACCAGATAAGCAAGGATAGGTTTATTGCTATAAGATTTATTTTTCAGTTTATCTTTTATATTTTCCTCTTACGTCTGCAGTCTCACTTGAACCTAAAAGAAGCACTGAGAGGCCTGTAGAAAAGGTACTATTACTACTTCAGGTACTAGTAACTCCAACGAGGCAAGTATGTCCTAGAGAGGTGAGTGACTGGCCACAGGTCACGGCACACGGCTGAGTTACAGCCAATCCAGGCACTGAGACCAAACGTAACCTTGTCATACAGACAAAATAGAAATGTTCCAAACATTCGTAGAGAACCCTGACCTCGGATACTCGCAGGCAGCCGCTCAGGACGATGCAGAAGTGTGCCTCTTCCTTTTTCCTAATGCTGATGCTGTCTCTTTTTCACATAATTCGTATCTTACATTACTTTGCTTGTCTTCCCTTCAGTTCCTTTAAACCAGTCAAAATGAGCCTGGCTGAGGACCTCGCTGCCCGCACTGCAGACGGGTGCCTCTGCCACATTTCCTACCATGCATGGCACAATGTGCAAGTCTGTTTGACGTATAATTGCCTCTTACCTTCCTGGAAAACGTCATCCAGACCAGAAGGCTCAGGATCCGGGACGTCCTGCAGGGCAGCTGCAGCCTCCTCTTCCAGGACCTGGGTCTGCCAGTGCCGGCTCTGACGGAGCCAGGCCTGTCGTTTCTCCCAGGACGTGGGGCTCAGCACAGAGCCCTCCATGGCCCTGTTCAGACTTCAGGGCCTCCCGCCACAGCGATGCTGTCCTGAGAGGTGGAACACGGTGATACACCCTCATCCTCTGTTCGGAAACTGTCAACTCTCAGGGTTGCCCCTGGGTCTTCCCAGCTCTGCACAAAGGAGCATCACCCCTCTGCCGGTCAGGAAGAGGGAGGAGATATCTGGTTCTTCCTCCCTCCTCCAAAAATAGAAATGCTCTGAACAATCTAACCACCAGGGCAAGTCTTTCAAATCCGTAAACTTCAAGCATCATCTGACTGAAGGGACATTGAGAAAGCTCTTCTGACTTAAAGAATCATACTTCTCATGCTAAGTGAAATACTATCTTAGAAAACATTTTCCTTAATCTTTAAGAATGTTGTCTCCCAGAATCTTCCATTGAAATTGAAATATCTTTAAATTTTCAATGCCTACATTTCACTTTATTTGATCCTCATAAAGATATATTGAAGAAGTCTCAGATCTCAAAGGTTAAACGGATTTTCTAAGGTCCCACAACCAGGATGTCACTCTTAATGATCGTCACTCTGGTCTTGTTTTGTTTTGTTTCCTGTTTAATACTTTAGGGCTCCACATAAGATCTCTCTCTGGCAGGGGGCATGGGGTAGGGGAAGAATCTCACGATGAAAACAACAAGGAGACTTTGCCTGAAGCAATTAGCCATCTCCACCTTCAGGATCATCACTTTCTTTTTGGTTTGCCTGACTATCTATCTATCTATCTATCTATCTATCTATCTATCTATCTATCTATGTATAGTCGATGTGTTTGAGGATCATCACTTCCTAATTTGTCAGCTTGGGTTTCTTTAGAGCTGTTATTTAATTCCCCAGTTCATTGCTGTGCTAGTATTTCATCTAACACTGCCTCATCAACACCTCTGGATTCTGCCAAAAGAGACATTCTGATGGCCTGAGCCACTTATTCAAAGAGGAAGACAGAGGGGGTGAATGATTGAATTGTCCAAATAGAGCTTATATTTAAAAATAGAGCTCACTGGCGTATACGCCATCTTCCCACCTGTTCCCCGCATCTGTGCTCACAACCCATCACAGCCGCCAGTGCTGGTGGAGGCGGGACTAGTGCTCCTCACTGTCTTAGCCCTCTGGTTCCCTGGAGCTGCAATAAATGCTTCAGCCTCACAGCTATACCATTAACTGCTGGAGTAAGAGAAAATAAAAGGGGGGGAGGGGAGAAAAGAAAAGAAGAGTGCCAGTTTCCAGAGACTTCTGTTTTTCAAACACTTAAACTCATCAGTGAAGCATTCAACAGTTTAGGCACTAAAATAGCTATTTTGGAAAAGAACATCCTGAACATAAAGCACATTCCTAGGGCAGTAAAATTGCTTTGGATGCCGCTGCCTGTTACAAACAAAACATATCCGGAGAGAAGTCATACGTAACTACTGCCGTCTGATCTAAATTCTTTTACTTCAGGTCCAGCCTAGGACATGTTTTTTTTTTTTTTTTTCCCAAGGAGAGACAGCAGTTGGCATTATGAAACCTTATGAACCCTGGGCATCTGGCCCTTTGTCCACTGCCTGTGCCTTTTAGAGGGGAACTGAATGATTGAATTAATCCTGTGACACACAGTGAAGCCACAAAGAAGGGTGGCAGGGGTGATTTGCTGTCCTTTGGTCAGAGCTGTTGCAAGGTGATAAAACAAGGGTGAAACTGCCACTGTGAAGAATTTAGGAAGAGTCTAAAAAGCCTTGTTAGAGTGTACTTACCTCGTCCTGCACCTGCGGAATATTTAATACTGACCAGCCCGGGGAAGACAATGTCAAAGGCTGACTTGCCTATTGTCTTTAATTTCCAGGGCAAATGGGCCTCATCTAAATTACAAGAACTCTTTAGCTCACAGGAAGAATTTCTTTTAGTGATTAAGGGAATTCATGAAGAAGCCAGGAAGGTGGGGGTGGTGGCGGGGGAGGAAGGAAGAAAAGAGGGAAGGAACGAGAGGAGGAAGGAAGGAAGGAAAGAAGGATCTTCTGACTCCCACACTTTATTCTGCCGCTTGCTAAAAGTATAACCTCGGAAAATTCAATTTCTTTCTCTGGGCTCAGTTTCTTAATGAGGATGTCACAGCACAGTGCCAGAATCTCACTGAGATGAGTGATGGGGCCCCCTGCTCAGGTTTCAGCAATGAATCTACCCTATGTTCCTCCTACGTCTTTGAAAATACATCACACACACAGGGGCTAATTTCCCCCCTGGCTCCCTGAAAATGTGCGTGTCCCGGTGAACCCTAGGCTTCTCTCACGTTCTCCCCCCCTCCCTCCTCCTCTCCCACAGCCTTTGGGTTTCTTAACCTGCAAAGCCCATCCCTTAACCAATTTCTCCCTGAAGTCAGGCCCAGTTCCCACAGCCTACAGACGATTTCCTTCCCTGCTTAATTCTCTTCTTCATTGTTCTTATCCCTACCTACTTTATATTTTATTTGTTAACCTCATTTATTGTTTACTCTTAAAATATAAGCTCCATGAGGACAGACCTTTTTGTCTGGGTCATTCACTGCTGTGTCCTTGCTGCCTAAAACAGGACCTAACTGATTTTTCCGTCTCTGCCACACAAGGGTTATAGAGTCTTGTTCGCGGGGCACTGCATGGGGACACTATAAGTCCGGCAATATTCTGAGGTGGGGAGATACAGACTTGTCCGGTTAGTGGTATAAGGATGCCGTGCTGCTGGGAGATAAGAAACTGGGTATTCTTTGTGGAAATCTGGAGGAAGTGGCAAATGATTGTCGGACAAGCTCATCAGCAGTGAGCGTGTTAGAAAGAATTGAAGGATGGGGGCACACAGCTGTCGAGATGGCACCTTTGAAGGCCTTGGGGGGCGCTTGTGATGGAGAGAAGGTCATGGAGATATTTCCTCCAAACAAGTCATACAAAGACACGCACCTCTGCACCACGGAGTCTGGCGCAGTGAGGACAGCACCGGCGGGGCGTCAGGAGCCTCGGGCCTTCTTCCGACCTTGTGGTCCAATTAACTGACTCCCGACCAGCCAGTTCGGTTTTCTGTTTGGGCACTGATTTCATCCTCTACAAAATGAACTGGTGGGACTCAGTGTTGTGGAAGTTTGTCTCTAACAGGACTGTTAATGAATTTATCCTAGTTGAGTTTCAAATATCTGCAGAAATAATATCTGTTAAAAAATGCACTTGTGTAATTATTCCCGGAAGAATTAGGAACCAGTCCAGTGGCCTCTGGAGTTCCTGCCCATGTAACAAACTCCCTTGCAAATTAACACTGACTTCCGGGGTTCCTGGGCCTCCAGCGTTCAGTGACCCAGGAGAGTGGGGAGCCTGAACGATGGAGACTGAGAAGGTGCCCGAAGGAGGGTGAGTCAATCAGAAGAGCTCACTGACTGACCCCCCAGCACATCTTGGACTTTTCTGCTTTTTTGCTTTAGCTTATACAGTTTCACTCACTGTCCTCTCTACTAAACAAATTCTACCTACCCTTTGAAGGTGTCCTCAAGTCATCTCCTTTCTCCTACCCACCTGGAGCACCCAGTACATGTACCTAGACCCCACTGGACAAGACACCAGTGGCCCCCTATCTTGCTGTGATCCACCATCACTTGGAACCTCTCCCGTAAATCCTGTCTCCGGGCAGAGCAGGGTACCTTGCACCAGAAGACGTTCTATAAATACTGTATCTGCACAGCAGCAAGAATCACACTGATGCTGAAAAATTATCCTCTTCTAGGGGATGTCATGGGACAGGTGCTCTGACTTTCCACACGGTCTCAAAGCCTAATGTAAATATTTCGTATACCTTGTAGTGAAGAGGAAAAAGGCTTGGGGCATAGATATACCAATCCTTTATTGATGGAACATGGGACCACACAAGTCTGGCTGAATTTATGAGCCAAAACTATCAAATTCTCCTATCTTAAAAATATTTCCATTGTAAATTTTTATTCCTTGGTCAAAAGTTCCTTCTGGAATTGGAATACCATCTTTCTTGATGCTAGTTTATAGTAAAATATAATATTTTACCTGTCTTCTGTGAGGACAGACGTCTGATGACTGCTGATATATCTTCCCTGACATTTCCACTAGTCACGACCCCCCCCCCCAAAAAAACCAACAAAAATGCCACACTGGCTCTATTGCTACTTGCCTGAATCACCCCAAAGCCTTCTTTCCCCCTCTGCTGTCATTTTCAGTCCTTTTCCCTTTCTTCTTTCTTGCATTTCCCTAGAGGCTTACTCCCCAAATATTTCTCCACAGTCTGCCAAGTGGTCTGGAATCTGCCTACAACCAAGTAGAGCAGGAGAAGATTCTTTTTGTTTTGAGGATGTTATCGTTAAAAGAAGAAAGTGCAGCAGACAGGATTGAAGTTAGACAAGAAATCACCCTTAATGGCTTCAGGCTAGGGAGTTGTTTAAGAGCTTTGACATAAATTTCTTCCAACAAAAGTCATTAGCCGAAGCAGTTACATTAGTAGCAGACACAACATTTAGGAGCATGTTATTACTACACTGAGAACATCACCTACTTTTAGTCTCCATTTTCTTGGAGACTCAGAAATTCATTTTATATTAACATAGGCAAGTCGAAGCAATGGGTACTTAAAATAATTGAGTTCCTTGTATTTATCCATAAAACCTTCCCATAAACCACTTCACTTAATCCTGACAATCTCCTTTGAGCTAATTATTGTTATCTGAAGCTCAGGGAGATGTGTGACTAGTCCAAGGTCATGTATTTAGGATCTCATGGTGCTGAGATTTAAACTCAGATTGGTCTGACTCTAGTTATATAATCTTTCCACTAGTAACAGAAGAACAAACTTATGGTTACAAGGGGGGGGAGGGGGGAGGGAGGGATAAATTGTGAGTTCAGGATTTGCAGATACTAACTACTGTCTATAAAACAGATAAACAACAAGGTCCTACTGTACAGCACAGGGAACTATATTCAATACCTTGTATTGGCCTATAATGAAAAACAATATGGAAAGGTATATATATAACAGAATCACTGTGCTATACACCAGAAATTAACACAACTTTGTAAATCGACTATACTTCAATTAAAAAAAAGAAACCCAACAACTTATTTTCAGACAAAAAAAAAAAAAAAGAAAGAAAATAACCTAAGATGACCATCCAGGTGTCAGCAGCAAATGTAATTAGGATAAAATAGAAGGAGAAACTATTTTAGTAATTTAGTATTTCACCCACTACATAAACTCTCCATTTTATAGTCCAGTATAGAGGAGGCAGATAAATCAAAACTAATTCATACTTGACTCTGTGACAATCTTGGTGAAGGAGATGCTGCTTTGTTTGGTTATTAGCATCACTTTCCTTCTTGATTCCAACTGGATGATTATGAAGCAGTTTTGCTGCCCCGGGGCTCACGGCGTGATTTAGCAGCAAGGAGCCAACTAGAGTCTGGTTCAGGGGAGAATGTCTGCCTGGAATTCCCCATTATTTTCTGATCATTGTGGCCTTCAGAACATCTGGCAATGGTTATGGCGCAGCACAGGCAAATCGGAGGGGACACCAGTCACAGTCCTGCAAGTACACGGCTAGCATGGCCCTGAGTTTTTGGTGCCAGTCTGGGGAGTCTCGTGAGAAGAGCTGGGATAGCTGGGTTAGTGATGGGCACTCAGAGGGCTTGGAGCAATGAATATTATTATAATCTGATATGGAAATTTTAATATTTTAACAACCACAATGGGCCTACTGATCTGTACCTGTCAAGTATCAGCTCTACTTACAGATATCTTACTATGGGGACATTTTTAAAGGACCTAGAAAGGATGGTCAACTTTTGAGAAGGGAAACTGTAGAAAGAGTGTGGGCGGTAGAATCAGAGTGAGCTTTGAAATCACCGTAGTGTCTCCTTACTGCACATGCGTCCTCGGTGAGCACATTTATCCCCTCTAAACCTAAGTTTCTTCATACGTAATATAGATAATATGCCAAACTTGTTGGGTTACTGGGGTTTAAAATCAGATAATGCATATTAAGTCCCCAATGTATAAAGGAAGTACTTAATAAATAAGTTGTTATTACTATTATTATGATTATTATTCATTTTCCCTCAGTCTAAACCATTCACTAAATCTGGAATATTTTCAGGAATAAGGAAGGAAGGAGGGGTGAGCAGCAAGGCACAGAAGGGTGTGTAAAATCCAGATGGTGAAAGAGGGATGTTGCTGTTCAGCAGAGATGAAAAACAGGCAATGAATCGGTCCTTCGTTCTTACCTAATACCCGAGGGGATCAGAGAGATCATCTAATCCTGGTCACTCGTTTTGCAGAGACAAGGAGAGGGAGAGGGAGAAAGACACAGGCGGAAAGAGAGAGAGAGAGAGAGGCATATCTGAAATTGCATAGAACATCAATGGTCATCAGCGAGATGCACACTCACAAGTTCTGAGTCCCACGTATGTGCTCTCTTCCTTCATCACACAGCCTTCCTCCTGCACTCTTGGTTTCTAAGACCCAGTCCTGGGTCTTTCTTTAGCACCCTGGGGCTCTTCCCAGGACATGTATCAGACAGACCTCTCTTCTCGTCTGTCTGTATTGTGCCTACACCCCCAAGTAGTGCCTGTGACTTGGGACTGAGAGTGAAAACCAGCGTGGGAGGAGAGAAAAAGGAAACAGAGTTTCCATGATGGGGCCTACAAGACCTTCCGCATCTTATGCATCTTATCCGTGTTCACAGCCAAGCCAGGCATCATCGCCATTGCAAAGGGTTGTGGGAAATTCCAAGACAGCCAGCAGTTGACTGCCCCCCATTCTACATACCCCCAACCTACAACAGGCTCTCACATTCCCTCAGATAGGGAATGTCTTCTTAATCTCTAACCCTCTCTCATATCACAGCTGTTTGGAAGATCATCAAAACAGAAATTACCCCGAGTACAGCGTTTTTGTGTTCTGAGGCTTCTCTGATCTAACAGATTTAATAGTTCAATCTATTCGGGGAGAAAAGTTGGGGGGCAGATGATACTTGATAAATAACACCAAGAAAAATGCTAATTCGTTTTATAATTCTTTTTCCCTCTCTTATCATCCTCTCCCTTTCACAAATAAGTTTAGCCAAATAAATCCTGAGAGAAGGCCATCTACACTTTTTCTCTCCTTCTTTTTCTTCCTTCCGTCCATCTCTCTGATGTGGATGAGTTTTATGGAAAGCTTGTCAACTCCTACAGGAAATATTAAAGTTTTACATTCAGAAAAAAAGGAATCTTGTGCTCTCCGTGTTGGGAGACACTAAATGTTTTTGTCTGGTTGGGCTATAGCGGCAGCAAGAATGAGAGACATGAGTTCACTGGGCCTGGTTTACAGGCGGTTCCGTCTAGAAACGGGAGAGAGTGAGTAGGTTTCTCCATCACTGAGTTAGTTCTGTGAATGCTTGTCTTCACTTCTTCAGTCCTATTGCCTTGGTAATGAAGCTCTGTCCCTTATGTTTATTCTTCCCTGTTTTACTTTCACTATATCTACATCATCTCGTCCTTTAGGCAGAAAACAGAATAGTTGGCAGTTATCAAGCCTAGATAAATGTCTAATCTTCTTTGCTTACTGTGCGAATCATAATCTGGGCTGGGACCAAACCTCCTCTCCATTTTCTAATAGCTACGAATCATATACCTTGAACTAAAAATGACTGTATTGGGTCTCCACTACATCATGCCTAATCACAGGACTCTGTCTCACCTTCCGTGGGACCAAAGGAGTTATGAGAAAGTGTTATTAATAAAGTTGTTGTAAAGAGTGTCTAAATTCCTTGGGGCATCTGTGCATAAGAAATCATTTGTGAGATCTCTTTCTATCCCTCTTGTCACGTCTTCAGCATGTTATCTCTGACAGCATCCTTGGCAGAGTGAGACAGTAAACCTGGCTTACCCTCTTCCTAATGATGCTTTATGTTACAGGAGAATTACACCAGATCTTTAACTCGAATCACCTAAGCCTAATAATTGTTAAGTCTGAAGTTTGGACACACAAGTCGCAAGCCTGCAATCTCCAACCTCCCATCCTCGGCACTGCCATGGACTATCTAGAAAGTTCCCTTGCCTCTCTATTCAGGGCCATTGGTGGTAGACAGAGTCACTAGTATCTCTTCCAAACCCTCGTGGTCTTATCAAGCCACTTCTGTGGAGCAATTTTATCTTGTCCTTGTTCTGCACAGGGGACCAGCCTCATCTCCTCCACCCACTGATGAGTTCAGTTGCAAGCAGGGATGGGAAAACCCCAGGGTAAAGCATCTTTCCACTCCTCTACCTTCCCCAAAACTCATGCAGGTGGTGACATGCTCAGCCTGGCTACCATCAAGACAAGGTGTCTTGGAGGAGCAGAGCCCACTTCCCCTCAGTGATTACACAGGTTACTACATGGTCAATATATTCATCTATTCATCTCTGAGACTGGAAAATCCACCCTGATGGGTGGTTATTTATCTCGAGGCTGCTAGTTCATTTGGCCTGGTGTCGTCCAATTCTGTAAATTCTCCCTCATCTCTAATCCAGTGTCTTTGGCTGTAGTTTATCTCCTCAACAATTTTCTTCTGCAGCTTTTGAAGAAAGAGGTCATGTCCACAAAAAGCAAAGTTGATTTAGGCTAGGTATTCCCAACAGCCAGAGTTATGGACACTAGCATGAGACCTGCATGAAGCTAAGAGACTTTTCTCCTTGAGAACTTTTCAAAGTTTGAGTCGGATTGAAATGACAGCAAAAGTGGGGACAGCTAGACACAGAGAGGAGTTTCTCTGGTGAGAAAGGTGAATTGTTCAAGGGACCTCCTTGTTCCAAGAGATACAGTGATGAACTTTTGAAGGTTAAAGTTAGAAATGTCTCCTGAATTTTTCCTTTTCCCACAGCCTTTTTCTCGGATTTGTCTCCTTCGGTCTCCCAGCACCATCCTAAGTCAGCACAGCCTTAAAATCGAGGTGGGAGTCGTACTCACCTGTCTGCTAGGAGAGAGCCGAGGTTGAAGCAAAGCTGCCGTCCAAGCTGGACCACGCCCTTCCCGGGTATCGGGTTGGAGGGGAGGACAGTGAGAAAGTATCATATTGCATATTGTACCTTTCTCTCTGTCCTCATTTAACTGCTGTTGCCAGCTTGAAAGGGGAAGCGGAAATGAGAAAACACACACACAGATACACACATCTGTACAGTCCCCGCCTCCTTCCCCAGCCACATCCTCTACTCTGTAGCTCAGATCGGCTGAAGAACAAAATATCTGAAGTCCCTGGAGCTCACCACTAGGGAGCCCTTCCCGTCAGAGAGCTGCCTTGGTCTTTCCAAAACAACAGGAGATCTTTTCCTGTTAAGGGAAGGGTTCAGCTCATTTAAGGATGTGTGTATAGTGCAGTCTTCTAACCATGTAACAGCCTCAACTCACCTCAGTGCCTCAAATCAAGTGTCTGTCCCCAGGAGGAGAGGTGTCTAAAAATAGTAACACTCTCTCCTGAAAATTATCTCACATTTATCTCAGGGAAGATGCTTACAGCCCCATCACACACTTGAGAGTCTCTATTTTCATGACTCTTTCACACTCTGGTAAATTCCCCAGAGGCTTGTTTTCAAATACTGCACCATCGTAAGCCACTGTTTCTCCGGGTTGACTTCTTAATGTTTTAGTTTTTATGCTCAAACCAATTCAAAGTATTTCTCTTTTTAAATAAGTGATTGCTTTCCCAAAGATTTTCAAAAATCTCTCACACCCTGATGATGTCTTCAACTTACTGACTTTTGTTCCAAGAAGACTTACCAGACTTTAGAGTTTTTTTTCCCATTTCTCTATCACTTTTGCCCTGACCAGCTTTCAGCATCCTCAACATCCCTCTCCCCACCTCCCCAATATCTCCTAATACTGTCTTCTTTGTTTGATGTTGTACCATTCAATTATCTCCTCTCTCTCTTTCCTGATGCTATTCTGGGTCCTCCCCAGTGTCATTTACTTATGAATATTTATCACAACACTTATCGTACAAGACACACCTCAAATGTGCTAACTGCGACTGACTTTCACATGTTCATTCTTTCCTTTTGAATTTTATGGCTGTGACTAGTTGGATCTCTTTCTACCGTGTTCTCAAATTCCATTTCTAATTGCCAATAGGATTTCATCGGATATTTACAGTACAGTTATAGCATCATGGAAAGAAGCCTAAATAAAATTTCTGCTCAGTAAATTAATTTCTCTAAATATTATTTTCCTTAAGGATAAATATGATTAAAATAATAATTCTCTCTGTCTGTCTTTCTCTAATACACACACATGATACATTCAGTTATATATAGGGATAAAAATGTCTAACATATTTTCCAGTACATAGTAGGTGCTAAATATAATACTGTTTTTGAGAATTAATTCAAAAATCAACAAGTGAAAAAACCAAACCTAGTGCTCCTTTGATCTCTTTAACACTGGTTTTTTTCCTGCCCCAATTAACTACAAAAACTAATTAATGGAACTCTTAAAATTATTTTTACCCTAAAGTTTCTGAGATTCACCATTTTTCTTAACAGTTATTTTCAACGAGTTGGGGACAGGGAAAGTAGCATCTCTATAGAGCATTTTAATTTTTTAGAGTGATAGGGAGCTGCTTCTGGTATTTAGCACCTGAGGACCAAAGATGGCGAAAGTCTTGGAAGGCGCAGGACCGTGCAGCATCAGGAATGGCTGCTCTGGCCAAAATGCCAAGACTTTGCTAACCATGGGTAGTTTCATGGTTAGACGAATAGGCTTTGGAGTCAGACCCTGATGCTAGGCAGCTCTGTAGTCCTGGACACATTAACCAACATCTCCAGAACTCAGCTTCCCATCTGCAAAATGAGGATAATCCTCCTAAAGGGGTGGTTGCAAAGCTATAGGAATAAAGGGATGCAAAGTATTTAGTCCTGGGCTTAACCTGTGGCAAATGCTCAACAAATTTGGCCATTTAAAAAAGGCTCTTTATTACAATGTTTTTTCAACTTGTCCAGCCTGCTATAGATCTGTCTTTATCAAAATGACTTTAGTCCTTAAAGAAGCCATTTCACAAGTAAATTTCCAGAGATTTTTTTTTGTTAATTAAAAAAAGAAAATTTCTATTTGTGACTTTTTTTTTTTTTTTTAAAGAAATGTCTTCTTCTTTACAAGCAGTGGCTGAAGGATCAGGATGAAGGCTCCATGATTCCTAGGAGGACAAGGAAGCCCAGGGCAGTCTTCTATGTTTGTCTTCTTCCCCGACTGCAGAGCAGTTTTCTGTCTCTCTCTCACCTGCCTTCCTCTGTCCTTTGACGACTTGAAGAGCCTCTATGTCTTTGACATCGAGAAGTTCTCTAATCGTATATTCCATGGGCTTCCTGAAAACTTAACCAGTTGTCCTTTTTCTGCTAGATGAGTTCAGGATTTCAAGAGGTTGTTTCGTATGTTTGTTTTTTAATGAGGTTTTGTTCATTTTTTTCCTAGTTAAAAAGAAAACCCCTTAAACTACTGAGATGTTGAGTTAGTTCTCTACTGCCTACGCAATTTGGCGGTTCAACGCCTTATCACCTGGACAGCTTGCCATTCTAGTATGCTTCCCCCTGGCTTTATGAAATTTGTAAAAACACTGACCTAGGAGTAAAAAAAAGTCATCTGACTTTAACACTAGCTATATGACAATTACTTCATTTCCTTGGATATCAGTTTCATCGTCTGACAAGGAGAGAAGTATTTTCTAACATTGCTTGGCTCTAGGAATCCACGGTGTGTACACATACTCTTTTTCTCTTCTCTCGTGTAACTGTGTGTGGTTTATTATGGAAAACGAAAATATTACGTGACAGATCTTTGCTAAGAAATCATTAGCAAGGTATTATAGAACGTGTTTGGGGAAAAAAAAAAACAAACTGTTGTCCTTTGCAAAGACAAGTAAAAATTGCTTTTGAATGATATTATCCTCCAGACTCGTCACCTGACGACACAGAGAAGTAAGAACAGTTTCTGAGCACTGAGGTGTCCATCAAACAGATGAGCAGGAGTTGGGCACGGAATTGAGAGCCAGCTGGCAGGCTGCCCAGCCAGACCTGGGGCAGAGCCAGGACAGCCGCCCAGAGAGGCTGTCCGACGGCGGAGAAGCTGCTGTTCACGGCCCTGCCCTGGGCCGAGCAGCTGGGCCCCTCCGCCCAGGCCCAGATGCAGGCGATCTGTTTCCATTCCAATTCTCAGCTCTCTCCTCCTTCACATCCTGGCGTTTGCAAACAGCTGTTTTTCACTGAGTCTGTTTCTTCCAATTCCTAATGTGGGAATTTGAGTGAATGTGTCTCCTTCCTGTACCTCAAGGCTCAAAAGTGGGGAGAGGGCGTGGAAGGAGTCCTGGGGGAGGAGGTGGTAGTTCAATTAATCAAGGATTTTCTGAACTTTCTCCACACAGAAAGGGGTCCACCAAGGTGAGCACGCCCCTTTCTCTGCTTCTGTGTTCTGCAAGTACAGGATTCCAAGAAACGGGGTTTGCTGACTTTTCTAACAGACCCGTTCTCCTGAACCACTCAACCCAACTCAACCCAACTGCAAGAAAGGTTTTTGTTCTGTTTTGCTGTATCTTCCTACTGGAAGGTCTAGCAGAACTGAAGAGCGGTATGTCATGGGTCTGCAGAGAGTAGTCCTTTAGAGATCTGAAGTTAGAATTCTATGTAAATTGTACTCGCTTGGGTGCCTTCTAAGCTCCAGAGGTAAGCTAGATCCAGGGGAATATACAGAGAGACAGTATCAAATGCTACCCTTCAGAGGGCTTACTCTCTTGGGTGATCAAATAACTTGGGGAGCTACATGGTTAACACAAGCAAAACCTGATTCTTTAAGGCACAGCTCCCTGAAGCTTTGAATAAGCTGCTATGAATTGAAACTCTCTTGGAAGGAGTTCGGGTGAAAGAGTATTTAAGGTGGGTTGAACCTTAGAGAATCGATGGAGCAAGTCCAGCAGGAAGGTGACCTCATGGATTTAGGGAACATTTAAAGCTGAGGTCTTCAGGTTCAGGACTCTAAAATCTTAAAAAGGATAGGTATTAAAGGTCCCAACAGCACGTAGAATTTGGAGGCTGCTGTAGATTTGGTATAAGGGAAAAAAATGTAGGGTTTGAGTGTGGAATTAGGGTTTGGGGGCAGAACATGAGAACTGGGGTTCTCCATAAGCGAGGAGGAGGCAGAAGTAAGCGGATTGGAGGAAGTGGGGGGCAAGGGGCTCTTTTCTAAGCCTACATCCTTCTCTCATCTCTGCTAAAGGGAAGCCCTGAGGCCGTTGCACCAAAGTTAGACAGCTGTCCCCGGCTGCAGTGGACCATCCTGGTAGGCAGAGTGGACACAGGGGCAGGAGAGAGTGAAGCAGAAGACAGAACCCCGTGATGGACTGGGGAACGACTGACCAGGATTTCTGGAAAGATGTTAACATGTTACAGGGTTTCATCAGTGTTGTGTCAGTTAATCAGAGGAAGTGGGATAACCGTCACCTTCTGATCAGAGGGAGAGCTGCCCTGGGGGAGATGGCGTAGCATCGAGCCCAGCTCTCGGTCTGTGCTGGAGTCTTGGCTCGGAGGAGAGTTCTCTTGGTTAGGGTTAGAGACAAAGAAAGAGGAAGAAGTGGAGGAGAGGAAAGAAGAGAAACCGAACCAGAGAGAAGCCCAGAGAGAGACTGTGAAAGGAAGTGATTCACACGCAAGAGAAACTAAAACTGGAGGGTAACCACCCAAACTTCGAAAGGCTCTGGTCGACCTCACGGAGGAAACACTCATCTTTCAAAGGCACCTGCTCCTCCCCCTCCTTCCCTGAGGGCACATTTGCCTCTTCTGGAGCCCCTGCTGCCCTTACCTACTCGGAGCCAGCAGCCGGCCAGGCCTACCTTTGAAGGTAGGCATGAATGAGGGGGTGGGTGTGAATGAGATTTATCCCAAAGTGCTCTACAGTTACATACTGTAATTTTTGCTAAACTCACAATGAACTTGTCTCTTCTGACCTACGTTTGGCACAGGGCTGAGGAGCCAAAAAACCTGTCTTTGAGGCTTTGCTCCGTGTCTCTCCTGGATTTCAGGTTTCTTAACTATAAAATGATTAGATGAAAATAAATGGTCTTTAAGGTTCTTTCCAGTGTAATATTTGACGCTTCTAACAGTACTAGCTACCATTATTATTGAGTGAATGTCTTATCTCTAGTCTCCAAAGCAATCTACAGAGTGGATTTTGTAACTCGCAGATGAATTAAATGAGACATTACGCAGAATCTGCGTGTCCTGCTGCTTCCCATCCTGCAAAAACCCCTGTGCTCACAGATGAACTCTTCAAGCTGTTCTTTTCCTACAGACCACCAGGTGGCAGCCTATACCGGTTCTCTGAGTTCTGCTTGTGGTTCCTTATCTAGGTGGGCTCTGTGACTAGCCCACAGCTTAGAAGGCTGACCTAACCCAAACGAGACTGGATGGATATAGGGGTTAACTGGGTAAATGAGGGTTTCTTCCCCAGGTTAGGTAAAATTTTATTTGGGTCAAAGTTGAATGAGATCTCAAAACGGTAAGGAATAAAATGAAGGCTGTGCTGGCAGGGCTGAGTGAGCATAAATCTCAAGATGGGACATACCGGTTATGTTTGGGAAAACTCAAGTTGTGCAAAGTGAGTTGTATGGCAAAGAATGAGTGGACCACAAGATGGTGAAGACAGGTTGAGGCTAGATTAGAAATCCTTGGATGTCACAGTTCAGGGTTTGAACTTTGTTTTGGTTTGTAAATTTGTCTCTTGAAATAATTTCAAACTTATGGAAAGACTGTAAGAAGAGTAAAGAGAACTCCAGGACATCTGCCACTCTGATTTACGATGGTCAGTATTTTGCTTGACCACACCGTCTTTTTTCCTGAACCATTTGAGAATAGTTTGCGAATGTCATGCCCCTTTACCCTTCACCTAAAGATAACGATTTTCACAAGTCTAGTACAAAATCAGGAAATTTGACATTGATGTAATTTTATCGCCTAACTTAGACCTTATTCAAATTTCATGATTTTCCCCACAATGTGCAGAATCGCACACGGCACACAGATTTCATGTCCCTTTTGTCTGTTTTTATCTGGGACTGCTCCTCAGCTTCCCTTTCTCTTTCGTGACCTTGACACTTTGGGAGAGTACAGTCCTTCTGCTCTGAGGAGGGTCCCTCAGGGTGGTTTGTTTGCAGCTCATGTGATTAACTTTGGGTCAGAAACCCCGTGTGGATCAGGATGAGGCGTGTGATGTGGCATCCTTCTCTGTGCTCCACGTCGGGAAGCATGTGGCATCAATTTCCCCATTATTGGTAAAATAAGATGGCATTCTCTTTTTGTTTTGTTTTGTATTTTACTGTTAAATTTATAATTTTCCTATTTAACTAATAAGTCTGTTAAATATTTTGAACCTATATAAATACCCTATTTATATTCAAACTCTCAAATTTCACCTACTAGTTTTAGTATTATATTTTCTTAATGATGGAGAGTCAAAAATACATCAAAACTACACGGAGTAGGGTAGGGTATAATCAGAGACATGCTTAGAAATATTCTGGAAGTTGAGACTATGCGTGTGTGTGTGTGTGTGACTTTACTATCTCGAACTCCTATACCTTGCCTTCCTTCTGCCTAGAAGTCTGGTACTCAAGTCCTCACCTGCCTTAAGAAATCTTTTAACCTTGAGCCAGCACATGACAACCTTGGTAGGTTAGAGGGGAAAAGACACCCTTCTTCCAGGCCAGTGCTGCATGATGTCAGAGCACGCACCTCGGCTGTGTGTGTTCCCTCGGGCAGACACCCCCGTGCAAGGCACAGCCCGCGCAGCGATAAGCACAGGAGCCTGCAGCTCTGGCTTGGACGTGGGGAGCATTAGAATCTGGAAGAAGACAAACATTGTCAGGCTCTCACTCTCCACCTGCCTCTCCTCTAGATGATTCACTGTACATCCCCTCGCTTCAATCTTGCAGTGACCCTTCAAGGCAGGCAGCATTATTTGCAAGGTGTAGATGAAGAAACTGAGTTCCAGCTGCCTCAAGGGAGGCCAGGATCTCACCCTTGATCTGGCTGATTATGGAACCTGACTCATTTCTGCTGCTTTGTAACTCCGCTCATCGCCATGGTGATACCAGGAGCAAACCCTTGTCATTGCCTCAGTAACTGATGGAACCAGCTTCCTAATACACATTGTCCTCCCAGCTTCGGGGGAAATAAAGGCCAGATGCCGTTTGACTCACTTTATAGGGGAAGATATTGCCCACACAGTTAGTGACAAAACGAACCTCTTTGTCAGGCAAAAGCTTTTTCTCGTTATAACATGAGCCTTCTGAGGAGGTGGGAGAGGATTTGGGGGAAGGAGCAAGAGGATGTGGGGAATACAAGCTGCAGTAGGGGAGGACGTCAGGGGTGGGGAGACCTCTGAAGTCAAGTTGTCTCTTCTGGCTTCCTGGACGTGGGCTCTCGAGCTGCCCTGTGGTACCCGCAGGCTTTGGGATGCAGGACACATCTGCGCCCTCCTTGGCTCCTTTTGCCAGAGCCCAGGAGATTGGCAGGGACCCTAGAGAAGACCCACTCCTGGGTGCAGGGCAGATGCTGAGCAGCTGAGCAAGCAGGACTGGCCAGGCAGGCAGGGCCACCTCCTCCAGCTTAGCCTCCCTCCTTCCCTCCCTCGGGAGGCGAGAGCTGGCTTCTCTCCCCTCTTAATCCCAGTGGCTCTTAAGGCCCCAGTGGGAAGTCTTTGCTGGGAAAAATAGGGCTGAAGGAGTGATGGAACCTCGAAGCACAAAAGGAAAGGAAGAACCAGGCTTCTCCTCTGTTTTTCACTTAAAAGACAAGAGGCCCCAGGGATAGGACAGAGAACAAATTGGCGGTACTTTGCAGGGGAAGGGAAAGGTCAAAAGCCAATGGGAAAATTAACTCCAAGAGTGAAGAAAAAAAAAGATACCTGATAAATACCTGTATGTCTCCCCACTCCCCCAATAACAGGCTGAAACATTAAAGGGACGGGCTTAGGGTTGAAATAAAGGAAGATTTCTGTGGATCTTTGATGTTTTATGTCACTTTTTAGGGGTGGATAAACCTGGCTGGTCCACTGGGAACACGGAAGGACGGATGTGATGATGCCTGAAGGAGTGGAGGGATGGGGATTAAGAGCATGTGGGGCTGTTGGGAATAGAGTCCCCGCTCTGCCATTCCCCGGCTCCTTGAGTTTGGGCAAACCGCGCAGCCTCGAAGCCTTAGTCGTCTCACAGAGCACGGAGCAACAATCATGCCCATCTCTAGTGCTGTGGAGCGAAATGAGAGGTGCATAGAGCTTAGAACACCGCCTAGCGCGTGGTAAGTGAGCAGGGAAGTCGGTTGTTTATTATCACACTTTTTACTTACAATGAAAGGAGTGTTGGGTTGAGGGTGAGGAAAACCATTCTTTTATTTCTGCATCTTTCAAGATACCCAGTTCTTTTCCTGGTAAATACATCTTCTTCTTTCCCCACGCGCCCTCTCTGCAAAAAGGCAACTTCGTGAGAGAGCCAAGTTCTGTTTCCGGTTGTGATTCTAACTCATGTTGCTACTGCAAATTACGTCACCACCCTGAGCCTCAGTTTCCCCAAATACAAATGGAGAGGATAACGCCTATCTTGGGTTGTTGGTTAATAGCATAGTGTTTAGTTAGTGGATTTAAATTATACCTTCAACACTTAACTGGCTGTGTGAATGTGTGCACTGTAATTCACATCTTAGCCTCGGTTTCCTCAGTTCTTAAGTGGGGATTATAATACCAAACACCTTGTTGAGCTTTCTAAGGACAACTTAAGACATTAAAGTACGAGCTGCCTGACCCAGAGCTCTGCACAAAGTAGGCACCCTGGAAGTAAAATTAGTAGCTGGTAGCTTTTTGGTCTCAATGAAATTGCCTAAGAAATGCTTTTTTCAATCACATCTCTTTTGCCTAAGACAAAAAGGAGATAATGAGTGTGCAAACTGAAAATCCTTACTCTGCTTTCCCCATTTAGACAGACTCACTGAAAAAGCATCTTCGAAGATTTGCCCTGAATTCAACGGTAACCTGCTCCTACACTCCCTTCCCCTCGCCCCTTCCCCTCCGGAGCAAGCAAGCGCAGTAACCAACAAGGCCCATCCATCAACTCTCAGTCTCACCTTTGTCATGCAGAGTGGACTCGCCACTAGCTACAAGGACCCCGGCCCCCCCAAAACACACCAACACACGGGCGCACACACACATCCTGCGCACCACACACATAATTTCTCAAAAGCCAAATTAAAGTCACCGTCCATCCACTGACAGAAGCCTCATTCCTATTCCCTTCTCCCAGGGGAATCCGCACTTTCCGTTGACATCACCCTCCCACCCCCATCCTCTAACACAGGCACAAACCGGTCACCATCCCACTTCTCCTCCCCTACTCTATTGCTCAGTAATTATATTCTCCGCCTCCCAGTGTCATGCTAATACAGGCTCCTGGCACAGCTGCCCAGATTAAATTAGAGCCCCAACCAGCAGGCTGACTAATTATATTTTGGGCCAGGAATTCTCTTCCCCCACCTTTGGGGTCCTGGGCCAACGAGGAGTAAATGAGCACTGCCAATATTTGCTGAGGATATTTGACTCTTCTTGCCTGGGTGGTTTTGTCTTCCCCAACCAATCTGGGCCCCTTGAATTAGATTAGACCAGAATGAGAGAAGAGAGTTTTACTCAAAGGACCTTCCTCAATCCATCTATCCTCCTGCCGGCCAGCTCAGCTGTGCCTGGCCGCCCTCCGCAGGCCAAGGAAGAAAGAATGGCACGGAACTCTTTCCCAAGAAGGAGATGCTACGCCTACCGTTGGGAGTCCTTCCCCTTGTCCCCCCTCCAAAGTCTTTTCTCCAAATAGTCTTTGTCACCCGTCAGCAATGATTGCTGCTAAATCCTTTTCCTTCTGTCTCATGGAAAAGGATGCTACGTTCCTTACAGAATACTGATTTGCAGCTTATCCTTCTGATTTGTCTCTCCTCATTCATGGCTGGAGCATAACAAATATTTCAAATTGCCTGGAGACAAAGTCTGCCAGCCTTTCATTTCCTTATTCCATGAACACTTATGTGCACTCACCACACGCCCCATAGTGAGAGGGATGTTAAAGAGGGCAAGGTGTAGCTCCTGCTTTGAAGAAGACCAGGGCCTCATGATCGGTCTAACTGCACATAGATGTGCAGGTAAGTCCTTCAGGAAATCTGTGCCTGATGCAGCGCCGGTGCAGAGGCTGGGGGTAGGCGTCAGCAAAGGCATTACTGCAGGGGGGACCCTTGAGTGAAGTTTTGAAAAGTTGTTCAGAAAAATCATGAAAGTTACGACACTAATTCTGGGAAGAGAAGTCAGAGAATATAGAGGGAAGAAAGGCATTGACATTCGTGACCTGTAAGCGTGAGGAATAAGGCCAAAAACATTGGCTGGAAGGATGAGTCTTGAGAAGTAGAAGAATGTTTTATTTCTGGATCTTTGGGGGCCCCCACTCCACGTCTTCCTAGCTCAGGGGGAACAACACTGCGTTTCATTGACCTGAGGTCCGCTCATTGGGGTCCTTTCCTTTGCCACCAACTTTCTTCCACAAGTTTGCTTGTAATAATTCTCCGTCCCCACCACAAAAAATGTCCTATTCTCGTATGACTATTTCCTTCAGAGATGCGTTTATAAAAAGGAAGCTAAGATTTCTAAAGAACTGCAGGCAAAAATTCTGGCAGGAGAATTGCTAAAAATAAAATAAAACAAGATGAAAACAAAGCAAAAACCTCTGACTGGATCACAGATGTTTTCCCACGTAGTCATCAATCTCTACTTCTCCGTTCATTCATTTGTTCATTTAGCACATACCTTCCCAGGCCCTTCCCTTTATCAAGCACTTTTCCAGAAATGATCGAGCATAGATGAGTAAGACAGTCCTTCCCCTTGAGGAATTCCGTCTAGAGGAAGATAGACTGAAACAGAGATAATTAAAAAGAGAGTGTGGTGAGGGTGCAGAGGGAAAGCGCTGTGCTTGATTCTGAGGGCAGTTGTAACCAAGCACTGAAACTGGGTGGCCTAACACAGCAGGAATGTATCGTCTCACAGTTCTGGAGGCTAGACGTCCAGAATCAAGGTGTCAGCTCAGCCGAGCTCCCCCGAAGCCAGCGGAGGGGTCCTTCTTTTCTGCCCCTACCTTCTGGTGCTTTGCTAGCAACCTCTGGCATTCCTTGGCTTGGATGCGCATCCCTCCCACCCTCCACGCTCACCCCGCGTTCTCCCTGCGCATCTCTGTCTTCACGTGGCCGTCTTCTCATAAGGACACCAGGGGTTCCTTATAAGGGGTAAGGTCCCACCCCCTCCAGTATGACCTCGTTTGAACTTAACTAATTACATCTTCAATGATGCTGATTTCCTAATAAGGTCACATTCTAAGGCACTAAGGGGGTTAAGATATCAACACATTTTTTTCTCAATTATGCATGCTCTCTTTCATTTATATTTCCCTTCTTTTTTTTTTTTTTTCACTCAACAGTGTTTGTGTGTGTGTGTGTGTTGAAGCTTTTTTTTTTCAACACATCTTTTTTGAAGGGAACACAATTCGACTTGCATCCAGTACCTAACTCTTCCCAGGGGCATCACGAGGTTTCCTAGAGGTGTGATTAAACTGAATTTTGATTTAAGAAAACCAAGTAAGAGTTAGTCAAAAGGGATCTCTGAAGGAAGACGTTCTTATGGAAGAAATAACATTAAAAGGGGCACAAAGATATAGAAAGGGCATGAATGGACCAGGGGAGTGTGCAGAGTTTCCTGCAGCTATAGAATCGAATGTTCGTCAATAAAGCAGTGAATTACGGGCATGAAACGTGCTTGGATCAGGTAGTGACAGGTACTAAGATGTGCTGCTGTGCTTCACTTATGAGGGTTGCTCCTCTGACCACAGAAAAACGGTGGCCTGGGCTGTTAGTAAGTGTGATATGGGGAAAGGAAAGTGGTAAATGGCTATTTCTCTGTGGCCGATATGGCCTCCTACAGCTCTCCTGTGGTAGAGCTGGCATGGGCATCCTCTCTGGACTTTCCAGGGAAATATAATTCCCAAAGGAAAGAGACTCTGTCTTATGCATCTCCATATGCCCAGCTCTCTGCACGACAGCTGATACAGCAGTGTGCATGTGGAACCTGATGGGGTGAATGAATGGAGAGATGGGAAGGTAAGTTTAGTGCATGAAGACTCTGAGCAGGCTCTGTTGGCCAAGTCATGCACCTAGACTCATGCCATTTACTTGTCCCTGAGCCCTCTTCACTGCCCCCTGCTTAACTATCTTTACCATTGCTTCAGGGAGGGTGTTGCAGGTAATAAGGGAAAACTCACAGAAATCCCCCAAGTAAGGATAAGATTGGATCTCTTCACCAAAGTCTGACATGAAGCGTCCCACTGGGGTTCTGCCCCAGGCCCTTCAGAGGGGACTGACGTCCTTCACCCGTAACCGACACAAAGTCTGCCTCTGACCCTTGGTACAATCGGCTCCATTGCTGAGCTTCAATTTTCAGATGAAGCCTGAATTGTAACTTTAGGGAGAATGAGCCACTATTCTCAGAAAGGGACAGTGGGCCGAGCAGACGCTTAAATAAATGCAACGTACAGACTTTATTTAACAAAAGCAATAGGTAAATTTGAACAGGCTTGATATTAAGTCAAACTTACGTTAAGAGAACTGACTAGAAGAAAATTGATCTTAAACACCTTACGGTAACCTGCTTGCAGTTGCCTTTAGCTGAGTTCTGCTGCTGTGAGCGCAGCTCACACACAGGTGTGGATGCACTATTTGCACCTTTCAAGTGTTCTCTGAACACTATCTTCTGCACACGTGTACATTACATTTGAAAAAGATCTAACTGCCCCCACCCAGATGTACTTCTTTTGTTGTTGATCTTTTAGGTGTGGTCTAAAGAGAACACATGGTTCTGGCTCATGAATCATGTGAGGACCCCAAACAGGATTGTCCAGACACCAAGTCTCCTCTGCTCTTCTTCAGACATCAGATGAGTTTGGGGTGCTTGTGTGGGAAGTGCGCTGGGTACCATCGTGACATGCTGGTACTCATAGTGCTGGTCGAAGGACTTGTCCGAGTGGGGCAGGGAGCTGCAGGTCCGCGTGAGATCAAGGCTGCGACTGGACAGCCAGACCCTTGTTTGTAAGGCCCTCCTTCAGCATAAGTGATTGACTGTATCAGAACGAGATGCTGTGGGTCTGAAATTCCATAGCCCTTGAGGATGCTGCCACTTCCTCAGCATGTGTCTTATGTTATAGTCGCCTTTCATACTTCCACACACACACAGGCCTTATCTATCTTCTCACCCTCTCCAGGTGGTTAGAAGATTATGAACTTTGCAGTCAGGTCAGCGTGGGTTAGCGGTCCCCATGGTACTGAATAGGTACACGTGTCATTTGGTTATTTACTTTCTTCTTGACTGCTCCGTCCTTATCTACATAAGATGAAATAATGTTTCTTCATAATTTTTTTTGAAATATTGTAGCAGTCAAGGTTCTCCAGAGAAACAAAACCAATTATATCTATGTATTGATTATAGGAATTGGCTCACGTGATTAGGAAGGTGGAGAAGTCCTACGATCTGCTGACTGCGAGCTGGAGTACCAGGAAAGCTGATGGTGTCATTCGGCCCAAGATGGAAGTCCTGAGAACCAGGGGAGCTGATGATTCAAGTCCAAGTCCAGCTCCAAAGGCCCGGGAAAGGGGAGCGCCTGAGGGCAGGAGAAGATGGATGGCCCCGCTCAGGCTGAGAGAGAATCCGTCCTTCCTCCACCGCTCTGTTCTGTTCTGGTGCTCAGCACTGGGAGGATGTTCACCTGCATGGGGGAGGATGATCTTCTTCCTTCTTTATTCAAATACCAATCTCCTCCAGAAACGCCCTCACAGACATACCCAGAAATGTTTCACAGGTTGTCTGGGCATCTCTTAGCCCAGTCGAATTGACACATAAAATTAACTATCACAAATAAATATTAAAGTAGAAAATGGTGTGAAGTTGCCTAGGGATGTGCTAATTTCCTTTCCATTTCCTTAAGAGCATAGATGATTCATGAGAATTCTTTGTAACCATGTCCCCAGGACCTGAGACAGAGCAGACACCCAACAGTTTGCTTGTAAATAGAGTAAATAAAGGCAGTTCAAATATGTTTCTGCAAGAAACTACCTTACAAAGGGCTGATGAATATTACAGCTACTTACAACAACACCGAGAAACTGCGAAACAATGTGAATGATTAAGTGCTCAGTTAACTGGCAAGGCCTTCAGAATATGACAGGAACATACAATTCATTTCTTCCTAACTCTGAAAATGTTGCAGACCTCTGCAGTTTACTAGACCTGCTGCTTTGTCTGGGCCCCTTTCATCCCTCCACTGCTCTTCTTGGCCACTTCCCCCAACACATATCCACCCGGCCAGAGCATGAGTTATCCAAGAGCACGGTGTGCGGAGGAGTAGAGAGCCTAGGTTCATCTGGATCCTGGCTGTTAGCTCTGCTGCGTCACCTCTTCCAGGAGGCCGGTCTTCACAATTCAGCTCACATTTTTTAAATCTCTTTATTCAGTGTCCTCTCAATGTGATCTTAGCAAGTTAAATCAGAAATGGGAAGTTAGTGATCATACTGTTCATGGTCCTTAATTCACAGATGAGGCCCAGAGAGGTGCTGTGAGGTGTTAGAGGTCATGGGGCGAGTTACTGAAAGTTCAGAACTGAAACCCAAGGCCTTTCAACAAGAACTTCTCACTGGAAAGAAAAATAAGCTTTTTCTCAGAGCAGAAAAAATCTACAACAGGTTGAAACCACGGTAGAGCATCCTGCGTTTAAACATCAGGAGATTATTCCTTAGAACACTTGTGAAATTAAATTTACTAGCTTTTAAAAACGTTCTAGTTTTTATTTAAACAATAATATCATGTTAACTGGAAAGAAACTTGTTAATTCAGTTCTCCACTAGATCCCTAGGCTGGAACAGTGTCTGGCGATCATAGGTGCTTAGTCAAAGTTTATGTAACAATGTCAGGTGGTCCGGCCAATAATGCTGGATTCTTGAGATAAACTCTCATAGTTTCTGTTCAACAAGTGTAATAACTGTACTATGTTTTGTGCCACAGAGATGACACTGAAAAGTCAGACAAGTTTTAAGCAGGAGAAGACCACACATTCTACAGGAGAAATGAACACACAGCACGACTTGTGATAATGCAGCAGATGACGATAGTGCTATGATGGAGATAAAAAGTGTTTCTTTTACCTACTGGAAGGACAGGCCGGTTCAGTCTCAGAAGGAACATCATTAAGGAGGTGGCATGCACTGGGAGAGTGAATGGGTTTTAACAGAGAGTGAGAATGATTTATTGGGAGGCAGAAAAATCTAATCTGAATATAATTCGGATATGAATAAGGGTTGGAGGAGCTGAAGGAGGGAGCATGGGAAGATCAGAGTATTTGAGGAACTGCAAAGAAGCCAGTCATCCTGCAGTAGAGATTGCAAGGCAAAGGGGAACCGAGACCAGGTCAGAGAGGTAACAGGACGGGAGGAGGGAAGTGGGGAGGATGTGTGAGACACTAGAAGGACTTCGTGAGTCAAATGTGAAGCTGTTAGAGGTTTTTGAGCAAATAGTGGACTTGATTCACTTCATTCCTAGGCTGAGAACAGACTAGCAGACTATAACGATCAGGGATGTAAACAGGGCCACCACAGGGGAGACTATGGCAATGACCCAGATAAAGCTGATGATGACTCAGAGCTGGGTAGTAGCAGAACAGGAGGGATTCTGATTACACTTGGAAGATGGGACCAACAGAAATGTGTTGATTGATGAAAGTGTAAAAGAAAGAGAGGACACAGGAATGACCTTAAGCTCTTTGGCTAGAGCGCCTGGAAAGAGGGCTTTTGCCAGTGGTAACTGAAATGTGGAAGTTTGGTGGAGGACGAGATTGAGGGAGAGATAAGGACTCAGCTTTGGACAAGCTAAGTTTGAGATGTCTCTGAGTCGTAACTTGGTGATATTGAGGTGGCAGTCGGATTTGTGGGTCTGGAGTCCAGAGGATGGTCTGGACTGAAGATACATACTTGGACATCACCATGGCAAAGATGGCTTTAGAGAATAATCATGGAGATTAAGACGTAGATTAGTGTTAGTAGAGTTCATATAGAGTCAGAAAAGTAAATTATAAAAGGAAGCTAGAAAGTGTTGGGATTTCAAAGTCTGTATTTTGAACCACCATGTTGGATTCCTTTCAAAATAATCATATGTGCTCCGTGCCCTGATGGTGTGGAACATATCTCAAGAAAATTGGAGGGATGTTATAAGAAATATACATATGACTAATAACTTATTTTAAACTGGTAAACATAACATTTTTACTATAAAAAATAAAGGAAATAAAAATCAAACATAGCCTAAGGGATAACCAAGTTACCTGTTGCATTTCTTTCTTGCCTTTTTTCTTTGAATATTTGAAAATGCTAGATTCCTCTGTTTATAAGGCAAATCTTAACTTTTTTGCTCTCCATGGCAAGGAAGATTACTATCTTGTCAATCTTAAGAGGATTTTGTTTTGTTTTTAGAGGGACACAGGCGTCAGGATATTTATAATTTGGAGGTATAGTTTAAGAAGAGTGTTTCAACATGAGGTGCGAAGATGACCGGATAAAGATTATGGTACAATACTGCAGGATTGAGAAGGAAAGCAAGACAAGGATTATGAGGTGAGAAATTTGGTAAACAGTCACTATATACTATCATTCAATGTTCACTTAGGCATTTTTTTTTCCCCAGCAAAATTTCTGAAATAAACAGTAAAGTTATTCAAAACAACTGCCCTCCTGGGCAAGAGCTTCCTGAATAGGGAAGTCAAGTCGAAAGGCTTCAGTTCTTAGCATACCTTGCAGGGAACTGAGATCACATTGTGTACATATTGTATCTTATGTTCTTTTTATTCACTTTCTGCCATTTTTCTATCTCTTCAAAACCTTGAAATACCAGGTAAAACTGCAGTTTTATCTCACAAACTTACCTAAATTGAATTCATTATTCCGCTGAGCCCAATTGAGTTATTTTCTGTTTTAACCTATATATATATATATATATATATATATATATATATATATATATATATATATAACACAGGGAAGAATTTACTTATACACAAGGATATTTCTGATTTGAGATTTTTTTCCCTTAAACAGATGATGGGATCCGAGAATTGTAGTCAGATCTGAATGCTAACGTGGCTGCAAGTGGTTTTTGGTTTTGTTTTGGTTGTTTCCAGATAAGCTCCAGTCATCAGAGTCAAGCGATCTCAGTGGACAACCTCATTCAAGTTCACTCTCCTTACGGGTATTTTATCTTTTCTTTTTTTTCCCCCATGTACAAAATAATTTAGCCTTTCTACCCAAGGGAGGAAAAAATAAGGCAGATATTTAGAGCTCTCTGTAAATATGAGCTTGCTGTTTATTCTCTATGGCTCCAAACTGTCAGAATCTTAAAAGCTATGACAATCATGCAACCCATCTTCCAGGAAAAAGTTACTGAATTATTAACCCCAGTCAAAAATGATAGAATGAGTAAATCTGCTTATTTTCCTCAGCAATCACAAACAAAACAAGTAAAATATTTTAGAGTTTCACCTGAAACAGATAAATCTCCAAGATTTTACTTAGACACAGTGTATAAAACAGATTATGTGGTGCTTTAGGGAAAAATGCACGTAAGTGCCTAGTTCCCATTTGGTGCTACGTTAATCGGAATACACTCAAAAGCCAAGTTTGTCTGTCTCAAGGCACAGCTCAAGTTCCACCTCCTACTGCAACCATTCCCTGATCCACAGGACCCCCTCTCCCAGAGTTCTAGAGCATATTTTGCCCTCAACATCCTTCTTGATTAATGTTATTCACGTGTGAATCGCCTCCATTAGACTATGAATCCTTGGAATCCCTGGAGTGTTCCTGTTTTGTTCATGTTTGTGTCTCTGGCACCTTATAGGATTTGAACAAATAGATATTTGTTGAATGGGATATAATTTTGGATTATCTGCAGTTTGGGATTTTCTGCACCATTGCTCCCTACTGTTGGTGTGCCTAATCCTGAATTTACCGATAACCCAATGTATTGTTGGAGCAGCAAGTCTTAATTATATAGCATCAGGCTTCCCAGTAGGAGAGGGGGCGCAAAGCGACTTCACTGGATCCTATCTTCTCACTGATTTCTGTGACTTCAAAGGCCTTCCTTGAGGGGATGGCAGGAATCAAGTTGAGGGAGGGTGAGGAAGGGCAGGGAAAAGAGAACGCTCAAGTGAAGGCTGAGGTGGGAAGAAATGGGGTAAGAGAAGTTTGCCTGAATCTTTCCCAGCTCCCTGAGAAACTGCCCCTGGGAAGGGGGAGGGGGAGGGGGCGATGGCTGGAGGCCAGGGAGGGGATGGCGAAAGGCTGACAGATGGAGTGCTCCCTTTGAGGGCTCTCTAAGGACCAACCGTTGCAAAGCTACACAATGTACAGAAGTAAATCAAATTGAGGAACATGTGCAAAAAGAAGAGGAAAGATGGGAGGGGGAGGAGGGCACACAGTAGGGAGGGGCTGAGAGAGTGAGAGGGAGACCCTCTTAGAGCCTGAAGGACAGAGAGCGAGCTAGTGAGGGAGAGAAAAAGGGAAAGGAAGCCGCATCTCGGGAGGCTAGTGTTTTTCTGGAAGAGTTGGGGAGTAAGGGGAAAGATGGATGAGGACGGGGTGGGCTGGGGTGTGGTCAGAGCGTCATAATATCCCAAGACCTCAGGGAACTTGAATGAGCATTTCAATGATTCTCAAATCTAGGTGAGATTAAATTTTCAATACCACCAATAGGTAACTGTCTGGGGTGGTGGGTGAGGGGAGAAGCAATACCTAGAGAAGGACTCCATCAGCACCCCTAATAATAGGTGGCAGCTCTCCCCACCAATTATTGTGGGAGGCTCTTAGAGGCCAGCACAGTGGTTTCAGCCTGGCCTCAGCTGGTATCCACAGAAAATATTCAGAGCCTTAATTTAGCCTTTAAAGACATTAAATCCCTTCTAGCCTAGGGGAATAAATGGCTCCCACCCTTAAAGCTGGATTGGGGCTTCTAACTCCCAGATTCAGCTGGGTGAAGGTGGGAGGGGTGGGGGCCGAATATCGAGAGGCTGAGCCTGGGGATATTTTTTCATGGGGTCACTGGATGGAGAAGAGAGAGGTTTCGTCTTTGTCTTTGCTTTTTAACCTCTCCTCCCTCGCTTCACCTTTCCCAGTTCTCATTTTAGTCATCTTTTATTTATAAAGCCCCCACCCTCCAATATCTCTACAACACTCCACCTCCCTGCATGGTGATCTTTTGAGCCTGGGGAAGGGCGGGGAGCCTTGGCCACTTCAATGATGGGGTAAAGGAAAACGAACAGGGAGAACTAAGGTCCTAAAGTCCAGGAAGGCGCAAGTTTGCAGCTTCAATATAGAGTGTGAGTAGAGGGACCAAACAATCTACATCAAAGCTGGGATATTTTTTAATGTGAAAGGGGCTTGCAAAATAATTAACAGGCATTAACTGTTCTATATCAGATGCAAACTGTGGCCGCACTAAGCAAACCAGAACTTATGGTCACCCTGGACATGAATAAATTGGCATGGAACTCTATAGTTGTGTATTGCCTCCATGTGAGTGTGTGTGCACATGCGTGTGTTTGAGGGGAAGGCACGGGAGGATGTAGAAACTGTTCAGCTCATCACAGAGCATCTTTATGGCAACAGCCTAAAACCATTACTTCTCTTTACTTAGCCAATATGACTCCTTGGAGGAGGTGGAGTCTTAATTTATTCCTTTCTCATTCAAATCTATCCTTCTAGTGTTTAAGGATTAAAAGGATAAAATATTAATAAAAATAAAAGGGACATAACAATAAGCAGGCTTTCAGAGCACAGCGTCCATTTCCTGGCTGTGTGATCTTGGGCAGGTTACTTGTCCTTTCTGTTTTGCTCGCTGATATAGCCCAGGGTCTATTGCATGTAAGAAGCAGTCAAATATTTATTGAATGCATGAATTAATGGACCTCATTTTCCTCATTTGTTAAAAAAATGTGATAACAATAGCTCCTATACCAAAGAGTTGCAGCAATTAAATGAAGCAATGTAGGTAAAATTCTCAATTCAATGTGAACATTCAGAAAATGCTGGCTGTGAGAATTTCTATAGGAGATGATATATGCAGACTACTGATTCAACAACTGTATAGTATGGACACTTTGCAATTGTCATTTTCCTCCTTTATCCCTACCTTTTCCCCACATTATAATTCTGGTGTCTTAAAATACTCACCTTTGAACCCTAAAGGGCCAGCGTAGTTTTGTATTCTCTCTGTTGCCTGATTCCCTGCCTTCCTAGCTTGTACTAGGAATTGAAACATCCAGAAACAAAGGTCACTGTAGATGAGAGAATAGGAGAGGAGGAGGAAGGGGAAAATGTCTGAGAAGTTCAACCAGACCTTTGTGGTTGAAAAATCATTTACTGCAGAAGGAGACACTAGAGTTTGGGAACTGGGCTATGTGGATGTTGCTGGTATTCTTTTGCTATTTTCCCTTAAAATTAGTGGGAGAAAGAGAAAACCCCACCCGGAAGGCAGGTCTCGGGCTGGTGAAGAGGATACAGCCTGGTTCTACCGCTAGCGCCCACAATGGTCTTCTTTCGATACTCTGGTTAGCACAATGGTTTTATTTTCATGAGAGGTTATTCTTTCTGCTCTGGATTCATAAAGTACTGTCTCAGAGCATGAGATCTGGGATAGAGTGGGGCTCAGGGAAGGCCAGGTGAGTGGGGAGTTTCTCTCCTATTGTAGGGGTTTCTAGGGACCAAGATACGACCATCTCCTCATATTGTGTTAACACTTGTAGTGGTAAAAAGTCTCTCCTGAAATTAAATCTCAGCCAGGTGTACTGTGGGAAAAACATGGTTCTTCTGAACATATCCTGGACAGGGTGGAACCAGGAGAGAATGCCATCCTGCCAGGTGCTTCAGGCTGAGACACCAGGGAGGCCACTGTTAGTCATTTTACTTTGTGTCCCTCTTGGAGCATCCAGGGGATAGACTCTGGGTGTATACTTAAAGATCAGTTCTCTGCTTTAGGAAGGCAGTATCGTGTGGTGTAAGTAGACTGTTTGTATCCAAATTCCAGGACCATATCATTTAGTACACCATCACTTCCTGCATGAACTTGGGCAAGTGATTTAACCTTTCTGTATTTGATCAATTTATTTTACTTATTTATTTTTTTAAAGGACATTCCTTTTGTTTGTTTGTTTGTTTTTTCGTAGGGGAAGTAATTAGGTTTATTTATTTTTAGAGGAGGCCCTGGGGATTGAACCCAGGTCCTTGTGCACGCTAAGCATGAGCTCTACCACTTAAGCTATACCTGCCCCCCGATCAATTTATTTTTAAAACAACAACAAATAATAATAATAAAACCTATCTCATAAGGCTGCTGTGATGATGAAGATAAATTAACATATGCAAAGCACTTACAAGAGCATCTAACATAAGCTATGTGTTCTATAAGGATTAGCTGTGATAATTACAGTTACTAATTAGTTTCTTCTCATTGACTTCTACCTCACTCAGCAGATGAATGCTTAGGAGAGGTGACATGCTTGGTGCACTGGCCTAACGGAGCAGAACGCTGAAAGCTACTATGGATGCAGGGAGACTGATAACTTCTGTAACAGCACAGTGTCCACTTAGCATAACCAAGCTTTGGCTGTGATCTGAGCATGCCAAGGGCAGTGCTTTGCTTGGTCCTCCCAGAAGGCTTCGTCTTATTCATCTCATTATTCTAATTCTCTTCAAGGAGTACAAATTAAAGCTGGATTCTTAGGAAACCCTACTGTTTCCACCAGATAGTTCTCAGGGCTTAAGAATCACATGACGGAAGCCTCATAAAATCACCCTAAAGTTTGCTACTAAGACTGGACAGGTGCTCCTGGGGCTGAGTATATGAGGGCAGAGTTGGTGGGAGCTGGTGTAGTAATCTTTCCATGGAAGAGTCACAGCACCACATACTCCAGTGTTTGGGGTTAGGAGGGCTATTAGATCCTTCCAAAAATGTTTTTCTATGAGTGCAGGATGGGATTTTAAAGATAGCATATTATATTTTAATATCAATTTTACTTTCATAAGTTATACATTAATATGCTATACTTGTATGAAAAGGAAATAATCTTCTTTGATAACCACCTAATCTTAGTCTACTAGTTAGCAATTTGTGTGTATGTGTGTAATATATCTATTATTTAATATATGTGTGTACATTTAAAAAATTAATTGTATCAGGTTGAACCTGTATTTTTAAAAATTGATTTACATTTTCCCCCACAGCATGTTAATACATAAAGTAATCTCTTTTTAATATAAACAGACCAACTCATGCAAATTAAATAGTATTCCATTATTTGGCTAAATCATTGGTTTCTTAATATATTCACAAAGTACTTTTTCACTATAAAAAAAATACTGCAATGAGCATCTCTGCTCCGTACACAGTTCCTTGGACACATATGTAATTATGTTCGAAAGAAATGGAGAAGTGGAATTTTTGAAATATAAAATGATATAATTTGGTTTTCTGCCTCTGACACTACACTGAAAGTTGGTTAAGAATGAGAAAACTTAACTAAGAATTGAGAGCCCAGAAATAAGCCCACTCACATTTGGACAATTAGTTTATGACAAATGAACAAGGAACTTATCATGGAGAAAGGATGGTCTCTTCAGTAAATGGTGTTGGGAAAACTGGATAGCCACATGCAAAATAGACCGCTATGTCACACACACACAGAATTTAACTCAGAATGGATTAAAGACCTGAATGTAAGATATGATGTCATAAAACTCCTAGAAGAAAACGTAGGCAATATGACCTTTGACATTGGTCTTAGCAATGTCTTACTAGATATGTCTTCTCAGGCAAGGGAAACAAAAACTAAAATAAACAAATGGGACTACATAAAACTAAAAAACTTCCGCAAAGCAAAGGACGCCATCAACAAAATGAAAAGACAACCTACTGAACGGGAAAATATATTTGCAAATGATATATCTGATAAGAGGTTAATATCCCAAATAGATAAAGAACTTATACAACTCAAGAACAACAACAACAACAAAATACAACTGATTAAAAAAATGGGCAGAAGAGCTGAACAGACATTTTTCCAAAGAAGACATACAATGGCCAACAGGTACATGAAAAGATGCTCAGCATCACTAATTGTTAGGGAAAAGCATAGCAAAACCACAGTGAGATATCACCCTACACCCGTTATCTAAAAGGCAAGAAATGACAAATGTTGGTGAAGATGAGGAGAAAAGGGAGACCTCACACACTGTTGCTCGGAATGTAACTTGGTATGACTAGGGAAGGCAGCATAGAGGGGTTCCCCCCAAAAGCAAAAATAGAATTACCATATGATCCAGCAATTTCACACCTGGGTATAAATCCAGAAAAGCCAAAAATGCTAATTTGAAAAGATATACACACCCCTATGTTCACTGCAGTATTACTTACAATAGCCAAGATATGGAAACAACCTAAATGCCCATCAGCAGATGAATGGTTAAAGAGGGCAGATACATACACAATAGAATACTACTCAGCCCTTAAAAAAAGAGGAAATTTTGCAATTTGCAGCAAAATAGATAGACCTCGAAGGTATTATGCTAGATAGTATCAGTCAGATGGAGAAAGGCAAACACCATATGACTTCACTCATATGTGGAACATAGACAAGCAAACAAATGAACAAACAAACAAAAAACCCAATAAACGAACAAACCAAACAAAACCGAAACAAACACTAGCAAACATGTAGATACGGACAATGAGTGGTGGTTACCAGAGGGGAAGGAGTGAGGTGGGGGTGGGGTGGGATGGGGTGGGGGAGGGGAGGGTGACGTGGGGTAAAGGGAATCAGCTGCGTGGTGATGAATGAGAACTAAATTTTTGGTGGGGAGCACACTGTCGGGTATACAGAAGTAGAAATACAATGTTGTACACATGAAACATATAATGTTATAAATCGATGTTACCTCAATAAAAAATAAATCTTAAAAAAAAAAAGAATGAGAAATCTTATTCAGCTCTGTATTCCCAGAATCTTGTACAGCACCTAAGACTTTATATGCACATAAAACACATTTGTTGGATAAATGAACATAGTGTGGTCATTACTATAAAAAAGGGTTACTTGTACTGAGGTAGAAGCGCAGAGATAAGACTTCTATAAAGTAATCTGATATTTACTTTTTCCTTATTTCTAAGTAATTTAAAGCCAGATTTAAATTATTTAAATGGTTAAGACAAAGTACCAATAATAACTACCACTTACTGAGCATTTGCTAAGTACCAGATTCTACATAAGATACTTTGCACACGTTAGCTCATATTGAATGAGATATAAATTCTTCAGAGCAAATTTAATATACTCCTCACAGCAAGTTTACTGGATAAGCATTATTACCTTTAATTTACAAATGAAGAACCCGAGGCTCAGAGAGATAAATAACTTGTCTGAAGTCACATGGTTTGTAAACGGCAATGTTAGGATTCAGCTTCATCCTAGAGGTCTTTGCTCTTAGGAAGTGGGGAGACCAAGAGCAGAGAAGGATGCTGGAGGCAGATGGCACAGAGCTTTCAAAGATGCAGAAGTTTCCCAACAGATTTCAACAAATGCAGGTGCCCTCAAAGCAGAACTGTAACATTTAACTATGTCATCATCGCTGAATGGTAGAGCTGGAAAGAACCCAGGAGGTCATAATCCAACCTGATTATTGACTGATGATGTGAGGCTTAGATCACTCATGGTTACCACACAGTCAGAGGTAGACCAAGGTTTAAGAACCACAGGTTTCCTAATAGTAGGGAGATTCCTTAAAAAACTAAAAACTTACCATATGATCCAGCAATCGCACTCCTGGGCATATATCCGGAGGGAACCCTAATTCAAAAAGATATACACACCCCAATGTTCATAGCAGCACTATTTACAATAGCCAAGACATGGAAGCAACCTAAAAGTCCATCAACAGATGACTGGATAAAGAAGTTGTGGTATATTTATACAATGGAATTCTACTGAGTCATAAAAAGAATAAAATAATGCCATTTGCAGCTACATGGAGGGACTGGGAGATTGTCATTCTAAGTGAAGTAAGCCAGAAAGAGAAAGAAAAATGCCATAAGATAATATTCATATGTGGAATTAAAAAAAAAAAGACATAAATGAACTTATTTACAAAACAGAAACAGATTCAGACATAGAAAACAAACTTACAGTTACCAGGGGGTAAAGGGGTGGGAAGGGATAAATTGGGAGTTCAAGATTTGCAGACACTACTAATTATAAAATAAATAAACAAATTTCCACTGTATAGCACAGGGAATTATATTCAATATCTTGTAGTAATCTATAATGAAAAAGAATATAAAAAGGAATATATGTATGTATATATATGGCTGAAACAATATGCTGTACAACCAGAAATTGACACATTGTAAACTGCCTATACTATAATAATAATAATAATAATAATAATAATAATAATAATAAAACACGAGTTTCCTTACTTCCAAGCTTTTTTCACCCCACTGTGTCACAGAGTTTTGTGAAAGGACGAAGGAGTTTGCTGTTGCAAGGGAGGGTTATTGAATCTCCCAGATGTCAGTTTCCAGATTGTTCAGAAACTCAACTGACACCTCCGTTTCACTCTTGTCTTTACTCAGTAGAGATTCATGTCACAGATCACTTTGCTCCAACCTGTTTCACAACGATTTTTGACCCTGTATCATTTCCCTACCGAGGCACTGAGCTTCTTGAGGTTAGGAATGGTGTTTCTTTACCTTCTGCCCTCATCGCTATCCCACCCCAACCCTGTACTAATCCTTGGAGAACAGCTTTAAGATCTGCCTGCATTATCCTGAATATGGGCAGTCTGAATCCTTGCTCTCTGGAAGTTCACCATCCTACTCTCCAGAGTCCCTAATTTATGGCTCTGGACTCCATTTGTTGGTGGTATTGGTTTTAATTCAGCAAAAGCTAGCGGTCTCCCGAGGGAAGGTGAGAAGGAAGGACATCTGGGGGTCGTTAACAACAGGGTCTGTGACTGGCGGTTCAGCACCCTGGGGCCTAATGTCAGGCATTGGTCCCAGGTCTTCAGTGTCTGGTCAAAGAAGGCGGTTTCCAGCCCCCTTACGGGCCCGCAGGCCAGTCTCCTTTGGGGGTCGGGATTACGGGGAATACTAATTAATTCATTAGTGGGGTTGATGGATTATCAAGCTGTCTCCTGGCAGAGGGGCTTTGGGGGGGAGGGTAACAGATTGCTGCCCATAAATCTGCCTGTTGCCTCCCTTCTCTCTGCTTCAATGGCTCCCGGCGTCAGGCCTGTGGGCCGGCAACTGAGCGCTGGTTGCCTGTTCCCCGCCCAGCAGATGGTTCTAACAGGTTAGCTCAGAGCTTTACAAAAAAGCAGCCGAGAAAGAAGGAAGGACTGGGGATTGGCCCTCTGGCCTAGGAACCCAGTGGGGGAAGGAGACTGAGGGCAACTGCCCAGCATTCAGTCCCCACCCCCTTGCTTCTGCGGATGGCACCCCTCCCCCACCCCGCCCCCGCCCTTCCTGCTCTCTCGGAGTTGAATAGCCAACTGTATAACCATCGAGAAGTTGTGATGAGGGTGACCCTGATGAAATAGAGTCCATCAGTCCCTCTGAAAAAGGCAGCTCTTAAGGAAAATTCAGTGCCCTCCTCGCCTCCCTACCGAAGCTTCACGCGCAGGCACACACGCAGACCCAATTGAACGTGTTTTGAGAGCTAATCCTATTGTGTCCAGTCCCTTACATCTGCCCGAGAAAGCAAGGAGCCCCACAGAATGTTCTGTCCCCACCCTCATCTTTGTCTTAATATGTTCACCTTTCTGCTAATCCACTCCTCCCTGCCCTCTGAACATTTCACAGGCAGGATCCCAACAACACCAATATCATCAACTCTCAAATGTCCAAGGCGGTGACGTCAAAGACACAAACAGGGGAGTCATCCATTCTACCCGTGTTCATTGCAGCTCTATTCTAAACACAAATTACTCCATAGATAAATTTCCTCTGGCTCAGTAGTGGATTCTGATTCGGGTTTTAGAAATCCACCATTCCTAGCATGTGTTATTAAATGACTCTGAAAATGAAGTTTATTTTGCTGAGCGGATATTTTCTGGATAGGGATGCAAAAAAAATTAGTAAGAGCTTAGAGATTCTCCTATGAACAACTTTCTATAAACACTGACAAAAAAGTATTAATTTCTATTTTCTGGTTTTCTGTGGACAAGTCATATGACATTGCAGAATTAGAAAAAAAGTTAATTATTTTAAACCTAAGCTATTCCTTTCAACTTTATTGGCAGTAACACTCTCTTTTGTTTTAACCTTTTGTACCTTTCCTTGCAACAAGGTGTATTTATAATTCTTCATCTCTATTAGACACACGTGCTAGCTACACTGATAGAGTGCATGATTTCCAAAAAGCCTGGAGAATTGCCTTAAGTCAGTTTCAAAAATAGGTTGAGCTTGGACTCAGAATTCTATCTTGCTGCTGATGGAAAAACCTTAAGTGATCGGGTCATTTTACAGATGTGATAATTGATGCTGAAAGTGAAGTTGAACTATTAATGATCAAGCAATCAATTACTTAACCCAATCACCCTTCCCTTTCCTCCTCATAATCACTAGAAGATTGCAAAATCCTTTACACCTTAAAATGAACTCACAAGTATTTATCTGATCTTGGTCAAGTTTCACACAGGGCAGTGTTCCAAATCTGACAACCTCTACAGTGAAGAAGCCACACTTTGACTTGGTAGCCTGGTCCACGGTGCTCTGTAATAAAGCATATACACATATTTTCTTTCAATCTTTTCAGATGTAGTTTTTTTTTTTTCTCTTCTAGCAATTTAATTTTACTTCATAATGCCACTAGAGTTTTAGGAATTATATAGGACCCTTCTTTCCTTCCAGTTCATGACCACTCAGGTGAATTTTTTCTACCTGAATGCTTAATGGTATATTTTTGAAAAACAGTAGTAGACCCCAGATTGTAATTTGAGGAGTTAAACATCCTCAGAATGGAAGATTTCATTCATTTGCTTTTTTTTTAATTTCAAACAAACAGAAACATTGAAAGAATAGTACAATAAATACAGCTATAACGTTGTCTATACTCACTAATTAAAATAAAAGGATTTTAAATGGGAATAAGTTTGACAGGTTGAAAAGAAGAGAGAGGAAGACTCTTATTCCTTCTACTTTTGGAATTTGGAAGTTTTAAAGTCCACATGTGTAAGGCAACAGTCAGTGATGCTGTGTCCTGGGCTTGTATCTTTTTCGTTTTTCGACTCTTCAGATGTGGACCAATATTTTCATTTGCCTTTATTAGCTCTTTCTCCAAGTCTGTCTCCAAGTTTCTTTCTCCATCCTGTCCACATTGATCAGCTCCCATTTCTTACCACTCTAACTACAAAGATTTCCAGTTCTCTTTTTCTTTACCTCTCAACTTCAACAACTCTCCTCCCGTATTCCCCTCTATCAACCTTCATCCCCATTTAAACCAACGAATGAAATGGCTAAGCTGGACCTGACCAGAGGAGCCCTTTGAAGTAGGCGTGTCTTTCGGCTGGGGAGGGGAGGAGTTAGGCTGCGGGCAGCACTACTCCGCCCTGGACAGCTGGGAAAGCAATCAAAACTGCTGCAACTCGGAGACTCCAGCCAGAGCGCAGGAGCTGCCCAGAGGCTGTGGTCCTGAAAGCTCCACTCCGGGGAACTAACCAGAGAGAGGAGGTACTGAAGACCGACCAAACCAGCTGCAACGGGGTATCAGCCCAAAGGCGTCCTGGAGGAGAACACAGAACTCCAAGGAAGGAGCAGAATAAGTAGCAGTCAGAGAAAACATTCCTAAGAGGCAGTGGCCGGTTTAACATGGATCGCTAAAAGCATCTCCTCCTATGATCTGGATGCTCAGGGAGACTTGGCTTCTCTGAGTCTCCTCCAGGACACAGATTCACAGAATTCACGCCAGGGACTGCCACTGACAGAGGTGAGCCAGCGGATGGGGTGGTACGGGGACTCCTAAAGTTTCTGTGGGTAGTTCTCACAGACCTAGAAGAGAAGCTGGGGTGAGGTAAGTCTCTTCTGGGCTAAGTGAGGAGGGAGTAGGATTTACGAAAGTTGAATAGAGAAGTAGAGAGAGTCAGAACACTTAGGGGCAGATATTAAAATTTTAATAATTTCACTAATTCCCAATGCACCCATCACCCAAAGTAAAGCTGAGATACTCTCGATCATTTTTATAAAATAGAGATTACAAATTATATATACCCCTATTCCCGTCAAACCCATTCTCCCACTTTATTAATGCAGAAGAAAATAGCCAAAAAGTTTAACTGCTTTCCCAAGGTGGCTCAGCAAATATGTTGGAAGAATTGAGCCAGTCCACCACTCTGCTCACAGCATTTTAGGCTACACGAGGCGTGAAGGGTGTTGTGTGGCGGGGAGGGAAATGAAAATAGAATAGGGAATGAGAGAAGGTGTTGAAAAACCATGGGGATATATTCTTACCATTGCCCTCATTTGGTCTGCTCAAAATCCTGAGATAGTTGGCATAGGATGAGGGAACATTTCCTTTTCCTCAGCTTTTTCAGATGGGAAATCAGAAGAGAAAGATTGTCCACGTCTATTTTTGCCTCTTCTGCCTCTCATCACTCACCCACCCCACAAAACGTATTCAGAAAAATACTGAAAAATGTAAAATGCCTGCCTCATTTTTAAAAAAAAGACATTCTACCTTTTTTTTTTTTTTTTTGCGGTGGGGGAGGTGATTAGGTTTTTTTTTAAAAAAATTCTTAATCTTTTTAATGGAGGTGCTGGGGATTAAACCTAGGACCTTGTGCATTCTAGGCATGCACTCTACCACTGAGCTATACCCTCCCCCATGCCTCATTTTTTTGGACAGAGGGACCAGAGATGAAATGCTGAAGAAAAAGGAGGGAAAACTGAAGGACTGAGTAACTTCAGTTTACAGAGTTAACCGTTAGGATCTGAGGCTATGAAAATTGAAGGATGATATGTCTATGCTGGATAAGGGGTGTGTGTGTGTGTGTGATCAAGAGGGAAGCAGCAGAGTATATAAGGTTGAACAGGACGAGCACAGAACGGCCCCTGGCTGCTTCCAGGTAGCACAACTTGTAAGCACCTTGGTCTGCATTCTGTCTTTAGTGCACAGACTCCGCAACTCCAAGCAAGATGTTCGTTTGGTCTGTCTGGTCCTTAGGGTCCCTAGAAACTGGGCTGAATAGTCCTCTTCCTGTTGTATATAGGATTTAGCCATAGGCTCAGGAGGTGAAGTTAGTACAATCAGTTTTCACAAGAAAAGACACTGTCTATCACCACAAACACACACACAAGTGCTCCGGACTCACTTATTCACCAGTGGAAACTTCTCTGCAACTCAAAAATTAGGAAAAGTATAGGACGAATTCCAGGACAGCTCCACACCATAGTAATGCCCAGTGACCTCAGCCCCAGTGATGAAAGTATGGGTAGTCATAATCCTTGCCTACACAAGCATTTTTTTTCTAAAACAGATTAAAAATGAAAAAAAAAGGGGAAGGGAATTTCAAATTTGAGAGAATTCGCTAATCTTGAAATTTCACAAAAGGATCCTAAAGAAAGGGAAACATTCTGTTATATTGTATAGATGCATAAGGAAATCCAGGTTCCAAGGTCAAAGAATAAAATGAACTTTATAAGATCAGAATGTGCTTGGGGGGGTGCAGGGGGGGTTGTACTGCGCCTTCAGAGCCAGTATTTATTGATTTTTGTCATACTGGAGTCTGCTTCATGTATATTTTGAGAGCTAATTTCTTTTCTAGGGATTGTGGAAATCTCAACATGATACTTTGTGAAATAGTGCTATAGACTTTGTCATAAAGCATCTATCAAACAATCCTCAACCCTTACCCTTGCATAATAACTCTACAAAGTTCTTGTGTTGCACTGTCTCCTTGTTTTTCATAAACACTTTTAAATAAGATATGAAAGATAAAAATATTATTTCCATTTTGCCCCAAGGGTAAAAGAATTAAAATAATTATTTTTTGTTCATTTAATAAGTGAGTGATGGAACAGGGTTTCCGTTTCATGCTTCTTTCAATACACCTCTGAGCTGGTTCATTAACAGGCTACGGGCCATGGCAGAATTAGGTACCTGTTCTGGAGAGACTCAGGCTGGTTTCCTTGATCAAAGCTCAGAACTGCACCACACACATTTTCAACTCTCAAGTCGAAAACTGGATGTTTGTCTTTTTTCCCCCACTAACCTTTTGATGCATTGAAGGTATTTAGGTGGGAAAAGTCAAAGGAAAGTTCTTTTCTTTATCTTTGAGGAGTTCTGGCTTTTTTTTCTATTTGAGAGACACCACTTCAGACCTCTGGCACTTGATTCTGGTAGGAAAGTCTTATCCCCAATATTGCTTAATGAGCGACAAAATGAAAAATGTTCAAGTGCTGAGGGTCGTCTTCATTCCACCAGAGACTCCATGAACCTGAAAATTCATGCGACTGAGGAAGAGCCTGGCCAACCACTGTCTCCCAATTATGAAACCAAATGAAAGAGGCTAACTTCCTTCTAGAACGTGGCGGAAGGGTTTTAGTCAGTGCAGTAGAGGCAGCAGATAGAGCTCTGCTTCCCCAGCCTTTGTAACAGAATGGGAGCTTTGGTATTTAATTTCACTAGGAGTTTGGGGGGAGTGGGTTTATCAGAGAATTTTTTGAAATGGATATTGAAATAGAGCCATTGGCTTTTGCTGGCATAAAATCAACATTAAGGATAGATTGTAATTATACGTGTTTTGTTCATGTGGCCAGAAAAAATCATGGTGAACTTTAGGAACAATAATACCTAACACCTACATGGCATTTATGATGTCTGGTACTATTCAAAGTCTTCAAATATAGTAGTTTATCTTATAGTCACAATAACCCAATGAGGTAAGACCATTATTATTCCCATTTTAAAGAGGAGGAGACTGAGGCACAGAAAGATTATTGCCTAAGGTCACATAGCTAGTAAGTAATTAAGCTGAAATTTGAACTTAGGTAATCTTACTCCAGGCTCTGTGCTGTCTAGCCACACCTGAGAAAAGAGAAGGTTATTAGGCAATCATCAGATGCTCTTCTGAGCCAGTCAGAGGAGGTTCTGTCCAGGTAATAAGAGGCACAGTAATTAATACAATCTCCTTTTACTATTCACTCATGAGAAATAATTTTTATTTTTGAGTAAGCAAACATGAGAATGGATTAGATAAGAAAACCCAAGAATAAACACAAGACAAATAAATATATGGATAATGTTTTATAGCATTTAAAGTTTACAAAAATCCTTTCTCATATTTTGTCTTGCAAAAACCATGTAAAATATATCTTATTTCTATTTTATCAAAGAGAAAATGAAAGATCTGAAAGCTTATGTAATGTGTTTGAGATTAACAAGCAGGAATGCAAACAGCTGGGACGAGAGTGTGTGTTATTCCAGCTTCCATGCTTTTGAAACCACTATTACATATTCATGGGATTCTCACAGAGCTAATGGACCAGCACCTACGGGAAAAGAGAACATTCACCTGGAGCCATCTACATCCTTTCCATAGCTAGTAACAGAACAAAGATGAAAACTGGTTGCCCTTTTTATTATTTTTTGCCAAAGTCATTTGGTTCTTTTCCTTTATACCTGCTGATTTGAAAGCAGCTCTTTGACTCTTACAGAAACCATCAAATTACATTAAAGGCAAAGGGTAGTCTACTCTGTTATAATCCCCCTTTGTGATGGGTGTGAGGATTGACAGAGCTTGGCTAGTGTCCAGAGGTGCGGAGGTAAAGATGATAAAAAAGCTGAAATACAGAGGCCAGGCTGGTGTCCGGTTTCAGGGGCAATTCAGGAGACTCTTCTTTCCTCTCCATGAGTGGAAGTATGACCCAGCGATAGCGATGATGATGAAGAGATGAGAGAAAGAGAAGGAATAGGACAGGGAGAAGGAAACAGAGTAAAAAAAAAAAAGAGAGAGAGGAATAAATGGGTGAAAGTAGCAAGAAAAAAATTTGGAAGAGGGAAGAATCTTGGAATATGAGTTAAAAAGCACTGCAGAGAAAACGTACGCTAGCCTCCCTTTGGATAATGATCACTTCCTGGTGACTTAGCACCACTGAGCCCCAGCTCCCAGTGTCAAAGTGCCTTTCTTTTTTCCTATGGCTGTGATGAGAGGAGAAAGGAGAAAGAATGTAAAACCTAGGATTTGAATTCAGAAAAACTGGTTGTGTGTCCTGCTCTATCAGCTCTATGTCTTTGCATTTCCATAACTTAATCTACCTGACCTGCGCTGACCTTGACAATGAAATGAGCATAACACTCCCATCTTCCCAAAGTTTTGCTATAAGGCTGCACAAATGTTATTATAATTGCATGTGGAACGTTAGGTTTCCCAAGCCCACTCCATCGTCTTTGGCCTTGGAGTGCACCTGCCTCTGAAAGGTCAGTGTTACGTTAACAGAAAGTTAATTAGGTCCTTCACCCTCCCTCTGGATATCTGCCTGAGTTAGAAGTGCAGCTCAGCACACAAGCCCCATCATCCATATTAAAAGTGGGATTTTCTGACTTGGCCTGGGCAGCCAGTTGACCAATAGGTTCCAACGTGTGTTTTCAATAAAGCTGCTTACCCAGGAAGCCTTATTAAGTGAGTAAGTCAAGCTGACATGATTTCCGTGCTGATTAACATGAAACCTAGGCTGTTTTTGCAAAGCAGTAACATTAATTATTTATAGGAGGTAAATGAGGTTACAAGGAAAACAAGCTCAGATTACCAGAAACAAATAAAATCCTATATTTATATTTTCAAAAGCTGTGTACTAATTCCTGCATTCATTGATTTGTGGCTCAAGCCTCGTGGATCAAAAAACATTTATCATGCTCACCCCTTTCTGATATACAAAGGTGATGGGGGTTTAACATTTCAGAGAGTAGCTGGTGAACCTGGATGCCCCCGATGGAGTTTATCAGATACTTTTATTTGGTAAATTATATACCTACAAATCTCTCAACAAATCTCAAAACAATTCAGACTCTTCCAGAATTAAATGCAAAATGTTGACTAAACAACCAGTCTCTTCTGGTTTTCAAATAAGCCAAAACTGCAAATTTTTTGGTAGAAAAATTCTGATTAAACAGTATCTTTAGGCAAGTGAATGAAAGCAGTCAGACTATTTGTGCGTTTGTCTAAAGCAGTCCTTGCTATGTTTGCAGTCACTGTGTTCTGTTAAGTTCAAAACCTATTCCAGACTTTTTATTTTCAGTGAAGTACTATGATAGTAGTTGCATGGAAAGAGTCTTAAGTAGGTTGGGTAGACCTCTGGCTCGTAATTCTAGCTGCTGCCATATACTTGTCTGATGGTGGGTGTGAGATGCATGTTCAATGAAAAGAGTTCTCCCTTTTAACACGTGGGTGAATTTGAAAGATGATCAGCGGCAACTTCTCTCTCTTTTCCTGATTCTTTCTAGACACCACATCACGAACACCTCTAACACCACTAATACTAGACAGAGCACGAGGTGCTTATTGAAAAAACAAAATGCTCTCCTGGTGATGGAGAGAGAAATATTTCACGATCAGGTGGTGTACCAGCCCGTTGTGGCACAGCTCTTTCCTAAGAGATGCCTGAAGCCAACAGTTGGCAGAGTCAGTGGGAAACATGGGATGTAGAGGTTAGATGTATGTGATACGTCCTAATAGAGACTGAGTCATCCTTTGTAGAAGACATACAAAGTAGTCTGAATGATCTCACTAGAGTTTTTCTTTTGTGTGTGTGGTGTAAATATACAACAGTTTAATTATTTTATTGTTTGGTATGCTTTAAAAATTTTTTCAATAATTACAATTATTATTTACATATCATCTAATTATAGCTACATTAGCATATTCTTTCCCTTTCATTAGTTTTTCTATTTGGACAATAATTTATATGCTCATTTTATTTCCCTTTATGATCTGAATTCTAGGAAGAAAGAAAAATATGTTTTGAATGGTATATCAGTTATTTTTGCATAAAATATCCATGAGATAAAGAACCTGAGAATAAAAAGAATTAGGTACTGGCTCTACAATGAATAATCAAGTCAATTTCCTTTCTCTATAGCTGATTTTCTTATAATATGCCATAGATAAATGAGTGACCTGGGCATTTATTTGAGTCTTAGATTAGTTACTTAGAATGGAGGACTAAGACTAGACACTTATACATTGAATTCCAATGCAAATTCTGTGCTTTATATCAAAGATATAAAAAGAAAGTTTAGTTTTAAATCAAATCAGAAATTAACAGGCACTAACCATTGCTGCTTCCTTTTCCAGGGTTTGGAAATGGCAAAAACTTATGTGAAACCCAAGGAGATGACAGAGTTGGTCAACACAGCATCCTGGATGGACAAGGGTCTGGGGTCTCAGAATGAGATGAAGGAGGAGGAGAGAAGACCAGCTGCTTATGGGCTGCTTGGCAGCTTGGCTGAAGAGCATGACAGTATTGAGGAGGAAGAAGAGGAGGAAGAGGATGGGGAGAAGCCCAAGAGAAGAGGTCCCAAGAAAAAGAAAATGACGAAAGCACGCCTTGAGAGATTCAGGGCTCGAAGAGTCAAGGCTAACGCTAGAGAACGGACCCGGATGCACGGCCTGAACGATGCCCTCGACAACCTGAGGAGGGTCATGCCGTGCTACTCTAAGACCCAAAAGCTCTCCAAGATAGAGACTCTTAGACTGGCCAGGAACTATATTTGGGCTTTGTCTGAGGTCCTGGAAACTGGACAAACACCTGAAGGAAAGGGCTTCGTGGAGATGCTCTGCAAAGGGCTCTCTCAGCCCACAAGCAACCTGGTGGCTGGGTGCCTCCAGCTGGGCTCTCAGTCTGTCCTCCTGGAGAAGCATGAGGAGAAATCTCCTATTTGTGACTCTGCCATCTCTGTCCACAACTTCAACTATCAGTCCCCTGGGCTCCCCAGCCCTCCTTATGGCCACATGGAAACACATCTTATTAATCTCAAACCCCCTGTGTTCAAGAGTTTGGGAGAATCATCCTTTGGAAGCCACCCACCTGACTGCAGTACACCACCTTATGAAGGCCCACTTACTCCACCCCTGAGCATCAGTGGGAACTTCTCCTTGAAGCAAGATGGCTCCCCTGACCTGGATAAATCCTACAGCTTCATGCCACATTACCCTTCTGCAAGTCTAAGCTCAGGGCATGTGCATTCAACCCCCTTTCAGGCTGGTGCCCCCCGCTATGATGTTCCCATAGATATGTCCTATGATTCCTACCCCCACCATGGCATTGGAGCCCAACTCAATACAATCTTCACTGATTAGGGCAGTAAGGCCAACATTTCAAAGCATGATGTGGACACACTGCCCATAACTCAAGTGGTTGAGCTGAAGATTCAGCGACCTTAATGGAACCCTACAGATATACATGAAACACCACAGTCCTAGTCTGTTTAGGCCCTCCAACATCTGGCGCCCTCTTTTCTCATCGCCTTCTCAAATTGCATTGATTCCTTTATTTAGGGTCCTCAAGTAAAGTTATTTGAATGTTTATAATCAGTGAAAATAGAGCAGAAGCCCTGGATCCTAGTATAGTGGTGCCAAAAACTCACTGAATGATCTATGCCAATTTTTTTCATTTCTGGCCTCTGTTTCCTTACTGGTAAAATCAGGCAACAGTTCTACGTTTAGATAATTTCCAAAGTCCTTCACAGTTCTGAAATTCTATGACTTTGGTGATTATTCCTATAAACTTAGTGAAGCTGGAAAGATGGAGGAATAACATGACATGGACACTGCGTGTGGAATGATCAAATGGAGTTGCCAAAGGAGATAAGGTGCGTGTCCCTTGGGGACTTAGTGATGGGACTTCTTTGCATCAACCTAAAAATAGCTTCCAGAGGCTAAAATTCTAATGTGGCTGTCACTGTGAATAATGTTTTTTAAGAGATTGGCTCTATTTCTTGTTGGGCTGAAAGCTGAACTCATCTTCCTTAGTAATTTGAGAACCTTAATAGAGATCTTGTACCAACTTGATTCTCAATAACATTTCAAAAAGCACTTTGCTCAGTACTTGAGGTGGGGCAAGCAAGTCACTGAAACCTCAGACTCCTATGACCAATGGGACTTAGAGAAGTCATCTGAACCATTTCTTGGCCTCTATAACCAGAGGGCCCTGGAAATTCTGAAGAAGCCAAGGTGCTGCTATTGGAATCAGCAAGCCACCAGGTCACATTCGAGAGCAATACAATGGCTGTTGGATACTAACTAACTATAGTTTGGGGACTCCCTTTAGCTCACACCCCTGATAGGAAAACTGCTGGATTTTCTTTGGCAAGATGAATTTCATTTGGTTAAAGAAAACATGGTTAAAACCACTGCCCTTTGTGACACTAGTATCATATCTTCTAGAAGCACAAGCGCCAATCAATTTATGGACCAAACTTGAATGTTTCCTACATATATCCAACACTTATCTCCTTCCCTGCTGACTGTTACCTCTCCCTCACTTCTGAAATACGTTATTACAAACTGCAGATAACATTTCAAGTGACCAGACTTAGGGATGCAGAAATCCAGTCCAAGGTCAGTGAATGCTTTTACCAAGTTATGTCTTCATCCCAGGTTTATCCTGATTTGCAGGATGTTTATTTTTCTCCATGTAACTCCTCTCTCGTTTATATCAGCAATCATTTTGTCAAGTTTGTTTTTTTCCAGGGAAATATGACCCGAGAAATTTCCCTGTCCTGTTCAACCTGCCAGGACAATTATTTAAAACAAACCAAAAACCTAAATGGTTTACATGATAGTGGATCATATCCTGCTCCTGCCAGAGAGGATAAGTTTAGGAAGCAGGCAGGGTACACAAATAGGGCCAATGAATAAAATTGATAAGGCAGATTAGTATGTCATTTTCGACAGCTCAGCTATCCTCTAAAACCTGCCAAACTATCTGTGTATCTTGACTTTTTTTTTTACCCTCCTATTTATTGTCTCCTTATAGTCTAAGTCATTTTCTTTCCATATTGCTTGCAGCACTACCCTGTTGTATTTTGCACCCTTGGTTTATAAATCCACTTGAAATTATCCTTGCAGAGAGATCTTAAACCCCCTCAGGCATCAAAGTGGTTCTCCTCACCACGACTTGTCCTAGAGAGGGAACAGACAAGCGAAATGATTTATGAAGCCATCGTGTGTGCTTTCTGAGTATACACTGGCACTTACATTTGTGAGAGTCTACCGGGGCGATCTCTCTTTGAAGCTACCATTTTCCGGCATTTAAGTGTGTAGATAATGAGTGTTGTCTGAGTTATTTATTAGATGTTATTTATTTAATTTATTTCTCCCTTCCTTTCATGCAAATTCCTTGGGTTCTCCACATGTGCTTGCAAACCCTCCCTAAGACTTCATTTGAAAAGTAGCTCATCATTTGGCTTGGAATTCCTGAGTTGTGGGGTGAGGGCAAAGGAGAAAGTGCAGAGTTACTTGTAATGATTTTATAAAAAACAGCAATAACTTGAACGGCTATGCAAGTTAATATTTTTAGATATTTTTCCTTCACTCTAAGATGAGCCAGTTATTTTGGGGGAATCTGTTGTTTATACTTGTGGGGAGTATGGTACCCATGAACCAGCATGGAATTGTTCAGCAACAATTTATAATTGAATGAAATTTGGGAATGCGGTATAACTGGAGAGAATCCACTCTTCAACCCAGGGTGGTCTTATTCTTCTGGGGGACCTTCTCCGATAATGCAAAGCAATTATTTAAACATTTTGTAAAAAAAAAAAAAAAAAAGTTTTTCCTCCTTTTTTTTCCTAGCAGAAATAAAGCTGTGAGTCTTACGAGACATTGTGTTGCATTGTCAGTCTTCAAAGTTTTTCTGACTCTCATCTATTAATTTTCTTGGACTCTGAGTCCCATAAGCAGCAGCAGAAGACCAGCTGGCCCGTCAGGAGGATTTGCACATCTCATATTTCAACTGATCCTGCCAGAAGATTTGAAAGGCCTAAACCAAGTAGCTAGAGGCCTAGAAACACTGATCTCTGCCACTCACATAATCAACCGTGAAATCTGGAATTGAGAAAAAAAATCTCATTTACAGAAATCTAGGGTTATGGGCATTCTAAATCATCAAACATATTACTTAGATGACTTACAGAGAGGGTGAACCACAGGAAGATGAACTGTTACCCAAAATTTCAGTGGGCCAATCAACTCTTCAAACAACTTTCAAGCATGCTCTTTGGCAACTGCTTCTTAATATCTTTTTCTCTAGGTTTCTTTCTTTCAGATTTCTCTAGTTAAAATTTTCTAGGGACCCTTCTTACATGCATAAACTACTGATGATAAAGAAATAATAATAATGATGATAAAAATTAACTTTAATAAAATAGAATTGGTTAATCAAGGGAGAAAATTGGTTTAAAATATTTAAGAAACAAAAAATCAGAATGAAAGTCACCCTCCCACCCCATCCTCCATCTGTTCAGAACCCACTCTCCAACTAGAAACCACTTTTGAATTTTTAGTTTACTACTTACCAGAGATCTTTTATGCATATATAAGCAAATATTAACATTAGGTACATTAGGTACCAATATTAAGTTACATTATCCTCTTCTTTTTCCTTCTATCACTCTTAGCATAATATAACACAGTTCTGCATACTTTGTTTACCTCAACACATACATTTAGGTATTTTCATATGTCATACAAAGTTTCTTAATTCTTTGTTATAGCTGGTTAAATTCCATGTCAAAAACCATAAATTATGGTATTAAATGACAAAATTTAGATTTTTCTGATCTTTTGCAGTACTGAATGTACACGTCATTTATGTGTATTAAGAGAAACTTTACTTAGCAGAGAACATTCTAGAGGAATAAAGATAAACTGATAGGTACCAACAACAATCATATCTAGCTGTTAAAGAATGCTTACTATGCTCTGCCACTTTTCTAAGTGATTTACATGTCTTACTCAATTCTCACACAATCCTTATAAGAGAGACACTATTATCATTCTCATTTTACAAATTATGAAGCTAAGGTATAGAGTAACCTGTTCAAAGTCACACTGCTGGTGAATCGTGGAGCCAGGATTTGAACTAGTTGGTTTATCCAAAAGGTTTGAAATGAATCTCAGTGGTCGTTTGCCTGGTAGGTACATAACGATGTCACATCTGCACAAGGCTAGAGCTGGTGGAAGTGGAGGTACTTTCCGACACCCCTCAAATTGTCCATGTGACATATGACACCCTGTGGTGTGTATGACCCAGTCTGGCCCATACCCAAGTTCTGAATTAGAATCTGAGAGAAGACCCTCTTTCTATTGACAAAAGCTCAACTTTCAATTGTATGTTGCCTACATAGACTATGTAAATACAGGCTAGCTCACAGATCAATGCTTTGTTCCTTAAAAGTGCCCATCGGCCAGAAGGCTTAAATTCATTTCACTGCTGTCATCTCACATAGCTTTAGAGTTTTAGAAAAAAAAATTTAACAAGGAATTATAAATATGAAAATAAAATCTTTTATCAACATAGGAGCATCCTATTTCAAGATTTTTTTCTTTTCTATCTAACTTTGGAGTGTAGTTTGGTGCATTAATGGCAAGCATTGACTTCAGGAGCTAATAAATGATATTTTAGTTATATAATTTACTGGTTGAATAACTTTTGTAAAATTGATTAACCTTGCAAAACCTCAGTTCTCTCAAATTTAAAATGGCAATAATAGTAATGACTTCTCACAGGGTTATGCTGATGAATTAATTGAGATATATGCCCAAAGCATATAGTAAGTATTTGATAAGTGGTATTTATTACCATCCATGTGACTACTCATTGTTATTTGATTACCTTCATGTTGGCTTTTCTCTCTGTCTCCAATATATGTCTGGCAAGTGCTGATGGGGACTGCAGCAGGTTTAGGGAATCCATAGAGTTCTTTAGTTAAGAGAGTTGAGTCGATCAGACTTGGGTTTGAAGCTAACTGGCTGAGTTAGATGCTAACTAGGCAATTTACTCAACATCACAATGTCTCAGTTTTTTTCTTTACAAAAAGTGCATAAAAATTCCACCAAATTCATAGTTGGTATGAGAATTAGAGGCGGTGATAATGCCAGTGAAGGTTTATCTCAGGTTCTGGCACAAGGGAAGAAATTTACTACTGTTATAATTTTTATTACTGAGAGGAGCTGGGAAGAGATGAGGAAATTGAGAACAAGAGAGCAAAGAAGATCCTTTGAATTTATACAGTAAATCATTGACTGGGGCCAATATCAAAATCCAAGGCTTTTGACTAAAACTCCCTCCACTGGAATGTGCTATTTTCTAACTCATCATAAAGGCATCTTACACAGAAACCCTCAAAGGCAAACTTCCTGAATTTGGGTAAGAAGCAGCATTGTATTTTTCTTTGTTTTCTAGAAATTGGCATAGAGCTAAAAGAAGGCTTGTGGTATAGCTTTTTGCTGTCATCTGACCTAGGACTATGGAGGAAAAGAATACTATTATCTCCCAAATACATAGTACTACATATTTCTTTTCTTTTTTTTGTTGTTATTTTATTTTATTTTATTTATTTTATTATTTTTAAAAATCTACATTCTTTTTTACTGAAGTATAGTCAGTTTACAATGTTGTGTCAATTGCTGGTGTACAGCGTAATGTTTCAGTCAGACATATACATACATATATTTTTTTCAATTCAATTTTGCAAATAGTTACTGAGCATTTCCTATGGGCCAGGCACTAAGCCAAGTGTTGGGAATTCAGAAATGAATATATGACCGTGCGTTGTAGGTTTATAGTTTGACAGTGTGTAAATTAATAAAGCATCTCTACCCTGTTATCATTCAATATCGACAGCAATGTGGAGCAAGCAGTTCAAATATTACAGACGCTGTTTGGCAGAGGAAGGCGCTGATACTCGAGACATTTACTGATTAGCTTGGTCAAGCAATGAGTTAGAAGTTAAGACAGAGACTATCTGATTACAATGTTCTGTTTCTTGGCTTGTTTCAGATAAGTAAAGTCCTGCTCTGTTTGTGGTTAAATAAAACCCATTTTCTGGAATGAGATTAGTGGATTTTTATGACAATTCTGGATAACTTACTGGTTGACTAACCTTGGTTAAATGAATTACCCCCTCAGAGCCTCAGTCGCTTTGCTAAAATTGCTAAAATTAATTACTACAAGTACTAAATAAAGCAAAGAAAATTGTAGCCAAGGTTAGGTTGAGATGCCTAGTAAATAGGGAGGTGGTTGATAAAATCAAAGGAATCCCTTTATGGCTATTGTAATACACGTTAAAATAAAATGTTTGGTCAGTATCTCGTATGTATGTTAATGAATGGATTAACTTGCTAAATGTGAACGGAAATTTTTGAAAACAATGGCTAAAGACTCAAGGAAAGGAAGAAGAAATTGTTTATTGGGCATACAAACCAGGTATACATTGCAAAGCTAGGTTCTCAATATTAAGTCAGTCTTCAAAATAAGCCATTTGAAGGAAGTCCCAGATAAAAACCTGTGTAGAAATATGTAACTAAACATGAACCCATGGCAAGCCATGTAAACCCTCTGAACTTTTTCTCATCTGTAAAATGAGATGATCATGCCATTAGACACCTGAAGTTTCTCTCATCTTAATATTTTCATGAGCAGCAAATGCCCATTTTCTCTGACAGATTATGTATATTTTGAAAAACAGTGAATGAGTGGTGATTGAATAAAAGCTAATAGATGAAGCCAAAGTGGACTACGTAACATTAAAATCAAGCTGGTGTTGGGTGCTTTATGTCTTAAGGAACTGGGTGTTCAATTTATCCATTTAGATGACAATTTTATAGGCAATGAACTTATTCTCTAGAGACAACTACTGCAACATGTCTGGCAACTGAAAGGCCCAGAATCTACCCTGAGCTAAGGTAAATTTATCAACAGTCAAACCGAGAAACTGTGTTATTCTTAGAGTTATCCCCTGCCCCCTCCCCCTTAACTGGGAAAGAGTAGGAAGATGTTGTCATGTTGTTCACTTGATTGCAAATACAGCATGTTCTCTGTTATCCATATGAATAATTCCTGTTGCAGACGACTGATGAAAAATATTTCATATGAAGCCTGTTTCATATATGACGGTTAATATATTCCAAGTTTTAGGGGTGTGTGTGTGTGTGTGTGTGTGTGTGTGTGTGTGGTGCCGTGTGTTTATACACACATATTAATGTATCTATATTTAAATAAACATATCAAGATATATATGTATGTATGTGTATATATATTTAAAGGTATATATAGATTTTAATTGAAATATAGTTGATTTGCAATGTTGTGTTAGTTTCAGGTGTACAGTAAATTCAGTTATACATATACATATATACATTCATTTTCAGGTTCTTTTCCATCATAGTTTATTATGGGATATTGAAGATAGTTCCCTGTGCTATACAGTAGGTCCTTGTTGTTTATTTTATATATAGTGATGTGTATCTGTTAGTCCCAAACTCCTAATTTATCCCTCCCCTACCAAAGATATGTATATTTAACACATACATATTGGTACATGTTGAGAACACACACACACATTTGAATGTACTCTAAAGTCAAACAGAAACACTTTTTGGATCGTTTGATTTTTGGCACGTCTGTAGCCTGAGTTCTTTCCTTCATTAACTTCGTGTTACTAACCGAGCTAGAAGGTTAAGCACTGGAGAGAGGAGGCGAGGCAGCACTGGAGAGAGGAGGCGAGGCAGAGCGGCAGGAAGGAAGAGGGGGAGGGTCTAGTGTCTCTGCCGGGCTGGACCTGGAGGGGCAGCCCGATAAAGGTAAGCGCTCTCTCCTCTGCGAGCTGGCCTCCGAGCCGAGGCAGATCCAGGGCAGGCGGGCACGTGGCTGCCCCGCGGAGGGCCAGGCACAGCCGCAAGCTGCTCAGGGACTCCTGGAGCAGACGCTCCCCTGGCTCCCGCTCAGCCCACTGCTGCCAGCCGGCAGCTTCCCTCCTGCCAGACCCCTGGGCACGCTGATGGGAATGGCACAATTACCTAATCCCTGCCCAGAGAGATCTAGGACACATGCAGACAGATGGAGGACCAGGGGGATTCAGAACTGTTTAGCATTGGAGGAGCAAAGGAGACAAGCGCTGGGAGAGGTCTGGATAATGGGCCAGGCTTAAAAGGAAGTTCTAAAGTCTCCTTTTCTTCAAGCGGCTCCCAGGCAAGCTGTTTTCTCACCTGAACAGAAGCTCTGGGAGAAAGAACCCAGACCCCCCTCACTGCCAGCACATACTCTGAGAAAGGGCACTGACCCAGTGTCTGGGTTTCCACAAGAGGAAGTAAACATGAGTATGGAAAGAAACAGAATCTGGGAGAGTCAGAGTTCCAGGAAGGCCCACACAGAGAGGGCGACACAGACCCGGAGATAGAGCAAGACAGCACGAGCATGCGCGTACCGGGTCCCCCTTCCTAATTCCTCACTCTCCCATCGCGCATGCCCACCCTCACCGCCGCTCCCCCGGGTCGGGCCCTCAGCATCTGTCTGGACTCGTGCAATAGTGTTCTTTTAAACTCTTTGCACACAATGACTCCTCCTTTCAGAAGTCCATTCCGATAGATAGATTGACTATCTTAGTCATGACTACCATGTCATGTCTTTGGTCAACATCCTGCATTGGTTTCTCAACCACTATAGAATGAAGTTCAGACTTCCCCGCCTAACATTTAAACTCCGTGAACCAAAATTGGTCTTGGTGTGTCTATATATATATATATATATACACATCACTAATTCTCCCCTCAGTTCCTCAGAAGCCACCCGTCCCACTCTCCCCACCATCTAGCCACCCCATCTACACATGTGTTGCCTCTCTAGATTACTGTTCCTCTAATCAACACAAAGTGAAATTGCTCCCTTGCCTTGTTCCTTCTCTGGAGGGCTCCCTCCTCCATCTTGACTGAGGGAAATTCTATCTATCCTTCAAAGCCTAGTGGAAACTCCTCTTTGATAAAGCCTTTACTGAATATCCCTATAATAATTATTGCAACTTTCTTTATTTTTTTTATTTATTTATTTATTTATTTATTTATTTATTTATTTATTTATTCATCTTTATGTTTATTTTATATTATTGCCTGTTCTTTCTTTATATTTATTTAATTTCTGCCTCCCTCTTTTTGATGTTTAGGGAATCATGATAATTGATTCTACAAGTAAAGTTACTATTTCCACCTATGTCTCCTCTATTGGTTTACAAGCTCCTTGAGAAGAGAGGCCATTTCATCCTCCTGTTACATTAGCACCCCCCAGTGCAGTCCTTTCCACATAGTAAGTAGAAGATAAATCAATTTTTTTTTCCCTTTTGCGGAGCACTTGATCATGTGCTGGGAATTGTGATGTTAGCTTTACATTCCCATGAACTCATACAACTCTGGGGGGAAAAGCATTATTTCTTTACATTTTACAAATGATGGAAAGGAGGTTCAGATATTGTCCAAATCTATTCAACTCATAAGAAGGGAGTGATGGCTTTTTGTCAGTGATTTTTGCACCAATATTTGTGTGAGTGAAAAAGACTGCAAACACTTCATGAGTTTTGTCTGCCCAGTGTCTACTATGCCATGGAACAGAACAAAAACTTGACTATAAAAAAAATTTATAAGGCAAAGCCAGACAGGCCAGTTGAAATAGTATGGAGTGAAATACAGAGATGGATAAAAGTTGCTGAAGGAGGAGAGTTTTAGAGACCAGCAAAACCAGAGGAACAGAAAATAAGCCGTCATAAAGGCTGAGTGAGTCTGAGAAAGAAGGAAGCTGAGGGAGAAAGTCTAAAAGAACAGAATAAAGGCAAGATAAAAGGAGTGAGGGTGCAAATTCTTCCAGTGGCATATCTCAAGTAATTTTGGACATTGTCCAGAGGGCCCAGGGGCTCCATGGCATTGGGGAAGGTGAGGTCCACCTCAGGAAACAGGCAGCTGTTGTCTCTGTGTGTCTCAGGCAGGAGTCGTATGCATTGGTTCCTGACACCCAACACGCTAGGCACCACACTTGCCATCAAACCTCATTGAAAGTTGTCCCTGGTTATCTGTCTTCAGGGCAACAGAAATATTGCCACTATTACTCATTTTGGAGAATAAGATAGGAAAAGATCTCCCAAGTGCACCCATTCACCAGAAGACTTCTGCCTCAACAGGAGAGTTTCCATTTGGTCACTGGATCTATCTTCTTTAATGACAGCAAACAAAACAAGGGTTACCGATGTTGTGGATGAATCAATTTCTCTAGCTCACACAGCCATGGAGGTCTCATGATCTGTTTTGGGCTTGTGATCTGGACAAACTCCGTGTGAATTCTAGGTTTACCACATATTATCATTGACTTTGGACATGATTCATAAACTCCTAGAACTTCAAAATCTTTATCTGCAAAACGATGTCAGTATCTTGCAGGATTTTTGTGACATTAAATATAATTCTTATAATACACATGCATGAGGCTTGCCACCTTATTAGTGATCCATAAGTGGTACTTTGTCATCATTATCATCAGCAGCATCCTTCCCTGCTGCACAGGTGAGATCTCCATCACACTGGGTGAATGGAAAGAGAGACCAAAGAAGAGGCAGAGAAATGAGAACAGGTGACCCGGGGGGTACAAGTAGTGTTCATAATGGCTAAAACCATCAGGAGGAACTACTGGGTCGCAGTCTGGAGTGTGTGACTCAGCTGGAGCCTGAGTACAAAGGGTCCCTAAGCAGAAGCATCAGGGACAGACAGGGGGCAGCTGACACTGTGCCCACAGTTGGCACAGTCCAACAAGATTTTCAAGGATAAGTGGAAAAAAAAAATCAGTCCTGGGAGGGAGCACCGCTGAACCATGCTGCCCTGTTTTTGAGCAGCAGCTGCAAGCAGGGAGAGCAGCTGCAGTTGTTCTCAGAAGCCTGGATTCCCAGGGAAAGTGGGCATCAGGCAAAGCAAATGGGAGGGAGAGGCAAGCGTGGGGCGATGCCCTGGGTTCCCAGGCTGGGAGATGCCACTGCACAGAAATGAGGGGTCTGGGGTGGCAAGGAGAGGGCGCTTTCAGTGTGAAATGATGCTCAGCGTCGGGAGCAGGCTGATGGATGAGTAGAGAGAGCTAGATCAGGGGTCAAGAACTTTCTGGCCATTTCCGCTCCTAGATTGTTGCATAAAAAAGGGCAGATAACAATCATGACAGCTGACCCTAAAGGAGTGCTAACCAGGTGCCAGGAAATGGTCTTCATTTTTTACATGCATGAAGTAATGTAAATCTTAGTACAGTACTATGAAACCAATGCTAACATTGTCTGCATTTTACCAATGAAAGTCCGAGGCACAGAGGGGAACGCAGCTCTACCGGGTCATGTAACAAGCAAGTGACAGACCTGAGATTTAACCTGAAAAGTTTGGCATCTGAGCCTGTATTTTCTCTCTCACTCTCTAGCAGAGCTTTCTAATAGAACGGTCTGCAAAGACGGAAATGGTCTATAATATCGAGGACTTGAAATGTGGCTTGTGCAATCGAGGAACTGAATTTTTAATTTTATTTAGTTGTAATTAATCTACATTTACATAGCCTCCTATGGTTTGGTGCTATACAGTGGATAGCACAGCTTTATACTGTCTCTCTAGAGAGACAGAGCTCTATGGTTTTTAGTTATTATTGTTTTTTCCCATCTACAACTTGTGGGTTTGCACACAGGGATGGAGAATGTGTGATGGGATTTCCACCATTTCCTCCATGCCTGTCCATATGGATGCCATTAATCAAGCAGGGCTCTCTTTCCTACTGAGCCTGGACCTTCCTCAGAATCCATCACAACACAGGACACTAGGCAGTCGCTGTGAAGGACTCCGGCTCTTCATTTGAGAAGAACGTGGTTTCCATCTCCAGGCTCTAGACAGCACCCAAGGGAAGTACCAGGTTTAGGCACTGGAGGGACAGAAGACATCTCTTCTGGCTCTTTGGCATTCCAGCAGCACTGCTTCCTTTCCTCACCATCAGTGGTACCCCCAAAAGTTGTTCTTCACCCACATAATCTTTCCCATTCCGTAAGTCTAAATCTGGGGGGCCCAACTTTAGCAGTGTACTCAAGGTTTTAACCGGTTTTCTCTAACGGCCAAATCCAAGTTACTTCTGCTGCCCTAGCTGTCTGGTCTCTTGTCAACAAATACGAATGGAGACAAAGGAACCTTTTTTTTCTTTCTAAATGCATTGCTGAAGAAGTCGTCTACCAGCATCCACGGTGCATCTCTGCACACCAGAAAGAGATCAGCAGATCTGAGACGAGGGAGATGCTATTTCCTGCAAACCCAGGGGAAGTAACAGCCCTCCAGGTAATCCTCAAACTAGGGTTTTGTTTTGAGCCTTGAATCATCTGAATCACCTACCTTGGCATCAGCCTAAGCCTCTGGAAACTTCAAGGCCTTATGACATTTTCCTATTTGACATTTCAGTATTTTCCTAGTTGATTCCTAACTAGCTGCTTCTTTCTCGGCAGAATGATCTCCCAGCTCCCCTGCCTTCCCGCAGTCTTTGGCTTGCCAAACTCCTACTTGCCTTTCAAGATTCAGCCTGAATGTCACTTGCCCTGGGAAGCTTTTCTGATCCTGCTCCCAACACACACATTTATCTCCCAGGCTGGGTGAGGGCCCCCTGCTCTGTGAGCCAACAGCTCCTCTGCCCACGCCCACCAAGTGTTTTCCTCCCACCTCTGCGGAGCGTCTAACTCACTCCGCCACTGTGTTCCTAAATCCTTCTCCCTTGACACTGTTGACTCATCAATAGTAGGAAGATAAAATACAAACCTCTGTCCCTGGTACCTTGCAAAGAGCTTGCTATACGGCGAGAGTTTAATACATATTCGTTGGATGGACAGAAGAACAAGTGACTGAGCTAGAGACACGATCAGACTCGTGCGGCAGAGCAGCTCAGTGCTACTGACAGACCAACCCCCAGGCCAGGAGCAAGGGAGCCTGCTCCCCGGCCGCGCTGACCTTTTCTATTTTAAACAGAATAATCAAGGACAGACTCTCGCCTCCTCATTCCCCGACACCCCCACAAAATTCCAGTCATTCTAATTTTATCCTCACAGTTGCCCTTCCTCCACCCCTCCACTGGCCCCCCATCACGCACGGTTCCAAAACACTTGGCTTCTCTCTCCCTCTTCCCCAATTGTTCCTCTTTCTATAGCATCGGAATCTCATTGTCATGCCTGCCCTCTTCCCTCCTGACCTCTCAGCCGCCCATTGTTACGTGTCAGGAGGGCCCGGGTGGCAGCTGGGCCCCAGCAGGGCAGACCTGGTGTCCCGAGGGCATCCCTGGCAGGTGCTGGAATACTCAACAGCCAGGCCTGATGTCACCACTCCCGTCCCCTTCTGTAGGTCCCTGGCCCCCTCCCACAGGCTTCAACCCCCTTTCTCAGGAACTGTGGAGGCCTGAAAGATCAGCATGGTTGGACAGAGGCTTAAACAGAGAAAACAGTCACATCTTTTCTCTGAAAAACCTTCAGGTCTCTCCTCTGGGCTATTGCAGTGCTGTGTGTACCCTTATCCAGTCAGACCTCCTATGTGCTATTAGCTGAAATCATCTCCAAGTACCAATTCCAATTCTGAACCTTTTGGTCACCTCCCTCTGCAAAACTCTCACTACCACATCATCTGAGACCTTCAAATGTTGGTTCAATCATTCGAAGTTATCCTCAGCGCTACCCACAAAATAGCCTCTCCCAATTCCAGCATCTCTCTTCCCTCTTGCGGCCCCTTCGAGCACTTTGATGCTCTTCCCCCACATCACGGATCCACTGTTTCCTCTCTGCAGACAGTGGTCTGCAGGGTGTAGCCAACAAACCTAGTTCAGGGCTTGACACGTAGGAACTGGATGCTATGTACCACGTATAGTTCAGGAAGTTTACCCTCATAACTTCATTTAGCTTAAGCCCCCCGCTAACCCACTGCGGGGATATTATCATCCCCGTTTTACAGATTAGGAAACTGAGACTCTGTGCTTCTTGCCCAGAATTATACAGCCAACAGGTGGTAGGACCAAGACTTGGCTTTTACGGTTTTACATTATATGATCTGTCTATTAAAATTTATTAAATATTCAATTAAATTTGATTAATGGATTGTTAAGTTCTGATGATAATGCAAGTGCCAGGGACACAGACTGAAAGGGAGAACAAAGAACTTTAGATATTAGGATGAATGTTCCCAGTTTTAAGAGGGAAGGCTTTTCATCTCCCTGGATTCCACGAAAGGAAAAGGGAATCCGTGTTTACCTGGGCTTGGAGTATGTAGAGACCTAAGAAGGTAGAGAGATTTATGAAAAGACCAGTTTTTAGGTTCTTTCATTTCCTCATTTAAATCCTTCACAGCCATGCCTTATCCTCACCTCCGATAACACCCATACCAATGCCGAGTAATAAATGGCCCTCATACTCAGCAAGAGACCTTCACCATTAAATAGAAGTGTTTATGCACTTGATTTTTGTCCTGCCTTCATCTTGCCCTTTACAGCCCGCACTCTGAAGTTCATAGGCCTTCTCACTGGGCAGAGGACATACTCACTAACATGGACTTAGTCCCTGAAGTGGGTCTGGTTTATAAGCTATTCTCTCCAAGCCTCCTCAAGGCACTGATATGTGTGAATAAGATCTTTAGTAAAAATTCAACTCTAAACTTTTAGCCTTGGCTGCAGACTTAGCCATCTTTTCCCTCGCCCCCCTCCCCGCTCCGGCCTCTGTCACCAAGGGATCCTGACCAGTTCATTAAGGTGTGGGGAAAGTGAGAAGAGGGGGTTTCTGCTGGAAATAAAGAAGACAAGGAACTGAGCTCGGTGGTTCACTTCCAGTTCCCAACAGAGTACTGTGGGGGCTCAGTCTCGCCTGCATATTCATGGTGGCTCAAGGAGGCAGCCACGCAATTAATAGGGTAATTCCTCAATAATTTGTTCTCTGGGGAAGGCTGCTGCCTCACTTGGGGCTTACACAATTAAATCTTCAGATTCCACTTTTGCATTTGAATTGTACCCAGAGCTGAGAAATGGACAACTTGTTGGGTCCCTGGGGCAAAAGAATATTTTTTGAAGACAGATAATAGCTGGAAGCTAGGGATTCTGATCAGGAGGACATACGACCTGCTTTCAGCTTGGACCTCCTCCCCTGCCGATGCCTCACCTCTGCCTTCCGTCTCCAAGTCTGGCTCTCTTCCCAGATGCTCCCTGTTCCTGCTCCAGGGTGTTGTAGACAAATGGAGTTTTGTAAACCAAGTTATATTTTCAATAAGCAGTAGTTAATTTGTCACTTGAATGACTAATGTATTGGAAAATTTAAAAGAGGCAGACTCTTCTAAAGGCAGCCTTCTTTATTTCCCTCTTTTTCCTTTCTTAAAAGAGTTAATTGTACACTGGAGTTTCCTTAAAATTAGTCAGACCTGTATATATGTAATTACTCTGACATGACTTCACATTTTTGAAACTTCTGTGATCAATAATTGGTGATATTGGTCGTATCCCACCATTTCCCAATGCCTCGGTTTCCATCTTGGAAAATGGAGGAGGGGGGAAATGAATCTCTGTTCCTCCATACCAAAGCAGACTAGTCCAATAATAACTGAGTGCTTTGCTAGAGTAGGGGAAGGATGGCTCACAACTGCTTTCCTAGGCAGTCAGCGGTGGTTATTATCCTAGTGATGGACAGCTAGTTACATCAGGGAAAATGACTAAGGTTCAAAGAAAAGATTGTGGTACTCTTTCCAGCTGCCTTCCTGCTTCCAAACAATCTGCTCACCTATATCAATAATATTCATATCACATTTTGAAGTCATGCAAGAGATGGCTTCGAATGATCCATGTCAGTAAGTATGTAGCAGCAACTAACAACAGTATTTGATAATACCAGCCATCTTCATAGTAACTGATATCTGTTAAGTGTTCAATCATACTTGTCAAATGAATAGATTATAGGCTGAATTTTTAGTTCCATTCAAATACATTTTTCATTGATGTGTGTGTGTGAAATCAAAAGCAGTCTATATATAACGGTCTAATATTGAAGGGAACTTTGCATTACTTCTTTATTTCTAACGATGATTTCAGGGTTCCTTTTGTTTGTTTTTTGGCAGGTCATTTTGTCTTATACATAGCCAAGTTTCTCTTTTCTCTTCTCTTCTCCCCTTTACTGACTATCAATAATTATTTTCCCATAACTCTACCAGTTTCCCTAGTTTAAGATTGCTGATTCAATTTTGGCTGAGGAGTTTGGGATCTCTGACCCATGGTAAGCTTTATTTGGTCTCTAGCTCTTTTTGGCCACTCTTAAGGTCCAATCCTGGATTTCTCCCCTTCTATGGAGAAGCTACTGCCTCACACTGATATGACAATGACTTCAGCTTCCACAGGTTCTGTGGAAGGGTCAGATTTACAAAGTCATAGGTGAAGGAGGATATCCCCTCTCTCTCCACACGGTGCCCATTTTATACACAAGACTCCTTCAGCTTATCTTCAAATCCTACTCTAGCCCCTGAATTCTCTGTGAGGCAAACAACTTGATGTCTATCCAAGACTGAGTTTAACGTTTTTATTTTGTGTGTATGTGTGCTCTGTATTCACCCAACCCTCAGTGAACAGGGTTTAGAACAGCTTGTTGTGTATACAGAGCCTTCCCCATTTAGAATGAAATCAGTTCTACCAGATGGTAATGAAAAGGTTGTTGTAACTCATTTAGCATTTAGTCTCTCTCCTTGGATTAAAGTGAAGGCAGAGATATGATTTATTTTTTTTCATATCTTTATATTTCTCTGGATCTAGTACAAAATCTGGTGCAGAGAAGATGCAATGTGTAGTTTATGAATTCAGTAGATAATTGGTTAAATGGGCTCTTAGGCATTGGTAATGTAGGCTAAGCGGAGAAAATCTTGGTCTAATTTCTAAAGAATCTGTCGTAGATTATACCTGCCATAACGTCATGCAACACTATATTGCAATAGAAAAATACCCAAGTTGGAACTTAGATCAATGCCAAATGCATCCTAGATATTTAATAAATATTTGTTCAGTAAATGAAAAACTTCAATCATAAGTTTGATTTGTACAGCAAATCATAAACTCAAACTAGGGGACATGGAGTGGGTTGTAGCAAATGTGCTGAGGAGGTTGTCAAGGCAACAACTGTATTAGACAAAGTTCATCAGACAAGGAAGATTTTATTCAAGGGTATTGCAGTAGAGGAGAGAGGCCGGATCTCAGTCTGAACTCAACTCTGCTAAAACAAAGAGCGGGAGGGTTTTTAAACATTGGGGTGATCTAGGGGAACAGTACAGGGAGACATTAGCGGGGAAGTCATAAACCATCTGCTCGGTAATTAACTTTATCCAAAGTGAAAACAAGCTTCTCATAGCTCTAAGAAAATACGGTAGTTTTGCAACTTGGAGCAAGCAAGCCTCCCACTGAAGTAAGGCTCCTACCTTCCTCCAAGGACTGGGAAAAAGGGGCATTCTCTTCCTTGATGGCTGCCTTTCAAAGAGATGGCTTCTGGGTCCTTAAGAAAAACAGTATTGGATTGTAAAACTAGGTAAGAGGCTTTTACAAGTATCTGCATCTCAAAGGGCAGAAAAAGAATTTACAATTACAAGTCTTCTAAAAAAAAAAAAAAAAATGGAGGCCAGGGACCCAGGGTCAGCAGATGCCTGTCCAAACTTCAGTCAGGCTGATGGGAATGTTAAGGCTGTCTTGGTCAAGGTCGCAGATAACCCATGACTTAGTTGAACTTGCCCTGCTTTGAGAGTCAGCCCTGCTGGCTTTTCGACACAGCTCCTTTTAAAGTTATTCTGTGGCTCTGGTCATGCCACTTAACCTCTCTGAGCAGGCTTCGGGACAGGCGAGGATACCAGTGACGGTTCCAGCTCCTTGGCAGGTCCACTGTGAGGATCTAGTCGCATCAGATCCAAGAACACTTTGTAAATCACAGCACTGCACTGTTGTACTGGGAGGAGGGGGCTGAAACTTGTCTATTTTCTTCAGATTTGGGAGCTCTGTGGCTCTGTCGCAGACCCTCAGGTACCTTCTGCATTATGGAAACTTCTACGGGAGCCTTTGCCTGGGTCCCTCGTGAATCAGAGCGGTCACCTTGAGATCTTCCAGTCCACCTCATAGTTTTAAATGAGTGGAGACCTAGTTCTTAAACGAGGAAGGAACTTGCCCTTGGCCATACCTCAGTCATAGCAGAACCTAGGGCCCCAGCCTCTATTCACTACACAGTTATGCATAAAATGGTCACCAAAAGAGCAAGCCTTTCCCTCAGGAGCGGCTCTGCAGGCCCCCTCTCTAGGACGCCACCTTTACTCTGGGACTTCTCTTTACATTGCCCTCCGTTTTTGTCTGATTGAGGCTTTGACAGTGGGAAATTTTTCCTGTTGCCAGTTATCCAAGGTTCCCTTTCCCGTGTCTCCGTGTCCCGCTGAGGTCTTGGCTGCCCAGACACAGGGCAGGCTGGCCACGCAGGAACGGGACTGTTTTCTGGGCACGAGTTCATGGATCTCTGTTTGTCTGCCGTGGTTTCCCCCTTCATCTCCCAGACGAGAGTGAAGATTTGATGATTTGGAGGGCCTAGTGACAGACCTGCAGCAATCTGGGCAGGGTGACCCCGAACTTGATCCCTGCAGCCCCGGGCTAATCCCTACCTCTCTTTCCCGGCCCCCCTCTCTGGAGGTCAGGCCATGAGGGTGCTGACGTGGGTGTGGGGGTGGCGGCAGGATTTTGAGCTGCCCTCTCTGTCAGCTGGTGTCTGTTTTCACGACAGATGGTGGGTGGTGACGTGGCTCTATTGTCCTCCCTTCCTGCCCTGGAGGGAGATCCCTTTGCCAGCAAACATGCTTCACTTCCAGAGGAAATCGCATCTGCCTCTAGGGGCAGGTCCAGAAGGCACCCCTGCTCTCTCTCCATCACATCCCTTGGCCCGAAAGCCACCCTTCACTCCTTTAAGGCCCAAAGAGTAACCTGTTGTTCTCAGTCGGCTTTAAGGGCTACAGCGAAGGAACAAGATTAACCTTTCAAAGGAGTCACTAAAATTAGATGTGGAGTGTTTTTGTTTTTTTTTTAATATAAGGATTATTAGATATGACTCAATGAGCTCAAAAATTTTAAATTGGTTCATAATCAAACCAGCTTCTTTACTCCATATTCTTCTTTTCTGATACACTCTCTCCCCATCGTAATGCTGCAATAGTTTCCCCTAAGATTGTTCACTAGAATTTTTAATTTTAGACACTGGAAAGTGGGCCGTACTTCATGGAGAGCTTTCAGAGAGCTCATTGGTGCTTAAATTTCAGCACCCATCAGAATTGCGTGTGTGTGTGTGTGTGGGAAGGGCAGGAGAGCTTGCTAAGATACCGATTTTAGGGCTAAACCCTTAGATTCTTACTTAATAGCCATGACTACTCTGGAGTGTGTGCGTTTTTGGTAAGAACTCCAGTGACAATAAACTTGAAAAATATTTCCTAGGGTTTTAGGCTGAGGCTATTCATTTAGCAGATTCAAAAACATATTGGGGGTGACTAATAGGGGGAAATGTTTGGAAGACTTGTTGCTAATGGAGGGAATAGGAAGGAGGAAAGAGAAGTGCAGTTAAATGAGAGAAGAAAGAAGAGGAATTTGCGAATGAAAGGGCTCAATGACTTGTGGGGGAAAAAAGTCCTGGAAACCTGAAGATGAAGGCTGAGGTGGAGGAATTTGGCAGTCCCCCTCTAGTGCGGAAGTTCTTAGGGTGCAGAACCATTTCCAAATAATACTATTAAATTTCGAGGGGGGGGGGACCAAACTAGAATTAAAATGAAAACAGTCCTGGTTTATGGAAGTTGTTGAGCTGAGAGCCTGAAATTTGGACCTTCAGGACCATGTAGATCGTAGGGGCTTTAAGATGCCTTTGCTCACACCCAACTACTGGAATAACAGTAACGATAACAAGTTGTATTTCTAGAGTGGTATAGTGGTTAGAATATCAGTTTTGTCATTATATCAATACATCCAACGTATTTGTGATTTAAGAGACAAGGTTGCTTTTTCCCTTACAAAGAGTCTAGAAAGTGTGAGCAGAAGCAATAGGGTAACTACTGGGTTATCAGAGACTCAGGATCCTTCCGTCTTGTTTTTCTGCCATCCTAAACAGGCAGCTCTCATTCAGCTCTAAGACGGTTACTCTTTCTCCTCCCATCATAGTCACTTTCCAGCCAGAAGGAAGGACAGCGACGTGGGGAGGAGGTGTGGGAGAGAGAGGAAAAGGTGGGCACCGGGAGTGCGATCTGTCAGTTACAGACACCAGCGACCTGAGCTTGGTCACAGCGCCACCCGCAGCTGTGAGGACACTGAACAACCACATGGTCAACTTCACCTTACAGTCTAGGTCAGAGCAGAAAGGCGGATACTGGTGAGTTTCAATGGTTTTCCCCACCAGCCAGTTATAGTTCCTAAAACCTAGCAGATGAATCCTATCGTATTCTCAGCGTGAGACCCGGAACACTGTCAGTACTAGTTCCCTTTTCAGGTGAGAAACTAGGCAAACGTGACAAGCGGCCAATTTTGACTTTGAAATCAGACGAGTCTTTTGATTACAAGTTTTCTTTCCTTTCCACTCTGCTGGGATGTTTTCCATTAAAACAATGTGAAGACAGCGCTTTCCTGACCTTTCTGATTGTATCCTGTAACGAATTGCAACTTACATCCCTCCAGACACCTTTTAGTTTAGGCAGCCCCCTTTTCCTCTCCTCCCGGCCCCGCCTCACACCCCCATCTCTCTAGACCCAGTTGGAGAGAGATTTCTAGTTCCCTCACTTTGAACTCAACAGCTGCCAGGAACCAGAGGGTTATATTTTGTGGTTATTTTAATACAGGGTTTGGGAGCAGCCTCTCAGTTTAATCCTTGGCAGATAAACTCACAGTAGAGAGATTGGGAGTTATTTACGAAGACTTGCTGGCTGTGGGAGATTGGACAGTTGTTAATCTTTTCAGCTGAGGTTGAGGGAACCCATTTTAATCAGAATTTGTACAGGAATAATCCTTTCTTTAAATTCTGGCCCAATCCCTCCAATAATTGCAATCAGAGCTGTGCTCTTTGGAAGACAGTGTGTTAATACGGAGTTTAAAGGGCTGAAATAGTCCCAGGAAAGAACCCAGCAAGAGCTCTGATCAACATTCTTGAATAACTTAAGGCTGCTGTGGTGGAAGGGGTCTAACAGTCACCTTCCTTCCACCTGTGTCTAGGGAGACATTTGAAATTATACCACGTGCGACCCTGGGAAAAGGGAACAAAATAAAGCCCATCATGACTCTCTAGAGAATTTTACTCCAAGAAAGAACTGATAAAAGCAGGAAGGGTTATTTTTACACAAGCCTATAGAGGGGGACTTCTGATGACAGTGCCACTGAGTAAATACAGAATTGTGTTTGTGTGGGGAAGAGGGCATCGCTCAACTGAAAGCCAAGAGACCAAGTATGTTAAATTTGAAATCTTTCAGAATCAGATGCTGAGATATGATTAGACAAGCCAGGGAGTTGGGGGGGAGAAATGCGTATGAGGGATTGGGGGGAGGGAACAAGGGTGGGAGGAGAAAGCCCTCAGACCATGATACAGGTCTGGTACCTATGAAAGCAGAGAGGAGGGGAGCAGGATCGTGCAAGAAAAGACTCCAACTGCAGCATAGTTCTAACAAAGTTCTGGCTGTGTCAGTGATGAGTCCCTGAGCCCAGGTGGTCTGTGGGAGGAGTCCTGCATGTGGTGGGACCTGGCCTGTGCTTAGTCATTAGCTGGGAGCACCCCAGGGATAGCGCGGCATACATGGTGGTGGATCTAAAGCAATGAAAGCTGGGGCTGTCAGCCAGCTACGCTCCCTGCGGTAGGTTCTTCTGCAGAAGATCCCAGTAGCTTCTTTCCTCGACCACCACACCTGGGTTCTCTGTTGTGTGACTTGAGTAAGTTCCTTCCCTATCTGGGCTTCGGTTTCCTCACGTCTAAAACAAAATGGCCTTGCCTAGGTGACCTTTAGGTCCCACGCATCTCTGTCCATCTCTGATTTTACAGAGTCTCAACCTTTAATCCCTACAGGGTGGATGAGTGCGTGTGTTGGGCAAGGACGGGAGGCGGGGAAGGCTGTAGTGGAGAGAGAATGTGTTAATAGCTGGGAGGAAAGATGGATCATTCTGTCAGGTGCCTTCTTTCTGTCTCAGCCCTCCAGCTTTTCTGTCCTCTGTGCTCCAACCTGGGCGATGGCTGGGCTGGCCACAGCTTCAGCCTAATCTAATCTAATCTATCAGAGAGGTAATGAACTATAAAAGTGTGGATTCAATTACAATTAGAAGGGAGTTTTGTGTTGGCTGGAGTCCTGTGCTAGCCAGAGAATGGAAACTCAGGCTAGGCTGAAAGGCCCCATCTGTGCTAGCAAGGTCTGCCGTTAGGGGCTGGGCCAGAGCTTCTTGAACACAATGAGGAGAGAACAGAACTCATATCAATGATTTTTTTTTTTAAGGGAGAAAAGTATTTTTAGATTTTTGTCTTCTTTCAGGACAAGACCAGAGAGGAAAGAAAGTTTTCTTTGGTTTTCTTACCCTAATTTCTCACATAAAGCCCAGGTATACCCAGAATCTTTATGGCTTCGGCTTTTTCTTCTCTATCAAAGACTCCTGGACCCTCACCTCTCAGCCTCTTCCTAAATGGTAAAGCTTTAAGCAATGGAATAGCCTGTCCTCTGGGTTTTAAGAAAGATCTCATTCACTAAGGATATACGTTAGCAGTCTTTTCCAACCGGATCTCTCATTTAACTTGTTGGTGAAATAATTGGTTACTAGACGTATTGTAAAACCAATAGGTCTTGGTTATACATTAAATGCCAATTGATTGGTAGTCTGAATTATTTCAAGTGTACCTCATCAACAAAAATGTCAGTGGATTCAGCATAAAGGTTTATGGTACTAAATGTCAAGCTAACTGTGAATTTTGTTCTGTATCTTGAGTAAGTTTATAATAACGTCCTCGTGAGCTATCAACAAAACATATGTACTTTAGTGAACTATGGATTTTCTAATTAAATTAAAAAAAAAAGAAAGAAAGATCTCATTCTTTTGGAACCCTTACAAGCCCTGCCCCCAAACCTCTGGGACATTCATTCTTCCTGTATTTTTAGTCCAAAATTATACCTGTCTTTCAAAGTCCAGCTTCCTGCACTTCCGAAGGATGTACCCTCAGAAGACTCTCAGAGATAGAATCTGCTTCTCTCTCCTAAATCTGCATTACACGGTGGAACTCTCCCAGTGTATCTGTCCTATTTTGCCTTGCATTAGAGATATTTGCATACTTGTTTTTACTCATCCTTCTTATCTTCTTTACTGTGCTAAATATCTTTGATTTCAGGGATTTTTTTCCCCCACCAATCCCTATATCCTCTGCACTGAGCCCATCTTTAATTAGCATGTAATATTCATTACATACAAGCTTACTGAGAAGAATACTTACTTGAGAAAGATTGTCTTCTCTTTCTCCTTTACCTCTTTGCTGCCCTTCTTCCCTGCTTTGCTTAATTTCCTTTTCCAAAGGGAACACCAAGCAAGCCAGTTAAAAAAACAAAGTGAATTTTACAAAAAATGAAGTCTTTTTTTTCCTTGCATGGAAGGGAAGACCCTTGTCCCTTGACCCAATTATAATTATTCTACTTGAATATTTGAATTATACCTGAATTTGACTTCTACTTGAATTATAACTTGAAATGTTATAATTTAAAGTATAACTTTGGGGAGTCCCAGAGCAATATATGGCTTTTGCTGTATGAACTTAGTTATAAGACTGTCTATGGAATTGTGGCAATATTCTTTATATATGTGTTTTTTTTTTAACCTATCATTAAACAAGTAATAAAAGTATCCTTCATCCCAGCACTCTCTCTTACTAGTAATATGATCTTGGGCAAACAAAATTTCTCAATGCCTCAGTTCCCTTATTTTTAAAACAAGGATAATAGTTGGACCTTCCTCAAAGATCTTTTGTGCAAACATTGTGTGGTAAAGCAAATGATATATAAGTATTTGCTGTGTTTATTATTTTTATTGTCAAATTTAATTAAAAACAAAGAAGCAAAATTAAAAATATATCTATAAGAGTCACTCATAATCTATTACCATGTGTCCAGATTTCTTTGGAGAATTTTTCTTTTTTAAGTGGCTAAAAGTTTTTTTTTTTCTTTCAATGGCTACATTTGTGTCCATATGTGAACCAAGAATATTTTGAGGATTCCTAAAATGTCAAAAAAGAGAGCTGAACTTGTGAGCTTACACGGGTTCTCACATGAGACTGATCTAACTTGCACTGAAGAACACCTGGGGCGTGTAGGGAGTAAGAATTCATCACTCTATTAGGGAGTGGGAACCATGCATGGGAGGGCTTCTATTTTAAAATCAGGCAAATAACATGAAAATCAGATGCAAAATAAAACCCAGATTAGCATATAATCACATTAGCAGACTAATTGAGTCAGGAGCTCAGCACTTTGGGTAATAAGGTTGCACCCTTCAAAGGGAGAATAAGACAAGTCCAAATTGTTTATCCATCCTTCTATTTCCATGCAGAGCAGAGGGTCCTGGGACCAGATGTGGCCAGGGTCCCATCCGGGCACTTAGCACAGTATCACTTCCTCTAGGGGACCCATAAGAGGGGATTAGGGGTCATAGACTGAGTCGGGCAGCCCCCAAAGGCCTGAAGGATTAGCATTTAATGCAGCCAGCTTTGCAGAAAATCGGGCTCAGATGAGGCTCTAACCTCCTTTATTTATCTTTGTTTTTCTAAAGCTCTAAGAATGAGGCAGTTTCTTTTTCTTTTCCTATGGTGAAGTTTTTTGTTTTTTTTTTTTTTCTATCCTGAGAAGCTGGGGGTGGGGACGGGAACGTTGGATCTACAGGTATTTGGCAGTTCTGAAATAAAGCGTTTCCCTTCAGTCCACACTTCCCCTGTCCCTTCTGGTTTTTGTACTTCCCGGTTACCTTTTATCCATCCTCTCCTCCTAGATGTCTAACCCCGACTATTTCAATTGCAGTTGCTCCTTTACCCCTCTTAAGCCTGAAAGGAAACAGCAAAGTCCGTTCTACTTTCCAGCCCGCTCAGCCTACTTGGAGCAACTGTTAATGCTGATAACTTCCCTTTCAGTCACTCAAACCGTCTCTGTGTAGTGCTTAGGACGTACAGGCCAGGCACTTCCAAGCCCCCCTGGGAAATCATTACGATACATCAGAGAACACTAGAATAAAGCGGACTAGAACCTAATGCGATCATACATCTAGACAGACTACGGATTCTTCTAGTTCAGTTCCTTCAATTTTACTGATAAGTAGGATGGATTTATGAAAGTTCACAGTCCAGAGGCATCGGCTCCTTAAAAGCCTGAGACCTGATCACAGAACTACAGAGGCTTCCCTCCCCCCAGGTACTGAGCAGCCCCCTACAGGGGTCTCTTGGGACAGACCCCTCCCCTGGACCCTCTGCTTTAGCTCCTCTTTGAAGTACCTAGATATCAGTATCTGATGCATATTTCCCGAGTTGTTTTACAGATGCCAAAACCCCCATCAAATGGAAGAAATTACGTACTTGCTGACCATGAGCTTGCAGCCTCCAGACCTCCTGGAGCCTAAAGATTGACAATGTTAACCTTTGTAACACCGCCCTGTTGCCTCACCAACAACTAATCAGAAGATTGCACACGAGCCACTCACATACCCTGGGGCTCCTTTCCCTCACCTTGCCTTTAAGAATGCTTCCCTGTAACCCACCCGGGAGTTCAGGTGTTTTGAGGACCAGCTGCCTTGGACTTCTTGCTTGGCGCCCTGCAATAAACCCTGCACTTTCCTTCACCACAACCCGGTGTCAGTAGATTGGCTTCACTGTGCGTGGGTGAGCAGACCCAAGTTTGGTTCGGTAACACCCACCCCTCACAACCACATTACTAAAGGTCTATTTGCAGCCACTCCTTTTACCCAGCACATGTCTGGTTATCAAGAAAGCAATTGCAAGGCATGATGAAAACACAACTTGAAGAGACACAGAAAGCATCCGAGCCAGACGTGGCAGCAGTGTGGGAATTATCAAGTTCACAGGCGCTTTTTTAAAAGTGCCTCCAGGATCTAGCATTAGAATGAAAAGGATAGGATGCTGTTCCATCCTTCAGGGGCATTTGTGTCTAGGGAGAGACAGACTTTACATGACCACAAAAATGTGTGGTATTTGCTAGTATAAAAGTATCAGCCCAGTACTGCATGTCGCAGAGAAAGGAAATTGGTACAGAGAGAAGATGGAGACTGCTATAAAGACATTTAAGGCATTCATTAAGGGGTAAAAATAGAGAGAAGCATTCCAAGCAACAGGAAATGCCAGGGCAAAAGACAAGCTTGAAAGTAATCTAGGTGCCCTGGGAATAAGGAACATTCTAAGGGATCAGTGAGTTGTATCACTGGGTGGTGGTGTGCGTGGAGGGGACGGGTTAAGGATGAGTTCTGGTAAACTATAACCAAGTGGCCAGCCTAAAAGTGTTTGGACTCGGGCCTGCTGGTGATAGGGAGACTGGCATTTTCACACAGAGAAGTGGCAAGATTCCATGTCAGTGGCTGGTCTCCTGGCCCTGGGATTGGTCCACGTTGGAGAAGATGTTCCTAACAAACCGATGTATTCCGGAGGAATTTTTGTTCAGTCTTTAGGATGGTCTGTTTTCTCTGAATCGGATTTAGAGAGACACAGATGACCCAGAGCCTCTTTGATAAATGGGGAGTCGGAGGCAGAGAGGGCCCAGCGATGTTCTGTCCGCAGACCTGGACTCCTCTCCCATCCTTCCGCAGGCTCATGAGAAACTTCTGCAAGGTGCCAGCCTGGTATTCATACCCCATCTGTCATGATCCCTGACTCTCATTAGAGTGGTGGGCAGCCCCTTTCAGGGCTACCTCCACCTCCCTCTCACCCAGCCTCGACACCCAAACAATCAAACAATCGGGCCAGAGTCCCCTCAATTGTTTCCTATGGAAATCAGGCGTGTGGAGCCCCTGGGGGAAGAGCTCTGCTCTCTTATATTCATTTTCTTCCAGGGAGGACGGGGATTGGGGAGGGCTAGCCCTTCGCATATGCCTGAGAGAGAAAGAGACAGGAAAAGAGAGGCGAAACCCGAAACCCACAGGGACTGAGAGTGGTTTAGGGTAGAAAAGGCTAAGGCAGTAACAACAGAAGCGCTTGCCTACATCATAGACACTTTCGTTTGGGGAGAAGGTCAGATTTTGAGGGTCCTGAAAACTGAGAAGCAACTTCATATCCAGCCATCCTGACTATTAGCATGTTAATTATATGAAGGTGTCTTAGCATGAATGGGATAAAGAGACACCTCATTTGTTTTACTATTACATCAAGAACCCCCCAAGCGAGCGGAACACCAAGAAAGGTTGCTGGTCATTTGTTTATTTTTGTCCTGCTGGACAGAGATGGATAAAATTATTTTTTTCTTTTAAATTGGTTATTCAGTGATGTTTGCCAGAATGTTAGTGTTGTGCAGACAAGACATCTGCAGGTTCGACAATTGTTTTTAGACTTCATCTGGATATTGGCTCTGAATACTTCAGCATTACTTTCAAACTAAATTAGAATTACTTTGCAATTAGCCACCAATATCTGTATCATATTTATATCTCCTAGGTATCTTGTTAGACATCCAAAATTTTAAGTGTACCTTGTCCGTAGCCCTTACCTTCTACCTCTCCATTCCAAATTCTTGCAAAGAAAACACACATAAATTACTGTGTAACTATTTTTTTAAAATCCCAGATTGCTGTCTTTATTAGAGAAACTTTTGATGTTATGAAATCAGAGAGATTCCTGCCAAACTGAGACATTTGTATCAGTTGGAGCTGAGATAGACCCAGGGCCCAGGTGTTCTCCCCAAGGGGCAATGTGGGTGGGTGATGGGGGCTGGGAGTGGGACCAGAGGGTTAGCGAATGGACAGATTCAGACAGCTGAGGTTTTTATTTGATTTGATGATTCTATTTGATTTGAGGAATTTGATTCTTAGACACAGAATAACCCTGCCCTTCCTTTAGTTTTTATTTATACCCCAATGCGGGTATAAATACCAGGGACTGTTTTATAGTTTACCTAGTGTTAATTTTTTGACAGCATCTTATTAGAACACTTCCTTTTTAATTTTATTTTTAATTTTTAATTAAAAAAAGGCTTCATTTTTTTTTTCCCTAATGGAGGTACTGGGGATTGAACCCAGGACCTTTGTGCATCCTAAGCATGGGCTTTACCACTGAGCTATACCCTCCCCCTAAAACACTTCCTTTTTTGGAAAGTATAAGGGATTCCCCATTTCTTACTGAATTAAGTAGTAACACTGACAATAGTCTGACATTCAAAGCCTCCACCAAACAGTCTTAATCTACCACTATAATCATTTTTCCAAATACTTTCTGATCATAGACTTTACACTCGTGCCAAACCGGACCATGTGTTTTATTTTCCATCAATATGGACTCTGCTTTTGGACTTGCTTACACAGTGCTTTTGCTCCTGTGCATCCTTGTGCTGGGAATTCGTGTATTCTTCCTCCTTCTCTTCTTGTCTCTACAAACCTGTCATAATCATGCCTGATTTCTTGAAATCAGTCAGATGGGATTGGGTTCCTTCCTTTAAGTCTTCAGGACAGTTCTTACCTCATTGGTGTTATTTACAGCTTTTTAAAAACCATATTTATCAATTTCCCAAGTGTAGCCCAGACTCTCATTAGAGCAGTGGGTGGCTTCCCCTTAACCTTACCCCCATCCTCATCCCACCAGACCCCTATACCTGAAGAATATATCTCTCCTACTAGTTAGGGGAGAGATAATATATACTTCAAATTATATATATTTTGAGAGAGAGTGTGTGTGTTTGTGTGTGTGTACGTGAGTGAATTTCAGTATCTTTGCATCTTCCAGCTTTGGATCTTAATTTATTCAATGTAAAATTAAAGGGGTGTGTTTCAATGATCTTTAACATGTATGACTGATTGACAAAGTATTACAGATTCTACAATCCTTTCTACCTCCTTCACTAAGGGCATAATTTCTGATCGTCAGAGGGCAGGGACTAGCCTTTAAAAAGAGTGTCTTACAGAATCTCTCTTATAACTGTTTGTTTATTTGAATCATAAACAAATGTCTAAAGTCTGCTTTGCTTTGTGAAGTTCAGATCAAGCCTCTTTTCCCTCAATGCCCTCCCCAGTTAGCAGAAGTCCTGCTGTGACCGCGGCATCCCGCCCCAGCCCGGCCCCAGCTTGCTGGGACTCAGCTCTCCGGAGGGGCTGTGGATGCTGGGAGGTGACAGATGGCTCGGCAGCAGCAACAGTTTGAGGAAGGAGTCAGTGAGGGGACTCTGAGAAGGGCCTTCGTAAGAGGTTGAAGAAAAGACCCCAGCGGGGTATAAATATCAGGGATTGTTTTGTAGAGAGGCTTTCCCAGATTTGGACTAAGGACACAAGTATAAAACACAAAGCTTCTTTCTTGGGCAAACATTGACTTAACTTCCACTTTCCCCACCATCTTCAGAAGCCTCTGCACAGGTTACTTTTCCCTGCTGTCTCTTGCTGGTCAGCCTCCTTGTATAACCTCAGACAGGGTCCGTTCCTGATTCAACAGGTTCTGGGAAGAGGCCAACAGCTCCCTCAAGCCCAGGGCTGAGGCCCTAACCCGCCACCTGAGCTCTGGGGCTAGAGCTCTCGAACGCTGAACTCTCAGGGCCGGACGGATGCTAGGAAGCCGCGGAGACGTGAACGCCTGGCCGGAGGCCCTGGCGTGGCAGGAACGGCCAGGGTGCGGGCTGGACAAGGTTGCTATGATTTCGTTTCCAGTTTCTCTCTGGGCAAGTGATTAAACCCCAGGGTTTAATCACCATGCTGTTGAGTCTGTTCACTCACGTGCAGCCTTGGGGAGAGCCCCTCCCTCTGGGGCCATGAATTCTGCAAATCCTCGACCTTCTGAGCCTGTTACACCAGCACGGCAGGATTAGACGCGGTGTCCGCCTAGTGGCTGCAGAGGAGAACAGCAGCTTGGAAGAGCCGTGTTCCTTAATCACCTTCTCTTCAGGATGTTGGAAGAGAGAACAGGAGGGAGTGATGACAAGAGACGTCATCCATCTCACTCTCGCCAGGCCAATGTGTTACAACACCTCGTTCAGGCAAGTTCTTCTCAAGGACCCATCACATCACTTCCGTGAAAGGCTAAACCTATTAATTTCATTCAACACACTGGGGATTGATTTAAGCATCTTTTTCTGAGAAAGAGTGATAAAGTCAGTGATTGTGTGGTCAGGGATATTAGACTTGAGTGTGACTTGAGCAAGTACTTAATCGGTTGCACATCCATTTCCAGACTGGTAAAATGAAGATGATATTTTCTGCCTTATGCAATGATTAGAATTAGTGCTTTACAGTTTATGAAAGTGTTTTATGGAAGTTACAACTTACATCATGTATGGTGCTATGGTAGATGTCACGAGAGATTATTGATACGAAAATGTAAATTAGACTAATAGGAGGAGTTATATAATTAAGGATCTTAATCCTCACATAATTCTCAGGGAGATTTGAGATTTCTACCCACTTTCTAGATGGGAAACCTGAGGCACAACATGCCAAATGACCACAGAACAAGTCAGGGTCAAAATGAAATTAGACTTATCACATTGTTTTTCGATCATTCCAATATACACAGTTGGCCCTCTGTATTGCAGTTTCTGTGTCCGAGGAGTCAGCCCACTGTAGATCAAAAATATTCCAGAAAGATTCCAGAGAGTTCCAAAAAGCAAAACTTGAATTTACCCCTTTCTGGCATCTATTTACATAGTATTTAAGTTGTATTAGGTAATATAAATTACCTAGAGATGATTTAAAGTATACAGGAAGATGTGTGTAGGTTATATGCAAATACGACCACATTTTATACAAGAGATTTGAACATCCATGGATTCTGGTCCTAGAACCAATCCCCTGTGGATTCAGAAGGACAACTGGACTCGTTTATCAAATGATAGTATAGCACTTGTTTCTCAAACATGCCTGAGTCCAAAGTGCCAATTCAATTATCCTTTGACCTCAGAGAAGTAGAGATAGGTTATTCACTCCCCACATCCCCACCCTTTTCATCAATGATGTTTTGTGGGGTTTAAAAGACAAATTATTCCAAGTCCTAAGGGAGGTATGGAGGAAAAGAAATATTATTGTACGTTACTGTGCTCTGTTCACTGATATAACTGTGGGGTACTTTACATTTGTCATTAAAAGTTTAAACCCAACAATAACCCTAAAAGAGAACATAGTGAAGGAACCTGAATTATATTTCAATGGCAGAGACACTGAAGAGCTTTCTGACACAAATTGTCAAACATTGGATGAAGTGCTAAGTGGAGCTTATGCAATTTCCTTCCCAAACACTGTAGATCTTCAAGGAGCAAATGGAACATGTTTAGTGATTATTCGTGCTGAATATTTTATATATCTAATTAATACACAACAGTGGTCTGGTATAATTATATCCTTATTTTATATGTGATTCAACTGAATCTTAGATTTAAAGCAAAAAAACGTTACTCTAGTTCACACAGCCAGTGGCTGACTCCAAGGTCCTTTCTCCTCTCATCACCCCACAGGCACACCTTGTGTTGCTGTACTTCACTTTATTGTGCTTTGCAGACATTGCATTTTTCACAAATTGACAGTCTGTGGCAACCCTGAGTCAAGCAAGTCTATTTGCACCATTTTCCAGCAGCATATGCTCACTTTGTGTCTCTGTGTCACATTTTGGTAATTCTCACAATATTTCAAACTTTTTCATGATTAGTATGTTTGAGGGCACCACGGATCACGTTCATCTAAGATGGTGAACTTGACTGATAGATGAAATGATAATAAAGGATTTACAACTTGCCATAAACTTAGTTGATAAAGCAGTGGTAGGATTTGAGAGGACTGACTACAATTTTGAAAGATTCTACCATGGGTAAAATGCTATCAAGTAACATTGCATGCTACAGAGAAGTCATTTCTGAAAGGAAGAGTCAATCTGTATGGAAAAATTTACTGTTGTCTTATTTTAAGAAATTGCCACAGCCACTCCACCCTTCAGCCACCACCACCCTGATCAACCAAGTGTCGATGTCGAAGCAGCCATCAACATTGAGACAAGACCCTCCACCAGCAAAAAGATTATGACTTGCTGACTCTCAGATGATGTCAGCATGTTTAAGCAGTATGTAAACATTTAGGTATATACATTTGGTTTTTGGACATGATGCTGTTGCACACTTAATAGACTCCACCATAGTGTAAACATAATTTTACATCATTTTTAATTTTTACTAGGAAACCAAAAAATTTGTGTGACTTGCTTCATTGTGGTATTTGAATTATACTGTGGTGGTCTGGAGCTGAACCTGCACTACCCCCGAGATGTGCCTGTATGTTGATGTAACACATCTAGACCTCTGCTGTCCAACACAGTAGCCATTAGCCACAGGCGGATGTTAAAATGAAGTAAAATAAAATTTCTGTTTTTCAGTCACATAAGCCATATTTCAGCTGTTCAATAGTCACATGTGGTCAGTGGCTACTCTACTGGACAGAGCAGATACACAACACTTCATTAATGCAGTAAGCTCTAGAGGGAACGAGATTCCCTCTGGATGAGAAATGGATGGTGACAAGGATGAGGGAATATGCTCCAAGAACCAACAGATCTGGGTTGAAATCTAGCTTTCCCACTATGAATTGTATAATCTTGAGTAAGTTACGTATCTTCTTTAAGCCTCAAGTCACCGGTCTGAAGCATGAGAACAATAAAAGATTTTTCTGTCAAAGGGTTATTATGAGTCAAACAGCAGAATTCCATGAAATTGGCAAGCACTTGGGGAAAAGAATTAGTTCTATTACACACATTCTAGGTTTAAGAAAGTGACTAGGTTTTGTTAGGAATAAGCATAAAAATGGTGCATACATGTTTTGTTTACTGGAGCAATATTTTATAACTGGAGCTATATTTATGGTGTGGGAGCTTCCCTGAAGTGAATACAGTAAAAAGGTTATCTAGGAATCTTATCTGTGTGCATATTTGCTGCCTCATTCAAGGTCTATCGCCTGCGGATTCCTGTGGCTTTGGCACCATGCCTCCCATCCAGGAGTTCTATGTACCTGGGCTGGACGGAAGTGGGAGACCGCAGGAGAGGGAAAAGGGGGTGGTGGGGTGCATCGTGTTTCTTCTAGCCCATCCCATTGTTCACAGTACCACAAACCCCAGTTCCATGTAAAGGAGCCAGAGTGACCAGCCCTATTCGTTTTCCCTGTGCAAGACTTGCCCCGTTTTAGAACTAGAAGTCCTGCTTCCTGGGAAACCCCTCAGGCCCAGGCAAACCAGGAAGTTTAGTCATTTGACTGCATTTAGCCTGAGGAAGAATCTGACTGTAAAGTCTGCTTAAAGGTTACCATAAAAAAGAATAAAATAATGCTATTTGCAGCAACATGGATGGACCTGGAGATCAGCACACTAAGTAAGAGAAAGAAAAATATGATATCACTTATATGTGGAATCTAAGAGAAAAAAAAAAAGACACATATGAACTTATTTACAAAACAGAGAGACTCACAGACAGAAAACAAAGTTATGGTTACCGGGAGGAAAGGGGGTGAGAAGGGATAAATTGTGAGTTCGGGATTTGGAGATACACACTACTATATATAAAATAGATATGCAACAAAGTCCTAATATATAGCACAGGGAACTATATTCAATATCTTGTAATAGCTTCTAATGAGAAAGAATATGATAAGGAATATATGTGTGTGTGTGTGTGTGTGTGTGTGTAAATGAATCGCTATACTGTACACCAGAAAATAACACAACATTGTAAATTGACTCTATTTCAATAAAAAAAATTATCTGTTTCTATAGCCCAATATTTCTTTACCATGAGCAACATTCATTTTACAGTTAAGTAAACAAATGAGGTTCAGCCAGAAAATGAATAAGCCAATTGACATTTGATTCTCTCCCATCTCGTTGCAGGGAGGCGTTAGAAAGTGGGAAGGTACTGAAAGGAGATGCGTGGGTCAGGGAGAGCTGGGACTAGGGAAAGAGAAGGACCCAAGAAAACACTGCTTGCTACCTCAGTTTACATATTTTATTATATATAATCACTTCTCCTAGCTGGACACATCGTCTAGAGGCTTTAGGGTAGAGAAAGGACATGATAAAGGCTTTCACAGGGTTAGGGAGTGCGCCCTGGGAGCCAGAAGATAAGTTTCTGATCCCAGTTCCATCCACTGCTTGTTTGATTTTGGGAAAATGCCATAATTAAAAAAAAATTCGGTTTCCTCTTTGGAAGGTGAAGGGAAACTTGGGCTAAACCGATCCTGAAGTTTTTCCTGAATCTAACACTTAGGATTTAATGGGGACATCTCACTCAAGGTTTTCTTTCTGACAACTGACGAGTCACTGTGTAAGCAGGGATATCGCGGGGACGTGCTGCCACCTCATGGTGTTTTGGGTTGTCTGCATGCACTCGTTTGGAAAATTTATGATTTATTTTAACACTGTATTTTAATATTGGTTTCTCCTAAAAGAATGCATCTATTTGCTTAACATTTGGAAACTTTAGGACACAATACTCTACACATGAACTTGTTTCTACTGACTTACTCTGTAAGTAATCACACACCATATCTATAAACGTGTTTTTTTTGAAATTAAAAAAGATTAATCCATTTTGTGAACTTATGAGATTTAAAGTCAGTTATTTGTTAAATTTAGAATACAAAGTATTTCTGTTACACACATAAGCCGATTTTTTTCCTGACTAGTTTTTGGAAAATACACTGTTCAGCACCATGTCACACACATACAGAGAGCTACTCCAGCATGGGGCCTTGCCACTAGTGGGCACTCAATCAGTATTTATTGTCTTAACTTTTTCCTCTACCTATTGTATTTCTTGTGAACTGGAAATTAGATCCAAAGGCTCAATTCAATGTAAATCCTTTTGCCAAGAGCACTTCAGAGGCATTTTTGTGTTACATCAGTTTAGAGATGTGTCATGTCGTGCATACTCCAATAGTGATGCTAGATTCTGTCACTGAATTCGGGTGATATCAGCTGATCTTGCTATTGCGAAATCATGTGAGGGTTTCTTCCTCCCAGTTACAACAGTGAATAATTTATGTGTGATTCTTTGACACCATGTGAATACCTCATTCCCCTTCATTCTTTCACCTACTGGCTTTGGCATCACTGATGATTTTTGTTGAGTAAATTATTTCTTTAGAATCTTCTACAGTTATTAGCTGCCCTATTTTGGTGGGACAGTTTGGTTTTCCTGAAACAGAGTCCCTTTCAGAAAGACAGGATAAATGTTTAAAACTTTCCTCTTTAACTATTAATTTTCATAATAATAATCAACATAACACATGTCCTATGTGTTATGAAGCTGAGAAAACTTTCCCAGCGATAGTGTAAATTTCCTTCTTACGTTTTGTTGGACAGAATTACAGCATCTACTGAGACATAAACTAGTTACTGGCAAGTGAAATTAAATTATCCCGATTGGTTTACAATAATGGAATTTTACCCCCACGGCCTCTGGGAGGCTGAGGGTGCTGTGGAAGGGCAGGTAAAGGGCATGGCTTCCCAGCAACTGAACAAAGGAAGAAAGTTAGGAAGAGCAGTTGAGCAGGCAGCAGAGAGTCGGGGGTGGGCCACTCAGTTCGGGCAGAACCAGGGCGGGCTGCCCATTTTAATTTTAATTAATTCCCAAGCTAATCATTTATAAACACATATATTCATAATTAAAATCAGAATTGAAAAATAACCCTCATGTTGATAGGACTTTCTACTGAAATGGTTACGATGTTCCTTGACAGTCACTTCTGCGTTCTATTTATTCTCTGCCTCTGGTAACGTATTTTTGAGGCCTAGGTGACAGAATCAATGATAGTATAATAAAAAACAGTATAATGACATCCTTATGAGGCTGTAATTTGACATAGGAGGATTATTCACCAAGGGGTTTTTCTAAGGATAATTGTTAAGGTTTAAAGAAAGACAACTTGGACCATGTAAACGCTAAATGGCAATCTGCTGGACACCCACTCTTGAGTCCGAAAGATGGAATACTTCATATCATAGGCCGTCCTGCTCACCACTGTGTAGCCTGGAGAGCAGATGGAAGGATTAATGTGTTTACCCCACGTCAGTCCATGACATGAACAAATAAATAAATCTTTCTTGTGATGAAAAAAAAGAACGTACTTTCTCCTCTCCTTCTTATCTTCACTTTAGCTGATCTGAAACCTGTTTCTATTGATACCTAAATTAGAAGTTTTAAAAAATGCTGAAATGGTATGCTGTTTGTTCATGCCCCCCCTTTTTTGGTTCAAAGATAATTTAATGCTAGCATATTAAAAAGGCTATTTCCAACGGCTTATGGGAACAATATACTGACAGACTAAAATGTCCTGTTTATCTCATGGCTGAATAACTGAGGTTCCATTTAGCTACTGGTTTTACACTGAAAATTAATATAAAATTACAACATTGAACATGGCCAAAAAAAATCATCAAACCTGATATGTTCACATGGCAGAAAGACAAAAGGATTTAAAAAGTTACCCCCAAATTAATTAATTTGAATTTTATTCAAAAATAATTACTAACCCCAAATAACCTGAGTGTAATAAATCCCAATGGGAAGGCCCTTGGCTTGTCCGTCGGGGCTACCTTCCCTGTGAATGCAGTGTGGATTACGTCTATTAAGTTACTTGAGCAATGTTCTGATTTATAGGCTATAATATTGTATATATATATTTTTTCTCAGCTGAAGAATGAGTTCTTCAGCTAAGATTTCTTTAGGATCCCATTCAATATATATAATCCACAAATGAAAAAGTGAAAGTTGTCTTTCTTCCTTTTATATTTAAAAATCCAGTAACTTTAGCTTCCAGTCAAGATAAAGTAACAAGAGCCTGTCACCTGAAACACCCAAAATACCTAGAGAAAATCTTTGACACAATACTTCTGAATGTGTCCCTGGCAGGGAGTGTTACAAGACTGCCCCAGATTACTGGTTTGAGAGAGCTTTAGCCCACGGTGCAGGGAGAAGGTAACATGGTCTGTAATATATTTCATGGTGTAACACGCAAACTAGAAATCATCCAGCAGAGAGTAGGATCCCAGGAGAAAGCAGGGACAATGAACGTGGAGAACAGGACCGTGAGCTGTCATGTAACAGCGTCAAGAGATAAAGTCCGTGTGGCTGAGACAGCAGAACAAACTGAGGAATGGAACGACGTGAAATACATTATCTCAACCCCAGAACAAGTCTTCCTAATGAGAAGTCATGTCCAAAAATACCCAGAGATGGTTCAAGGTGAGCTGTAAGAAATTCTATTCTTTCCTCTTGTTTCTCCCTATGTGGTCCTCATGGGATGGACCTAGAACTCAACATTGTTACCACCCCATAATTGACTTATTTTTAGCCTCTCTGAGGGACCTCTTTGCCCCCGATCATGCCGTAATTACCTGAAATCGTTGCAACAGAGGTAACTAAGGGCGCAGGGACGCCTCCTGCTGCGTCCCCCGGGGTCGCCAGGACTGCTCCTCCTCACTGCGATTTTATCTTTGCCCTGCTTAAATTCCATCTGGCCTCATCCTTCTCATCCCAAGTCCTGTAAGGTAAGTCCTAAGGCAGCAGAGGCCTGTGCATGCAGTGTGATTCTTCAGGTTTGGGCGTGTTTTCTTTTCAGTTTCTGTAAAGAAATGCTCACAGGGCTGGAGAGGCCTCACCAGATCACCTCTTTCTAGGAAAAGACAAGAGGTGTATAATTACAGGGGATTTTCAGGCAAAACCGCAACTAAGGAAATGAAAAAGACATTCTTAATTGAAGAATGGTATGGTATTAATCTGTGAGCAGACCTAAAAATGGAGAATAAAATTATGTATTTCAAAATAAAATTTTTATAACTCATGCAAAATTTGGTTCTTAAAATGTGCTTAATTTGGGCATTGTCTTTAATTTTCTTTCTATGGTTTTACAACCTTTTTATCCACTTCCAGGAGTAAACACAGTAACTTTTGTATCCTTGCATGCACCGTTACCAAACTGCTCAAGAGAAGTAGAGTAAGAAACAGTCAGGTAAGAGATAAAATAAATTTATGTTTATTTCAGTCAAGTAATTAGTCATCCATGAGTATTTCTGTGAGCCCTAATGTATAAAAATTATTTTATGATTGGTAAAATTTTTGTTACAAATGATAAAATACATTAGTATGTACCTTAGAAATCATATTCCATTTCCTGAAGGGCAAACCACAACATCCTGGTTTTTTCATAAAAAACTGAAGGTAGGCAAAGCAGAAAATGCAATGTATCTGAACTCTGGGAAGAAAGTTCTTTCCTAATACTTGTATATGTCCTTATTCTGGGTGGTATACAGTAGGTGGCCCACAGCGTTCAGTGACTTAATGAATGATTGGATGAATTCATATTTTTCTTGAAAAAAAAAATTTCTCAAATAATTACTTCCTGGTCACTGCATACTGGCTGATACAGTTTCATACAGTACAATGTAATTTAGTTAATAAAACTGGGAACTACAAATGAAACAAAACTTCTGCTGAAATACTGCCAGCTATTTAGCTGTAGTATACAAATTTGGTATATTTGACAAGGCCCTTTTGCTTTCTCTAAAAATCTCTAATCTCTTTTCTATTCTGTTACACTTCTATCTGATGCCCGAAATTCCACTGTTAAATCTTCATGCCTTTAGCTCTAATTTTACAATAATATTTATGTGCAAACATCCTTAGTGAAGTTAACATGGGCACCCAGTGTCCTCCTCAAAAATAAGTGAAACTAAGTTGCTGACTTTTTAAGAAAAGTTGGTGTTGGGTGGAGAAGAGAAGGATCCGGTGAAGAGATGATGAGAACAAAAGGGGTGGGGGGACTCCGGGGAGGATGAAGAAGACAGATGGTCACATGTCTCAGGGAGGTTGAGGCCAGACCGTGGGGAGCCTGCTCCAAATGACAAACCAAAAAAACGAATGCTTGTTAGATCACTTGCTGCTTTTGATAGTTACCCAATCTCTCGAGCCCTGCTGGGTGAATTTAAGTAACAATTGATTTTAAAGTGAGTAAAAGAAAGAAACGGCTGTGTCACTTCATTGAAGAAAATAGAAAGTTTCCAAATTTATAGGACAAACAAATCAGGCTGCTGAACTGAGTCAAAGCAATTATTTTGAAATTTTTAATACGTTTATGGATATCACTTTAAATGTAGACATCATAAAATTTGTTTTTAAAATGGATATTTTTCTTTCCTAACCCCTAACTTTAGTCAACACATTGTTGTGAAGTTTCCTTTTTTTTTCCTACTTGCACAGATGTTTAAGATCAAATTGACTTCTTGACAGATTTGTACAGAAATTTGTAGGATCCGTGGATTTTTCTGATAGCGTGTCGGAGCTTTGTCCACTTCAAGAAACTGAAGACGCGTTCATTTCTCAAGGTTTTCATTTTGGATACCCCAATAAATCTCTCGCTAACCTACTTTAAACACTCACAAACTGTTTCATTATTGACCTGTATTAATCTCTAAGGCATATTCATGGAGTTTTAAATCACTCTTTAATTTGATCCTTCTATTGTAAAGTGGAAGTATTATTGAGAATAAAATGAATTTGAAATTGCAAATTAAAAATGAGACCAAATACATATCATCTCTCAAAACCTTCAGCTGTATTAGACTTATGGTGTAAATCAAGTGAGAAACCAACCGGTGTAAAGACACAATGCTTCAGGTGTGAAAGGCACCTGTGTTATAATGGAAAGAGCACTGGAGTTGGAGAATCTCATTAGCAAACTGAGTTAGGCACCTTGTGTGCTGTGTACTGATGGGCAATTACAGCACGGCTCAGAGTCAGCGCCTGTAAAAGGGTGCAGCGAATCATACCCAACACAACAGGATGGGACAAAGAAGACCACAGCACAAACTCCAATGTCTTCTTCAAGAGAAAAGGATATCTGTGACACCAGAAAATAGGCAGAAGCTTCCATTTTTAACCTTGTCTTGTGCCTTTTAGCAGGTTCTTGCCATGGGTGGAGCAGGCAACCACTCAGATGTAACTGACTTCATTCTTGTAGGCTTCAGGGTCCGTCCAGAGCTCCACCTTCTCCTCTTCCTCCTCTTCCTGCTGATCTACGGCATGGTCCTTTTGGGGAACCTAAGCATGATTGGCATCATTGTGACCGACTCCCAGCTGAACACACCAATGTATTTCTTTCTAGGCAATCTCTCCTTCATTGACCTCTCCTACTCCACTGTCATTGTGCCTAAGGCCATGGTCGACTTCCTGTCTGAGAAAAAGACTGTCTCCTTTGCAGGGTGTGCTGCCCAGTTCTTCCTTTTTGCTCTCTTCATTGTAACGGAAGGGTTTGTCCTGGCAGCCATGGCCTACGGCCGCTTCATTGCCATCTGCAACCCTCTTCTTTACAGTGTCCACATGTCAAGACGCCTTTGCACTCAGCTGGTGGCTGGTTCCTATTTCTGTGGCTGCGTCAGTTCCATCCTCCAAGTTAGCGTCACATTCTCAGTGTCCTTCTGTGCCTCTCGAGTCATTGACCACTTCTACTGTGATTCTTACCAAATTGAGAAGATTTCTTGTTCTAATCTCTTGGTCAATAAGATGGTATCTCTTAGCTTGGCCGCCTTCATTATTTTGCCCACAATAGTTGTGATTGTTGTATCTTACATATATATTGTAACCACAGTCTTGAGGATCCCCTCCAGTGAAGGGAGGAAGAAAGCCTTCTCCACCTGCAGCTCCCATCTGGGGGTGGTCAGCTTGCTCTATGGGACCGTCTCCTTCGTGTATCTCACATCTCCAAGCAATCCTGAACTTCGTAAAGTGGCTTCAGTGTTTTACATACTGGTCACACCCATGTTAAACCCTCTGATCTACTCTCTAAGAAACAAGGATGTCAAACAAGCTTTGGGAAAAATTCTGCGGAAGAAAAAAGCTTTATCCTGATTCTGTTTTCTTGTGATTTTCTCATTAACGGGCTGGGCCCACTGAGAGTTTAATCCTGATTTGCTTTCAATACAGGGTCAACTTGAGTCCCTTGAAGATCCTGTAAATTGATCATCCCACAGATGAGTTAGTTTCAGTGAAGGAATGGTACCAATCCATCATTCACTCTTCCCTAAGTGCAGTGTTATATCTTGTGCATCAGTAACATTTACAGTCATTCTATAAACAGAAATACACTCTTTCTAGGTATAACTTTATGACAGTGAGAAAAAGAGGATTTAATTTTATTATTTTTTTCCTTTGGGTCCTGTTTAAACAGTGGGCAGAAAAATTGCTTTGGTAGGATGTTAAGTTCAGAATGTATAATCTTTTATGTTTGGAAGAAGTGTCAACCCAAGGCAGGATGATTCTGACTTGTACATATTTAATTCTTTTATAAAATTTACTCACAGTGACTTGATTTTGGGCCCACAGGCTTTGAATAAAAATCATGGTATAAGATTTTTTTTGTCAGTGCCATTGTGAGTTTGCAGAACAACTCAATAAATCACTGATGTTTAATTGTATCTTATCGTTATTTATTTTAAATATTGTTATTGATTTATTATCATATCAAAGAGATGGAGAAAGAAATTCTGTATCCAACCTTCTAAAAACAGGAACTACAAATCCATAAAGGAAAGTCTTTGGTACTGATGTGCTATCTTGAGGGGTCAAAAACTGCATTAGATGTTTCAAACCACTTTCACTAGTTTACTGGATTATTTTGTTCTTTTTGATAATGGCTATTTAGATGTATACAATTTTTGCTTGCTTTGTATTTGCTATTTTAATTATATGTGGTCTTTTTGTCTTCTTAATATTTGTTTCATTGGTGGTGTACATTAATGAAGCTATTTCCATCTTAAAAGTAATATCTTTGTTGTTGCATTGTTACAATTTTCCTGATTCAGGTTGTGCTTTCAGATGCAAACTGTAGGGTATTCAATTCTCCAAATGTGATAAAACCAATAGAAAATGTTGCTGAAGAAAGCGCCAAGGTTTGGCTCCTATTGTATCTCTTTCACTGGGTGAATTATGTGATAAAATTGTTGACGGGAAGATGGCAGAAGGGAGGGGACGTTGTATAAGATGTACTGTTTGATGTGTGTTTGCCTAGTTCTGCAATTTCAGAATGTATCAATAAAGCCAATAATTTTGACAGAGCCCCGCCCCTGGTCTTAGACAGAACACAACCCCTTGCAGAGGTTAGAAAAGAAGGGGCAGAACAGGGAGGAATGGGGACTGGCGGAGCAGAGTACCCTGGTATTTAACGTATTACTAATAAAAATAGGCTTCTTTTCTAATTCTTAGGTACCTCAACTTAGAAAAATTCCTTAACCAAAGTCTACATCAGTGTTTTTTTTCCCCACAAGACAAAGGTGTTTTTGTAATCTTCTGAATATGGTTCTAGAATTCAAAAATAATTCTTTTACTCCTTACTAATATTTCCAATAAATCAAATATTATTTCACCATCTTCCACACTTCAACTACATACATCCATTTTTTATTTGCTTAATTGAGTGTATACTAGTTAGGTTTATTTGAAAATTACTTTGGCTAACATAAGCAAGGGGAACTTATTAGAAGGGTATGTGGAATAGAAAAGATAGGGAGCGAGCCTTTGTAATTGGGTAGGAACCAAGGCATCCCCAGAAAAGAGGAAACAAGAGCTACAGAACAGTCTGCTGGCCAAAATCAGGCTCGCTTAATGCTACACCTGGAACACGTAAACTCCAAGCATCTTCAAAGTTTTCTCCCCTTCCTGTAAATTTAAATTCTGATACAACGTACTATACAGGCCAGGTTTTGGGTATACGTCTGCCCCTTTACTAGAGGGTGGCTGGACCCTTAACTATGACTATTTAATTAGAAAAACCCTAAATCTTCAAAACATAATGGCACACCTATTAAAATGGCTTAAATCCAAAAACCTGACAATACTAAATACTGGTGAGCATGCAGAGCAACACACGGACTCTCATGAGGATGGAAAATGGTCCAGCAGACAGTTTGGCAGCTCCTTATAACGTTAAAAGTAGACTAACTGTACAAACCTGACTTTGTGCTCCTAGGTATTAACCCACCTGATTTAAAAACTTAACGTCCACATAAAAACTGCTCATGAAAATCCAGGGGATTTTCAGAGCAGTGAAACTAACCTCATACAGTGCTGCTGGGGTGGACACATGACATTATCATTTGTCAAAGCCCGTAGACCTTCATGGCACAAAGAGTGAAAACTTACATATAGAAATTTAAAAAAATTAACTAGGAGGTAAGGGGGTCCCCAGATGAAATGCAGACTGTGATAAAAGAATCACACTGCATTACAAATATATGACATAATATCACTGAAAAGGCTGGTGGTGGGTCCCAAACAGCTTTGGGACTGGAAACCATGAGACTAAATACAAAGGGAACAGAGCATAAACACTCTAGCCTCATTGGTAATATTGCTTCTCACAGGGGTACAGGTTGACAACTGTGAAAATTGTATGGATATACACTGGGATTTACCAAATTAAAGTGAACGGACAGTGAATGGTGGAGATCACCAGACTGTTCATCATTGGAATGGGGGTGGGGGGTGACGGATTAGCAAAGGAAAAGACTAGAATGAACAAACTGGTTTGAGATTTGAGTTGGGGACATCAGTGTCAACTCCTCTTTAGCTTAATGTAGATGCAGATGGGTACATGCAGTAATAATTATAGATATGGGTATACACACAGATAAATTTACACATATACATTTACATACATATTCCAGCTGTTTGTTGAGAGATTCTAGGAGTAATAATACCTCAGTAGTAACAAGCACACCTAGCAAGTCAATCCCGGTTACTAAAACCATTCTCTAACAAAAGGAATTAGAAATCATTGGAGAAACAGCAGATTCTAGGGCTGGGGCAAGGGCCATCCAAGATGAGCCTGAAGAATCTTCTAGTATCAGAAAGTAAGAGAATCCTTTAAAAAAAAAAGAGAGAGAGCATTTAAAAAGGACACAGGAATCAATATGAAAGAACTCCAAATGACTAAAGCTAGAAAAAATTGAGCAAAACATAGAGAACATAGTATTGGATTATAGCTCAAAGTATAAAACAAGTATACGGTGCTTATAAAAACAATGGTTGAAGAAATGAGTAAATCAGAGAGAAGAGAAAAATTTTCTTTACAGACGAATTTCTAGTAATTTATATGTATACCTTCCAACTTCAAGGGGGTGGAACTTCTACTCCATCGAGTATGAGGTGCTCTTAGTGGATTGCTTACAGAGAGTTAAGTATGGAAAGTGTTGGGGGTAACTTCATAATGGAGAAATCTGAAAAACATAGCAAGGTGATCAGAGTTTATATCATCAATGATGTCATGTTGTGAGTATGCACTTGCTCATGTGATGTGAACGTCTCTGTGATCTCTCCTCTCAAAATGCACGGTCAGTTTATCCAGGACAAAAACATCAGACAAAACAAAATGGAAGGATTTTCTATAAAATACTTGATCAATGTTTCTCAAAACAGTTAGGGTCATCCAAAAGAAGAAAAGTCTGAGAAACTATCAGAGTCAAGAGATGTCTAGAAGACCTGAGAATTAATTCGGTGTGCTGGATGGAATCCTGGAACGTAAGAAAGACATTAGGGGAAAAAGAGTTAATGAAATCTGAATCAAGTGTGGAGTTCCTTTAGTAGTAATATACCATTATTGCTTCCTTAGTAGTAACAAATACGCCACAGTAATGTAAGATATTGTCAATATGGGAAACTTGGCAAGAAATATGTAGAAACTCTCTGTTCTCTCTCTGCAATTTTTCTGTAAATATCAAATTATTTTAAGGAAAAAGTTTATTTAAATGAGCATATTTTTAGGAAGTGGAAATTAACACCAGGCAGACTAAATTAAAGCAAAAATCCACTATAGTTCAACACTGTGAGAGCCAAGCTCAACGTGCCCATTCTCAAACATATATTTCTGTATCTGACATCTGAGCAAGCAATTATTAGTACTAGCAACTTTTTCTCAAAATAGTATTTGATTTTTGAGGGAGATAAAACTTTGCTTCAAACTTAAGGTTCTTTTTATTTGAAATCTTATCGGGGCACACATCATTGGCTCATGGAGCCTATCGATAGGCTACAAGCAGCTGTAGCTCCTTTGGATATACTAGACCAGAGGAGCCCAGTAACAAAGTCTGAAGAATGTGGTTGGCTTATTTAAAAACATATTTAGTGGGTGAAATGCTTTTTCTTTGTAGCTCTTAGTAAGGACCAGAAACAGTTTGCTTTCAGCTGAAATGGCCAGCAATGTATCTTCAATATTCTGTCTATCTCAGAAGTATATCAGCTGTCCAGCTCTATGCCATAATTTAGCTGGCAGAGATCTTGATCAGCTTTCTTTTCCATGAGGTATCACACTGGTCCATTACACTGACAACGTCATGCTGACTGGATGTAGAAAGAAGTAGCAACTGCCCTTGACTTCAACATTTGTGTGCTAGAAGGTGGGAGTTAAAACCAACAAAAATTCAAATACCAGTCTGAGAAACAGTTTCTAGTATTAATAATTGCTTGCTCAGATGTCAGAAACAGAAATACACGTTGGAGAATGGGCATATTGAGGCTGCCCTTCTACTGCAGTGAAATTTCTAGGGTGTGGGGCATATCTAGACATTCCTTCTAAGGTGAAGGATGCGCTGCTGCCTCAGGCCCCTCCTGCAACCAACAAAGTGGCACAAAGCCTAGTGGGCCTTTTGTTTTGATTTTAGAGACAACATATTCTTCATCTGGATGTGCGACTGTGGTCCATTTACTGAGTGACCCGGAAAGCTGCTAGTTTTGTGTGGGGCCCAGAGCAGAAGGCTCTGTAGCAGGTTCAGGCTGCTTGTATCAGCTGCTCTACTGCTTGGCCCACAGGATCCAGCAGACCCTATGATGCCTGACAGCTCAGGGTGTCAGGGTCAGACACTGAGGCTGTTTGGAGCTTTGGGCCCCTACAGGTGAAATACAGTATATAGGTTCCCTTAAGATCATCTCTTGTTTCCTTCTAAAGGGTTTTAGAAATTTCTATGTATTATGGATCTTCTTAAATTTTACTTTGTATGTATCTGTGTTTTTCTCCTTAAGTATTATGTTAGTCTTCTGTGAGCCTTTCTCTTTTTTTGTTTCAAATTGTTTATATATGTAGTTCTGGTAAATTCTTAATCAACATAGCTGTTCTTAAGCATTTTTGCATCCATGCCTAGCCTGAGGATAAAAAATAATGAGATAATGTTGTGCTCTCTAAGCTCAAAAGAAACATCTCTTTATTTAAAGATTGTGTGATTCTTCCCCCTCCCCAGTTACATCGTGGAAAAGAAAACAACATGAAAAAGTTACTGGCAGTCAGAGAAGTCGTTCTAAAAAAATGTTTACTTAATCATGGTCTTTGACTCTTTGCTTCCACTTTCATAATGACAATTAAGAAACAACAGTTATAACAATAACAACAAAATCACCAAAACTTGACTAGGCCTGCAAGGCACTATACCAAACGGAGCAGAAAAAAGTTTCTCAGAACTTCATTAAATTTAAATCTATTGCCAACTAGTCTCTGCCTGAAAACAACATGAGCATAATAAATCCCAGGGGGAGAGTCTAGGTCTGTTTGATAGGACCGATAATGAAGGCAGTTTTTGTGCTGTAGTTACAGACAGTAAAACTTCAGGAAGAGAAGTTGGAAGAGCACGGTGATTGGGAGGATGCTTCTTCTGTACGTGTAGTTTCAACTCAGACGTCACAAAGGATTGGAGACTATCACACAGGCATCGAGGGCCTCTTTGGGGGCTAACTCATCTCCTCTCGCTTCTGAAACTGAAAAAGCTCCTGGACAATCTCTTTTGACACCAAAACTACTTAATGAATATATTGCACAACTGTTTGTTTTAGCCACCTATTCTGATATTATTTCTAAAGAATTTATTATCAATGTAGATAACAGACCCCAGATTCAAAGTGTAGAATTATTTCTTCTTCATAATTAGAGAAAGAAATCCCATCATTTCTTAAGATAATTTCTAAGGTTCACTATCTTTCTTAATTTAAAAATGTGGGTTAAATTAAGACTCTTAATTTCATGAATTACACAAGGAAAGTATATGTACTCCGTATAACCAGTGTTGCAGGACGTGGAAGTTGACTTTCAGGTGAAACACCATTAGAATATTGTATCCCAAAGGCAGTTCTGGCACACGCTGCAGACCTCAAAAAGGAGGTGGCTAAAACTTAGTGGTACAGCTCTTAACCCCTCATCTGTGATGAGGCTATAAAACAGCCAAGAGATAAAACATTCAGAGGGCATTGGAAAGGAGAACGCTGCATCGTGCACCCCTCCCTCAGTCCACAAGGGTTTGAAGTGTGATGTGCTTCCATCTTCAACTAAAGTCAAGATTGAGTTTGGTCCTACTGACTTGGACAGCGCAGTATGTGTCTCCTAATACGTCTCCCTCACATGTTAGGATACAGTGTACCAGTTTCTGACTCCACCTATCATTTGAAGGGCAAGAAATCAGCAAGCTAAATACTTTGTGGTGGAGGAAGCTGATGTGACTAGATGGGCAGCTTTTGCCTCCATGATTTTTCAGGGCAAGGTATACAGGCTTTTCCTGTAGACTAGATGTGAGGTGCTATTCAATACAGCTTCTTGGGGGAGAGGGACCCAGATTTCAGGGGAGAGAAGCTGGTGATATCATAGGATTTCCAAATTGAAGCTCAGCCCTATTCTGCTACTGCAGGAGTCTTCTGTTGGGCAAACTCTCTATATCTGATGTGTTATAAGTCACGAGACAGATGTTTACCCACTTCTTTTGTGAATTTTACCTCATGGTATAACATACTTTGATATGTGGCTTACATCATGTGGGTACTTCCAGCTAAAATATTTATTACACTAGCTTCAGATCAAACTCCTTTCTTTTAATCTACAGATCTGTATTTACCTATAGACAATACAATATCATGGAGATATCTTCCAAGGAGGGTCTAAGTCTACAATTTTCCTTGCCTTTTTATTTATTATTTATTTATTAGTTTGAAAATATGTATTTTTAATTTATTATGAACATAAATAGTGAATTAGTCAATGTAAATGAATATTTCATTACTGGCACAGAGTTGTGACACAGTGTAAAGGAAGGCATTTTCATTAGGGCTTAGCCTTCAGATGCTTCTTGTTTGTTTAATTTTTTAATTAAAAAAATTTTTTTTTGAGTTATAGTCATTTTACAATGTTGTGTCAAACAAATTCCAGTGTAGAGCACAATTTTTCAGTTATACATGAACATACATATGTTCATTGTCACATTTTTTTCGATGTGAGCTACCACAGGATCTCGTATATATTTCCCTGTGCTACACAGTATAATCTTGTTTATCTATTCTGCATATGCTTATCAGTATCTACAAATTTTGAACTCCCAGTCTATTCGTTACCTTTTTAAATAATTAGTATTTTTAATTGTAACAATTAAATGAATAGTATACTGTGTAAAAGCTATTCCTATTCAAAACATAAAGCACATATTACACAAATAAGCTTATTTTCCAGAGATATTTACTGTTAACATTAATGTTTCTGTATTATATCTATATAAATACTATTCTTTAGTATTTAAGGGGGATTACACAGCATAAATAGGTTTTAAATTCAATTTTCACCTGTTTATTAGCTTTATTTATTAGTTGTTATTTTTTATGGTCAGTTTTCTATGACTTTTCATCGATCTTTTACTTCAGGTGTGCGTCAGGCTGCATGACCTCAACATATTTAAAAAAAATTTTTTAACTATGTAAACACTTGCTGAACATCTATGTGCCAGAGATGGTGTTTATGCTGTTACAAAGTCTTCATTTTGTATTTTATATTAACTACAATTCAGGGTCCTTTGTCACATCAGATTTTAATCTTAAACATAATCGAACATAATTATTTTATTTCTTTTAAATTTAAGTTAATGTCACCCATTCTGTCATCTGCAGATATTTTTTTTTGGTAACTAACATTCAAGGAGGCATTTAGAAATGCGTGCTGCTCAGAAAGGTAGATATACCAGAGGAAGGAACCGGTAACATGAACTTGTAAAGTTTCCAAGTTCAAAAAACGTCTACTAGATTTTGCTCTGAAACTTTGTAGTCAATCTAAAACTTGGTTATATTTTGGAACAGATCCAAAACTAATGATAAAACTTCTGTTTTTTTTCCCCCTGAAGCTATCTCAAGCCCTATTCCAATGTAGCAGTGAAAATAAAAGAAAACAAGATAAATCTGAGGATTATTTTTAGTATTAGATTAAAAACATTTTCTTAGATAAAAGATCATATAATTTATCACAAAAATTTGACAACTAGGACAAGAACTCATCAAAAGTTGTCACCATGAGCCAGTGCAGATTGTGTGTGTGTGTGTGTGTGTGTGTGTGTGTGTGTGTGTGTGTGTATGATAAGAGGGAGGCAGAGAACAGGAAGCTAGAACTATTTGTGTGATAGCCGAGAGAGTAAGCACATAAGAATAAAACGTTTTCAACTTTTGGACAAGTTTATTTATCTCAACACTGGTATTTCAATCAAGATGATTTCTTGGTTTTACTCTAAAAATAGCTTTTTTTCCCCATGATTTTCCCAATGGTCACCATGTCAGTAGGATGCCTTACATTGATGAAAATCCTTTACTTTGGGAGAAGCAATTATTTTCAGTGTTTCCTTCTCTTTCCTATTCATTTCTACATCATTAAGTCAGAATTGAAAGAGGAGTTGGCATGTTTGTTTGGTGTGATAATAGGACATCCCAGTGGGCATCTGAGTTTTAAATTCTATATACAAAATGAGTATTAAGGGTGATATTTTAAGTTATAATGCTAAATTAACACATGAAGGAAGAGGTTAGAGGTATTTATGATGGTATTAACAAGTAATTTCAGCACAAAAGTGAGAACACAGGGGTAGGAAAGAAATTCAGGTCAATAAGAAAAGCATGAGTTAACAACAGGGAGCCGTGAAACTTCAGGGTCTTTTCAGGCAATGGGAGGAGTATAACGGAGGCTGAGGATACACACAGTAAGGATGCTTGAAGCTGGAAATACACTTGTGGAGCCAGACTGTGAACGCTTATATGTGAGTTGTCTGGATTCTCAGCTTTACGAATTAGAGCCATGACATTTAACTCACACATAAGAACAGTTTCTGAGGTGACAATGAGTCTACCCATAGACAAAATGACTCATACATAAAAGCTTAACACAAAAAAGGGGTTAAATATAAAATGTTGCCAACTGGGGAGGAACGGTTCGAGAGATACATATACAATGTCTAAATTTTGTTTATATTTAATTTGATTTATCTTTTAATTATTTTATTTATGTTTGATATAAAGTATGTAATATACACTTACACATTAATTTTGTACTTATGTATATATATCAGCAAGGCTTGGAATATATCTAACAATTTGCCCCGATATCTTCTTAGACTTCACAAATTGAAACTCTTCTGGTTAAGGTAATAGTAATTCAGAAGATTATCTCATAAGACATCTTTATCTGAACGAACTATTTTAGTCTTTGTGAGAGTGAGGCTCAATTACAGTGCTTTAACTACTGTACATTTCTTAAATTAATTAATGGATCTTTGTAAACCTTTCGGGAGGCTTTATCAAGCAATCTTGAATGCTTCATGTTCAAATATTATTTCAGTGAACACTTAGAAGGCTATAAAATATAACTCCCACGTGTCCCAAACCATGAAGCACTCACTAATATCACAGAGTCTTCAAATATATTTAAACTGATTTTCACAACTCAGAAATATAGGATAGAGGCAACATCAAAAATGCAAAAAGAGCTTAAATATGAAATACTACAAATTGGGAAGAAAAAGTTGGAGGGATAGAGGACGTAGGAGAAATCCACAGAATAAGAACAGGGAACATTTGGTTTAGTAGCAATTCACATATGGCCAAAACAAAACAAAACAAAAACAAAAGCAACACTAAAGGTTCCTTTTGACTGTAATATTAATAAGATGCAACATGCAAAATAACTTTCAGTCTTAAAAGAAGAATAAACCACAAGCAATTAGGCAGTGATATTTCAAGGGGATAGTTTATATCCAGCCTGATGCCAAATATTGGCAATGGCAATGGATTTTTTGAAAGGGACACTAGCAAGATAGAAATCATTCAATTGCTGCTAAAAGGAGGTCCTAATTGAAAATAAGGACACCGAATCCAGAAATGAGAAAACTATGGGGCAATAATGTATTTGTCTTTAACATTTTGAAAGGATGTCATTTAGAGGATCAAATAGAGATACTCAGCATAGCTTCAGAAAGCAGAAATTTGGAAAGAGGCTCTGAAAATCAGATGGGTGGAAGTTTGCTACAGAGAAACAAACTTTAGTTTAAAGAAAAAACCTTTCTGCCAAGGAGTACTGTTCAAAATTACTGTGATTATCCCAAGAGTATTCCAGAAGTGAAGACATCACACTGAGTGTTCCTCTTGAAGTCCTCACGGGATAGCCCTGGAGTTTGCCTTTGTTACAAAATTATAATTGACTTGTCAGTCTTCTCACTGAGGGACTTCTTCCTGCAAAACTGAAAAACTTTATGCTGCAATTCTCTGAATCAGTTTCATGGGACTGGGAGGAACTCTGACTACCATAGATTCTGGCTGCTTCTATTTTCATTGGTCCCAAGGGACCAGGGAGTCTTGTGGCTTGTCTTAAATTCCCATTTTGCTCTCATCTTCATTCTAAGGCCTGCAAAATGCATCAGCATGGAGGCAAGAGATTTTCATGCAGTTTGATTCCATAGATTCATAGGCACCTATTTCAATTTGGTAGCAAAATATCCATAATTCTCTAAGAAAACCTAAAAAGGTTCCTAGCCCATCATTTTCACTCTGTGACCAGGATGACAGATGCAACAGGTTTTCACACAAAATTATGTTAAAGAAAGAGCAAACGTTATTAATAGGTAATGGAAAATTATGGGCCTGTAGACTACGGCACTAATGAAGAACTTGGTCCCGCCTTGCTTAAGAGGGTGTTATTTTATTGGGGATTAAACATTAAAAATGTTTTAATTTTTGATATTGTCATTGATAATTTTTATTCTTCAATACATCTTTTTACTTAGACTGAAATAAAAAGAATTTGGATCTCTGCAGTTTCACAGGAAAAAGTTCACAAGATAGAAAAGAAACATAAATTCAGGTAAGAATAATTACAAAATAATCACACCTATTTTAGTCACATAATAAAGACAGCCAAGAACATTTTCTATATGATAAACATGTATTTTTTTCTTAAATCTCACAATGTGCTGTGCCATGAATGAAAGAATATCAAGATGAAAATAAACTTTGATAATTCATATTCCATTGTTTGAAGGAAGATCATGCTTAAATCAGACTGGTAATATGATACCTGATGTTTAAAATATAATACTAATTATGTGTAGTTTATTATCTCTTTTTTATCTCTTGTTCCACTTCTTAGAAGAAATCAAAATTATAAAAACTCCATTATCTCTATTTTGATTATTTCTTGCCTAATATGGACTCTTTCTAATTCTTCTATGAACAGAGGTGAACCTTTTCACAGTCCATATTCTATAATTTTGTATAAAAGCAATATAAATAATGTTACTCTACTATATTCTATTATTCTAGGTTAGGTTATCCTGGAAATAGTAACATGTTACTTTTATTGATATTGCATCAAGAAAGTAACATTTGACTTGGTTTAAGAACTAAATTTATTCTTCTAAATCTTCTATTCCTTCTTCTTCCTCTTTTCCTCCTCCTCCTTTTTCAATAGGAACAAAGTACAAGGCCTGTTAATCTTGTGAGTCTACAGAAAGCAGTTACATGGGAAATGATTTTAGTGTGTTTTAAAAGTACTTCCTATTCTAAGTCTTCTTTTTCCAGCTGCAAAGCAATGCATGATGACTGATGTTCGAAACTGCTCCATTCAGCTTTGTGCCTAAAAAGTTTCATTTTGTTAGGTCTAGAATAAATATAACTGTCTTCATGTATGTTATGTCATGTATGCAAACTTAATTCATTCCCTAATCCCCTAATAAAACCATAAAAATTCATAAAAATTATTATTATTTGAATGGATTTCAAATTTACTGTGGAGGGAGGATAGAGATTGTGGATAATACTATTATTTTGTTGTCATGTTTTCCCCTTGATTTGAATTTATATGAATTAATTGCATGTCCTTTTTTGAGGAACTTGTTAGGAGAAGCAACAAATGAAACAGGCAAAGAAGGTCATGAAGGCTTTCGGATCTAAGGGTTTTTTGTAGACCATAGAAAAATAAAAATTAAAATCTCTTATAATTGAGGGAATTTTGAGAGTCAAACAGAAACTCTGCATACTCTCTAATTTTGACAATTACAAAATCAGTCATTTTGATTTTGGTAAAGACATTCTATGGATCATTTGCTGGTTTTTGTTCTCCATACCACTCTGTGGAAGGATGTATGACACTTGGTTTAAATGCCACCAAAGAAGAAAAGACGTGTAAAGTTATCCTTAATTGCTAGACAACTTAACTGACAACGAGTTTGTTGCTTCGTAGAGAAATAACAGAAATATTTCAAATTAACCAAAGTTGTCTTGATTGCTTAACAGGTCACTCAAATTCAAATAGGTTAACTTGGATGCTTCCAGAAAATCAATACTTACTTGTTTTAAAAACTACTGAGTACTAACCATCAGGTTATGGGTTCAATAGAATTTGTGAACTAATATAATATATTTTTTTACACAGTCACATTTTGACTGGTTCCTAACTTTGAAGCTTCTAATTTTTTCTCTTATGTAGAAAATTTGAGATAACATGGATATCTTCACAGATTTATGTAGAGAAAAACCAGGATCAATAAACTTCACAGGATTAAAAAACATAAAGGTATTACTCACATTTTACTTTTGTATTTAAACAAAGTTAGACTAGTTCCAGAAGTTGAAGACCGATTTCATTGTAAAAGCTCTATAAATGAGACAATTAGTCCTTTAGTAATTTACTTGCAATTGTAAGAGCTCTTTTTGGTAGAAAAGTTCATATTATTTTGGAATGTACCTTTAGCTTTCCTTTCTTTCCTTTCCTTTCCTTCTTTCCTTCTTTCTTTCTTTCTTTCTTTCTTTCTTTCTTTCTTTCTTTATTTCTTTCTTCCTTTCCTTCCTTCTTTTTCTTTCTTTCTTTCTTTCTTTCTTTCTTTCTTTCTTTCTTTCTCTTTCTTCCTTCCTTCCTTTCTTTCTTTCTTTCTTTCTTTCTTTCTTTCTTTCTTTCTTTCTTTCTTTCTTTCTTTCTTTCTTTCTTTCTTTCTTTCTCTTTCTCTCTCTCCCCCCCTCCCTCCCTCCCTTCCTTCCTTTTTCTTTTTTTACTGCACTGAAGCAAAGTATTATTACAGAGAAAAAAATGAGTATTAAACCATAAATTAAAATTTAAAGTGTCTTTTTCTTAGGAAGAGTTTATCAGACTTTAATATTTTGAAATCACACATGATATCTCATGAAACATCTCATTTGACAAGATAGAGAGATATAAAGAAGTATCAAACTATGTTGTGCTGAAATTAACAGTAGACTTGAATTCAAAATATTTCCCCTTGAGTCCAAATTTCATTTTTAATCAGTTATGTTACCTTGGGCAAGTCAAACTATCTCTTACCTTTCTTTGCACATGTGTGTAAGCTTAATGGGATAATGGGTATGGAAGTATTATGTCAACTATAAAGCCTTTTAAAATGTGAAGTGTTATTTGTGATAGCAGAGAGAGTAGAAGCTTTATTTGTTGACTTTCTCTTATGTCTTTCAGCAGAAATTTGCCATGGGGGACAAGGGAGGAGACAACCATTCAGAAGTGACGGACTTCATTCTTGCAGGCATCAGGGTCTGCCCAGAGCTCCACATTCTCCTCTTCCTGCTGTTCCTGACTGTTTATGGGATGGTCCTTCTGGGGAACCTTAGCATGATTGGCATCATTGTGACTGATCCCCGGCTGAACACACCAATGTATTTCTTCCTAGGCAACCTCTCTGTCATTGACCTCTCCTACTCCACTGTCATTGTACCCAAGGCCATGGTCAACATCCTGTCTCAGAAAAAGACCATATCCTTTGCAGGTTGTGTTGCTCAGCTGTTCCTTTATGCACTTTTCATGGTAACAGAGGCCTTTGTCCTGGCAGCCATGGCCTATGACCGCTTCATTGCCATCTGCAATCCTCTACTCTATACTGTCCGCATGTCAAGAAGCCTCTGTATCCAGCTGGTGGCTGGTTCCTACCTCTGTGGCTGGGTCAGTTCCATTCTTCAAATCAGTGTAACATTCTCAATGTCCTTCTGTGCCTCTCGAGTCATTGATCACTTCTACTGTGATTCAAACCCAATTGAGAAGATCTCCTGTTCCAATATCTTTATCAATAAGATGGTGTCACTTAGTTTGGCCGTCCTCATTATTTTGCCCACGATAGTTGTGATTGCTGTATCTTACATGTACATTGTGTCCACAGTTTTAAAGATTCGCTCCAGTGAAGGGAGAAAGAAAGCCTTCTCCACCTGCAGCTCCCATCTGGGGGTTGTAACTCTGCTTTATGGGACTGTCTCCTTTGTGTATCTCACGCCTCCAAATAACCCGGAACTTCGTAAAGTGGCTTCAGTGTGTTACATTTTATTCACACCTATGCTGAACCCTTTAATCTACTCTCTAAGAAACAAGGATGTTAAAGATGCCATGAGAAAAGTCCTCTGGAAGAAAAAAGTTTTACTCTAAATGTGCTTCTACTTGTTTACTGTTTCTTGCATCATTTGTTCTTGTCCTCTGAATCTCCTAGACTTAGGCATTTAAAGCTCAGGTGTTTTTTTTGGGGGGGGGGGAAGCAAAACCAAAAACCTTAACTGTTTTATTCAACGGCATTCATAATATCCTATAAAGAAAGCTGCAGATTCACTTTTCACTATTTACTTTTCCCTTTTCCTCAAGGCAATGTTAAAATTAAAGGTCTGGACACCCATGAAAATTTTCTATATTTCTCACCCTCCAGGTATGTAACTGCAGAAGTATAATGTTTTACTGTTTCTCTTCCCTGTAAGTAAAATTTAGAAAACACTTAGCATAAGGATTAACTTGGAAACCGTGTGACCTAACTGGCTTATACGCAAATGACAGTCAGTATAAATGCCAGTGTTGTGTTTTGTTTTTGATGTCATGCCAAATGTGAGAACGTGTGCATATGATGAACAGGAAAAGGAAAGGTAAAGTAACCAGTGGCTTTTGTGAATTAAAAGGGCCAAAGAAGAAGAAACATGAGAAGACTGCATTGATTTGGTTAAAGTTACGACATTTTGTTTGGTTCTCCTTGAATGGCATGATCCTCCTACTATGCTCTCGTATGATGAGAACGTTTGATGATATTTATGATGATTGCAGCTCATGTCCTTTATCTTTGGGGTAATACAATTTATTGGTCTGCAATTAATGAAATCACTATATTGAAATGAAGTGAATTTGAAAATTGCAGTTAAAAACTTCACAAGGCTTTACAGTAACCGCTATGGATAGCTGGACTACATGTCAAAGTACATGTTTGTGTGCATGCACGTGTGTGTTTGTCTGTGGATGAGTGTGTTTGCATTATTTAAATACGTGGTAATCTTATAATGTGATTAGTCCTAAATGTCAGATGTCAATTGAGAAGGAAAGAGTGGTTACGCGGTATCCCCCAGATTTGACAGGTATTAAAGGAAACCAAATTCCAGAGAAAGTTGTGCCAGAGTTCACCATTTTTTTTCAACTGAAATAAGTAATGCTTTAGCTAAACAATTAAAATGCCTAAGTCTAGACAACATTAAATTCTAGACCACAACTAAAGCTAAGGAATAAAATATAATTACCATTATACTGCCCATTAAACTTGGCACTGTGAAAACCTAAAATATGGAACTTTGATTAGGTCTTCTATTTTTCTGTTTTTGTTTAGCTAGCAAAGCCTCCTTCCATGAATGCACAATAACATGTATCTTTATGGATTAATGTTTATTAGGGTAAGAGGTTTGAGAAATAATTATTCTTATTTAATAGATATAGAGAGAGAAGCTAAGTGACTTAATAAACCAAGGTTATACTTATCTCCTCCCTAAAGGTGTAATCTACCATTTTTCTTGGTGCTAAGATGTTAACATTTTTCTTGATATTCAGAAAAATACCATTTGAGAGCAAAATAGGAATCCAAATCAGCTTGGGAAACTGATCTTTGGCACTGATTACTACAAGTCTGGAAAATACCCTTTTTAGGTCCGGGTTTTACTTAACTCTTTTGCATGCCCATTAGCCTTAAAATCTCACTCTGATGTATTTGACAAGCATGGGTTATTTAGGACTATTGGGAAAAGGCAATATAATATTAAATAAGAATACACCCTAGATTCATTCATTTTACTTTTTAGTGTGGTGAATTATATTCTGTTTTGCAGCCGTAACAGATTACAATATTCCTAACCTCAAAAGTAGCATTGCATAGACCACTCCAAATGTTGGAAGGAATCTGGGAAAGGAATCTGCTTTCAAAGGTGTTAAATTAAGCTCTCTCCTATTTTCCTTTAATTGCCATAAACACTTTTCTTGTTAAAAATTTTTTTCTGGGTTCACAGGCCTCTGTATGAAAACTAGTGCCTCATTTATCTCATTATGTGTGGGATCAGGATTCCATCAGAAGAAGCCAATGTCTGACCAGCCTTTCACTGGCTTTTATTCAGAAAGTATTTTCTTTTTCAATAATATTGGGTTATTTATGAAACATTGTCACATTCCAAGCAGTTTGAAGATTGTGTTCTGCATCACATATAAGTTGTTACTTTCAGGGGACTTTAGAACTGTGTACAAAAATCCACCTGGAGAAGTCTTTCAACAGTGATATGGTCTTGAGAAGCTGAAGGTTGCATCAGACATCTCAAACACTCTTAACTTGTTTGTACTGCATTGTTTTAATGACCGTGGCTATAAATTTTTAGACATGGACATGTATTTATTGTCCCATGACATCATGTGCTGCATTTTGTCTTTAAATTTAATGTGTTGTTAATGTTTTACCTGATGTTTAGCGTATTGATGCAGAACCTTGGTGAGGGCATTTATAATATTTTCTATTGCCAGAATGCCAAGATTCTCTGACTCAGATAATTGCAAATGATAAGTCAAAAACTTGATTTTAAGTGTAAGTTAAAATTACCAAATTAAACATCTATGGACAAGGACCCAGAGCTTGTTCCATTTGTTCTCCTTTAAGACAGTTTTAGTGTATTATAAGATTGAAATTGTTGTGGGGATTAGAGGAGGTGAACTGAGTAGATGTTGCAAAAATGTTGACATTTGAATTGATATTGGACTGTTGTTCTTACTCTTGTGAAGTGAGTATGTGATGTCACCTTGCCCTATCCCATAATACCAGTGTAAGTCAGAAAATCAATAAAAACGTTTGGGTGTGTATCTACCATTATCTTAGTGATCTCAGGGAGGACACAGCTGCTTACTGCTGAGGCAGAGGGAGGGGAGGGAGAGGGAAAGGATGGGATAAGAAAAGAACAAGGAATCCTGCAACTGAAAGCAACGTGACAAAGGAATCCATTTCAACATCATTTCTTAATTATTCTAATTTTGTAAAACAATATAAAAAATAAAAAAGGACAACCCCCTCGAAAATACTTAAACCAAAGACTGATTTTCATATTTCTTAGTTTTACAGAATATGACTTCTAGATTTTTTAAATAGCTTCTTCTTCCCTTATCTACTTTTAAACAATCATTCATTTATTCACATTGTTTGACACTGATGATCAGCATCAGTTTCCTCAATTGAATGTCTTACAGTTAGTTTTCTTTTGTGGAAACCTGCATAAATAAACTTTGGATGACTTAAGGAGAAGATACTTAGATCTATACATTTTGTTTTGCTCTGGCTGCACATACACGACGGAAATGCTGCAGAGGGTGAGTCACTAGGCAACATTCCAGGAAGTCAGGAAGTGAAAAATAGACAAGGAACTTTCAAATATGATCCAAACTATTGGAAATATTTACTTCAAAAAATTTCAGGCTCTTTGTCCCCCTGATGGATAGTTCTGAGACAGGATCTAAATACCCCTAAAAGTCCACAAAAACGATTGGGTATTTAGTTTTCTTGTGTTTGGTCACCCTAAAATTAGTCACCAAAATATTTAAAGAAGGCTTATTCGAAGCATTTTAGTTCACATCTTACTCAAGAGTGTCCAGCTATTTTCATGCCAGTGACTCTGTGAGAACCAACTCAGGTCTAAGAATTGGGAGATGGGCATAATCTGAATCATGGTGGCTCAAGTCAGGTCTCTGTTGATTAGATCTTATCTATCTATCCATCCATCCATTTATTTACCTATCTCTCTCTCTCTCTATCTCTATGTCAGTCTCTGAGAAGAGTATCCACTTACTCCTAGACATCTCATGATTAAATAACCATATCCACCATTTGGACTAATAACCTAAAGTTGCTACTATCATGTTTACCAAATCTTCCTTTGCTGTCTCAGTCAGATGCCCCAATTTGAACTCTCTCACACACCTATTCTCACTGAATCAGGAAGGCTATTTTAATTTTAATTAAACATCTTTAGTGAGAAGCATTACACCTGCTTGGAAAGTTGCTCAATGTTTGCTCTGTCACTGGGGATGGAAAAAGATTTTGTGACATCTCAGGGCACCTAACCAGGGTATATGAGACCAGAACATCTATGGTTAATTACCCCTCCTTAGCACTACAGTCACCTAAAGATATTGAATTTCTTTTTCCTACAATCTTCCCAGTGTTTCTAGTGTCTCAGCTTCCTTTTGGGAGAGCCAGTATTCGTTAATGAATTGCATTTATCAATGCAACCATCAGACCTCTAGATATGTGAGCTAGCACATAATTGTTAAGTCTTTGATAAGTAAGAATTCTGCCCAATATCTCCCTCCCCCTCAAGTAAAAGAGCCCTACAAACTCATTCACACCAAAATACTTCACGTTTTGCCAACAGGTATCCACAAAATGCTCAGAATATTAAGCCAGTCTTCCACAAATTCTGCATCTGCATTGGAGCAGTATTTATGTCTCAGCATGCTGGGTTCTGGTGCCAGTAACTGAGCTTATAAAATGAAAATAAGGAGTGGGATGAAAGGGGAATTATAAGTTTTTCCTTCAAGGAAACTTCCCCAGGCAAAGGAGTAGCAGCATCTTAAAGTGAGCAGGGAACGGCCCCATCAGGGAGGCTTGCTTCCTTATGCAAATGTGACTGAGGTAGAGTTTCAAAATATCACAATTTTGAAATGTTTTAAGTAATGTTACACATCCAGGAATCCTGAGTTAATTTTATGAGAGATATTGGAGGAATGAATCAACATATTTGTATGCTCAGCACACCAAAAATTCACACTCTGGTTTAGTTTCCTGCAATTTGATTTCTGCACCTATAAAATATAAGAGATTACCTTGTTATGGTGACAAGAGTTCCCTAAAGATGAGAACTTAAGAATCTGAGCTCAATTTTTGCTTTAATTTATCAGAAGCACTCACAGTATGCTGCAGCCTTTGAATTCACCAGCTATAATGATATTTCAAAATGGTGACTGTATTGATCCATCAGATTCTTGCTTTCAGTGGGTATATGATTCCATTTAATCACGTGATAAGTTAGCAGATAATTTTGCCACAAATTATGTGAACATCTAGGTTCTATCCCCAACATAAAAGGAAGTTTCTTTTTCTTATATCATATTTTTGGCCATGTAAGCCATTCCCGAACCCTAGTTTTCCCTCAAGCAATGTCATCCATGCACTCCCTGCTACTGACTTTGGATACTTGTTTAAAGTTTTGGGTGCAAGTAACAGAAACTCAGTTAAGTAACCTAGGCAAAAGTTATTAGAAGGGTAAGGGTATTAGTTGACACACAGAATTTATAGGAAAGCAGAAGTTTCAGATTTAACACAGGGTAAGACCAAATATACTGCAGGGAATGAAGAAGTAGGCCAGACAAAGATGCTCTAGCAGAGAACGCATTTGAAAAGAATGTCACAGGTACTCTGTCCATTTTTAACCCATTTTTTTATGTTGAATTGCATGAGTTCTTTGTATATTTTGGAGTATCAACCCCTCGTTGAATGTATCATTTGCAAAATCTCCTATTCAGTAGGTGGTCTTTTGGTTTTGTTTATGGTTACCTTCACTGTGCAAAAGCTTTTTAGTTTGATGTAGTCCCGTTTGTTTATTTTTGCTTTTCTCTCCCTTGCCTGAGGAGACATGTCCAGAAAATATTGCTAAGACTGAGGTCAGAGTGTACAGCCTGTTTTTCTCTAGTAGGTTTAAGATTTTCATGTCTTACATTTCAGTGTTTAACCCATCTGCAATTTATTTTTGTACATGGTGTCAAAAAATAGTCCACTTTGATTCTATTGCATGTAGCTGTCCAGTTTTCCCAACACCATTTATTGAAGAGGCTGTCTTTTCTCACATTGAATATTCTTGGTCCCTTTGCTGTAGACTAATTGCCCATATCAATGTGGATTCATTCCTGGGCGCACTATTCTGTTCCTTTGATTTACATGTCTGTTTTTGTGCCAGTACCATACTGTTTTGCTTACTGTAGCTTTGTAGAATAGTCTGAAGCCAGGGAGTGTGACACCTCCAGCTCTATTCTTTCTTAAAATTGTTTTGGCTATTCACGGTCTTTTGTGTTTTGATACAATTTTTAAAATTATTTTTTGCACTTCCATGAAAAATGCCACTGGTGGTGTAAAATGGATTGCACTGAATGTACAGATTGCCTTGGGTAGTATGGTCATTTTCACAATATTAATTCTTCCAGTCCATGAATATGGAATATCTTTCCATCTGTTTGTATTGTCTTCAATTTCTTTCATCATTATCTTACCATTTTCTGAGTACAAGTCTTATTCCTAGGTGTTCCATTCTTTTTGATGTGATTATAAATGGGATTGCTTCCTCAATTTCTCTTTCTGATAATTCATTGTTAGTGTATAGAAACACAACAGATTTCTGTATATAATTCTATATTCTGAACTTTACCAATTTCATATGAGTTCTAGTCGTTTTGTGGTGGCACCTTTAGGATACTATAGTATTATGTCATCTGCAAAACAAAACAGTGAGTTTTCTTTTTTTCTTTCATAATGAGATTATTGGTCCAAGTACAATGGGTTAAAGTAGGAATGCCAACCACCACAATAAAACCTAGTAACCCACTCAGTATTTTTTTCTTTGCTGCCTGAGACACCGGACTTTGCTGAATTAGTATACTCACTACCCAACAAAGGGGTGATTTTACTGGGAAACACAGCAGTTGCTCCTGCCTCCTGGGCATACATCTCACTGAACCACAGGTAAACAAAATACTTTGTATTCTTTTGGGTAACCAATACCGATTAGCAAGATTAGAAAGGAGTCAGGGAGGGGTATCACAGTCACTCAGGGAATTTTCCAGGATGCCTCCTAATACTAATATTGATGAGAAACAACAATTCAACATAACAAGACTGCAAGGGCTCAGATCCTTCCTCAGTGAAGGTTTGCATCACCCCACCAGGTAAACAACTTTTGGATACTGCAGTTATTGTTAAGACCAAGGAGAATGTGGAAAGAAAATACTAACTATTGCCTTCAATCAGTTGCTCAGATGAGGACTTTATGAGCCACCATTATTTTCTTCCTTTTTACCCATACTCCTTCCCTTATTATGTTATATAAGATGCATTTATGGCAGTTAGTTTAAGGGTTTAATTTATATCAAATACAGATCGGGATTTTTTTTGACTGATATAGAACAGTTTAAACAACTATCTTGAAGTGACTGTTGGGAAATTATTAACTTAAAATATGACACCTAGATCAATATCTTTGAATCAAGTGAAGTTACAAAGTAAACCTATCTTTAGATCTAATCAGTCAGTATTTATCTTTTACATAACCAATTAGAGAGCATTTGTTGGGCTTTTCACCACATCTTAGTCATACTATTGTACTGTTTATTATCAATTATTATTGATACAATGTATCTAAAGAAATATGGAGAGTTTTGAGTAAAAATGAAATGAACTTCATGGCTAGGAACAAAATCTTCCTATGTTATATTTCATAATATAGTATTTCTTTTCATGCTATTTCTCTTTGCCTACCCCAAACTTTGCTGTAATGATAAACTGAAATGCCCTTTTTCAGTGAAGAAATCAAGATTGAAAGAACTTTTTGGTCTCACTGCAAAGATTCTCACAACAAGCAGGAAAAAAACTCTTGTATGTATTTTGACTCCTATTAGTCTTAGGAACCTTTCCCCCATTTCTTTGTTTCTTTTCTTCTTTTCTCTTTAAATCTAGAGTCTCTGTGTTCCTCGTGGACCTTGGCTCTGGAGAACCTTAATAACTAATTTATGCTTCCTTCTCTCTCAGGAGGACTATCTCCCAGAAGGTGAGGGAAACCTCAGTGCTGCAATTACTTGAAAAAGTTACACTGTTTTTCCAAAACCACCATGAACAACGGCTGCTGATACTTTGGCAGATTAACAGAGGTTCTAGATGGCTCAGTCTCTACTTAGAGATCAAGACAATCCATCTTCCTTCTAAAAAGCATTCAAGCACCCAAGATTGCAAGAGAGAATGTCCTGCAGATGGATCCTTCAGGTTCACTTTACTTAAATACAGAATATAATTCCTGGAAATATCTCAGTGTTAGCAGAGTATCATTTGGAAAATTCACTTGTCTCCCTTCTACAAAGGACTGTAACATTTTCCAATATCAACTGCTAAAGGAAAGGAAATAGTTTAAATAGAGTAAAAGGAAAAATAAGTCAATTTTCTACATGGGAAGAATAGAAAACTGGGATAATAAACATGGATTTGGATATTTGAGGAGGAGGGGTTCATTTTATTTTGACATAATGACTTTTCAGTACTCATAGTGTAACACAGTCATTAATTAACTTTAAATTTACCCTTTCTAGAATTCAAACAGTAACAAGACAAAAACATCAGAATTCTGCTGCTTCCTTTTACAGAATCTGACAAATAACCAAACAATATAAGGTAAGAATAAACTTCAAACCATGTGAGTTTTTGACAAATTCTCAATCACAAACTGACTATTTGTTTATTGGCTACTCCGGGAAAAACCCTCCCTTTTCCAGGTATAAATATTTTCACTTATAAACTTATTAACATTAGAATGAGTCTGATAGGACTAAATCTCAGAAATTAAAACAATTTATTTCCTTTCCCCCTAGGTAAGATTAAAGGAGTATAAATGAAATGTATTATTTTTCAAAAAACATTTCACAACTACTGAATGTTTCTTTTCACTGCCTAAATACCTTACAGTTCCTCAGGTCCTAAGTATGATCTAATTAAAATCTTGCTCCTTTATACTATAATTATTTGCATATTTAATTTTTGATGGAGCTGGTGAGTAACAAAAATGTAAGAAGAAGACATCATGCCATTTCCCTGGAATCATCTTTTTCTCAGGCAAAATATCGCCCTTTTCTCAGCTTGTTTATCAAAGGTGGTAAGTATTTTGCAGTGATTAAGAGCATGGATTCTAGAACCAGGAGTCTTGGCTTCAAATTCCACTTCTGACACTAACAGGTGGCTTTCAGCATCTTCATTTCTCTGTACCTCATCTTCCTCACCGTAAACTGGGGAATATAACCATATCCACCTCATATTATTGTTGTATGTATTAAATGAGCTATTATGAGCACATAAAGGTGCCACATAATGTTTGCTATTATCATTACTGTCTAGGTGGAGTTGTGCATATAGAGCCCTTAGGGGAGAGAAAGAGTGACCATGAGGTCAAACTCATAGTTGAGGTGTCCGGTAAATGAACTAGTAATGGCTGCGAAAGTTATATCCAGGGTATATAAGAACGCAATCAACAATTTCTTCATATGTATCTTTTGTTCAGTATCCATTTCTAAGGTAATTCTTCTATCTAGAGAATGTGTAAGGCTTCTTCTTAAATATATATATGTTATCTTAAAAAAAAAAAACCCATGAACTGTTGATTGAGGGAATGCAGGGAAACTGTATTTATGAAAGGGCTGTGGAGGCTCATCTGGACAAATCCTAACATTCAAGTGCTAATAATTTTTGTTTGTTTGTGTACAACTTTTTCTTTATGAGTATAAACTTACATCAAAATTCAAAGTTTCATTTATCCGCAAAAATAACTGCACTTTTTAAGTAATTTTAAAATTCTGTTACTTCCTTTATATCTGCTGGTACTCTAAATTAAACCCTCCAAGCTAAGTTTCCCTAAACTAGACTACTGAAGCCCCAAGTATCTCCAAACCCAGACATTGAAATTGCTTCCAAAATGTCATGTTTAAAATATTTGTTCTCTTTTCCAGTCCCTGCTTCCTGACATTGAATTTATTGCATAAATCACGAGTTGGAAGGTACGCAGAAGTAACACTTGAAAATGTGAAAGATACTTGGGTGAAAAGGCATTGCATTCAACTATGAGGAAAAAGATTTAATTATACCACTTGTATGAAATAGGGTATAACAAAACTAACCAATTGGAACTTGCTTAAATTTAACTCACGGAAATATTTAAGGTTAAAATAAACAATGCATATAGAATAGCTTTGTAAATCCTAATACTGTAAGAAATTATCTGTAGCTAGGATGTAAGCCAAGCATTCATTTGTTTATTTTGCCTGTCTGTATCAGCAAGTTTCTGCCATGGGAGACAGGGGAACAAGCAATCACTCAGAAGTGACTGACTTCATTCTTGTAGGCTTCAGGGTCCGCCCAGAGCTCCACATTCTCCTCTTCCTGCTATTTCTGCTGGTCTACGCCATGATCCTCCTAGGGAATGCTGGCATGATGGCCATTATCATGACTGATCCCCGGTTGAACACACCAATGTACTTCTTCCTAGGCAACCTCTCCTTCATTGATCTCGTCTACTCATCTGTCATTGCACCCAAAGCTTTGGTCAACTTCTGGTCTCAGAGCAAGTCCATCTCCTTTGCAGGCTGTGTGACCCAGCTCTTTCTTTTTGCCCTCTTCATTGTGACTGAGGGGTTTCTCCTGGCAGCCATGGCTTATGACCGCTTCATTGCCATCTGCAACCCACTCCTCTACTCTGTCCAGATGTCAGCACGTCTCTGTGCTCAGTTGGTGGCTGGCTCCTATTTCTGTGGCTGCATCAGCTCAGTTCTGGAGACCAGCATGACATTTACTTTATCCTTTTGTGCTTCTCGGGCCATTGACCACTTCTACTGTGATGTTCGCCCACTTCAGAGAATATCTTGTTCGGACCTCTTCATCTATAAAATGATTTCTTTCTTCTTATCTGGCATCATTATCTTGCCTACCATCATCGTTATTATTGTTTCTTATTTGTGTATCGTGTCCACAGTTGTGAAAATACGCTCCACCGAGGGGCGTAAGAAAGCCTTCTCCACCTGCAGCTCTCACCTGGGAGCCGTCAGTGTGCTGTATGGTGCTGTCTCTTTCATGTATCTCACTCCTGACAGATTTCCTGAGCTGAGTAAAGTGGCCTCCTTAGGTTACACCCTAGTCACTCCCATGTTGAATCCTTTGATTTACTCTCTGAGAAACAGAGATGTCAAAGAGGCTATAAACAAACTTTTAGAGAAGAAAAGTACTATTCAGTGATTATTATTACTCTTCCATTAATGGTGTTGTGGCTGTTTATTCTGTACTCCTTCTGGCCATCAATGACAGTTAGCTCAAGAGAGCCTCTACTGCATGAGGTACTAATTGACTAAAGGAATTCCACAGTGATTTTCCTGGTGGTTTTAACCAAAAGAGCAGTGGCCATAATGGTTTTAAGGAAAGGGTGTCTCTCTGTGCCACAGGATGTAACTGCTGACTATAACACAGTTGATGGTGGTCCCTGTGTTTTTAGTTGAATACCCCAAGGACATTCCCTTTCTTTTCATATACAAAAAAGAAAAAGGGAATTGGATAACTGGCTTGGCCAAGGGCAGGTGGGCTCATCAAATTCTTTTTTAAGGCCTTGAAAGCTATGTTGTGTACTTCTTAACCATGAAATTGGGTCTGCATTGGTACTGTGGAGGAAATACTGCAACAAAAGATACCTGGGATGCACTATATCAAGAAGTACCATTGGACACAGAACAAATAAAAGATGTCAAAGGACCATTTAATTCACTTGGTGGGTTACTTTGATAATTACTGTCAAATTCTAGAATTGTTTTCCTTTTTTGGAATTAGCCATCTCAGCATGCTATTTCTCTAAGAAGCCTCAGCCTAGTAAATGGGTGGAAGAGGGAACTAAGGAGAAAAGAGTGAGTACCTCCCAAAGGGCCTAAACAAAGGGAATAGGTTCAGAGACAGGAACCTCTTGAAGCTCATTAGAGATCCCACTGTTTGAACTGTTTTAGTTCTCAGAGGAAGGGACCTCTTTATAGTAGTGGGCTTGAGCACTTATGCTGTGGCTCTGGTGTCAATTAGGGCCAGAAGAGATTCATCTCCATCTAGAGAAATGTTTCTCTGAGTCATTTAAGAGGGAGAACTGGGGAGAGTTACTGTAGATCCTAGGAGTCCCATCATGGAGAATTGGGAGGAAAGGCTGGTTAGAGGCCTGAAGGTACCTAACGCACTTAAATTTGTAACAAAATCTTTTCCAGTGTCTGGCTCTTTGCAGTAACAGTGGAAACTAGCCACTAGTTTAGGATGGAGCCTGAAATAAAGACAACGAGGAAGAAGAGCTGAGGCTTTGGGAGCCATTCTATCTTTCTTTAATCACTTGTTGGTCTCAGTTAATCTTAAAATCTTATTTGGCAGAGAGGCAGTTTTAGACTCCTGATGACATTGGGAAGCCTCCAAGTACCAATTCCACTCAGTTCTGAAAAGTTTTTGAGCTACTGTAGTTCAATTTGCTTTTAAGGAATTTAAGTTTGGGGATTTCAGAAGAGTCCCACAATGGTCACTGATATTTTAAATTGCCTTTAAGTAATCAGTCCACTTGGTTAGAAATGTGTATGAAGGAGGACTACTGTCTCTAAACATAAAATGGGCCAGAGCCCAAGTGGGGAGGCACCTTCAAAATCCTTAGATAACTGACATCCCACCTCCCAGAGGTTTTTCTTCTAGAGTAAGGAACAATTTTCAAACAACTCAAACAGTTTACAGACAAATCACTCAGTTCAAATAGCTTACAAGCCAATCCTACCCAATGCAAAGGAAACATCTTGGTCCTAGAGCAGTCAGGACAAAGGCTTTTTTAGCCACTTTCTAGAGAATGGCCCTCCCTCTCAAAAGAATAGACTAAAGGCTGAAAACCCCAGCACTGTTTCAGAGAACAATTTAAAAAACCCTGTTCCTGAAAGAATGGGTTGAAGGGTAGCCACCTTAGGAGAAACAGCCCCTGTTCTGCAGGGAACTGGCTGAAGGCTAGCCAGTTTCAGTGGAACAGTCTGATCTCAAATCATACCAAAGCGCCAAACGAGTCCTAGCCTGAAGAATAACGCCTTGACCAGAAAGACAAAATCTTTAAACAGATCCAAATATAGCCTGGAGAACTTTATATGCAGAGGGTACAAGCTTGGGTACAGGAGAAAGACTCCAGGGTTGGTGAGAAAAGCATTGAGCAACAATGGGCTCAAATGTGGGTGCTGTACTTGTTAGCTCACCAGCCCCAGAACTGCCGGGAGTTTTTTCTGGTCCCTGTACTGCCCACCAAAATGTGGACCTGAAACAGGCACACTGCCAACTATTTCTCCAGCAAACACGGGTTTATTTGGGAGTAACTGAGAATTGCAATTCAGGGTCTGCAACCATGATGAGACAAACGCCTGAATGGCAAGGGAAGGAGAACTCTTTTAAAGAGAGGGATGTACCTCTATTAAAAAAAAAACAAAAAACAGATGGGGACAGAAGGGTCAGGGGCAATATGAACAAAGGGCCCCTGAGTCTTTGATGGTAAGGAAGAGGAGTTCTTTCTTCTTCCTGTTGGGCACTGCTTTTGTTGTAGGGTGTGAGAGCTCCCTCTTTTGATCTTCCAATTCTACTTGATCAAGGGTTCTGCTTATTACTTTTTTATAATTACTGTTGAATTTTCTCCTGAATCAAGTATTTTATACGTGTTATATCAAGAGAAAGTAATAATAACAAGAAGTAAACAGTAAGCAATCTTTATTATATACATTAACATGGGAAATTGCACATTTTGTCAGGCATTGTGCAGTACACTGAGGCCCTGGATCCTAATATAAAGAACCAAAATGAGAGGTAGAGCTATGCAAACATTTTTGAGCAATTGTTCCCTCAATTGGATCTTCAAATTTTTTTCTATGTTAGTTATTTAAGAAATATTTAACGAAAGTATAGAAACTAGGCAGTCATCAAACTGGAGTGTGATCTGAAATTTACTTACTACGCCTCTGAATATCTATTTGATTAATTTTATTTACTAGCTGTGTAATATGTTCTGGCTCTGTGGCAGGCTCATGTATAAATGATTTGATTCTTCGGAGAGCTTACAATTTAATGTGAGGATCACATCCTCAGAAAGACAATTAAAATCCAGAGATGTGTATGCCAACAATAAACATAGAGACTGTAAGTTGATGTACCTGAGAGTGGATGGTTGGAAACTGGGGAAAGTCTTTAGGGCTATGTGGAAAACACATTTAAAGGGAATAAAATTGGAGTCAAGGACCTGCTGTTTCAGTTTATGTTATTGATGAGGTTTGAAGTGTGCTGCTGTAAATGAGAAAAGGCTAATTTGAAAACTGCAGGTAAAATCCACAGAACATATTAACTGATTAGTATGAGAGGAGTGTACCAAAGGAGGTATGTCTCATCATATCTGAATTTGAATGCTGTGTGTGGTGATGAACACATAAAAAGTAAAGGAGCTCTCAGTAAACTAGGAATGGAGCTGAATTTCCTTAATGTGAAAAATAACATCTACCAAGAACCCAGAGCTAAGATCATATTTAATGGTGAGAAAGTAGATGTTTTCTTGCTAAGATTAGGAACAAGGCAAGGATGCCCCCACTACAATACCTTTTCAACATCCAACTGTAAGTCTTAGTTAATGCAATAGACAAGAAAAGGAAATAAAGTCTTATGGGCTGAATTATGTCTTCCCAAACTCATATTTTGAAGCCCTAACCCCAGTACTGTAGTATACGACTATATAGTTGACCCTTGAACAAGTGTCTTATTTTGGGGTGAAAAAACTATCAGAGGATATTTATTAGTAAGGATGAGAAGCAAAGACCAGGATTTAAGGCAGGAATGGGTAGGCTCACTCTACTGTTTTGTGCAAATGCATTTAGGTTTATGATCAGGACTGCCTTTATCCATAAAACTACTAACCCCTAGGTCTTAAAGGGAAAAGATAAACTCCACTTGCCAGTCTTTTGGTTGTACAGCAAGAAGGCCTAGACAAGTAACCTTTTTTTCTGGATTGGTTCCATGGATGCTTTCTCTCTGGTCATGAAGTACCTTGCCACTAAGGGTCTGCCTTTGAAAGTTCTTTGATATTGGTCAATACCCTTGGGCACCTAGAACCACATGACTTAAACACCAAAGGTGTCTACTTGCCCCCAAACACTATGACTCTAATTCAGCCTCTAGATCACTGGATCATAAGTAAGGCTCATCACACACGGTGCTCTATGGAAAGGATTGTCAATCCTACGGAAAAGAACTCCAATAGAGAGAACATCGTGAATTTATGGAAGGATTATACCATTGAAGATGCCATGGTTGTTACAGAAAAAGCTGTGGAAGCCATCAAGCCCAAACAGTAAATTCCTGCTGGAGAAAACTGTGTCCAGAAGTTGTGCATGATTTATGACAGAGCCAATCAAGGAAATCATGAAAGATACTGAGGATATGGTAGTGTGGTGGGTAGAGGGTTTCAAGATACGGATCTTGGAGAAATTTAAGAGCTAATAAACACCACACCAGAGGAATCAATAGAAGGTGATTCGATGGACATGCGTGCTTCCGAGCCAGTGCCAGATGATGAGGAATAAGACATAGAGAAGCAGTGCCAGAAGACAAATGGACATTAGACAGTCTGGCAGAAGGGCTCCAATGACTTAAGATGGCTTTTGACTTCCTTTGTGACACGACTACTTCTATTACAGGCACTGAAACTAAAGCAAATGGGGGAAGAAGGATTGGTACTATAATGTATGGAAACATTTTTAGAGAAATAAAAAAGCAAAGAAGTCAGACAGAAATTGCAATGTGCTTCTGCAAAATTACACTGAATATGCCTGTCTCTCGTGCCTCCCTTCCACCTCCCCCACCTCCTCCATCTCTGCTACCCGTGAGACAGGAAGACCAACCCCTCCTCTTCCCCTTCCTCCTCAGCCTACTCAAGGTGAAGACAGAGGATGAAGGCCTTTATGATAATCCATTTCACTTAATGAATAATAACCACCATGCTGTACAGTTAATAAATTTGTCTGTTGTGTTTGTGTGTCTTTCTATAAACCTCAAATAAGTGTACAGCAAGAACTATGTACTGTATGAGATATTTTTATATCATCATCATCATCACCATCATGGACATTTCAGAGGAAACCAAATGTGCTGGTACCTTGTTCTTGGACTTCCAGTCTCTAGAACTGAGAGATAATAAATTTGCTGTTTAAGCAACCCCATTTATGGTATTTTTTAATGGAATCCTTAGTAAACTAATACAAAAAGGTATACAGAATGGGGAAGAAAAAAGAGCTGTCTTTGCTTACAAATGACGATTGTCTATGTGTAAAATCTGGAATAATTGACAAAACACTAAGAGATTATAGGGAGGTTGCAGGATATATGGTTAATATACAAAAGCCAATCACTTTCAGTACAGCAGCAATGAGCTAGCACAATATAAATTTAAAAACATAGTAACATTTATATTAGCACCCTTCAAAGTCAAATCTTAGGAATAAATCTCATAAAATATGCACAAGATCTATAGAAGGAAAACTGGAAAACTCTAATGGAGGAAACCATAGAAGACCTAAATAAATGGAGAGAGATCTATGCTCATGTAGAGAAAGACTCAGTATCGTCAAGATGTCACTTCTTCCCAATTTGATCTATACATTCAATGCAATCCCAGTCTAAATCCCAGCAAGTTATCTTGTGGATTTTGAAAAACTTTAGATATCGAATCTACAGTTCATATGGAAAGGCAAAAGACTCAGAATAGCCAACAAAATATTG